>NC_052163.1:74449633-75183604 GCF_902713615.1 Scyliorhinus canicula | reverse complement strand
ACCCCAGCACCTCAACACCAAAGCACTACCCCCAAACCCCCCAGCCCTCACCCCTAAAACCCCAGCCTCCCTAAACCCCAGTCCTTTCCCCCAAAACCCCAGCCTCCCTAAACCCCAGCACCTCACCTCCAAAACCCCAGCACCTCACCCCTAAAACCCCAGCACCTCACCCCCAAAATGCCAGCACCTCACCCCAAACCCCCAGCCTCCCGAAACCCCAGCACCTCACCCCAAACCCCCAGCCTCCCGAAACCCCAGCACCTCACCCCCAAAACCCCAGCACCTCACCCCCAGCCTCCCGAAACCCAGCATCTCACCCCAAAACCCCAGCCTCCCAAAACCCCAGCACGTCACGCACCAAAACCCCAGCCTCCCGAAACCCTAAAACCTCACCCCCAAAAACCCCAGCACCTCACCCCCAAAACCCAACCACCCCAAACCCCAGCACCTCACCCCCAAAACCCCAGCACCTCACCCCCAAAACCCCAGCACCTCACCCCAAAACCCCAGCACATCACCCCCAAAAGCCCAGCACGTCACGCCCAAAACCCCAGCCTCCCGAAACCCTAAAACCTCACCCCAAATCCCCAGCACCTCACCCCCAAAACCCCCACCCCCCAAACCCCAGCACCTCACCCCCAAAACCACAGCCCCCCCAAACCCCAGCACCTCACCCCCAAAATTCCAGCCCCCCCCCAAACCCCAGCACCTCACCCCCAAAACCCCAGCCCCCCCCCAAACCCCAGCACCTCACCCCCAAAACCACAGTCACCCCAAACCCCAAGCACTTCACCCCCCAAAACCCTCAGCCTCCCTGAACCCTAGCCTCCCAGAACCCCACCCCCAAAAAACCTAGCACCTCACCTCCAAAACCCCAGCACCTCACCCCAAAAACCCCAGCACCTCACCCCCAAAACGCCAGCACCTCACCCCAAAACCCCAGCACCTCACCCCTAAAACCCCAGCACCTCACCCCCAAACCCCCAGCCTCCCTAAACCCCAAAACCTCATCCCCAAAACCCCAGCACCTCACCCCCAAACCTCCAGCACCTCACCCCCAAAACCCCAGCACCTCATCCCCTAAAACCCCAGCACCTCACCCCTAAAACCCCAGCACCTCACCCCCAAAACCCCAGCACCTCACCCCCAAAACCCCAGCACCCACCCAACCCCGCACCCCACCCCAAACCCCAGCACCTCACCCCCAAAACCCCAGTAATTCACCCCCAAAACCCAGCAGCTCACCCCCAAAACCTCACCCCCAAAACCCCAGCCTCCCTTGAACCCCAGCCTCCCTAAACCGCAAAACGCACCCCAAAAAACCCCACCACCAAAAAACCCCAAAACCTCAACCCCCAAAAACCCCAGCACCTCACCCCAAACCCCCAGCACCTCACCACCAAAACTCCAGCACCTCA
Source organism: Scyliorhinus canicula (assembly GCF_902713615.1). Classification (NCBI taxonomy): domain Eukaryota; kingdom Metazoa; phylum Chordata; class Chondrichthyes; order Carcharhiniformes; family Scyliorhinidae; genus Scyliorhinus; species Scyliorhinus canicula. The sequence goes on along the minus strand of NC_052163.1, from coordinate 75,182,186 downwards.
CCCCCAAACCCCAGCACCTCACCCCCTAAAACCCCAGCCTCCCTAAACCCCAGTCCTTTCCCCCAAAACCCCCAGCCTCCCTAAACCCCAGCACCTCACCTCCAAAACCCCAGCACCTCACCCCTAAAACCCCAGCACCCTCACCCCCAAAACGCCAGCACCTCACCCCAAACCCCCAGCCTCCCGAAACCCCAGCACCTCACCCCAAACCCCCAGCCTCCCGAAACCCCAGCACCTCACCCCCAAAACCCCAGCACCTCACCCCCAGCCTCCCGAAACCCCAGCATCTCACCCCAAAACCCCAGCCTCCCAAAACCCCAGCACGTCACGCACAAAACCCCAGCCTCCCGAAACCCTAAAACCTCACCCCCAAAAACCCCAGCACCTCACCCCCAAAACCCAACCACCCCAAACCTCAGCACCTCACCCCCAAAACCCCAGCACCTCACCCCCAAAACCCCAGCACCTCACCCCAAAACCCCAGCACATCACCCCCAAAAGCCCAGCACGTCACGCCCAAAACGCCAGCCTCCCGAAACCCTAAAACCTCACCCCCAAATCCCAAGCACCTCACCCCCAAAACCCCACCCCCCCAAACCCCAGCACCTCACCCCCAAACCACAGCCCCCCCAAACCCCAGCACCTCACCCCCAAAATTCCAGCCCCCCCAAACCCCAGCACCTCACCCCCAAAACCCCAGCCCCCCCAAACCCCAGCACCTCACCCCCAAAACCCCAGTCACCCCAAACCCCAAGCACCTCACCCCCAAAACCTCAGCCTCCCTGAACCCTAGCCTCCCAGAACACCACCCCCAAAAAACCTAGCACCTCACCTCCAAAACCCCAGCACCTCACCCCAAAAACCCCAGCACCTCACCCCCAAAACTCCAGCACCTCACCCCCAAAACCCCAGCACCTCACCCCTAAAACCCCAGCACCTCACCCCCAAACCCCCAGCCTCCCTAAACCCCAAAACCTCATCCCCAAAACCCCAGCACCTCACCCCCAAACCTCCAGCACCTCACCCCCAAAACCCCAGCACCTCATCCCCTAAAACCCCAGCACCTCACCCCTAAAACCCCAGCACCTCACCCCTAAAACCCCAGCCTCCCTAAACCCCAAAACCTCATCCCCAAAAACCCAGCACCTTACCTCCAAAACCCTAGCCTCCCTGAACCCGAGCGTCCCTGAACCCCAAAAACCCACCCCCAAAAAACCCCAAAACCTCACCCCCAAAACCCCAGCACCTCACCCCCAAAACATCACCCCCAAAACCCCAGCCTCCCTGAACCCCAGCCTCCCTAAACCGCAAAACCCACCCCAAAAAACCCCAAAACCCCAACCCCCAAAACCTCACCACCAAAACTCCAGCACCTCACCACCAAAACTCCAGCACCTCACCACCAAAACTCCAGCACCTCACCACCAAAACCCCAGCACCTCACCCCAAAAACCCCAGCACCTCACCACCAAACTCCAGCACCTCACCACCAAAACTCCAGCACCTCACCCCCAAAACCCCAGCACCTCACCCCTAAAACCCCAGCCTCCCTAAACCCCAACTCCTTTCCCCCAAACCCCAGCTTCCCTAAACCCCAACTCCTTTTCCCCAAAACCCCAACCTCCCTAAACCCCAACACCTCACCTCCAAAACCCCAGCACCTCACCCCCAAAACCCCAGCACCCTCACCCCCAAAACCCCAGCACCTCACCCCCAAAACCCCAGCACCTCACCCCCAAAACCCCAGCACCTCACCCCCAACCGCCCCAAACCCCAACTCCTTTCCCCCAAACCCCAGCCTCCCTAAACCCCAACACCTCACCTCCAAAACCCAGCACCTCATCCCCTAAACCCCAGCCTCCTTAAACACCAGCACCTCACCCCTAAAACCCCAGCACCTCACCCCCAAACCCCCAGCACATCACCCCAAAACCCCAGCACCTCACCCCCAAAACCCCAGCACCTCACCCCCAAACCCCAGCACCTCACCCCCAAACCCTAGCACATCACCCCCCAAAACCCCAGCACCTCACCCCAAAACCCCAGCACCTCACCCCAAAACCCCAGCACCTCACCCCCAAAACCCCAGCCTCCCTAAATCCCCAAACCCCAGCACCTTATCCCCAAAACTCCAGCCTCTCTAAACCCCAGCCTCCCTAAACCCCCAAAACTCCAGCACCTCATCCCAAAACCCCAGCACCTCATCCCCAAAACTCCAACCTCCCTAAACCCCAAAACCTCACCCTGCCCAAATCTCCAAACCTCCCTCCTTTAAAAAAAAACCTCAAAACCTCAACCCCCAGAATCCAAACCTCACTCTCCAAAAAAGGCAGTGGCATTATGGTATTGTTGCAAGTAATCTAGAGACCCAGGGCAAGTATCTGGCGACCTGGGTTCGATTCCCACCAGAACAGGTGATGGAATTTAAACTCAATAAAATATTTTGAACTAAAACGTCTAATGATGTCGATTGTCAGAAAAACCCATCTGGTTCATTAATGTCCTTTAGGGAAGGAAATCCACTATCTGGCCCACATGTGTCTCCAGTTCCACATCCACAGCCCACACAGATGGGCAATAAATGCTGGCACACCCTGCGACGTCAACGTCCCATGAATGGATAAACCCCCCCCCCCCCCAAGAAAAAACAAAATCTCAGCCCACCAAAACATCACCCCCCAAAAAAACCAAACCTTTCCCCACGAAAAAAACCAAAAACCTCACCCCTCAAAAAAACCCAAACCCTCAGTCCACAAAGTATCTCACCAATCCCTGAAAACCCAAAAGCTCAGCCCCCTAAAAAAAAATTCCAGAAAAATCCACCAACCTGAACATCTCCACCGCCCAGGACACCCACATCCGAATAAAAGCAAATTACTGCGAATGCTGGAATCTAAAACCAAAGAGAAAATATGAGAAAATCTCAACAGGTCTGGCAACATCTGTAGGGAGAGAAAAGAGCTAATATTTCGAGTCCAGATGACCCATGGATATCCCAACACTCTACCTCCCCAAACCACACACCCAACCGGCACAGTAGCACAGTGGACATCATTGTGGCTTCACAATGCCAGGGTTCCAGGTTTAATTTCCCCACTGGGTCACTGTCTGTGCGGAGTCAGCACGTTCTCCCAGTCTCTGTGTGGGTTTCCTCCGGGTGCTCCAGTTTCCTCCTATAGTCCAAAGATGTGCAGGTTAGGTGGATTGGCCATGCTAAATTGCCCCTAGTGTCCAAAAAAAAGGTTAGGAGGGGTTATTGGGTTACAGGGATAGGGTGGAAGTGAGTGCTTAAGTGGGTCGGTGCAGACTCGATGGGCCAAATGGCCTCCTTCTGTACTGTATGTTCTATGTAACCCATAATCCAAAACCCTAAATCCTACCCCAAAACCTCCATCCTCGCCAAAACCCACAATCATCCCAAAAGCACCCCCCCCAAATCTCCAGTCCCCAGTATTCACATTACCAAAATACCCACACGCATCACCCAAAACCCCTCACTCACATCTATTCCCCGAAACCTCTTCCACAAAGCAACCACTCAATAAACACCCCACAAAAATATCCAAATCACCCCATCCCCAAGGTATTCACATTATACCCCCCCCCCCCAACCCTGAAATCCCCACTCCCAGGACGTTCACATCACTCCAAAACCCCACTCAAAAAACTCCACCCCCTCTCCAAATATTCTCCAAAAAAATCCCATCCTCAGCCCCACTACCAAAACCCACCCTCAAAATCCTTCACCGCTGCGGTACCCACATATTAACTCCCTGCCCCACCGCCACTAAAAAATTCCCAACCTAAAAACTCTTTCCCCACCCAAAAAATTCCACCCCTGGGACACCCAATTTCCCACAGCCACAGGACATCCACCCTAGGATATTGTTCTTGGTAAGATGTCCTGGGAGCACATTCATATTCACATTCACCACAACCCCCCTTTGGAAGTTCATCCTTTGTCCGACACACTAGTTTTTTTTGTTTATAAATTTAGAGTACCCAATTCATTTTTTCCAATTAAGGGGAATTGCAATCCACCTAATCTGCACATCTTTGGGTTGTGGGGGCGAAAACCACGCAAACACGGGGAGAATGTGCAAACTCCACACGGACAGTGACCCAGAGCCGGGATCAAACCTGGGACCTCGGCGCCGTGAGACTACAGTGCTACGCCTCCGTGCTGCCCACGACACACTATTTTACTTCCATGTCTGCAAAACTGCAAGACCAGATAAACTTGAAAATCACCTACAGAAAGCTGTAATTTTAGTTCTTTTCTTGGTAGAGATAGCATCTGATTCATTTGCCAATCCAGCCTGCAATTATAAACCATGCTGAATACAAGATCATTGCTTTAAGATGACTGAATGAAGTTTGTTTCTTTATACATTTGTATCATCCGCAAACTTATAGATTGAGTTGGAGTTAAATCTTGCCACACAGTCATGTGTGCATAGGGATTCAAACCAGGGTGGGGACTCGCGATTTTTGAAGCTGCGGTAAAGCCGGGAGTGCAGGAGGCGAAAGAGGCCGGTGTCCTGGCCTTTGCGTCCCTAGTAGCCCGTCGAAGGATTCTGCTACAGTGGAAGGATGCAAGGCCCCCAAGTGTGGAGACCTGGATCAGTGACATGGCGGGATTTATAAAACTGGAAAGGGTCAAATTTGCCCTGAGAGGATCAATACAAGGGTTCTATAAACGATGGCAGCCTTTTCTGGACTTCCTGGCTCAAAGATAGGTAACTTGGTCAATAGCAGCAGCAACCGGGGGGGGGGGGGGGGGGGGGGGGTGTTCCTTATTGTAGTGTCTGTTCTGTAACTTTATATTGTGTTAATTTGCGTTGTTGTTAAAATGCTGTGTTGTTCATGGAGGTGGGGCGAATGTTTATGATTGTTAATATTATTGTTATTTTTGGTATTTTACTAAGGTGCGTTATTGTTGTATAAATTCAAAATTTTTCAATAAAAATTATTTCAAAAATTTTTTTTTTTAAATGTGTGCACAGGGAGTACAGTAGAGGACTGAGCACACATCCTTGCGGGATTGCGGTGTTGAGGACAATTGTGGAGCAGGTGCTGTTGCCTCTCCTGACAGAATGTGGTCTGTTGATGAGGTAGTCGAGCATCCAGCTGCAAAGGGAGGGGTCAAGTCCGAGATTGCAGAGTTTGGTTATTAGTCATGTCGGGATAATGGTGTTGAAGGGGGAGCTATAGTCGATGAATAGCAGTCTTACATAGGTGTCCTTGTTGCCGAGGTGTTCGAGTGTTGATTGTAGAGCCAGGGAGATAGCATCTGCTGTGGACCGGTTGCGGTGGATCGAGACCGTCTGGGAGGCTGGCAGTGATCTGTCTCATGACTAGCCACTTGAAGCATTTCATGATAACCGACGTCAGGGCCACCGGTCGGTAGTCATTGAGGCAGGCTACCTTGTTCTTCTTTGGTACTGGTATTATGGTGGTTTTCTTGAAGGAAGTGGGGACCTCTGAGTGGAGTAGTGAGGTGTTGAGCATATCTGCGAATACACTCAACAGCTGGTCTGCGCAGGCTCTAAGTGCTCCGTTGGGGCCCGTCGCTCTCCGCGGATTCACTTTCAAGAAGGCAGCTCTGACCTCTGAGGCTGTAATAGTGGGTATGGGTGTGTCAGGGCTGTTGGGGCAGGTGGCACTGATACATTGGCTGACTGCTCAAAGCGGGCATAGAACAAAGAACAAAGAAAAGTACAGCACAGGAACAGGCTCTTCGGCCTCCAAGCCTGTGCCGACCATGCTGCCTGTCGAAACTAAAATCTTCTACACTTCCGGGGTCCATATCCCTCTATTCCCATCCTATTCATGTGTTTGTCAAGACGCCCCTTAAATGTCACTATCGTCCCTGCTTCCACCACCCCCTCCGACAGCAAGTTCCAGGCACCCACTACCCTCTGTGTAAAAAACTTGCTTCGTACATCTCCTATAAACCTTGCCCCTTGCACCTTAAACCTATGCCCCCCAGTAATTGACCCCTCTACCCTGGGAAAAAGCCTCTGACTATCCACTCTATCTATGCCCCTCAACCTCCGTCATTCTAGTGAGAACAAACCGAGTTTATTCAACCGCTCCTCATAGCTAATGCCCTCCATACCAGGCAACATCCTAGTAAATCTCTTCTTCACCCTCTCCAATGCCTCCACATCCTTCTGGTAGTGTGGTGACCAGAATTGAACACTATACTCCAAGTGTGGCCTACAGCTTCTATACAGCTGCAACATAACTTGCCAATTTTTATACTCAGTGCCTCGGCCAATGAAGGCAAGCATGCCGTATGTCTTCTTGACTACCAACTCCACCTGTGTTGCCACTTTCAGTGACCCGTGGACCTGTACACCTAGATCTCTCTGACTGTCAATACTCTTGAGGGTTCTCCCATTCACTGTATATTGTATACCTCAGACCTATCTACAGTCCCTGTAGACCTATCTACAGTCCCTACCTACATTAGACTTTCCAAAATGTATTACCTCACATTTGTCCGGATTAAACTCCATCTGCTATCTCTCCGTCCAAGTCTCCAAACGATCTAAATCTAACTGTATCCTCTGTCAGTCCACATTGCTATCCACAATTCCACCAACCTTTGTGTCGTCCGCAAACTTACTAATCAGGGCAGCACGGTAGCATTGTGGATAGCACAATTGCTTCACAGCTTCAGGGTCCCAGGCTCGATTCCAGCTTGGGTCACTGTCTGTGCGGAGTCTGCACATCCTCCTCGTGTGTGCATGAGTTTTCTCCAGGTGCTCCGGTTTCCTCCCACAGTCCAAAGATGGGCAGGTTAGGTGGGTTGGCCATGATAAATTGCCCTTGGTGTCCAAAATTGCCCTTGTATTGGGTGGGGTTATGGGGATAGGGTGGAGGTGTTGACCGTGGGTAGGGTGCTCTTTCCAAGAGCTGGTGCAGACTCGATGGGCTGAATGACCTCCTTCTGCACTGTAAATTCTATGAAATAATCATAGTTACATTTTCCTCCAAATTGTTTATATAGTCTATGAACAGCAAAGGTCCCAGCACTGATTCCTGCGTAACGCTATGACCGCTCATTCTAGATTCCCTCAAAAGAGGAAGCATCAACTCTACATCTACTTTGTTGATACCTTTTATCACCTTGTATACCTCAATTAGTTCTCCTGTTGTTCTTCTAAACTTGAGAGAGTACAGGTCTAAACTGCTCAATCTCTCTTCATCAGACATCTTCATCTCTGGAATTAATCTACTGAACCTCCTCCAAATTGAATTCTTACCCTTAATTTCCCACTAAGTAGACCAGCAGACGGTCTGTGCTGGTTACTCTTTAGCCCTATCTACAGTCCATATAGCAAGTACTCCAAGGGGACGATAATGGAGCAATCTCAGCTACTCTTTCCTATTAGGTGGGTTAGGAATCTCCTGTGTGAGACTTGAATTTGGACTGACCTCAAGGAGAAGCACAACGTACAGATAGACAGGTCATCTTATTCTCCAATATAACAGAAAGTGCTGGGAATAATCTTTCTTGAAAAAAACTCCTTAAACTGAAACTTGAAAAAAACAATTTGTGTACCCAATTCTTTTTTTCCTAACTAAAGGGCAATTTAGTGTGGTCAATTCACCTACCCTGCACATCTTTTGGGTTGTGAGACTCACACAGACACAGGGAGAATGTGCAAACTCCACACGTGTGTGCAAACTCCACACCTGAGGCCGGGATTGAACCTGGGACGTCAGCGCCGTGAGGCAGCAATGCTGACCACTGCACCACCGTTCTGCCCTTCTGTTTCACAGATGCTGCCAGACCTGTTCAGTATTTCCAACATTTTCTGTTTTCATTTCGGATTTCCAGTATCTGCAGTATTTGCTTTTGTGTTTTGTAATTTATTCCTTATTCTCTCGATGGAAGGGCGTTGTTTGATGCTCAGATATTTTTCCAATTGAAGATGGGTTAGAGGCAATGTTGGCAGATGTTCTGCAGCTCCCAACGTTCAGTTTCAGCAGGATATTCAGTCATCTGTAGCCAGCGAAAGGCTATCATGTTTACTCCATAGAATCCCTACAGTGCCGAAGGCCACTCGGCCAATCGAATCTGCACCATCCCTCTGAAAGAGCACCATCCCAAGGTCCACTCCCCCCGTCCCATCCCCACTTACCCTGCATATCTTTGGACACTAAGGAGCAATTTAGCATGGCCAATCCACCTAACCTGCACATTTTTGGAGTGTGAGAGGAAACGGAAGTATCTGGAGGAAACCATGTCAACACATGGGGAACATGCAGACTCCACACTGACAGTCATCCAAGGCTGGAATCGAACCAGGCTTCCTGGTGTTGTGATGCAGCAGTGATAACCACTGTGCAACCATGCTGCCCTATATATAGACTATAATGGAGTGGTTTGCTTTTCCAGTTCCAATTGTGGCCAATTTCGAGGATTCTGCACTGCATAGTTACAACTTTTATTTGCAGTTTCTCATTGTGCAACTTACTGTCTTGAGAAATTAGATCGTAATGGAAATGTTGCAATTATCTCTTCTTTCCACTTTGAATAAAGTTCCTGAGAGATATCGTCAGGGAAAGCAAGGTTAAGAACTTCCTTAAAGATTATGGTGAGGTCATTGAACTTCTCTTGATGGACTGAAAGACATTGGGTCGGTGGTGGGGGGGCAGTTAAAGAATAGGTCATCCCCTTTTGAAAAGTTGGTTGCCACAGTTGGATTTTGCCAGTATCCCAACTGATATTAGGATGTACAGAAGAGACTAAGATAAGAAGCTTGGTCAGCGTTGTCGAGGGTGGTAGGATCCAGGGTCAATCCGGGTTGGGGGCTCGCGGTATTTGGGGTTGCGGAGGAGCCGGGAGTGCAGGAGGCGAAAGAGGCCGGTGTTCTGGCCTTTGCGTTCCTGGTAGCCCGGCGGAGGATTCTTCTTCAGTGGAAGGACGCGAGGCCCCCAAGCGTGGAGGCCTGGGTCAACGACATGGCGGGGTTTCTCAATCTAGAGAAGGTGAAATTTGCCCTAAGGGGATCAGTGCAGGGGTTTTTCAGGAGGTGGCAGCCATTCCTGCACTTCCTGACAGAACAATAGAAACAGGCTAGCAGCAGCAGCAACCTGGGGGGGAGGGAGGGGAGGGAGGGAGGGGAGGGAGGGGAGGGAGGGAGGGAGGGGAGGGGAGGGAGGGGAGGGAGGGGAGGGAGGGAGGGGGAGGGAGGGGAGGGAGGGAGGAGGGAGGGGGAGGGGGAGGGAGGGGGAGGAGGGAGGGGGGAGGGGGGAGGGAGGGGGGGGGGGGAGGGAGGGAGGGGGGGATGTTTTGTACTAAAGGGACGGGCATAGTTGTTCTGTGCCAATGTCGGGCATTAATTCATTTCCTCTTCTGTGTATACGCGGGGTGGGGGGGCGGGGGGGGGGGCGGTTTCTGTCCTGTCTATTGAAGGGACGGGCAGATGTTTTGGGGGAATGATGGGTGTTAGTTTATCTCTTCCGCTGTGTATGCGGGAGGGGGGGGGGGACACACACGGGGGGACTGTTCTTTCTAAAAAAAAAGAATTCTGTCTTTTTGTTGTTGATATTATGCAAAAATTTTAATAAAAATTATTTTTTAAAAAAGAAGCTTGGTCAGCATGGACTACAATTGTGTTCTTACCCTAACCCCAATTTCCTGCTGGGAAAGCCAGAAAGATCCCTTCCCAATCCACCCCATGTCAGGGAGGCGGGGATTAGAAAGTCACAGGTCTCAGTGTATTCTGTAACTGATCCCTCCATTCTAAGTGATCACCAAGTGGGATGATCACATCTGAGGCAGCATCCCAAGAATGCCTTTCGGAGGAAGTAGAGTCCATACTGAGCTCTCCCACCCATTAAATCTCAGTTCTTCTACTTCTTAAGCTGAGATCTAAAAACTATGGTCCTCTTCTTGCTCTCTAGGACTGTTCTACCTTCTTTAAAAGGATTTGTCTCTCTATGTGCTAGAACAGTGATTTTCAAAGTGGGAGTTGCAACCCACGGATGGGTCGTGGGATTGTGTAGAATGGGTTGCCGAAAGGTCTCCACAAAGATCGCCTGACCATTTTTTCCATTTTCTCTCTGAGTAAAATCTCACTGCAGTACAGTGTATGACGACATGAGGCTAATGTAGAAGCCAGTGCCATGGACTTCCTTGCCTCTCTGGGCCACAGTGTAGTTGGGGCAGTTTGCAGCCAGTGACCTGTAAAATTCTCTTTGGGTGGCATTTCCTACTGTGTTCAGCGTTGGGGTCTGAATTATTTCTTGAGTTCAGCCTGTCACTGACAAACATTGTGCGTTCTTTATTATTCTCTCAATTAACCTGGACGTACAGCCTCCTCCACTTCTAGAAGGCCCTATGTCCACTGCTTCCACTTCCGAATTGTCTACCTACACCGGGGCTCTTGTCCTTCAAGAACGCTTCTTCTTTTCGTCACCTCCCCCCGCTACTATCCACCCTCTCTTCCCAGGTGCTCTGTCCCAAGCATCCATCTCTGCCATGTGGCTACATGGACTCCATCAGCTGAACTGGTTCCTGTACCGGAAGGACTTTTGCTTCTAGCTTTATCAAGATTTCAATTATTCACCAAGAATGGGTGGCACGGGCAGCACGATGGCACAGTGGTTAGCATTGCTGCCTAAGGCGCTGAGGACCCGGGTTCGAATCCCGGCTCTGGGTCACTGTCCGTGAGGAGTTTGCACATTCTCCCCGTGTCTGCGTGGGTTTCACCCCCACAACCCAAAGATGTACAGGTTAGGTGGATTGGCCACGCTGAATTGCCCCTTAATTGGAAAAAATAATTGGGTACTCTAAATTTATTTTAAAAAAAGGATGGGTGGCACGGTAGCACAGCGGTTAGCAATGTTGCTTCACAGCACCAGGGGCCTGGGTTCAATTCCCGGCTTGGGTTACTGTCTGTGCAGAGTCTGCACGCTCTCCCCGTGTCTGCGTGGGTTTCTTCCGGGTGCTCCGGTTTCCTCCCACTAGTCCCAAAATACGTGCTTGTTAGGCGTTGGACATTTGAATTTTTCCTCAGTGTACCCGAACTTGTGCAGGCACTGGAGAGTGTGGATTTTCACAGTAACTTCATTGCAGTGTTAATGTAAGCCTACTTGTGACACTGATAAAGATCATTATTATTATTAGCCAACGAATAATCTATACTCATTATACAGGAGCCAGTAAAACGTTGCAGGTGTATTGAATGGAATCTGTCTGCATGTTTTGCACATTGGTCGGTTGAGTTCTGTCCAGCATTGTTTTTTTTAGCATATTTTCAGTCTGTTCCACATTTACCAGGGAAACGGTACTGACAGAGGTCCAGTGACATTTTGTCTGGCCGTGTTTTTAGTTCAGCAGTTAGGGCTCCTGTTTCTGGGAAGTTTTAAGTTTAATTTCCTATCCGGGGTCATGTTGGTTTTGGACGAGTGAACATGACTGTGTAATATTGAGCCTGTTAATCTTTCCAGCACTTGCAGGCAATTCTCCAAATGCTAACAATGGGTGTGAAGATATAAAATACCAAATAATCCTGAGTTACACCCTTTGGCAAGGTGTCAGGATAGAACTGTCCTTTAGTCTTTGCTAAGCGCAATTTACAATTTTTACATTTAATACTACAGAAATGCCAACAATGAATGTGATGTTTTTACAAGGAACTATGGAGAATCTATTGTGAATTAAGCGTAGGTCGTGAAAGTCGGCCATTCTGTAAAAATGAATCTTCGGAAAAAAGTTTGAAAAACATTGTGCTAGAATGCTGACACTGGTGTCTGCACCACCAGAACCTACCCTGGTTACAGCAGTGTGTTCCCTCTAACTGTTGGAGCTTCAAACAGGCCCTGGATTGGGTCAGGGCAGTGGACAAAAGTGGCCTTCCTCAAACGTGAAGACAAGAATTCAGGACCATATTTAGTTGGTTGAGTCCTGCACCTGATTGTATTTTCACAGTAACTTCATTGCAGTGTTAATGTGACCCTAATAAAGATTATTGTTAAATTATCCATCTGTCCTGCTCTCTATTGCCTGAGGCTGTTCTTGTTTTGGTCCCGACTTTCATTTTTCTCACCCACTTTCTGCTGTGGTAGGTTTTATTCTTGGATGCTACATCTCCTCCGGGTAAAGAAAAATACATATTTGCATTTATATGGCACCTTTCATGACATCAGGATGTCCAAAAACACCTTACAGGCAATGACGTTATTTTGACCTGTACTCATTGTTGAAATGTTGGTAAAGCAACAGCCCAATTTGTACACAGCAAACCCTTGCAAAGCGCAATGTGATAATGACCAAATTATCTATTTTTAGTGATATTGCCAGAAGGATAAATATTGTCTGGGATACCTAGGAGAGCTCCTTGTTCTTGCCATGGGATATTTTCTATGCAGATGAGCCTTGGTTTAACATCTCATCTGAAAGACAGCATCTCCAGCAATGCAGTGCTCCATCGGTCCTGCACTAGACCTAGTTTATATATTGAACTGTGGCCTCCTGAAGGTACGAGTGGTACTCACTGAACCATAGCTGGTATTCCACCTCCCACAATTTTAAAATCATTGAAAAAGTATTTGAGCCAGACTCCTGCCACGTCTGAATTTCCCACATTAGCTCCTAAAACAGGAATGTGCTTGTCATCTCTGTGCATTTAATAAGTATATTGCACCTGGCATTGCCAACCCTCCAGGATTACCATGACACAGATGAATGTCCTGGACAGTTCTGTGAGCAACCCGGTTGCTTTTTAATGAGTTATTTTGCATAACTGAAGGAGATTTGACCACTACTGTGAGAGAATATGAAGCTAATTTTGTTTCATTGGACAGACACAATGCCCCTTTTGCTCTTCCCTGTCCACCTTTTTTTTATTTTTGTATGTTTGATCTTCTCTTATCACTCTTTTAACAATAATTTGAACCTGATTACCACTTGTCACACTCCAGACCATAAGGCGTAGGAACAAAAGTAGGCCATTTGGCATATAGAGTCTGCTCTGCCCTTCAATGAGATCATGGACGATCTGATGTAATCCTCGACTCAACATCCTTATCCCCACATCCCTCGATTCCCTAACTGATTAAAAATCTGTCTATCTCAGCCTTGAACATACTTAATGATCTAGCCCCTACCAACTCTCTGCGGTAAAGAATTCCACAGATTCACTACCTTCTGAGAAAAAATGGGTAACCCCTTACTCTGAGACGATGCCTTCTGGTCCTAGATTATCCCACAAGGGCAAACAACCTCTCAGCATCTACCTTGTCAAGCCCCCTGAGAATCCTATATGTCTCAATAAGGACGCTTTTCAATCTTCTAAACCCCAATGAGTACAGGTCCAACCAACTCAACCTCTCCTCATAAGAAAATCCCTCCATACCCGGGATCAACATCGAGAATCTTCTCTGGGCAGCCACCAATGCCAGTATATCTTTCCTTAGATAAGGGGACCAAAACTGTTCACAGTATTCCAGGTGTGCTCCAACTAGTACATTATATAGTTTTAGCAAGACTTCCATGTTTTTATACTCCATTCCCTTTGAAATAAAGACTAATATTCCATTTTCCTTCCCTGTTACCTGGTGAATTTGCATGCTATCTTTTTGTGAATTATGCACAATCAGAGGAAGTTAGTCTTCCCCAAGTCATTCTGTCAAGTTTTTATCTGAACTCCTCTCACATTCTTTATTCTTATTATATAGCTCCAGTATCTCAAATATCTCCTAATATCTTCAGTTTCCCATCTCTGGCAGTAACTTTGTGAATTTACATTGGATACTCTGTGACTTTCATATTTTTTCCATAATGAGTAAGCAAACTACCTGCTGGGCTCCAACTGTGGCTAACCTGGATATTGGTGATGTTGGCAAAGCTGACATTAAATGGTCATCCCTATTATCCTTGAGAAGATGGATGTGGACCTTCTTTTGGAATCACTGCAGTCCATGAGGTGTCAGTACAAACAGGGTTGTTAGGAAGACAATTATTGAATTTCGAGCCAGAAATGATGCAACAATGATTGAATAGAATTATATTTCCAAGTTCGGATAATGCTTGATTTGGAAGGGAATTTGAATATGTGGTGTCCCTATGCACCTGGTGCCCTTGACGCTCTAGTTGCAGAAGTCACAGGTTTCGGAGGTGAAGTCAAAGAAAATGAATCATTATCTCTTCTATTCCATGTATAGCTATGTTAAAGTCAACATTTTATTGGCCTATTTTAATGGCTCTATTTACCTTTACTTGCACTTTCAGCAAAATAAGTATCTGAGCCGGAAGATCTCACAAATCATCCATTTGTTTTACCAATGAGTGTATGGTCCTATTGCTTGTTCTTTCTCCTGGTGTTACCTTACCAAAGACTGACACTTTGGTGAATGAGGGAGTGTGAATCTGGAACTTGCCGGTGAGTCAACTAAAATTTCAAAACTGAGAATTCAATTTTGTTAAGTAAGCATATTAGAGATATGGAACTAAAGCAGGTATAACAGAGTTAAGATATAGACAGCCGTGATCTAATTGCTGGGTAGAACAGGCTGATGGGCTGAATGGCCTCCTCCAATATCTATGTACACATCAGCAAGGCATGCTAGCTGATATTTATTCCCATGATCAACACCACCAGAACAGATTTTCTGTTTCTTTATTATTTGTGTGACTTTGCTGTGTGCGAATTTTCCTGCTAACTTTCCTACATTTGCTCACTACCACCTTTGTAAGGATAATTAGGGATGGGCAATAAATGATGGTCCAGCCAGTGACAATCACATCCCATAAATGAATAAATCAAAAGTGGCTGCACTCCGGGCTGCATGTGGTGCAGTGGTTAGCGCTGGGACTGCGGCGCTGATGACCCGGGTGCGAATCCCGGCCCTGGGTCACTGTCTGTGTGGAGTTTACACATTCTCCCCGTGTCTGCATGGGTTTCACCCCCACAACCCAAAGATGTGCAGATTAGGTGGATTGGCCACGCTAAATTGCCCCTTAATTGGGAAAAAATAAATAAATGGGTACTCTAAATTTAAAAAAAAAGTGGCTACACTCCAAAGTTACTTCACTGGTCGTAAAATGTTTGGCATAGGCTGAGGATATGAAAGGTGCTATAGAGATACAAGTTCTTTACTACATTTATGTTATTTAATACAAACAGAAGAGCTGTGCTTATGTTTTAATATGATTGAAAACAGAAAATGCTGGAAACGTTCGAAAGGTCAGTTAGCATGTGTGGAGAGAACAGGTGAGTTCATACATATTTGTGTGTGTTTATATATTTATATAAAGGGGGTGGAGTATGGTTTGGAAGATTGACGTTTTTTTACTCCTCCAGGAATGATTATTTCCGGACTCTCAATACCCCCTGGTGATCGTCCAGAGGGAGTTCTGATCTGAAAGATCAACCAGCTGAGACAGTAACTCTGTTTCATTCTCCAAAGATGCTGCCTGACCGGCTGAGTATTCGCAACATGTTCTGTTTTAATTTCAGAGTTCCAGCATCTGCATTATTTTATCTCTGTTTTCCAAAAGTGCATTTTGGATTCAGGTTGGAAGGAGTTAAGAGTCAGCGTGTGTGCGCGCGGGGTCCAGGTGGCCTGCCTTCGCCCCGGCACCCACCCAACCCTGATGACAGTCAGTTCGAGGCCAGCCAGGTGCCTCCAAGGGGCCAGTGATCATGTTGCAATGGGGGCAGTTTAATTTAATCAAGCCTGACTTCTGACTGGGTTGTTCGCCTGGCTGACTGCTTCCTCTGCTGCCTTTTTAGGGGCTGTGTGTGCTGTTTGTTTCTGGGGAGGCTGCAGTTACACTCACTCCCTGATTGGCTTGGATCACACGTTAGCTGTGCAATTGTGTGCTGTGTGCGTGACGTCAGGGGGTTATTTGTGATAGCCCAGGGGGCTGGGTTGGGGCAGTTACACTGTCAACCGCAGCTGGGGAAAGGCAGATAGATAGATAGATTATAGAGAGGGAGAGAGAGACGGAGGCATCAGAGAGAGAGAGAGAGAGACGAGGAACTGGAGACAAGACTCGGAGCCAATTGGCCAAAGCACCGATCGGAATCACAGGCAGAAGCTGCAGACTCTGATTTCCCTCACTATGGATATCCTGGCGGTGCTGAACCTGAGCGAAGTCGCTCTTTATTTTTCAAAGATGTCCATGTTCCCGCTGTTTGACTTGGCTTATTACATCGTGTCCATTCTCTACCTGAAATACGAATCAGGTCTGTGTATTTCACTCTCGTTGTTGTATTGAGAAGGGGGTCACCATTGTGGGCATGTTTTGGTTGAGGGGTGGGGGGCGGGGGTGTTGCACGCCTGCGGTGACCAGCCCAGTCTGGGTGGAATTCGCCGTGTTTCGCAATGCAAAGGGGGCGTTTTTACCTGAAGCTGAAAGCGACGCGCCCCAACGTGTGACTCTCCTTATATATTTAGACTGTCCTTGATCAGAACCACACCAGGTTGTAAGGAAGACCAGCGTTAGTCCCAGAAATCGAAGGACATCAGCCGGACGCGGGTCCAGGGGCGCGTCCTGTGTCCCTTCACACCTCCTGAGTGGGATTTATGTTTCCACACAACTATTTACAATGATGCATGCTACTATAAATGAATCCCAGTGATCGCTGGAGTTAGCTATTTAAATCAATTGCATTTATTTTGCTTCATCCTACTCTTTTGAAAACCCAATCAAATTGTCATTAGACCGGAGGGGGGTATTTGTGTCATTTACAGGGAGGGGTAGGGAGTGAGAACCTTCAGGAATCTCCTGATGTGTCAAAAGAGGAGAGAATAAATAGTAATGTCTAAGAATAGCAGCAGCTGTCTGGATTGTACCTGCTAATTCCCAGTAGGGGCAATGAAGGCACATAGCTAAGCTTAATATAGATGCAAGAAGCTTAACTTTCACATACGTCTCACAACCAGACAATTTCCAACTCAAAAGGGGAATAAAAAGCACAGATTGTGTCGGAATCTGAAAGAAAAAAAAACTTTAATGCTCAGCTGAGTATTTCTGGTCACAGGTTGAAATGTTACTGCCTTGAATTGCTGTGGGGCAGGGAATTAATAAATTAGAACATCTTCCAATTGAAGAGCAACTGTGTTGATCAGAGAGACCAAAATTCTTTGATCATGGAGTTAGTTTGGGATCGTGCCCTCCAATGTTGAATTGCCCGTATCACATCCCATCTGAAGGAGAGACGGTCAATCTGTCCGCCTCAAGGTCATTATAAGTGTGAGTGCCAAGAGAGGAATAGGAAGATCTAATTTTCCTTCTTAGTCTTCCATGTCAGCACAGCTGAGATTAGGCACTTATTGTGTAAAGGAATGCAGCTCTCTGAGCCTGTGGTCCATTTCATTGTATTTTTATGCAACTGGACCATCTCCAAAAACAATACTGTCCAAGCCCTCCCCCTCCTGTACTTAAAACACTTTAAAGAATCATAGAATACCGAGAGTGCAGAAGGAGGCGGCTCTGCCCATCGAGTCTGCACCAACCCTCCGAAAGAGCACCTTACCTAGGCACACCCCCACCCTATCCCTGCAACCCCATCTAACCTTTTGGATTAAGGGACTAATCCACTTTATACATCTTTGGACATAAAATATTTATTTTCTTTTTTCTTTGTTTATCAGCAATTCTTTCTGTCCTCTTAAGTGTAAAATGATGCATTTCTGGAGGACTAATATAGAAAGACTATAAATCACACCATTTTTAAATGTGTAGATGAGCAGAGAGACCGTGATGTTCATGTGCACAAATTCTTAAAAGTGATGTGGCAAATTAATAAGGTGGTTAAAATAGCATATGGATTATTTGGATTCAGAAGTAGAAGAACAGAATGTAAAAGCGAACAGATCATACTAGAACTTTATAAATCACTGGTTAAGACTCAGCTGGAGTGTTGTGGACAATTCTGGGCACCACATGTCAGGAAAGATACACTAGAAAGCGCAGAGAGGAGGTTTACCAGAATATTACTAGCAATATGAGACTTCAGATAAGAAGGGACATTTGGAAAAGTTAAGAATGTTCTCCAGGATACAGTGAAGGTTAAGAGATGACCTAATAAAGCTTTTCAAGATGATGATGAGAGATTTTGAAAAAGTAAATAGTGAAAATGTCCATTTTGGCAAGTGGATCAATAACTAATAGATTCTAAATTTGGACAATTGTCTAGAAGGGAGATGACATAATTTTTTTAATTTGGAAGCTTAAAAGAAATATTCGTGGCATATAGGCATCACTGGCAAGGCTAGCATTTATTGCCTGCCATCCTTAAATACCCTTGAGACAACTGCATGCTAGCTATTTCAGAGCGCAGTTAAGAGCCAATCATAATTGTGGCTCTGGACTTTATTAGAGGCCAAGTAATGCCGGCAGATTTGTTTCTCTAAGGAAACTATGTAAGTGAGGCATATATCGTGTATCAGTATCACCATTACAGACACTATGGACGGGATTTACCATTGCCTGATGCAAAAATTGTGTTTGGCGATTGGGCGGAGACTGGGCTCTGACACCAAAATCGGGGCCGGTGCCGGTCAGCCATGCTCCTCCCCCTCCGAAATGGCATAACCGTGACGCATGCCGTGCAGTCGCAATGCCGTTGCCGCCTCATCGGCCGACCAACTCGTGATGCTCTGCCCCCAATGGGCGGAGCTCCCAACGGTGTGGACCACGTGTGGTCACACAAATAGTGTACCCCGCATGGCAACTGCAGACTGTGTCCAGCGTCGCCATACTTGGCCAGGATCCGTGCCACTGGCCGGGGGGGGGGGGGGGGGGGGGGGGGCGGTTTGGGGTATCGTGGATGGCAGCGGGTTAAGTCCGTGCATGGCCAGCGCCATGTTGTACAGCACAACCACTGCAGGTTGTCATCCGGGCGCATGTGGGGCCCGGGACCCAGCCATTCTCTAGCCGTTTTCAGCGTGCGAGGTGCGAGTTCCAATCGGCGCCGGTGCTAGCCTCTCACCTGTTCTGGAATCGATGAGGGGTTCGCGCTGATTTTTTGGACGTAAGCCTCCCGCGGATTCTCCATTCAAGTCGGCGCTTAGCAGTAGAAACGGAGAATCCAGACAAAGGTTTTTAATTCCAGATTTATTTAATTAACTGAATTTAAACTTTCCAGTTACCATGGTAGGAATTGAACTGATATCTCCAGACTGTTAATCCAGGCCTCTGAGTCACAAGTCTAGTAACACAGCTACTACTCGTCTTGTATGCTGGATCCTAATGCTCTACCTGAAAAGGGTTTAGAAGCTGATTCCTTAAATAATTTTATATAGGAGCTGGAGAAGTACTCGAAAATAAGGAACTTACAGCATTGCGAACGAAAAGCAGAAATGTGAGACCAAACAAACTTCATCGAGCCAGCACAGACATGATGGGGTGAATGATTCACTACATCCACATCTACCTATAATGGAGTAGGTGACAGTGAACTCCTGCTATTGTTATTCTGTAACAGGCAGGTAGATGACTGGTTGAAAATAGGTCACTTCCTTTAATGTCACTTTGAGCACTAGCAAGCAGCATTAATCAACTCACATCTTGAAATGTAACCTATGCCCATTGATGCATTTTCTCCCTGAAACACAAGCCATAGGACTACTGATTCTCTCATACATCCATTTTCCATCCTAACCTTTAGCCTTAATCAGCCTCAGTTCTTGCACCTTTGAATGAATTCCTTCATATCTGACAGGAACCTCCTGTCACCGAGAGAATGAATAATATAAAGCTATAATGAATCTATAAAGGGTCTTCAAAAATAGCACCATATTGGGATAGCAATCCTTTCTTTTCCCAACCTTCTTGAATTTACTTTCTTCGCCCATTGTAATTTTAAAGGCTCTGAATGAACTCTTGCACATTTTAGAACTTTCTTTTGTGAGGGCCACGAAGAATCCAGCACGAGTTGAAGGATAGAAAGAAATAACATTTATTTACAATAACACATATATACACACACACACACACACACAGTAAGCAGGCAGGTTATAACATCCCTCCCCCCACAACGTCCAAGGAATCCACCGAAGACCCTGGCGAAGGAGGGCGTTGGACTCGTTTTGCTGCAGGCCGGACACCATTTGCATGAGGTGCTGGATCGGGCGGCGTGTAACGAGACGGAGAACAGCGCTTCCGTGATGAACGGCGTATCGGTTGTACATCCACAGCCCGTGGACCCGAGGATTCTCCCTCTGAGGCGTCCTGTGTCTCCATCTCGGAGTCGGAGTCCGCTGCCTCCGTCATCTCGGTGTCTCAATTTCCACGCGGTTCTGCAACAACCCGCGCAGGCTTTGAGTGCAGCACCAGACGAAGATTGTGAGGAATACTTTCCACTGTGTCTGGTCTCTGTGGCTGTAGAAATGAGCTCCGGGGGTGGGGAATCTTTGGAAGGGGTGGTCTTCTGGACTACATACTTGCACTAGAGATGACCCTGGGCTTGCACCTGGTAAGAGACAGGGCCCGTTCGGCGAAAGATGACACCAGGGACCCACTGGGCACCACCAGCAAAATTCCGAACGAACACTGTGTCACCGGGCGCAAACTGCCGAATCGACCGATGCCAAGAAAAACCATGTCCCTGTCGTTCTTGTGTGCAGCGTACTTTTGCGACACTGTCCGGGAAAACCATGCTAAGGCGGGTGCGAAGTCTCTGGCCCATTAGGAATTCTGCGGGAGCTACCCCAGTCACCGCATGTGGGCTGGTCCTATATGAAATCAAAAAATGAGCCAGTCTCGTGTCCATTGACCCGGAAGACTGTTTCTTTAGGCCTCGTTTGAATGTCTGCGCTGCGCACTCCGTCAACCCATGTGAAGCCGGGTGGTATGGGTCGGTGCGGATATGGCGTATGTCGTTCATCTTCATGAACCTCGCAAACTCCTCACTTGTGAACGGAGTGCCGTTGTCCGTGACCAGCACCTCAGGGAGGCCATGCGTACTGAAAGACAAACGCATCTTCTCGATTGTAGGACGTTGTGCCCACCACCTTATACACGTCTAACCATTTAGATGGGGCATCAATTAATAGAAGGAACATGGATCCTTGAAAAGGGCCGGCGAAATCCGCATGCAAGCACGCCCACGGCCGCCCTGGCCATTCCCAGTGATTAGGGGTGCGGCTGGCGGAAGCTTCTGATGCTCCTGTCAAATGGAGCAGTTTTGGGCCACCTTCTCAATGTCGGTGTCAAAGCCTAGCCACCAGACATAACTCCGGGTCAACATTTTCATTTTGGTCACACCTGGATGCCCATTGTGCAAGTCTCTTAGTATCAACTCCTGTCCTTTTTCCAGGACAGTCACATGCGTCCCCCACAAGAGGATACCGTCTTACACGCTGAATTCGGACAGCTTGGAGGAAAATGTCCACAACTCGCCCGAGAGCTGTCTATGCTGCCCACCATACAGGACTATGTGCCGAACCTTTGACAGGACTGGCTCCGTCTGGGTCCACTCACAGATCTGTGATGCCGTGACAGGCAGGGTGTCCATAAAATTTAAGGTTGCAACCACCTCACCAGTTGTGGGGCTCGACATGGGGCCGGTCGATAAAAGCAATCGGCTCAGTGCGTCGGCATTCCCTATCTGGGTTCCTGGTTTGTGCTCCAGAGAATACTCGTAGGCAGCGAGCAACAAAGCCCAGCCCCGGATCCGTGCGGAAGCAATGGGCAGTATTGGCTTATCCTCTCGGAAAAGTCCCAGCAGGGGCTTATGATCAGTCACGATAGTGAAGTGGTGGCCATACTGGTGGAAACGTTTCACCGCAAAGACCACCACCAGGCCCTCCTCGATCTACGCGCATTTCTTTTCTGCTGCAGTCAATGTGTGGGAGGCAAAAGCTATCGGCTGCTCGGCCCCGTTCTCCATCTTGTGGGACAGGCCGGCCCCAATACCATACGGGGATGCATCACATGTGATGAGCAAAGGCTTTCCAGGATCATAGTGGGTTAGTAACCCAGTGAACCACAATTGTTGTTTTACCCGCCGGAAAGGGGTTTCTTGCTGCTGACCCCAAACCCAGGTGTGATTCTTCTTTAGCAGAAGGTGCAACGGGGCCAGCATAGTTGCCAGATTGGGGAGGAACTTCCCGTAATAGTTTACGAGGCCGAGAAAAGAGCGAAGATGCGAAGTGTCAGTCGGGGGCCTGTTGAATTGCGCGCACCTTCTCTGCGACGGGGTGCAAACCTTCGTGGTCCACCCGATAACCCAGGTAGACTACTTCCTTCGCTTGAAAGATGCACTCTGCAACATAAACGGATTCCAACCTCCGAAAAGCATCTAAGGACAGCTTCCAAATTTTTCAAATGTTCCTGCTCCGACATCCCTGTAATCAAAATGTCGTCTAAGTAGAGACACGCGGTAAACTTCTCAAAATTCCCTCCATTACACATTGAAAAATAGCGCAGGCAGAGGATACCCCAAAGGGCAACCTTGTATATTCATACAAGCCCCGATGTGTATTAATTGTTACATATGGCCGGGAGGCAGCGTCCAGCTCCAACTGTAGGTAGGCGTAACTCATATCTAATTTTGTAAACCTGCAAGCTTCATGTAGAGATCCTCTATGTGAGGCATTGGATATCGGTCAAGCCGGGAAGCTGTATTCACTGTAAGTTTATAGTCGCTGCACAAGCGAACTGTGGCATCTGGCTTCATTCCAGATACAATTGGTGCTGCCCAGTCAGCGCAACGGATGGGCCTGATAATACCCAAAGTCTCCAAATGAGTGAGCTCCCCTTCGACCTTCTCGAGCAAGGCGTAAGGCACCAGGCGCGCCCGGAAATAGCGCGGCGTGGCTCCTGGTTCGATTTGGATACGGGCTATGGCCCCTTTTATTTTCCCCAAACCGGGCTGGAATACATCTTGGTACCATCCTAGTACCTCAGTCAACCCTCCAGAAACTGTTTGGAGGATGTGCTGCCACTGCAGCCGCAAATGGCGCAACCAGACCCGACCCAACAGGCTGGGAAACGTGGGAAACGCCCCTCCTGGCGTCCATAAACAACGGAGGTCATCATAGCTCCTGCAATGTTCAATGGTTCCCCTGTATAGGTGGCCAACCTGGCCTGTGTGTCAGTTAATGTAAGGGTCTGTATACCCTGCTTGATGCGGTCGATTGCCCTCTGGGCAATCACGGAGACTGCTGCGCCAGTGTCCAACTCCACCTCAAGTGGGTGACCATTGACCCGTACTGTCACTTTAATGGGGGCCACACAGGGAGCTGCCACACAATGCAGCTGCAGGCAAATGGAAGGTACAGCCCCTGGGCTGGCCCCAGTTTCTGTCGGAACGATGGCGCCTCTGGCGCCCCCAGGACCGGCGTCCGCGACGGGGTCAGCACCCACAAGTCTGACATGGACATGGCTCCTAATCTGGAGAAGGCTCCCTTCGGGGAGGAATGTCCGACAGCCACTGGTGTCGATCCAGACGTCGCCTTGCCCAAGGTACCACAGGGGTGCGGGGGGATGCTTTCGGACGGAAGGGGTTGCGCCCCAAGGCATGCACCTCCATTCCCTGTAGCTCCTGTACTGCCCGTTCTGCGCTCTCTTGGGACAATACTATTTGGATGGCCTGCTGAAAAGTCAATCTTGGTTCAGCTAACAACTTTCTCTGGGTGGCCGCATTGTTAATACCGCAAACCAAACAGTTGCGTAATATTTCTGACAAGTTCTCACCATAGTCACAGTACACCGCAATCCTGCTTAGCCTGGATAGAAAATCGGCAAGGGATTCTCCTGGGGTCCTCTCAGCGGTATTAAACCGGTAATGCTGGACTATCGTGGATGGGGTTGGGTTAAAATGTTGCCCCACTAAGTTGACAAGTTCATCACATGTTTTGGTGTTTGGCACAGCTGGGTACGTAATATCGTAGATATATCATAGAATTTATTGTGCAGAAGGAGGCCATTCGGCCCATCGAGTCTGCTTGGAAAGAGCACCCCACCCAAGGTCAACACCTTCACCCCATCCCCATAACCCCACCCAACACTAAGGGCAATTTTGGACACTATGGGCAATTTATTATGGCCAATCCACCTAACCTGCCCATCTTTGGACTGTGGGAGGAAACCCACGCACACACGGGGATGATGTGCAGACTCCGCACAGACAGTGACCCAAGCCGGAATCGAACCTAGGACCCTGGAGCTGTGAAGCAATTGTGCTATCCACAATGCTACCGTGCTGCCCGTAAGGTTCCTAATCACCCCAAAGGCATGCGGGCCGCAGGCGGGTAGCAATATGACCACCTGGCGCTCGGTTTCAGTGATGTTGTTTGCCCAGAAATAGTAATGCATCCGTTTTGCGTTCTGGTTCCAGCTTTCCAGCGCAGCATCAAAAACATCCAAACGTCCATACAGAGGCATGGTGTATTAGAAAACAACTTCCAACCTGTATCCAACAAATATCCAGGGAGGTGGCTATACCTGCTAATGATTTCTCCGCCCCCCTCATTGGGGAAGCTCATACTCCCAAAGGATTGTGGGATTGCCATTAGTCCCCAGCCAGTGGTAAAATGGCAGGTTATAATAACTTCCTTCCTTTTTATTTACTCGGATTGTGATTTCTGAAAAATGTATTGAGTTGGCTGCAACCCTTTCTTAGTTTGATCGATTGTCATCATTTCTGACAACACTTGTTTGTATGTCTTAATCGTGTTTCATTGTCCATTGCTTTATTGTTCAAATTTATCTCCCATTGTTGTTCTAACCAGGGAAGATTATTTCAGCCTCAAATGCACCTACTACAATCAAATTAAAACTCACTGAAACCTCCTTTCCACCTGGATTAGCATTGCAACAGGACATCTCGGTGTAGTGCACAGTGCAGGTCAAATTCCAGCTACGTGGGTGCATAAAGTCTACACCGTGTGAACCATTGTATTAGCTGACTTATAAATTTATAGTGTTCAACACTGTAAGACGAACATTTGAAATTAATTGATAAAGGGTTGCAGCATCAACACTGAATTTATACAAGAACATGTAATTTCCACCCCCAGCCTCCACTCTTATGTATACAGCTGTTCTCTACAAAGGGATTCACTAGCACTCAGCCCCAAACTTAAATCATGAAATAACTAGTAATGAGTCAATGCTTTCAAAAACTCCTCACTTAGTGCTTGATGAGGCAATGAGCTTTACATCAGATGAAGCATGTTGGGGGCGGTAGCTGAAAGTGGGTGGGAAAATGCATTTGGGGGATGGGCAGAGTAATATCGTGATCTAATATAAGGCTGCAGCATAGTCTGTTGCTAAATCAATGAGGTCATAACATTTTAATTATTACTAAGCTAATGAAGGTTGCAGCTGCAACACCACAATGCAGGAACCAGTCAGCTTGGAAACATTTAGAGATGATTTGTGTTTTTGCAAATAGGAAAGGCGTGGTGTTTTTATTGCACCTCATACACCCTCAGCAAAAAAGTAGCCAAATTGTGGACAGCAACAGGTGCCGGAGTGTGGCGACTAGGGGATTTTCACAGTAACTATTGCAGTGTAATGTAAGCCTGCTGGTGACACCAATAAAGATTATTATTATGGCAATGTGCCTCTGACAGCACTGGATTCCTTCAGTACTTCACTGAGCATTCGTGCTCAGATCTCTAAATTGGATTTTGAACTAATTGGGTGGAAATAAATGTCCCCAAAGCGAGCTTGGTGGTGGCGGAATGTTTAATCAGGTAGGAGGGTGGCAGGTGGGGCCCTGCCACTTTCACACCTGCGCCTTGGTTAAATCTGGGATGCGAAGGCTCATGAGTGGCCTATTTGCCCCATCACCAATTAAGGCCCTTAAGTGGGTAATAATGCCCATTTGGGGGTCTCATCTCACTGCAGCTGTGATTCACCCAATGGTGGGCAGGGGACCTTCCATGCTGGAAGCCCAAATAGGTTGCTGGCTTCCAAGATGGGGTAGGTGAGCTTTCAAAGGCACTCAGTGCCTGGCATTGAGAAAGGGGAGGGAGGCTAACTGAAAGCCACATCCTGCCCTTTTTGTGACCACATCTATCCCACTCCTCTTTGACTACCATCCTGTCATTGCTAACCTGTGACCTAGATCCTTTTTTGGAACCTCTGCTGGCAGCAACCACCATTTCTCCAAACAATACACAGCTGCCAATCCCTGACTCTCAGGGTGCAGAATTTCGCCTTTGGGTCCTTGATCTCACCGCTTGATTGCCATTAAATTCGACAGGCCTCCCCTAAAAGAGGTGATGTGGAACTCTCGTGGTCTATCCAGCTGGTGGTGAAACCCTAGCAGCCTCCATTAAATGGCACCCATGATCTTTTTTTCTTGGATTTTACAGAACAGAAAGAGGCCCATTGTTTCTAAATTTTTCCTTCAAGAGAATTTTATACTTCACAACTACTGGTTATTGGGAACTTGGAAGTCAGTCTCTGTGTAGAAGTTGCATTCTTGAAAACATTATGAACGGAGTTTTGTTCAATGAAGTTACTGAGCGCTTAAGTGAAAGATGGAGCCTTCCTCATTTGTAACTACCAGTTGGAATCGAGTGGATATGCAGAGCAGAATAAAACCAGAAAATGCGGGATAACCTCATCAGGGTGTGGCAGCATCTGTGGGGAGAGAAACAGTTAATATTGAGGCATACGGACTCAAAACGTCCGCTCTTTCGCTCTCCACAGATGCTGCCGGACCTGCTGAGTTTATCCAGCATTTTCAGCTTTTGTTTCAGTTTTCCAGCATTTGCTTTTATATTAGACCTACAGAACAGGAAAGCATTCAATATTGTGCAGTATTGCCATCTGTTTAGTGGGCAGCATGGTAGCACAAGTGGATAGCACTGTGGCTTCACAGTGCCAGGGTCCCAGGTTCGATTCCCCGCTAGGTCACTGTCTGTGTGGAGTCTGCACGTTCTCCCCATGTCTGCGTGGGTTTCCTCCGGGTGCTCCGGTTTCCTCCCACAGTCCAAAGACATGCAGGTTAGATGGATTGGCCATGATAAATTGCCCTTAGTGACCAAAAAAAGGTTAGGAGGGGTTATTGGGTTATGGGGATAGGGTGGAAGTAAGGGCTTAAGTGGGTCGGTGCAGACTCGATGGGCTGAATGGCCTCCTTCTGCACTGTATGTTGTATGTTCTATGAAGGGATAAAATGGCTGGGTAGAATCCATGACCAGCAGATTATAATGACCCATGGAAGGAGTAAGCTATTGTGGATCCTTGTTTTTTGATGTTACCTGACAGAACAAGTGAGTGTCTATCGCTCACTCTCCCCTCCTTTGTCCTCTGCAGCATCAGAGTCCAGTAAGAGGTGGTATTGATCTTAAAGATGGAATTTTATTGCATGAAACAGAACAGGATGGAATCAGACCATTCAGCATCCTCCCTGGAAACATAATCTTACATCACCAACAAGCAGTTACATAACTGTCGATGGTGCATGTGGGTTCAGCAGTTCCAGAAATTGTGTAAATACTAGCTTAGTACCTACCAAAGTATCAGAATGTCATTGTTTTCCAACTTTCCTTTGTGCACTGCAGAATCCGCCAAAGTGGCACGCATAGACAAGCAGGTAGAAAGCAAAGACAGCACGGTAGCATAGTGGTTAGCACAATTGTTTCATAGCTCCAGGGTCCTAGGTCAATTCCCGGCTTGGGTCACTGTCTGTGCGGAGTCTGCATGCTCTCCCCGTGTGTGTGTGTGGGTTTCCTCCGGGCGCTCCGGTTTCCTCCCACAGTCCAAAGATGTGCAGGTTAGGTGGATAGGCCATGATAAATTGCTCTTAGTGTCCAAAATTGTCCTTAGTGTTGGGTGGGGTTACTGGGTTATGGGGATAGGATGGGGTTGTGGGCTTGGGAAGGGTGCTCTTTCCAACAGCCAGTACAGACTCGATGGGCCGAATGGCCTCCTTCTGCACTGTAAATTCTATGAAAAAAAGACTGGGTTTATTTTGATGTACAATAACCTCCACTCCCCTAAGGATATCTCCCCCCAAACTGCACCCAGGTCAGGGTTTATGTACTGGTGCGGTTTCACCTTGTTAAGAGGGGAACCCCCCATTACTGAGGATGTTCTTACACTGTAGTAGAGGTCATGGGGAATCTGATAGTCCTTACACTGTGACCTCAATGGGGGTTATAACATGCACCTTCACTTGTGGACATATAGAAACACAGCAAAGTCACAGAAAAAATACATAAAAAGACTATATTTTAAAAGGATAAAATTTCAGGGTTGTTGGCAACAACAGAACAAGGATGGTTCTTTCACAGAGCAAGCATACACACAATGGATTGATTGGCCTCCTTCTGTATTATATCTTCTATGATTTGAAGTCAAATCAGTCTTGCCTTACTGGTCTGATCGGGGAGTTTTAAGTGTCAGTCACAATGTTGAAAATGAGTTTGGATTGTGTGCAATTTTGTATTTGGAGTAGATTCAGGAAATAACAGTAGTAACGTTTCCCAGAGTTTGGATTCTAAGATATCAGAATTGAATTAGAGAACTATTATTGGAGGAATTAAGTTTGTGTGTGTTGGGTGGTGGGGGGCAATGATAATTCAGGTATTTGAAATGTTAGGAGGCACAGATGGTACACACGTAAACAGGCATTTTAGCTTCGACCAGACAATGGGTATGGGATTAAAATAAACATATCCAGTAAAATGAGAGATTAGAAAAAATATTTATGCTGCAGATCTCTGGTTGTGATGAAAAAAGTCCCTGTTACAGCAGTTAATGCAGCTGTGACAACATTAGGCAGCAATGTCCCTGTCATTGCAATGTATTTATTGAGGTCTTAAAAGCCAAAGTCGGCAATTAAAATGGAATGTGTCACAAATGGCATGGGACCATGCGAGCAAGATTAAAATTGTACTTTACGTATATGCGCCTCTCTTTGCCTGCTGGTAACCTTGACAGTAGATGTGTGTTATGTAAACTATATAAGGTAGTTAGAAAAGTATAGATTTAGAAATGAAGATGTTATAGATGTGAAACTATTTGGTTTTGGGGAAAGCCACAATATGGGAAGTCACCTGTGCCGCTTCTATCCAAGTCCAGGGGCTTCAACCCTTTCGCATGAAAAGAAAACTCTTCAGTTTGATGATCAGAGAATGGTTGCAGCACAGAAAAAGGCCTGTGCTAGTTCCCTGAAGGAGCAATTCACCTGGTGTCCTTCTCCCACCTTCTGTCCACAACTCTGCGCATTTTTCCTTTTCAGATAATAATCCAATTTCCTCTTAAATGCCCCAGATGAAGCTGCCCTCACCACTCTCAGCTGCAGCTCTCAGATCCTAACCTCATGTTGCAACGAAATGGCTCTTTTTTTCCAATTGCCAATGAAGGAAATTGTTTCTGCTTCCCTATGGAATAGATTTCTGTCAAAAGCTGTTCTGTTTAAATATTTATGTGAATTCTTTATAAGCAGAGTTTGGATGAATAGATCATTAAGTGCTCTCTGAAATACTTTGGGATTCTCATCCCTTTGGGGCAATGAATATGTTTGTCATCTGTGGATTCTCAGCAATTGGGTCTAAATAAGTGTTACATCTTACAGTTCCCTCTCTTATTTTGAAAGATAATGGGGAAACTTCAGTTTTGCCTTTTTGAAAGTTCAACAGTTATTATTCCCTCAGAAGAACTCATTGTACATTGTGGAAGAAATGTGCTAAATGAGCTTCCAGTCCTTTTCTTTGTACTACATAATATTTAATTGTAAAAGATCAAAGCAAACATTTAATGTGCAAATAGAAAATGCCGGAAGTACGTTGGAATTCAGGAGGATCTGTGAAGACAGAAACAAGACTTGACAGTTCAGGTCAATGATTTTTCATCAGAACAAAGCAAACTATTTTTTCTGTTGGATAAATTCTATCGTGCTTACATGCAAGGGGCAGCACGGTAGCATGGTGGTTAGCATAAATGCTTCACAGCTCCAGGGTCCCAGGTTCGATTCCCGGCTGGGTCACTGTCTGTGTGGAGTCTGCACGTCCTCCCCGTGTGTGCGTGGGTTTCCTCCGGGTGCTCCGGTTTCCTCCCACAGTTGAAAATTGCCCCTCCTCTGCTTATGTAGGAACAGCCATATGTATGGGCAGTCTGGTGGTTATGATAAAAACAGAAAGTGCTGGGAAAACTCAGCCGGTCTGACAGCATCTGTGATGAGAGAAATAGAGGGTGAGATCTACCAGCTGCGCCGTGCCTACCGCAAACCTGAGTGAGCCGGTTAGATTGTGGGAGAGGCTGAAATCGGGAAACACTCTCGGCGGCAATCGGTTTCTGATCTAACCGGTCCGTTCCCATTGGCGAGATCCGGATCCCACCACGGCGCGGTGAGAAACCAATAATCACCTTTCGGATTCCTCCAAATCCGCTGGAATGTTGCTGACATCCCCCTCTGAATCTCACGGCTGTGTTGTTCCTCGTGTCTTAATAAAGCTCGTAGTCACAGGCAGCACGGTGGCACAGTGGTTAGCATTGCTGCCTACGGCGCTGAGGACCAGGGTTCGAATCCCGGCCCTGGGTCACTGTCCGTGTGGAGTTTGCACATTCTCCCCGTGTTTGCGTGGGTTTCACCCCCACAACCCAAAGATGTGCAGGATAGGTGGATTGGCCACGCTAAATTGTCCCTTAATTGGAAGAAATGAATTGGGCACTCTAAATTAAAAAAAAAAATAAAGCTCGTAGTCTCAAAGGTGGAGAAGATGCTTTATTGTGAATTTGTTCTGTCTTCAGAGCTTAACTTACAGCTACCTCAAATGCTGCCTGCCTGTGTCTGCCAGTCCTGCTGCCAAGACCCCCTTCTGTGAAGTGTGTCCTCACTTCCTGTCCCTGTGTATTTATAGCTCTCCCGTGCTCCCTCTAGTGCTTGCTCAGTTGTATTGCATCTACACTGATACACAATCACAACATCCCCCTTTTTTCTTTACATATTTTCTGTACATCGTTAAAGAAAATTGTACAAAACAGTTACTTATGATATGTGTATCTATACAAGTGATGGTGCTATTGCATATTTTACAAAGCCAATTTATATTTATGAGTCCAATCTTAATAAAAACATTTATGAGTCCAAACTTGATGAATTTGTTCACTGAATTTTTTCTTTTGTTGTTGTTGACGTGGTGATCGCAGCGCCATGGTCGAACCACTGATGTTGACTGACATGGACTTTTTTCTGTGCTTGTGGTATCGATTTAGTATGTCATCTGTCTTGAAAGCTGGTGTGCTTGCTTGTTCTGGAGCAGATGTGAGTTTGTACAATTCGTTGTCATCCTATGGCATGTTTGTAGTCTTGTCATTGCTTTGCAGTGTGCTGTGGCATTGTCCTTCATGTGCAGAGTTGTACCATTTTGTACAAGTCGTTGTTTCATTGCTGTTGTTTCTGTCGTTCCTGTCTTTGTTGTTTTCGTTGCCGTTCTTGTTGCTGTTTTTGTCGTTTCTGTCTTTATTGTTGTCGCTATCTTTGTTATGCTTCTTGTTGGTTTTGTTGTTCTTCTTGTAGTTTTTGTCGTTGTGCTTGTAGTTTTTGTTGGTGCTGTTGTTGTTCTTGTTTCTGCAGTGCTTCTTGTGATTTTTGTTGTTCGTATTGCGCTTCATGTTGCTTTTGTTCTTGCTGTTGTTGTTCTCATTTCTGCTGTGCTTCTTGTGGCTTTTGTTTTTCTTGTTATGCTCAATGAGTGTCCCGTGTGGATAATTTGAGTCATTGTCACAGTTATTGGTGCGAGTGTCCTTTGTGGAATCTGTTACATTGAACGTTTCGTCTCGAGAATGGTGAGAATGATCTGATGTTGCATTGATGTTGGTGACATCAGTCATTTGTGGTGGATTTGATTCGTCGTCTTTGCTTTCTTGGTGCTCCTCTTCTGGAGTCAAATTCTTCACAATTTCATTTGACGCGGTCTCTCTGGACTCTTGGTGCTCCTCTTCCGGAGTCAAAATCTTCATGATTTCAATTGACGTGGTCTCTCTGGACTCTTGGCGCTCCTCTTCTGGAATCAAAATCTTCATGGTTTCTGGTGATGTGGTCTCACTGGACTCTTGGTGCTCCTCTTCTGGAGTCAAAATCTGGATGGTTTCTATTGGCGTGGTCTCTCTGGACTCTTGGGTGGCCCTACTCTGTGCTTCTGTACAGACAAGCTGAGAACTGTCAGTCTCGCTGTGATCCTGTACCTCCTGTATGTTGAGTGTGATCACCTTGTCACTGTTTTCGCATGCAGTGGGTAGAGGTACATTGTCTTCTTCTTGATTATGTGAGCTTGGTAGACTTTCATAGTCTGCTTGCGGTTGCTCAGATACGGCGGGTTGACCTTCATGGTCTTGTTCATGCATGGTGTTCGCCAGGGAGTGTTTGCTTGCTTTCCTTTTGGAGTCTTTCATCACTCTCACTGTGGAGCCTGTCATCGCTCTCTCTGTGGAGTCTTTCTGTGCTCTCTGTGTGGCGTCGTCTTCGTCTTGGGTATTGCTGTCATCCAATGTATCGACAATCTGCCATGGCGCCATGGTGTTGGATTCATCTACCACGAGTAGATTCGTGTTGAGCTTTTCGACCGTGTCGCTGATGCTGTGATCAGCATATCTGAATAACTCAGCCATGTCTGAGTAGCATTGTTCGAAAACCAAATCATTTTTTTTGCTTTGGATTTGGTATAGTTGTCTTCATCATTTTTTGCATATCCAAATAACTCAGCCATATCTGAGTAGTATTGTTCGAAAAACAAATCATCTTTTTTTGTTTCGGATTTTTTTTTGTTCTCTTCACTTTGGGTGGTGCAGACTGCTTTTTCCAGGGTGTTGTGAGAGTTATTTTCAACTGCTGGTTTAAGTTCAGGCGTTTTTTTGTCTTCTGAGGCAAGAAAATTTGGTTTTACAGCTTTAAATATCTTGTTTTCAATTTTCGGGCATTTCCCTTTTAAGTGGGCGTGGTCCGGATCCTCAGACGTCATGTGTCGGAATCAATCGCGCATGCGCAAATCGGCCGTCCTTCACTGCGCATAACGATCCGCGACCAAAACGTTTTGAGACTGCGAAATGCAGTTATTGCGCATGCGCATAACGATCAGCAACAATAACTTTTTTTAACTGCGCATGCGCGGCTTGCGCAGAACGCAAAACGGGTGATTGTAACTGCGCATGCGTGGCTTCTGTTTCCTGCGCATGCACAGACGCAGATTTTAGTTCTTTGTCTCCCAGAGACTGTAAAATGTGCTCCGACGCTATTTTATCGCGGATTTCAGCGTTTTTTCTTTCTGAAAGTTGTAAGTTACCTTTTCCTTTCGATCTGGACTGGATTTCAGTGTTTTGGCTTTGTGAAAAGTTCATGTTACTTTTTCCTTTTGATCTGAACTGGACCTCAGCATTTTGTCTCTGTGCAGTTTGGCATCTGAGCATACAGTGCTGTTCAAATTTCATACAGTACTCTTCAAATTTTTTTAGTATTATTTGTAAGTTGTTGTTGTCTTCAGCTTTTGAGTATTTAAATCCATTATATACTTTTCTAGCTTCATGTCCTGTGATGAGCAGTGCTATTTTCATTTCGTCTGAGGCTGCTGCTAAATCATTAGCTATGATATAAAAATCAAACATTTGTTTAAATACTTTCCAGTCATTTCTTACATTACCGGTCATGTTCAGCTGAGGTGGGCGTCCAACCCACATCTTCGAATAAGCGAGGGCTTCCCAAGTTGAATGTCCAGTAGGAGTTCTTCTTGCCATTTTGGTCTTTCTGTGTCTGCAGCTGAGTTGTCTTCTAGTAAGCGTCTGAAGGCACACCTGGTACCATGTGTTGTTCCTCGTGTCTTAATAAAGCTCGTAGTCTCAAAGGTGGAGATGTTTTATTGTGAATTAGTTCTGTCTTCAGAGTTTAACTTACAGCTACCTCAAATGCTGCCTGCCTGTGTCTGCCAGTCCTGCTGCCAAGTCCCCCTTCTGTGAAGTGTGTCCTCACTTCCTGTCCCTGTATATTTATAGCTCTCCCGTGCTCCCTCTAGTGCTTGCTCAGTTGTATTGCATCTACACTGATACATAATCACCACAACGGCTACACCCTATCGACTGTATCAGCTCTGGGATAGCCTGGTCCAGAGGTTCAGCATCTGACTGGGACCCAGCTGGGTCCTGGGTTCCA
Source organism: Scyliorhinus canicula (assembly GCF_902713615.1). Taxonomy (NCBI): domain Eukaryota; kingdom Metazoa; phylum Chordata; class Chondrichthyes; order Carcharhiniformes; family Scyliorhinidae; genus Scyliorhinus; species Scyliorhinus canicula. The sequence continues at coordinate 75,148,101 of NC_052163.1, read as the reverse complement.
GCATACCGCTGACTGCTATCCCCCCTGGACATTCCTGCCTCTTGCTGATATGCATCGACAACTGTGTGGTGCTCACCAGATTATGCCCCATAAATCTGTTCATTACTTTCGCCCGACCGAGGTGTGTGTCTCTGCACTGGTGGAGGGTGGCGATGACAGCTGTGACGCATCGATGGTGGTCTCCTCAGGGCTCTCCTCCAAGGTGGTCTTGGGAAGTGGGGCGATGAGGGAACCCACCCCAGATGGGCCAGCACCACCGGCTGGAGATCCTACGGGCATGTGGTCAGTGAGAGGGAAAGATCATCATTCTGACATAACTCACATGTGACAAGTCATCTGGGTGGGGACAGCGGATGCCCACTTCTGCGGCGTAGCCCAATCTCCACGTCAGTGACTGATCAGTCCTCGGCCACTCCTGCGACCTCCAGGACCTGTTCCTCAGAGAGGGTGAGCACACTGAGGTCCGGCACCATGCCTCCCCCTCTCTGGGCCCTCTCCCGTCTGTTGTGGGCCATCCTCTCCAGGGGGCATTGTGAGCCAAACGCTTCATACCCCACTTGGACTCCACTGCGTCTACCTGACTGGCAAGGTCAGCATCCCCAAATTATGGAGCTGGCATGGCTGTGTGCTGACTAGTGTTTGCTTCGTGGGATCGATTAAATGCTGCTTCCCCTCGTGAGTGGGGTGCTGCCGGGCGTGGCCCCGTGAATCAGCCGGAGAGACACGCATTTGCGACGTAAAGCTGTTAGGCATCATTAAGTTCCCTAATTAATGCCAGATGCTGGTGATGGCCTCACTGGTTCAGCCGTCAGGAAACACACACACAATTTACAGTGCAGGAGGCCATTCGGCCCATCGAGTCTGCACCAGCTCTTGGAAAGAGCACCCTACCCAAGGTCAATACCTCCACCCTATCCCCATAACCCAGTAACCCCACCCAACACTGACGGCAATTTTGGACACTTAAGGGCAATTTAGCATGGCCAATCCACCTAATCTGCACATCTTTGGACTGTGGGAGGAAACCGGAGCACCCGGAGGAAACCCACGCATACACAGGGAGGATGTGCAGACAGTGACCCAAGCCGGAATCGAAACTGGGACCCTGGAGCTGTGAAGCATTTGTGCTATCCACAATGCTGCCGTGCTGCCCACAATGCTACCGTTCTGCGGCATTTCCCGCTAGCTACCACACTTAGAAAACTTTCCATTAGATCACGCCCACTGTTAACGTTTCCTGTCCAATATTGTTCGGAACTGCAGTTATGGTACTGGACTTGTTACAAAGAGGTTAAAATTCCCAGCATGACAACAGTGAAAATGACTTTAAATATCTGTAATATTGGGTTAGCACTAGAAATGAAACAGCAAATGTTGATGCAGTTTCATAAAATTCCAAATTTATCAGTGATGTTCCTCAGGCAGGCATCTGCCGGCCTTGCCTGCCTCTGGTTCCCCTCCAATGCTGGTTGCACTCAATCTGATTGATTCAACAATGAATCAATTTCCTCCCTTCCATTGTGGTATATATTCATAAATCAGTGAACATAATCATTCAAATCAAATTTGTAAATTCAGCAAAAATAAAACATTTTAAACTGTTGCCTTCTTACAAATTAAGTAGACTCTATTTATCCAAACAAGACAGACAGGTACTCTAGAAGTGTTAAACTGTTAGATTCTTTATAATAAACCTTGTATTTTGACATGGACAATTCTACAATTCACCCGCTCAGAAACTGACGGGATTGGAATTTAACACTGATTTTACACTTGCACAATTTCACACTCCATTGAAGTCAATTGGTTCCTGTCTGGCCATTTAAGTTAAAACTACCCTCATTTTATTAAATCTTTTAAACACTGTTTCTGTACATATTTAGTTTGTTCCATTACTGAGTTTGCTAATTGGATATATCTCACTGCACAGCACCTCAGTTTTGAGCCCTCATATAAAACCAGGTTTGTGTTGCTTACAGTTTGTATGTTCAATCTGACATGACGACGAGTTGGGTGAAGGTTTATAACAGGTGATAGCGTGTTGGAGGTGGGAGGTGGGGAGTGGGGGGGAGGTGGAGGGATCATGTCATGATATTTTGAGAATCCCAGTATCTCTTACACATTAACTGCAACCTCATCATTCTGTACTGGACCAAACTGAGAGCAGCTGCTTTGGAAGATTAACTCCTCAAGTTTGAGTACATTGAGATCCATCAGAATCAATCAAGAATATATTTGTTTATTATTAACAAGACTCTGATGGTGAGCTAACCCTCAGAAGGAAATACCTAACTTAAGCTTTTCATGTCTTGGGTAGAGATTTAAAAAAAATGTTAACCTTCAAATAATAATGAATATTTATGTGTTAAACGGTAGTTCAATACAGCCTTGTGAACAATCAAACATTGAATGGAACCCTATAAACAACATTGTTTTATTGTAGACCAATTTGGAAATAATACATTGGATAAATGGAACTTCATACATCAGTTTTTGATTCCATCACCTTTTCAACACTGGATTCTATAACATATAATGTGAGACCTCAAGTTTGACCCATTATTTCCCCATTTTTCTGTGATATAGTTAATTATTTTATAATCACTTCTTCAGTATCCAAGTTACTCAGAAGCATAACTACCAGAAAATTATTTAAGTTGGAAGCTCCTGTTTAAGTACAGCAGTCTCTTTATTCACCAAATGACACTGCTCAACCACATCACTCAATATGCCTCACACATCCTGATATCTGTCAAAAATAAGTTGCCATCACTTCTGGTGGCATAAAGCTCCCATACTGTGGAAATGCCATGGGAATCAAGGTTGAAGGAGCCAGCAAGCAAATTGTCGTCCAATTCAGAAACCTCTCGAGGCTCGTTGGTTGACAAAATGGCGGGGGCCACTACCGAAGCTATGGTTCCCCCGTTGACGATCAAGATACTTAGGGCATCTTTGCTGAGGAATACAAAAAATCACTGACAGGCTGTCTCCATAATTCAATTGAGGAGGACCTAGCTCCTATTCAATCGGCGCTGGCAAAGATGGACGAAACAGCAAAGGCACATGACATAGTGTTGCAAGATGTGGAGATGGCTCTTTCAATGCAGGGCAATTGTGATTGAGAATACCAAATCTCTGCATGCCAAGGTGGACGATTTGGAGCATCGCTCCAGGAGGCAGAACTTCAGAGTCATGGGGCTGCTGGAGGGAGTGGAGAGCCCAAACCTGACTGAATATATGCCGAAGAGAAGGAACAAGTCTTGAGGTGGGCAAAAGATCACCATGATGACAAATGGGAGGGCCCTGCCATTAGGCTCTATCAGGATGTGGGAGTGGAGCTTGCCAAAAGGATAGCGGCATTCAACAAGACCAAGGCAGCGTTATTCAAAAGTGGAGTTTGGTTTGGGGTAGTTTACCCTGCACGGCTCCAAGTGACTTTTAACTCTAAAGACTATTACTTTGAAGCGCCGGAGGAGGCCAATGCTTTGTGAGGAAGCATGGGCTTGGGGGCGAGTTAATTGTGTTTTATATTATGCATGGAGTCTTGTTGTTATTGGAAAGGGCTTGTAGTTTTGGGGACTTGTGGTTTCTTTACCAGTTTCTATTTATTGTTCTTGTTCATTAAAATTGGATTGTGGCAGGGGTCTGGTTGTTATGGTTATTTATTTTTATATGTCACGGGTGGAGATGGCCTGCTAGCTGTAAAAGTTTGCGAATGGGAGCAAAGCGGTGGTGGGAGTAACTGCAGCTCATTATCTTAGTATAGGGTTTAGATAATGACCTTAGGGGTTTTGTTTTGTTTGGGGTTAGGGATAGATGAGGTCGGGTTTTGGGGTTGTTGTTCACCTTTTGACTTTGTTTGGGCTTTTGGGTGTGGTGTTAATGAGAGGAGGGGAAGGGGGCAGGGGTGGGGAGGGTTTAATGACGGTGACTACAGCTTGTTCTTTGTTCAGTTTTGATGGAGGGTTTGGTGGCCATCTTGGATGGACTTGAGGCCTGTGCTTTAACTTTTTTTTTTAAATTTAGAGTATCCAATTCTTCTCCCCTGCACATCTTTTTGGGTGTGGAGGTGAGACCCATGCATACAATACATGGGGTGTGGAACACCCTGCCTGCAAGAGTAGTAGACTCGCCAACATGAAGGGCATTTAAGTGGTCACTGGATAGACATATGGATGAAAATGGAATAGTGTAGGTCAGATAGGCTTCAGATGGTTTCACAGGTCGGCGCAACATCGAGGGTCGAAGGGCCCGTACTGCGCTGTAGTGTTCTATGTTCTATGTGCAAAAACCACATGAACAGTGACCCGGGGCCGGTATTGAACTCGGGTCCTCGGCGCCATGAGGCAGCAGTACTAACCACTGCGTCACTGTGGTGCCTTACTATGTCTTTTGGTGGAAATGGCTGACTCAGGTACGTGGGGTGAGGGGGGGGGGGGGGGGGTCACTTGGAATGTGAGGGGATTGAACAGCCCAATGAAGAGATTGAGGATATTTGTTCACCTGAAGAGTTTGAATGCTGATGTGGTCTTTTTGAAGGAGACCCATTTGTGGGTCAGAGACCAGACACGGCTATAGAAGGATTGGGTGGGACAGGTATTCCACGCGCGATTTGATGGTGAGGCCCGGGTAATCAGTGTTGATAAATAAAAGTAAGAAGTCTTGCAACACCAGGTTAAAGTCCAACATGTTTGTTACAAACACTAGCTTTCGGAGCACTGCTCCTTCCTCCTTCTTCACCTGAGGAAGGAGCAGTGCTCCGAAAGCTAGTGCTTGTAACAAACATGTTGGACTTTAACCTGGTGCTGTAAGACTTCTTACTGTGCTCACCCCAGTCCAACGCCGGCATCTCCACATAATGATAAATAAAAGGGCTTCTTTCTCTGCTGTTAAGATTCTGCCAGGTCTGATTGGTAGACATGTGATTATCCATTAGTCTCCGGCGGGCATCTCGGTGGTCCGAGTGAATGTGTTTCTTTGAATTGGGATGATGATACAGCTTATATTAATAAATAACTGGCCTCTATTCCTGATTTTGATTCACATCAGCTAATCTTGGGGGGAGACTTTAATTATGTTCTAGATCCTAGATTGGACTGATCTATGCCTAAGTCTTTGACTCATTCAGGGGTGGCTAAAGCCGTGCCAATTTCTATGGAGCAGATTGGGGATGGGGAGAAATCATGGCGATTTTTACATCTGAGTGGGGTGCGGAATTCACGCCGGGTGGGAGAATTGCGGGAGGGCCGGGCGAATCACGCAACGCCGCCCTGGCACCCCCCGCGATTCTCCCACCCCCCCCACCAAAATGACGTGTTGCGTTTTGCGACATGCCGCTCGGAGAATTGGCGCTCGCCGTTTTTACCGGCGATTCTCCGGCCCGAATGGGCCGAGCAGCCTTCCGAACCCAACCGGTTCACGCCGGCGCCAACCACACCTGGTCGCTGCCGGCGTGAACAGCGCGCGACCGGTGTTTGTGGGGCCTGTGGGGGGGCGGAGGGAGGATCGAGCACCACGGGCGTGCTCAGGAGATGTCTGGCCCGCGATCGGTGCCCACCGCTGCTCCTAGCCCCCCCGGGGGGGGGGGGGGGGGGGGGCAGAATAGGGGGCGAGGAGCGGCCTCCGACGCTGGAGTGAAACACTCCGGGTTTCACTCCAGCGTCGGCTGTTTGTCTCCCTTTGGGAGAATTGCGCCCAAGGATATTTTGTTCTCCAACCTGTACATCAGGGGCGAAATTCTCCGACCCCCCGCAGGCATGCCCTCCGCGCCGATCGGTGGGCCCCCTGCAGTGATTCTCCGGGCCTCGATGGGCCGAAGTCCCGCCGCCGTGGTTTCAACCACCTCTGGTGGCGGCGGGATTAGCGGCGCGAGTGGGCCCCCGGGTGGGGGGCGCGGGGCGATCGGACACCGGAGGGTGCCTCCACGGTGGGCAGGTCCGCGATTGGGGTCCACCGATCGGCGGGCGGGCCAGTGCCGTGGGGGCACTCTTTTTTTTCCGCCGCCGCCACGACCTCCACCATGGCGGAGGCGGAAGAGAACCCCCCTACCGCGCATGCGCCGTTGGTGACGTCAGCGGCCGCTGACGCACCGGCACAACTGCGAACCGGCGAAGGCCTTTCGGCCAGCCCCGACGCCGGTCGGCGGGTGTCAAAGGCCGTTGGCGCCGGTTTTGGCGCCAGTCGGCGTGACGCCAACCACTCCGGCGCGGGCCTAACCCCCAAAGGTGCGGAGAATTCCGGAGAATTCCGCACCTTTGGGGAGGTCCGACGCCGGAGTGGTTGGCGCCACTCCGCTACACTGGGACCCCCCGCCCCGCCGGGTAGGTGAGAATCCCAGCCCACGTCTATTCTTGAATAGACTTTTTGTGCTGGGTAGGTCTCTTCTTTCTGGAGTGAAGAAGGCGGGATACTCGGCAATTGCATCTCAGACCATGCTCCACATTTTGTGGATTTAGTGTTTGACCCAGATCCCTTTCAAAGCCTGTAATGGAGACTGGACATGGGGCTGTTGGCAGATAAAAGTTTCTGTGAACAAATATCCTCTGTCATTGGGAGTACATTAGATGCTACAAGAGTGACTCAGTCTCCCCTTCTACGTTATGGGAGGCCCTTAAGGTGGTTATTAGAGGAGAGATCATTTCTTTTATGTTACATCGAGATAGATCTGGGAGGGTGGAGCAGAAGAAGCTGGTAGACTCCATCCTAGAGGTGGACCACCAGTATTCGATTGCACCTACACTAGTGTTGATGGCGTCTAAGAAGAAATTGCACATGGAATTTGAGTTACTCTCAATGGGTAAGGTGGTGGGCCAGCTGCGACACTCGAGGAAGAATTTTAATGAACATCGGTAGAACGCCAGTCATCTTTTAGCACATCAGCTGAGGCGGCAGGTGGCCTCCTGGGGAATTGTTAAGGTGTGGGACTCAATTGTCAGGTTGGTGCAAGTTAATGCAGTGTTTGAAGAGTTTTATCAAAGGCTGTACAGATTGGAGCCCCTAGAGGAGAGGTTGACCATGATGCAATTTTTGGAAGGGTTGTCCTTGCCGAAGTAGAGAGAGAGAGAGCAGGGAGGAGTTGGAATCCCCATTGGGTATTGAGGAGATGATGAAGTGCATTGGTTTAATGCAGTCGGGTAAAGCCCCAGGCATGGATGGGTTTCCTATTGAATTTTCGAAGAAAGTTGTGGGGCAGTCTACCACTGATATTGGACATTGTTAATGATTCTTGGCCAGGGGGGCTTTGTCAGCTACATTGGCGCAAGCATCCATTTTCTTGATTCTGAAGAAGTGTAAGGACCCTACAGAGTATGGGTTGTATTGGCCGATTTTGTTGCTAAATGTGGATGCTAAGTTGTTGGCTAAAGTGTTGGCAATGAGGGTGGAGTCTGCCTTCCATGGGTGATATCAGAAGATCAGTCAGGTTTTGTTAAGGTTCGGCAACTGTCGGCCAATGTACATAATCTATTAAACATTGTCCTGTCCTCATCAGAGATTGATCTGGAGGTGATTATTTAATTGGACGACGAGAAAGCGTTTGATAGGGCCGAGTGGGAGTACCTATTTAAAATTTTGGGAAGGTTTGGTTTTGGACCAAAGTTCATATCTTGGATCCATTTCTTGTATAGGGCTCTGCTAGTATCTGTACAAATGACGAGTTCAAACTACTTTCAGCTGGGTAGGGATACATGGCAGGGTTGCTTGATGCCTCCCCCTCTGTTTCCCTCGGCGATTGAACCACTGGCTATTGCATTGAGGTCTCTCAGGGAGTGGAAAGAGATAGAGAAGGGAGGGAGAGAGCATAGGGTGTCCCTGTATGCAGATGTACTGCTTCTTAATATCACAGGCCCAGTCTCCATGATGGATTAGATAATGAAGCTACTGAGGAGTTTCGGATCCTTCTCAGGGTACAAGTTGAATCTGGACAACCGTGAATATTTTCCAGTGAGCCCCCAGGGAGGGGGGGTCAATCAGGGGTTGTTGCCTTATCACCTTGCCAGATCTAGCTTTCGTTATCTGGGAATCCAGGTGGTCCACGATTGGACCTCACTTCATAAACTTAATTATACTAGGCTGGTGAGTGGGATTAGAGCTAATTTTCAGAGGTAGAATACCCTCCCCCAGTCCTGGGTGGACAGGGTTCAGAAGACTAAAATGAACATCCTTCCAAGGTTTTTGATTATTTTCCAATGTCTCCCTATCTTTCTTCCCAAATCATTCATTGCTAGAATCGATAAGCTGATTACTTCTTTTATTTGGGCGGATAAAACCCCGAGGATTTGCAGGGCGTTTCTGCAGGGAGAAAGTACCTAATTTGTCATTCTATTATTGAGGAGGCAATATTGAAAAAGTGCTGGGGTGGTTTAATGATCTAATTTCCATATGGGAGAGATGGAGGTGGGCTCTTGTCGTGGTTCTAGTTTGTGGGCCTTCGTAACTGCCTTGCTTCTGTTTTCTCCTGCTAAATCTATCTCAAGCCTGCTGGTGGTGGCAATGCTGGTTTGGAGACAGTCTATTTAGCATTTTAAGCTCAGCTCCATGTCGTTGTCAGCCCCCTTCTGTGGGAATCAAACCTTTGTGCCAGCGGATTTGGACTCAAGATTTGGGTCCTGAGGGAGGGAGGTGCTGTCGAGATTTAGGGATATTTGTGGAGGGTAGGTTTGTCGGACTTGAGGAGCTGGTGGATAAATTCCATCTACCAAGGTCTAATTTCTTTTAGGTACCTACAGGTGCGTGATTTCCTAAGGAAGGGGAGAGCTCTTTGTTTCTGTTAGCACCTTCGCCCTCTCTCATGAATAGAATCCTATCTTTGGCTGATGGCGGTTGAGAGTAAGATTTCAGATATCTACGGTCAGATCCTGTCTGCGGAGCAAGCTCCACTGGAGGTGGTGAGGAGGAAGTGGGAGGGGTGCTGGGTCTGGTTTTTGAAGGAGGGTTGTGGAGTGAGGCTCTGCACAGGGTCAACTCAATCTCCTCATGCTAGGCTCAGCTTGATTCAATTTAAGGTGGTGCACATCTGACTGGGACTAGGTTAATGTTTTTTGTCTCGGGGGTGGAAGGTTTGGTATTCTCGGGGTCCAGTGAATCATACCCATATGTTCTGGTCCTGTCTGAAATATGTCAGCTGTTGGGGCGCCTTCTTTAACACTATGTCAGGAATTCCTGATATCAAGCTGGAGCCTTGTCCGCTGGTGGCCATTTTCGGGGTCTCGGACTCGCCGGTGCTGGAGACGGGGTGAAGGCGGATGTCCTCACTTTTGCTTCGTTGCTCTCCCACTCTGCCAGTGCTTTGATGTGGTTGGTGATCTAATGGATTTCCTATATCTTGAAAAGGTCAAGTACCACCAGGAGAGGGTCGGTTGATGGGTTCTACTTGAGTTGGCAGCCATTCATTTCCTTCTTCAGAGAGTAAGTCACCGTCAGCTGTTAGGGGGGAAATTATTAGATATTAGTCGGGGTTTTCTTTATTATCATAGAATTTACAGTGCAGAAGGAGGCCATTTGGCCCATCGATACTGCACCGGCTCTTGGAAAGAGCACCCTACCCAAGGTCAACACCTCCACCCTATCCCCATAACCCAGTAACCCCACCCAACACTAAGGGCAATTTTGGACACTAAGGGCAATTTATCATGGCCAATCCACCTAACCTGCATATCTTTGGACTGTGGGAGGAAACCGGTGCACCCGGAGGAAACCCACGCACACACGGGGAGGATGTGCAGACTCCACACAGACAGTGACCCAAGCTGGAATCGAACCTGGGACCCTGGAGCTGTGAAGCAATTGTGTTTGAAGATAGTATTTGATATGTATTACTTTAATACTGCAACTGTATATACTTGATAATTATTGTGGTCTTATTTTATAATATTAAAAACCCCTTTATTGTAATAAAATATTTAAAAGATTAGCCATATCGCACCGACTACTATTTAACACTGATAAACGACATGCCGTGCACTTATTTTCGATGTACTACAGGTCTTCATATAATGGATCATATTTAAAAATTTAATTTACAGGCTGTGGGCATTGCTGGTTAGGCCAGCATTTATTGCCCATCTCTAGTTGTCCTGCAGACGGTGGTGGTGAGTTGCCTTCTTGAGCTGCTGCAGTCCTTGAGGTGTAAGTACACCCACTGTACTGTTAGGGGGGGAATTCCAGGATGTCGCCCCAGTAACAGTGAAAGAACGGTGATATATTTCCAAGTCAGGGAGTTGAGTGACTTGGAGGGGAAACTCCAGGTGATGGGGTCCCCAGGTATCTGCTGCTCTTGTCCTAGATGCCAATGGTTGCGGGTTTGGGAGGTGCTGTCTAAGGAACCGTGATGAATTACTGCAGTACATCTTGTAGATGGTACACACTGCTGCCACTTTTTGTCAGTGGTGGAGGGTTTGAATGTTTGTGGAAGGGTCCTGGATGGGGTCGAACATCTTGAGTGTTGTTGGAGCTGCACTCATCCAGGCAAGTGGTGAGTATTTCATTACACTCTTGACTTGTGCCTTGTTGATGGTGGACATGTTTTGGGGGGTCAGGATGTGAGTTACTCGGCATAGGATTCCTAGCTTTTGGCCTGCCCTGGTAGCCACAGTATTAATATGGCTAATCTAGTTCAGTTTCTGATCAATGGTAACCCCCAGGATGTTGATTGTGGGGGATTCAGCGATGGTAATGCCACTGAATGTCCCTCACTATAATTCTGCTACTTCACAGGAGTTAGTAAAGGTGGGACCTGTAAGGGAGGAAGACGGCTTTTGCACTATGTTTATAAATTTATGTACATTGTTTATTTTGTTGTTGTTGTAAAACCATAAAATGTTTATAAAAAAAAACTTCTGCTACTTCACCTCTCTTTGCATAACTCATTGAGAGGCTACACTCTGATAACACTCATGCTCGGTGTAATGCTCAGTATAACTGAGATACAATAAATGTATGTGGAAGCCATACATAAAGATGTATATCTGTGTTTTTAAGTATTCTTGTGAGGGATGTGCTACTTCAGAGAATGCTGCAGGAGAGAGTGTGGAATGGCACAGTATTGCAATGAGGGATATGTTATATTCCCTCACACCCTCATTAAACTCTGACATTTCATTCTCACATCTACCATGGGCTGGATTCTTCAATCCTGAGGCTTTGTCTGCAGGGTCCCTCTGGTCTTCTGACCAGAAAGATGGCACTACCCCCATCACAGATCCTCAACCGGGTGGGGGTTAGCAGCTGCGCAGCGTAAAGCCCCCGGATTTACCTGCAGATATGGCCACAGAATGCCTGGGTCCATGGGCGCGCATACACATGGTGGCGGCTGTGCAACATGGCGCCCGCTGTGCACGGATCCAGCCTGCCAAAAACTGCCCGTCTGAACCAGCCTCGCCACACCCAGACCACCCCCCCCCAGTCCCCCTTGCCCCCGCCTAAGTCCCCCCTGCCTCCACTGAAGCCCCTCGTGTCAGCAGAATGGCTCCCTCCCCCAACTATGACGATGGCGCTGGACGCAGTCTGCAGACACCATGCGAGTTCCCCGAACGGTGTGAGCCCACGCGGGCGACGCCATCGGATCTCAGCCCATCGAGGGAGGAGTCAGGGGAGGGCTTCAGGTGACGTCATGAGGCCATCCAAATGGCGTGCTGTGTACTCCCCGAGTACACGTTTTGAGGCGGCGGAGCATCGCAAAAATGACACCGCCCCCGATTCCGGCATAAACGTGGATTCTCCAGCCGATCGGCGAACTCGATTTCGGCGATCGGAGAATCCAACCCCATATTTCTCACAAGAATTCTCCCAGAAATACCTCTTACATGTGTTTCTAATTTGTTTCCTATAAATCAAACCCTCAGATTTCTAACATGTCTCTGCTTTGCACCTTGGGACTTGCTTTCATATGAATACTGTATTCCAAAGTTGTGACAAATTGTTAAGAGATGTCACTAGCAAACATTTTCGCAAATGCTATGGAATAATATCATGTGGCAGAATATCTGGAATCTCTGACCTGTATGTTTTTTGAACACAGTGCCCTGTGTAGTATACTCAGTTACGGTTATGCACATGCAATGGGTCAGCAGTAGTGGCAATGCCTCTCAAAACACCTCTTCCTGTTGCTTTTGAAATGGGAGCTGTAATATTACTCCCATTGACAGCTGCTAGAGAATCAAAGTGGTTGGAAAAAATAACCAGCACATACACAGCAACCATATCTGGTCTGGTGGAGAAGAGAGGGGATGTGCTTCATGCTAACACTGTGGAATTTGCTAAGACACGGGAACAGGCACAGGAATTGTGATTCATGATTAATCCGTGCGTAGTGTTGTTAACCAATCCAAATCCTGGGTGAATCTGGGTGACTGAAGGCAAAAATGAAGAAATATATTTTGAGGAGGCTTCGATGGAGGAAGGGAAGAAGCATAACGAGAATTCCAGAGTTTCGGGTCAAAATGGATCTGTAGCTAAACAAGGGGAGGTGCTAAATCAGTCAGAAAGAGTGAATGCAGGAGTATAGGTTTAAATTAATGAAATTTGGAGAGGTATGGAGGCACATGGCACAGAGAATCTGATGGACGAGGACAAGGGGTTTGAAATCAGTATATTGGGGCACAGATAGTTAATGAATGTTGGTGAACGAAGGGACAATAGGTGAGCAGAATGGGGATTTAGAGTTGGTTAAGGTGCAGATAGTAGAACATATGAACAAGGAGCAGGAGTAGGCCGTTCAACTCCTCGAGCCTGCTCTGCCATTTAATAAGATCATGGCTGATCTGATAGTAACCTCAAATCTGCATCCAGCCTACTCCCGATAATCTATCACCTCCTTGGTTATCAAGAATCAATCCACCGCTGCTTTAAAAATATTTGAAAATTCATTTCGAGAAGACAGTTCCAAAGTCTCACCACTCTCTCAGAGAAAACTATTTTGCCTCATCTCCGTTTTAATTGAGTGATCTCTTATTTTTAAACAATGTTCCCTATTTCTAGATTCTCCCACAAAAGGAAACATCCTCTCCACATCCACCCTGTCAGGTTCATAGAATCATAGAATCCCTCCAGTTTAGAAGGCCATTTGGCCCATCGAGTCTGCTCCAACCCTCTGAAAGAGCATCCTACCTAGGCCCGTGCCCTTGCAACCCCATAACCCCACCTAACCTTTAGATATTAAGAGGCAATTTAGCATGGCCAATTTCACCTAACCTTCAAGTCTTTGGACTGTGGGAGGAAACCAGAGCACCTGGAGGAAACCCATGCAGACGGGAGAATGTGCAAACTTCACACAGACAGTCACCCAAGGTCGGAATCGAACCCGGGTACCTGGCGCTGCGGTGTGAGGCAGCAGTGCTAACCACTGCGCCACCGTTCTCTCGGGATCTTATATGATTCAATCATGTCACCTCTTGCCCTCTAAATTCCAGCATATACAAACTTAGCCTGTCCAGCCTGTCTTCATATGACAACCCACCCATTCCAGGTATTCATCTGGTAATCCTTCTCTGGACTGTGTCCATTGCATTTACATCCTTCCTTAAATAAGATGGCCAATACTGTAAACATGGGATCACACTACTGCTCTGTACAACTGAAGCATAACCTCCCTACCATTGTATTCAATTCTCCTTGCAATAAATGATAACATTTCATTAGCTTCCATTAGCTTCCCCTATTAATTGTTTTACCTGCATACTAATCTTTTGTGATTCATATCTATATCTTCTTGTAGTCTCATTGTGTCCTTTTCACAACTTACTTGTCTACCTATCTTTGTGTCATCAGCAAGTTTGGCAACCATCTCTTCAATCCCTTCCTCAAATTCTTTTATATAAATTATAAACAGTTGAGGTCCCAGCACTGATTCTTGTGGCACACCACTCGTTACATCTTGCCAACCTGAAAATGACCCATTTAAGCGTACTCACTGCTTCCAATCTTCCATCCTTGCCAATATGTTGCCCCCTATAACACAAGCTTTTATTTTCCGCAATAACTTTTCGTGTGGCACCTTGTCTTCTGGAAGGCTAAGTACAGAACATCCACCAGTTCCCCTTTATCCACAACACAGGTTACTTCTTCAAATAACCCCAATAAGTTGGTTAAATATGATTTCCCTTTCACATAACCATGTTGACTCTGCCTGATTACCTTGAGCCCTGAACCAAGTGCCCTGCTATAGCTTCTTTAATAATAGCTTCTAACATTTTCACTATGACAGTTGCTAAGCTACCTGGCCTGTAGTTTCCCACTTTCTGTCTCCCTCCCTTTTTTGAACAGTGGGGTCACATTTACTATCTTCAAATCTAATGGACCGTTCCTGAATCTAGGGATTTTTGGAAAATTAAAAACTAATGCATTAACTATTTCAGTAGACATTTCTTTGAAGAGACCCGAGGATAGAGTTAATCTGGACCCAGGCTCTTGTCAGCCTACACTTTTACAATTTACTCAGTATCACTTCTCGTGACTAATTTTTCTGAGTTCCTCCCTCTCTTCCATTTCCTGGTTTACAGCTGCCTCTGGGATGTTACTTGATCATCTATAGTGAAGATTAAAGTATGAGTATTAGCAATTTAAGAAGGTCAAAATTCGAGAGGTTTGTGTTTGTATGTTTATAAGAGAAGTGTTGTAGTAAATTGACTCTAGGTAAAGATATGTGTGAAGATAGGCAATGTTGCTGGGGCAGAAACAGTCAATGTTGGTAATGTCTAAAATATGCAGTTTGACAGTTGCGGGTAAAATAGGACACCAAAGCTGTTCACTGTTAGGTTAAAACTGAGAAAGTTACCAAAGAGAGAGGGAAGGAGTCAGAGACTAAGGTGGATGAGCCAAACAGGGTTTCAGTTTTCTGGTTGTCAAGATGAAGCAATTTCCTCTTTTACAGGCGTAAAATTAATCTCATCAGACAGAACGATAGTGGTCAAGGAGTCAAGGCTGGTGACAGAGCAAATGTCAGCATTTATTTGAAAGTTGGCTTCATGTAGCATCATGTAAGTAAGGAAAAGAAAGGATGAAAGATAGAACCCATCAACATTTGTAGAAACAGGGGTAGAAGCCATTATGAGAAATGTATTGGAGTAAGTAGGGGATGGAACAAACTAGGGCTGTGACACAGATTTAAGGTTGCAGATTTAAGGGGTGATAAAGTGTCAAACACAATGGAGAGGCCAAGTGGGATGAGGAGGGACATTGCACTATGATTGCAGAAGGTACAATTCATTTCTTTAGCTAGGATATTATGAATGATGGTTATCACTTGGCTGAGGGAGGAACAGGCCATGTGAGGGACCACTGATAGTCAGCAAACATTGAGTCGAGGAAGGATAATTATAGGATAAATAGTTGAGTTGGGAGGGGGAATAGCTCATGTAAATCAGCGTGGTGAAGACCCGTGCCAGGTGCTTTGATGGCTGGGGAAAGGAAGGAATGCGGTAAATGCTAGACATGGGATTACTGGGGAGAATTCAGGGTAGGGTAGTAAAAGGGGAGCAGGCAACAATGTGAATTGCTTTGGTCTTCAATATGAGAAAATACACAGGCTTCCTTGGGAAGTGGAAGTGATTCAAAAGAAACAGTAATACAACTAGGCTTTCACCTTTGACTATAATCAAATTGCATTCACAGCATCACAAACAAGTTTTACATTACTTGCACTCCTCGTCAGATAAACAAAAGCCTACAGTACACAGGAATACCATATTTGCATTGACTATATTACTATGCAAATGAACCCAACTATCATGAAGTGAAATTAAAGCTGCTTTCACTTACAGCTTTGTCTCAGAATTTATATTTAATCCTAAAAAGTCAAATACATCTTTTTTATGAGTTATCTTCTTTCTTTACAAGCTTCCCAGACAAAGTGTCCATAGTGTTCCTGGACGAAGAGGTGGCAGGTGTCCCTATTCCTAAAATCCCACCAATATTAATGTAAAGGATTTGTTTCTGCCCAAATCAATTATTCTCTGGGAGATCTTTCTGAAGAGAGAGAGGAAGAAAGACACCGTTTCCAACCTCTCCCAAAGTGGTTTATCGTCAATGTAGTACTTTGGAAGCATAGTCATTGTTGTAACATCGGAACTTATGATGGAAATTAAAGCTTTGACCACAATCCTCCTTGGTTATACCAATGCCAGAGGACTGGAAGTTTGCAAATGTTATACTGCCAGTCAAAAAGGGGAAGGAAAAATCTTGGAACCACAGAGCAATCAACGTCACTGGTGGGAAAACTACTGGAGATCATTGCTAGGATTAACTTAATTCTCACTTGCAGGGACGGAGGGACAAAAGAGGCCAGAAAAGGAACAGGGCTACAAAGTGCCACAACCAAGGGCTCGAAACAAGGAACTGCTGCAAGCACCCACCCAGTACGGTCTGTGGGCGAAGGGGGCCCCCAGAGTGCAGGGGACTACCCGCGTGGCGGACACACAGTGGACGGCCATGGCGGGTGCCCCTGGGACAAGGGGAAGCCCCGGAGCGCAGAGACCCGACCGCATGGGGAGAGCAGTGACAGCGGCCATCCTGGACGGCCCCCTAACAAAGGGAAACCCCGGAGGACAGGGGCGCGTCCACCAGATAAGTATGGTTAATCCCACAGGAACAAGGGGGCAGAAGCCCCCACCAGGATAATCACCTGGAACGTAAGGGGACTTAATGGCCCAGTGAAGAGATCCAGACTCCTCACCCACCTCAGAAATATGAGGGCCGACATAGTCTTCCTCCAAGAGATGCACCTGAGGGAGCAGGACCAACTGCGGGTAAGAAAGGGTTGGGTGGGACAAACCTACCATTCTTGCTATGGGACAAGGGCTGGGGGTGGCGATCCTGATCGGCAAGAGGACAATGTTTAGGGCGACAAAGACGGTTACAGACCAGGGGGACGGTATGTCATGGTCAGCGGGGCTCTGGATGGGGCACCGGTAGTTCTAGTCAACGTGTACGCGCCCAACTGGGACGACACAAGTTTCATCAAAAAGACCATGGCAGAAATCCCGGACATAGCGACGCATCGACTAATCATGGGGGGGACTTCAACTGTGTACAGGATCCAAAGACGGACAGATCAAACCCCAAAACGGGGAAAACCTCAAGCATGGCAAGGGAACTCAGTCACTTTATGGAGCAGATGGGAGCGGTGGACCCCTGGAGGTTCGCCCACCTGGTGGAGAAAGAATTCTCCTTCTTCTCCCCAGTACACAACGTGTACACCAGAATTTACTTCTTTGTGGTGGTGAAAACGGTGCTTCCAGGGATAGACAAAGTGGAATACTCCGCAATTGTGATATCAGACCACGCTCCACACTACATGGACGTGCGGCTAGAGACAGGAAGGGCCCAGCGCCCCACATGGAGGTTGGACAGTGCCTTACTAGCTGACAAGGCCTTCAGCGAAAGGATAGCTTGGGCCATCGTAGAGTACACAGAGAACAACCAAAACGGGCAGGTCTCACCCTCCACGTTCTGGGAAGCGCTTAAGGCCATACTAAGAGGGGAAATCATTGCTTACAAAGCGCAAAGAGATAGGGAGGAAAGGGTGGCTAGGCAGAAGCTGGTCGACTCCATACTGGAGGTAGACCGTAAATACTCCGAGGCCCCGACCATAGAGCTCCTGGCGGAGAGGAAAGAACTACAAAGGAAGTTTGACCTGCTCTCCACCAGGAAAGCAGTGCACGAACTCCGCCTGTTGGCACACCAGCTGAGAAAGCAAGCAGCCACCAGAGAAAGTGCGCAAATCAGGGGTACCGGAGGCACATTGGAAACAGAACCAGAGAGGATTAACAAAACCTTCAAGGCCTTCTACCAAGAGCTGTACACCTCAGAGCCCCCAACGGGGAAGGCTGGGATGAACCGGTTCCTTGATGGACTGGACATACCAGTCATGGGAGAGGGAAGAAAACGGGACCTGGAAGTACCACTAGCAGTGGGAGAGATCATGGACAACATTAGCTCCATGCAGACGGGGAAGGCGCCGGGACCGGACGGATTCCCAGCGGACTTCTACAAAACATTCGCGACAGCGCTGGCCCCGCACCTGCGGGAGATGTTCACAGACTCGCTAGCCAGGGGCACGCTGCCACCCACGTTAGCACAGGCCTCAATCTCGCTGATACCTAAGAAAGACAAAGACCCAACGGAATGTGGGTCATACAGACCCATCTCTCTGCTGAACGCAGACGCCAAAATACTGGCCAAAATCCTAGCCAAAAGGCTAGAAGACTTAATCCGAAGTGGTTGCAGAGGACCAGACGGGCTTCGTCAAAGGTAGACAGCTTATCTCGAACATCAGGCGCCTGCTGAACGTGATAATGACCCCCTCCAGGGAGAGAACACAAGAGGTGATCGTCTCCCTGGACGCAGAAAAGGCCTTCGACAGTCGAATGGAAATACCTCATAGAGGTACTGGAGCGGTTCGGGCTTGGAACAAGGTTCACCGCTTGGGTAAAGCTCCGATACAACGCTCCCATGGCGAGCGTACGGACCAACAATACCAACTCCCAATACTTCCAGCTGCACAGGGGCACCAGACAAGGATGGCCACTGTCCCCGCTGCTGTTCGCACTAGCAGTCGAACCGCTAGCATTCGCGCTCAGGGCAGCAAAAAATTGGAGGGGGATCCGAAGGGGAGGCAGAGAGCACAGAGTCTCACTCTATGCAGATGACCTGCTCCTCTACATCTCGGACCCACAGAGCAGCATGGATGGAATCATTGCGCTCCTGAAAGAGTTTGGAGCCTTCTCGGGCTACAAACTCAACATGAGCAAAAGCGAGATCTTCCCAGTACACCCGCGGGGGGGGGAGGGGGGGGGGGTGGGGGCAGCACTAAAGGGGCTGCCGTTCAAACAAGCCCAACACAAATTCCGCTACCTGGGGATCCAAATAGCCCATGACTGGAAAGGGATCCACAAATGGAACCTCACCAGTCTGACGGTGGAAGGAAAAAAGGACCTGCAAAGATGGAACACACTCCCTCGCGGAGAGAGTCCTGACGATCAAAATGAACGTACTGCCCAGGTTCCTCTTCCTGTTTAGATCCATTCCGATCAACATCCCCAAGGCCTTTTTAAAGCGCTGGACAAACTAATCATGGCGTTCGTATGGGGGGGGGGGGGGGGGGGGTAAAAATGCTAGGATCCCAAAGAAGGTCCTACAAAAAACAAAATCCAGGGGAGGCTAGCCCTCCCAAACCTACAATTCTACCGACAGCCGAGCGAGTAAGGGGATGGATCCAGGAGCCAGAGGCCGAGTGGGTGCGTGCTGAGGAGGCCTCCTGCATGGGGACCTCCCTCCGGGCCCTCGCCACGGCAGCACTCCCATCCCCACCCAAAAAACTCTCCAGCAGCCCAGTGGTGACAGCCACCCTCCAATCCTGGAACCAACTGCGGCAGCAATTTGGCCTGACCAAAATGTCGGACAAGGCTCCCATCTGCAACAACCATAGGTTCACACCAGCACTGACTGACGCCACCTTCAAAAGGTGGAGGCAGGACGAAGGGACACTGACAGTCAGGGACCTATACACGGACAGCAGGATCGCAACACTGGACAAACTGACAGAGAAATGTCGGCTAGCCAGGGGGAACGAGCTACGGTATCTGCAGCTCAAAAACTTCTCACGAAAGGAGACAAGGACATACCCACAACCGCCACGACAGACACTACTGGAAGACCGACTGGACGCAAGTATCCTAGATAAAGGGAACTGTAGCGACATGTATGGCCGACTGGTAGAAAGGGCCGACACCGTACTGGACGCAACAAGAAAGAAATGGGAGGATGACCTGGGGATTGAGATAGGGTGGGGACTCTGGAGCAAAGCACTGCATAGGGTCAACTCCACCTCCACGTGCGCAAGGCTCAGCCTGACGCAACTAAAAGTGGTACATAGAGCCCACTTAACAAGAAACCATATGAGTAGGTTCTTCCTGGAGGTGGAGGACAGATGTGAACGGTGCCAAAGAGGCCCGGCCAACCACGCCCACATGTTCTGGTCTTGCCCCAGACTTGTGGAGTACTGGACAGCCTTCTTCGAGGCTATGTCCAAAGTGGTGGGGGTGAGGGTGGAGCCATGCCCGATAGTGGCAGTCTTCGGGGTTTCAGACCAGCCAGATCTATTCCTGGGGAGGAGGGCGGACGCCCTTGCCTTTGCCTCCCTGATTGCCCGCCGTAGAATCCTGTTTGGCTGGCGGTCAGCAGCACCACCCAGAGCTGCAGACTGGCTGTCCGACCTCGCGGAATCTCTCCAAATGGATAAAATCATATTCGCCATCCGAGGGTCGGACGACGGCTTCCACAGAACGTGGGAGCCATTCATGCAATTGTTCCGCGGCCTGTTTGTGTCCAAAGAGGAAGAATAGCCGGGTGGCCAAGAATCAGGGGAAAATGGACGGGAATCGGGGGAAGGTAGCCAGGAGGGGGGCGGGCTACGGGTTCGTTATGGGGGTTTGTTCTCATGGTTTTATGCTTATTTCTTTTTCTTGTTAATTTATTGTTTTTGTATTGGAGGGGAGGGGTTACTGTTTTTCTCTGTTGTGATAAAATTTGTTGTTGAAAACTTGAATAAAAATTATTCCAAAAAAAAGGAAGGACAAAGCCGCAAGCTAAGGCCCAAAACCAAATTGTAAATAAATGCCTATAAACATGTGCCTCGGCCATATTGGGGAATGTAAAATATGTATGCCGGTTAAAGGAGGTGGCCACAGTTGTTATTATGAAGATGCTTGCCTGTAAATATACATGTTAATTTTTGCGTGTTTTATTTTTCTAATAATTTGTTGGATATAAAATATGAAAACTCAATAAAAAACATTTCCAAAAAAAAACTTAATTCTCACTTGGGGAAGCATGGGTTAATAATAGACATCCAGCAGGAATTTCTTAAAGGTGAATTGTGTTTAACTAACCTAAATGTATTCTGTGATAGAGTAACCAAAAGTATTTTAAGATTTGACCAAGTCACAGATTAACCAAAGCGGTTAAGGAATCACTTTACTGAGGAGTGACACTCTATGGCCGGGATTCTCACCTACCCGGTGGGGTGGGAGATCCCGGCGTACCGGAGTGGCGAGAACCACTCCGGCGTCGGGCCTCCCCAAAGGTGTGGAATTCTCCCACCTTTAGGGGCTAGGCCCGCGCCGAAGTGGTTGGTGCCCCGCTGACCGACGCGAATGGCCTTTGGCGCCCAGCCAACTGGCGCCATGGCTGGCCGAAAGGCCTTCACCAGTCGGTGTGAGTCCGCGCATGCGCCGGAGCGTCAGCGGCCGCTGACGTCACCCCGGCGCATGCGCGGTGGAGGGGTTCTCTTCCGCCTCCGCCATGGTGGAGGCCGTGGCGGCGGCGGAAGAAAAAGAGTGCCCCCACGGCACAGGCCTGCCCGCCTATCGGTGGGCCCCGATCGTGGGCCAGACCACCGTGGGGGCACCCCCCGGGGTCAGATTGCCCCGCGCCCCCCCCCAGCGACCCGCTTGCGCCGCCTGCTCCCGCCGGCACCAGAGGCGGTTTAAACTACGTCGGCGGGAGAGGCCTGACAGCGGCGGGACTTCGGCCCATCGTGGGCCGGAGAATCGCCGCGGGGTGCCCGCCAACTGGCGCGGGGGGCCCGCTGACCGGCGCAGCGCGATTCCCGCCCCCGCCTATTTCTGGATGGTGGAGAATTCTGGCCACGGCGGGGGCGGGATTTACGCTGGCCCCGGGCAATTTTCCGACCCTGCGGGGGGTCGGAGAATTCCGCCCCAGATCAGTGATGGGCAACCTCGGCTTGAGGCCCTCCTTCATCTCATTGGGCCACAACTTTAAAATCAGGCTTGTTCACCAACCATGATCCCATGAATAACATTAAATACATTTAATACACACCAAATATTTCAGAATGAGTTTTAGAAAATGTTCAATCATTTATATATTAATAGAACTATCATCAACTTTAAATAGTTAAAAAAAAATTTACACTTTAGACACAGATATAGCACACGACTCTCACAGTCACTGCTGTGTGCAATC
Organism: Scyliorhinus canicula; assembly: GCF_902713615.1. NCBI lineage: Eukaryota > Metazoa > Chordata > Chondrichthyes > Carcharhiniformes > Scyliorhinidae > Scyliorhinus > Scyliorhinus canicula. Next base: position 75,126,123 of record NC_052163.1, on the reverse strand, counting down.
AGCATTCACCTCACTTCACTTGCCCTTCCTTTACATGTGAATCACTTCAGTCATATCGGTAGGAAAAATCAGCAGAATGTGCCCACCCTACACTTGGACAACGGTTAACAAAATGTGTGGTGGGCTGCATTGGGGTTGCATGTGACCTCAGGACCGCAGGATGTCCATCACTGCTTTATGTACAACACATAGTAGACTTACATCCTTCATGGATAAGAATGTTTGTTAGCTCTGGATCAGTCAGAAGGATGGCGAGGCAGAACAGTTTGATCTTTGCAGCCAACGGTAATGATCTCTTCCTCTTTGGCCATCAACCTGGGGACAATGCCGGAGACTCTCAGGGTAAGATCTTCTTCTGTCACCCCACATCTAATTACTGTTCTTTCCCACTTTTTCTTTCTCTAGTCAGTGAGTGGATAATCTAGACAGAACTTGATTAACATGAGTTTCATGGTGGTGGCCATGGAGTGAGTAGTCGCACATTTGGCAGCTCCCGCTTGAGGTGGATTTTTCGGTCCATTTCCCTGGTTGCCTGGCGGATATTTTGAAGTAAAAGAGTGCAGGAGTGGTGGAGGAAGGCTTTACTCCACCCGGTGAATGGATTCATGGACCAGAAGTGGGTTTAAAAGGAGTTGCAAGAGCAATAAACTCTTTGTGCGACAAAGTGAAAGATGGCGGAGAGCAAGGGGGCCGGTCCTACCAGCCCAATGGTCAATGGGGCAGCTGCTTGACTTTCTGAATGAAAAGTTCAGTCAGCAGAGGAGGGAGGCTCCGGAGGACCTGGTGAAGGTGATAGACCCACTGAAAGTGGGGATCGACTATGTGGAGCTGAGGCTGGAGACCCAGAGCCAGGTGATCCAGAAGGTGGAGGAAGTGGTGGAGGAAGTGCTTACCTCATTGGTGGCCGAGATTGGGATGATGTGAGAAATTCAGAAGCGGCTTAAGGAGAAGGTGGAGGATTTGGAGAACCGCTGACGAAGGCAAAATTTAAGAATTTGTGGGGATGTCAAAGGGCATTGAGGGAGCACACGCGGACTCTTATGTAGCCAAAATGCTGGAGAGGTTGATGGGGGAGGGGGCCTTTAACTGGCCCCTGGAGGTTGACCAGGCACACAGGACGCTGATGAGGAAGCCACGAGGGTGATGGTGGTGAGGTTACATAGATTCCTGGAAAAGGACAAGATTTTGAGGTGGGCCAGGCAGACAAGGAGATGTACCTGGGAGGGTAATGAGCTCCGGGTATGTGCAGAGCGGGATTTAATCGAGTCAAGGCTGCCCTCTATAAGAAGGGGGTGAAGTTTGGGATGCTGCCTTTGGGTGGCTCACAATGGTTGTCAGTATTATTTTGGAGCACTGGAGGAGGCAATGGAGTTTGTGAGAGACAATGGGCTGGCAGGAGAAGGGCCATTGAACTTGGAGGAGGTGTGAGGAGATGCTGGTTCTCTCTGCCCCGTTTCAGTTGCTTGTGTTTTTTATTGTATTGTTTCATTTGGGATGATGGTCACTCAGGGGTCGTTTTTCTTTCTTGTGGGGTTCTTTGGTGAGAGGCTGGAGGATCATTTTGGGTGAGTGCACCTTTTTTCTTTCTTATTGCTGTTTGTACCATGGAGCTGTGCAACTGATGGGGGGGCAGGAGAATCAGTGGGGGTAGGATGTTTGGCGCTGTAGGCGGGAGCTGACAGGCTAGCTGGGCAAGCTAGTTCCTGGGAGCGCAGTGGGGGGGGGGGGGGGGGGGGGGTGAGCAGGTGATTAGAGTATTAGAAGGAGTTGGGAGTGTTGTGTTGTCGGGGGGGGGGGGGGGGGGGGTGATAAGGAAAGGGTTGGTGACGGTGGACACCAGAGGGTGGGTCTGCAGGGGTGTGTGATGACCAGTGCAAATGACTGCTGGATACATCAGTGGCCCATCTGCGTCTCTATGTTCATCAAACTCCACCAGAAGCAGTGGAAGATGAAGAAACAGCTCAGGAAAAAGATCAACGGTGAGCAGCTTCAAGAGCCAAGCATGCTAGTGAACTTCACCAAAATCTCCAGAGTGTCCATTCTAATGGAGTGGAAGAAAACTAGAAAGAGCTGAAGACAGACATAATCTCAAAGTGCATAAGCTACAAGATCAGGAAACACCAAGACTGCTCAGTTGAAAATGATCACACAATCCAAGATCTCATCGACAAGAAGAGGAAAGCTCTCCGTGCCTGGCAAAATGCCATAACTAACAGGGCAAAAAGGAGAGCTCATCAATCAGCCAAGGTGGCAGTACAAAGACGAACTATGGAAATCAAGAACCAGTGGACGACTGAGAAAGCTAAGGAGCTGCAACTCTTTGCTGACAAGAATGACGCCGGGGCTTCTTCAGTGCCACCAAGGCAATATATGGACCCAGCACCCTGGACCTCAAACCAGTGTGGAGTAAGGATGGAACCATGTTGAGAGACATAAAACATTTGCTTTCGATGGAGAGAACACTTCAAAGAGCTCCTAAACCGTGCTACAACCATAGATGAGGACGTGTTCGAAGAAATCCCCCAACTCACCATCAAAGATGATCATAGACTCCCACCCAGCGTGGACGGCGTCGAAGCCCCCATTAAACATGTGAAGAATGGAAAAGTTGCATAAGTGGATGGGATTCCAGCGGAGATTTTCAAACTCGGAGGAGCAAAGATCACCTGACATCTGCATCAGCTGTTCCAAAAATCTGGGACAGAGAAGAAATTCCTCTCGATCTCACGAATGCCATCATCGCCACTATCTTCAATTGGCAGTACCCAATTACTTTTTTCCAATTAAGGGGCAATTTAGCATGACCATTCCACATGCTCTGCATATATTTGGGTTGTGGGGGTGAGAACCACACAGACATGGGGAGAATGTGCAAAATCCACACGGACAGTGACCCGGGACCGGGATCGAACTGGGTCCTCAGTGCCGTGAGGCAGCAGTGCTTAACCACTGCGCCACCGTGATTCCCTTGTTTCAACAAACTCAGTGTGGATTCTTGAACAAAAACAGAAAATACTGGGCAATCTCAACAGGTTTGACAGCATCTGTGGAGAGAGAAGAAAGCTACCGTTTTGAGTCTGGATAACTTTGTCAAAGCTCGAAAATATGTTACCACTAATACACACAGGGGCCTCGATAAGTATATGCAGCTGCATTACGGAGTGTCTTCCATCTATGTTATTTTTCAGTGCGTAATGGAGAACACCCTGCGAGGGCTGCTGCGTGTGGCAGTTTACAGGAGCCGGTCACAGGAGCAAGAACCCTTGGGCAACCTGAAGGCTGTATTAAAGAGTTTCTCTGAGGATGGTGCCCGTTTAAGACAAGTAAAGTGGGAATTTATGTGAGGGAGGTGGTGTACCCCAGCTATTGGACCGTGAAGGTTTGCACCCCGTCGCGGTGAAGATGTGCGCCATCCAGCAGGCCCCCACCCCGATGGATGCCTCAGAACTTTGCTCTTTTCTTGGGCTCATTAACTATTACTGGAAATTCCTCCCAAACCTTGCAACCATGTTGGCCCTCTTACACCTTCATCTGAAGCAGAATTAAGTGTGGGACTGGGGTCAGCCACAGGAAACTGCTTTCAGCGGGTGGAAAAGCAGTTGTCGTCTTCCGGGTTACTGACGATCCAGCCAAACCCTTACTCGTCACATATGGCGCTTCCCCCTATGGTATTGGACCATTCTGTCCCACTGGATGGAGAATGGAAGGGAATGTCCGTTCACCTTCGCCTCCCATATATTGACAGCAATGGAAGGAAGCATGTGTAGGTCGAGAAGGAATGTCTGGTGGTGGTCTTTGCGGTGAAACGTCTTCAACAAAACGTCTACGGCCACCACTTCATTACTGTTACGAATCATAAGCCTTTGTTCGGGTTTTTCAAGGAGGATCAGGTGATTCCGCCTGTTGCCTCCATGCGGATCCAGTGCTGAGCCCTGTTATTAGCCACCTACAAATATTCCTTCGAATATAGGCAAGGGACTCTAATCGTGAATGTTGACGCATTGAGCTGGTTACCTTTGTCGACTGGCCCTTTATTAACTCCAGGACGTTTGAAGTAGCCCCAACTCTGAATCCCATGGACTCCTTTCCTGTCACGGCATCGCGGATCCGTGAGTGGACCTGGACAGACCCGATCCTATCTAAAGTTTTGCACGTGGTTTTGAATGGTGGACAGCGTTGAAAGCTCCCAGGCAAGCTTTTTAAAAAAAAAAAATTTTTATTCTCCTTTTCACGTTTGCTCCCAAATTTATACCCACCAACAATAAACAATAATCAGTAACAAATATGTCAGTCCCCATATCAATAACACCGATCCCATCCTCCCACCAAACCCCAAACATTAGCCCGCATGTTCACACAAACAAATGACAAAAAGGAATTAGGGATCACCCATAGTCACCATTAACACACACAGCCCCCCTCCCCCCAACCCACCTACACGCCCCAACTAATGTTCGATGTTATCCAGTTCTTGAAAGTGCATAATGAATAATGCCCATGAATTGTAGAATCCCTCCATCCCACCCGTCAGTTCAAACTTAACCTTCTCAAGAGTCAAGAATTCCAACAGGTTCCCATGCCAGCCAGGGCACAGGATGGAGAGGCTGCTCTCAAACCCATCAGGATCTGCCTTCGGGCGATCAACGAGGCGAAGGCTACAACATCTGCGTCCGCACCCGTTTCTAATCCTGGCTGGTCCGGCACCCCGAATATGGCCTCCCGGGGGCCCGGGTCCAGTTTCATGTGCAGTGATGCGCTATCAATTACTACAAAGACGAGAGTAGCGGAATAATCAAGGCTTTATTGAGCAAAGATGTTGTGCCTCCTGTAGCTGCCATCAGAATGGCTGCAGCACCGGCGAGCACACACATGTATACGCCACCTACTGGGTGGAGCCAGCAGGCATGGATTTACCCATGTACCTCTATTATAAGTGTCTTACCATAATACATATAATACTGCTAGTGGTGACTACCACATGCACCACTTTAGAAATTACCCTAAAAACCTCCTTCCAGTAATCCTTTAGCTTTGGACAGGACCAAAACATTTGAACGTGATTAGCGGGGCCTCCCCCGCAATGTTCACACATCTTTTACGCCTTCAAAGTATCGGCTCATCCTTGCCCTCGTGAGGTGTGCTCTATATACTATCTTAAGCTGTATCAGCCCCAACCTCGCGCACGAGTTGGAGGTATTCACTCTCCGGAACACCTCACACCAGAACCCCATCTCCATATCCTCTCCCAACTCTTCCTCCCACTTTGCCTTGATCCCTTCTAGTGGTGCCTTCTCCTCTTCCAAAATAGCTCCGTAAACCGCGGACACTACCCCCTTCTCCAGTCCCCCTGTTTTCAGCACCTCCTCCAGCAATGTGGAGGCCGGCTCCACCGGGAAGCTCTGTATCTCCTTTCTGGCAAAATCTCGAGCCTGCATGTATCTAAACAATTCCCCCTGCTCCAGCCCATACTTCGCTTCCAGCTCCTTCAATCCTGCAAACCGACCCCTAAGAAACAAATCTTTTAGTGTCTTAATTCCCTTCTCCTCCCATTTCCGAAAATTTCCATCCCACCTCCCTGGCTCAAATCTGTGGTTCCCCCGAATCAGCATTTCCCTTGACCCTGCCTCCAACCCGAAGTGTTGGCGAAACTGCCTCTAAATTCTCAATGAAGCTATTATTACCGGACTCCCTGAGTATTTCCCCGGGGCTATCGGGAGCGGCGCTGTTGCTAGTGCTTTCAATCCCGACCCCCTGCACAAACTCTCCTCCATTCTGACCCACTGGGAATCAACCCCTCTGACCCAGCCCCGCACCTTCTCCATATTCGCCACCTAGTAGTAATACATCAGGTTCGGAAGACCCAAACCCCCTGCCTGCCTTCCCCTCTGTAGCAGCACCTTTCTAACTCTGGCCACCTTCCCTCCCCATATGAACAAAGTAATCATTCTCTCAATCTCTCTGAAAAAAGCCTTTGGCAGGAAAATCAGCAGGCATTGAAAAATAAACAGAAATTGTGACAACACGTTTATTTTAACCGCCTGCACCCGACCTTCCAGTGACAGAGGGAGACCATCCCACCTCGCCAGATCAGCTTTCACTCTCCCCACGAAACTAGAAATGTTGTACCTGCGGAGACCCCCCACTGCCCCCAGTCAAGTTGAGTGCACTTTCCTCCAAGCTGTCTGAGCTCAGTGTAGAAGATTGTATGCTGCTGTCAGGTATGTGCATAGTCGTTCCAGAAAAATCTTGAAAGACCTTCACAATGGACATCCAGCGTGTCCAAGATTAAAATACTGGAATGCAGTTACACATGGCTGGGCCTCAATGCAGACGTTGAGAAGATGGACCAACAATGCTCCATTTGCCGAGAGCATCAGAAGCTCCCGCCGGCATTGGGAATGGCCAAGTGACCATGGGCCCCGTTATATGCTGACTTTTCCAGTCCGTTTCAGGGGTTCATGTTCCTCTTGTTGATTGGACCCATTCGAAGTGGGTTGAAGTGCACAAAGATGGCTGAATCATGTCCCGGGCAACCATTGAGAAGTTATGTTCATTGTTTTGCACACACAGCCTCCCTGAAGTACTTGTCACTGAAAATGGCACTCTTTCCACGAGTGAGTTCTTCAGGTTTCTGAAGGCAAATGGGGTATGGCACATTCGTACTGCCCCATATCACCCGGTATCTAATAGTTTAGCAGAGCGAGTGGTGCAAACATTTGAATGGGGCCTCAAGAAGCAGTCTTCCAGATCGATGGACATTAGGCTGGCTCGTTTCTTATTTTTGCTACAGGACCACTCCGCACTCAGTGACTGGCGTAGCCCCTGCAGAACTTGCTAATGGGCCGGAGACGTCGTACCCGCCTTGGTACGATTTTTCCAGACATCGGTGCGAGAGTGCGCCAGAACCAAGAACAACAAGGGCGTTGCCTCATTCGACTTCGACCTTCGAGGCACTTTGCACTAGATGATTCGGTGTTTGTTTGAAACTTAGCCAACAGCGCTCAGTGGATCTCCGAGACGTCATCCTCCGTCAGACTGGGTCAGTTTCTTACCAGGTACAAACCCAGGATCTTATTATGCAAAAGCATCTTGACCACCTTCAGTCCAGGCTTATTCGGAAATGTCCTCGTGAGCAGAGTTCACATCCAGCCACTTCTAAGGCCACAGCTACCCCTGACGGGACTTCAAAGGGGTCAGGACGCCAGGATATCAGAGGTCGTGGATGCGGATTCGGAAATGGAAACTGATGCATCGGAAGTCTCAGACACGAAGTACACAGTACAGCCGCCACCAATGGAACAGCCACCATGTAATTCCAAACGGAAGTATCGTTTGTCTTCCAGGTTCATGCTGTCTGACCTTGGGTGCATGACGCTGATCTGAATATAGAGTCCGGCACCCTCCTTCCCCACAGACGTGGGACGATTCTACTGATTTTGGGGCATGGGAATGTTATAATCGCAAGTAGCCTACGGGGTGGGAACAATGATTGCATCAAGCCAGTGATAATGTTGTTTTCCTGTTCCCCTTTGTATTCATGGATGTTGAACTGTTATTTCTTTTCAAAATGCAATGTATTTATTTTGTAACTCTGTTGCGTTTGCAAAAATGTAAAATCGTAATAAATATACTTTCAAACAAAAACATAATGGGAGGCATTATTATAACTGCTGTTTCACAGGTTTATTTGCTGAAATAAACATGGAGCAGGAGAGGCAGAGGCCTAGAACCCAGGTCGTGGCTCGCCTTCATTTAGCAGATGACCTGGAAGTCCTCCTTGAGGCATTGAGGGAGAGGTGTTGGCAGGAGAAGGCCAGTTTCCCAGATGAAGCAGTCCTGGATCCAGGTCGACGAGAACGTGAGCAGACAGAATGTGATGCGCAGAAACTTGGTCCAGTGTCAAAATTAGTTTGATGACCCGATTCGCTCTGGAAAGGTAAGTGCAACGCTGAACTCTTAGGACTAGCCTCTGGATTTTCATCCTGCAGTAGACACACCAGCTGAGGATGCATGCTGCTCCTCAACGTAGGTGGAATTTGTGCCCAGGGTACTTTCTGACCACTCAGCAAAGCTCAGAGCCATGGGACTGCTTCTTCTGTATATGAGCTGTTGGCATTGGCCCTAGATGCTAGCAGTACCTCATTTCTCATTTTTACCTTGCAAAAGAAATGGGCTCACAATGACCACCAAAAAGCCCAGACCCGAGGATGGGTTCCCTACCTGCATGCCATCACCGCAATGAAAGAGGGAACTGTGGAGATCATTGGGGTCGCTGATGAAGAGCAAGTCAGGGAAGATGAAATGGGCACCCCTGGAAGAGAGGATGAATAGAAAATGGAATGCTTACATTGAGGGGGTGCATTGGGAAATCTCAGCAAAGGTTTCTGCTCTGCAAGGGCATGATCTATCCTTGTGTCTACTGCAGGTTCAGACATTGAAGCGCTAAGACCGATTCCTGCACCTGACCAGTGATTCCAGAGCAAAGTTCAGGCCAAGCACTGTCACACCAAACAAGATTATACTCCACCAAAGCAGATACACTTTGGTGGTTTCTTGCACAGCATTAGATAGGGTGGCACTGGGCGATGAGCACAGTACATAGCCTCATCATGTCAGTGCCATGGATGGTGCAGAGGTGGTTGGAGTAGTTGCCACTTGCGCCCAAGCTGGTGGCCCCTTCCAGCCAGCCAATGGCTGAGGCTGTTAAGAAGCAAGATGAGGGTTCCATCCCTGACAGGGCTCCATCATCATCACTGGTTGTCTTTTTGACTTCTCCAACTGAGGGAGCATCTGTGTAGCAGGGTCCAGAGACAGGGGCTCTGTCTGCAAAGGCATCGGTTCGTCAGCCTCTCGAGGCCCCCATTGGGATCGCTACAATGGGGACAACTGCCATGTGCATACAGCAACAAGCAGACATAATTGAGGAGGCTGCCTCCACTCTGTTGAGGCCACAAGATAAGCACTGCATTGAGATTGCTAAGAACAGAGGCCACTGTTTCAGGCAGGGAACTGATTGGGTCACTGGGGTGTCTATTTCTTGTAACTGCATACTTCTTGGTTTAATTTTTTTTTTAGAGTATTCATTTCTTTTTTTCCAATTAAGGGGCAATTTAGCATGGCCAATCCTTGCACATCTTTGGGTTGTAGGGGTGAGACCCACGCAGACACGTGGAGAATGTGCAATATCCACGCGAATAGTGCCCCAGGGCCAGGATCGAACCTGGATCCTCGGTGCCGTGAGGCAGCAGTGCTAACCACTGTGCTGTCCCACTTCTTGGCTTTAGAACACCATGCAAATATTGACATCTGAATCAGACATATGTGCTTCCTTTTATTAATGGTGGGATAAGAAAAGAAAGTGACATTGAAGCCTCTGTCTAGATAGGCAGTAAGAGCTGAGCTATTGTAGGATGCACCTTCAATTGAAGTGATATCAAAGGCAGCTCCAAGTGAGTTTCATACTATGTCTTTCCTCCTGTGTTAGAGCAACTCAGCCTGAACCAGATGATCCCTGATGTTAATGGCATTCTGACAAGATCATCAAGCCCTGCACTGGGCCCATCCAATTTTCTGTGCAGCCAGGGCACTTCAATGATACAGTTGCTATAGTGCAGAAGGAGGCTGTTCAGCTCATCAAGTCTGCATCAAACATCTGAAAGTGCACCCCACCCAGGCCCAATCCCCTGCCCCGTTCCGCAACCCACCTAACATTTGGACACCAAAGGGCAATTTAGCATGGTCAATCCATCTAACCAGCCAATGTGAACTGTGGGGGTAAGCCGGAGCACCCGGAAGAAACCCATGTAGACATGTGGAGAATGTGCAAACTCCATACAGTCATCCAAGGCCGGTACTGAACCCAGGTCCCTCGCGCTATGAGGCAACAGTGCTAACCACAGTGCCACCATGCCTGTGTGATCTGCTTCCTCTTTCTCCTGCTCTTACCTCCTATTCTGATGGGCTGTTTCCTTCCAGAGTCTCACCCTCTTCAAGGTCTGTACCACTCTGGAGGGCCATGTTATGGAGAGCATATCAATGACTGAGACCCTTGCAGGTAGCAAGGTAGTACAGTGGGTAGCACTGGCTTCACAGCTCCAGGGCCCCGGGTTCGATTCCCGGCTTGGGTCACTGTCTGCACGTTCTCCCTGTGTCTGCGGGGTTTCCTCTGGGTTCCCCGGTTTCCTCCCACAAGTCCTGAAAAGCGTGCTGTTAGGTGAATTGGACATTCTGAATTCTCCCTCTGTGTACCCGAACAGGCGCTGGAATGTGGCGACTATGGGCTTTTCACAGTAACTTAATTGCAGTGTTAATGTAAACTTACTTGTGACAATAAAGATTATTAAGGTACATACGGTAGAGCACCGCTTGACTGGTCCAAGCATTTTCGGAAGATCATTGACCTGTTTAATTGTGGTCTGAGTGAGCAAATGGCTTCAGTTGTAATGCTTCTGTGTCTTTTGTAGAGGGGTGAGTAGCTGTCTCTTTGAGGGATGTCCCTTGTCTCACAGAGTTCAACCATGGGATTTAGGGGATACGGTAAAGAGGTGCAGCAGCCTGGATTGGCGGAGAATGAAGGAGACACTGCCACTGCTAATGGCTACCTTCCTTGTACTCGGATGGCATCCCAATTGTGTTTGCAAGCCTTGCCTCATCCTCTTATATTCCCTTGATTCCATCAAGGTGACAAACCTCTGCACCACCGAAGTGCTTATTGACCACTCTCTCCCCAATCAGAGCTGAGCTGTGTACCAACGGCAGAGTCCCCCGTCTGCCATTCTCTCTTTGATGGAGCCCACCTAACTCCCTGGCTCAGCTGATTCAGCCTCCCTGCTCTGTGTCCACCTTCATGCACCCGATCACAATTTGAACATGGCCCTCAACTAGATCTTAATGACCTCTTTAGCTACCTTAATTTTTTGTAAAGTATTTTTATTCAACAAATTGTCAAAATTTTCACAATACAACACCCAAACAGCCCCAAGCAACCCCCCAAAAAAGAAACAAAGACATCCCCTCCTCAACAGTCAACGGTAACCAATTCCCGAAAATGCATAATAAACAAACTCCAATAATTGTTGAACCCCTCCTTCATCCCCCTCAGTTTGAACTTTACCTTCTCTCGGATCAAAAACTCCAGTAAATCCCCCCGCCACGCCGAGGCGCAGGGTGGAAAGGCTGACCCCCACCCCAACAAAACTCGCTTTGAGTGATCAATGAGGCGAAGGCTAAGATATCTGCCCCGGCGCTCACCTGCAGCTTGAGCTAGTCTGACACCCAAATATGGCTTCTTGGGGGCTGGGCTTCACATCCACATGTAAGACCCCAGAAATTTTCCTGAATGCCGACCTCCAAAAATGTTCTAGTTTCGGACTGGACCAAAACATGCGACAATAATTTGCAGGACCCCTCCCACATGGCTCACAGGTATCCTCCACCTCCTCGAACAGCCGGCTCATCCTTGATTTAGTGAGGTGTGTCTAATACACTACCTTCATCTGTATCAGCCCCAACCTCGCACATGAAATTGAGGCATTCACTTCTTCTGGGCCTTTGACATCACAATATCTTCCTACACCGATTTATTCAAAAATTGCCCGAGTTGCGCATTGAAGTTCTAAAAAACCGAAAACTGCGGGTGGGAGCATCCCCACGTGCGACCGCCGCTTACATGATATCACCGGAAGTCCTTTAGCTACCTTAATTATCATTATATATTAATCGACGGCAGGCTCCCAAGGCTGCTGAAACCTGTCTCCTTGGGAATAGCAGTGAGAAACTATGTCAGCTGCATCAGTTATTTCATCCCCACATGCTCCAGCTATCTCCACTCTCAGTGGGGCCTAAAACTCCGGCCCTTGATGCCTGCAGCTGAGTTCTTTCATTCCTAAAACTGCTGCATCTTTTGTTGCGCCCTGTGGACAGAGGACAGTTAGTACCTGTAAGAAAAAAAAGAGGCCGTTCACACTGATGGGATCTTTCAGTCCTGCTGACAGGGCACCCCCGCTGTGGGTTTCCCAGCAGTGAGGGGTGCATTCAACAGGACCAGAAGATCCTGCCACCAGCCAATGGCGGGCCACCTCTGCCACCGCAAAACACGTTGCGGGTTGTGTGGAAAATCCCTCCCAAAGAATAGAACATAGAACAGTACAGCACAGAACAGGCCCTTCGGCCCTCGATGTTGTGCCGAGCCATGATCACCCTACTCAAACCCATGTATTCACCCTATACCCGTAACCCAACAACCCCCCCCTTAACCTTACCTTTAAGGACACTACGGGCAATTTAGCATGGCCAATCCACCTAACCCGCACATCTTTGGACTGTGGGAGGAAACCGGAGCACCCGGAGGAAACCCACGCAGACACGGGGAGGACGTGCAGACTCCGCACAGACAGTGACCCAGCCGGGAATCGAACCTGGGACCCTGGAGCTGTGAAGCATTTATGCTAACCACCATGCTACCGTGCTGCCCTAAATAGATTGTGACTCTCTTTAAGAGTCCAGGGGATTAATTTGTCTAATTATATAATTCTATCTGTCAAGTTAGAAACTTCAATCCCCGTGTCTGCGTGGGTTTCGCCCCCACAACCCAACTTACCTGTTTTTTGACGCAGAAACTGGATGTCAGCTTCAGTGACGATTTCAACTTTACATTTATTTTCTTTCTGTTTTGAACTATCGTCTCAAAAGCTTATTTCCCGGATGCACTCCTCTCAAATTCTTAGGATGTCCATCACCCCGAAAAGCATGCCTGTTTTCTCTGTTGGAATATCTATGAACTGTTCCCTGTGAAATGCCATTGTAATTCTGGTTTCACTTATTCAAAAGGTGCTCGTCCCTACCCAGTCTTGGTGATGATCTCACACGGTTGATTGAGTTTTCGGTTCTCACAACCGAGGCATCTATGTCTCCTACTTCTGTGATCCTATTTTTGACATGATTGAGGGACTTAGTCAAGAGTCACAGCTTGCCCAAGAGTGGAGGAGACGCAAGAGGTTTATTGAGGAACAACACCTTAAATACAATGCACAATGAAGAACAACGTACAATGAAGAACAACGCACAATGAAGAACAACGCACAATGAAGAACAACGCACAATGAAGAACAACGCACAATGAAGACAGACATAGTATATATTTGACTCATTACAGACGAGAAGATTTGCCGCCTCCAAATCAGATGGATGATGAGGCAGAACAGTTTGACATTTCTAGTCAAAGGCAAGGTCTTCTTCTTTGGTTATCCCTCAAGTAGACTGAGGTGTTAATCTGAAGCTTGCAAGGATCCACTTTGAGGAATTCTCCATCTGCCCTGCTTCTCTTCTTGACTGCCCATTTATAACCCTCATTTTAGGGACCATTGGATCCCTCACATCAATCATTTATCCATTTAATTGTCCAATTCTTGGAGAATTCGAAAGTGGACCCCTCTTAACCCAGGCTCCAGCCCCATAAGGTCATTCCTTCACTTATCTCTTGTGTGTGCGTTTTGTTACTTCACCGTTTATTTAGATATACGGATCTTGAGACTCCTTTCCCAAATATCTCATAAGGCTCAGCTGTGCTTGCACAAAGATTTGTTTCTGGGTTATGTCTTTGGCCACATAACAGACTGTTGTGAAAAACATCATTTGACATGATTGAGACTATTCTGTTTAGCTCAGGCAGACTACTGAATGAAGCTCTGATTCAGAAACACAACTATTCCTTACAATTCTATAACATTACCATTTCTTTCGTGGTTGATGAAAGTAGTGCAGTAAATGTACATGTATAGTTTGAAAAGGTATTTGATAAAGTACTTCATGACAGATTTATTCAGAAAGTAGAACCATACAGGGCACGATTTAATGGACACGCTGCGCCTGTAAAACAGCTCGCTACAGCACAGCCAATAAAAGCCAGGAGACCCCACTCCTGGGGCGCGATTCTCCGCTCCCACGCCAGGTGGGAGAATCGCGGGAGGGCCGCTCTGGCACCCCCCGCGATTCTCCCACCCACCCCAAAATGGCATGTTGCCGGCGGCAACCACACCCGGTCACTGCCGGCGTGAACATGATGCCGACAGCTGTTTTGTGGCTTGTGGGGGGGGGGGGGGGGGGGGGGGGGGGGGAGAGAGAGGGGATTGAGCACCACGACCGTGCTCGGGAGGGGACTGGCCCGCGATCGGTGCCCATCGATCGTCGCGCCGGCGTCTCAACGGGACGCACTCTTTCCCTCCGCCGCCCCGCAAGATCAAGCCGCCACGTCTTGCGGGGCAGCGGAAAGGAAGACGGCAACTGCGTATGCGTGGGTTTGAGCCGTCATCCGTCGTGTCGTCAGCCGCGCATGCGCGGGTTGGCGCCGACCAACCAGCGCATGCGCGGCTGACGTCATTAGGCCGCCGGCCGCGACATTCTCGGCGCGCCGGGCCTTGGCGCCAGCGACAAGGCCCGGCGGCCGAGATTCACGGCACAGCCCTCCTCGCCCCCCCCCCGGGGGGGGAGGGGGGAGATTAGGGGGCCAGGAGCGGCCACAGATGCCGTCGTGAACCTCTCCGGGTTTCACGACGGCGTCGGGCCTTGCAGAGAATTCCACCCCTGGGATCTACCCGGCTTACAACGCCTCGTGAGATCTAATGCGATCATGCGAGACATTGCGATGTAAATCAGAACCATTGTGAGCGGGATCACTTTTTAGCAAACTGCATATTAAAGTGAGTCAGGTAGTCTCACTTTAATGTGCAGTTTCCCAAGGCATCTGAGGTGCGGGATCAATCTCCTTTGCCTTGGAGACCTCTGGCAAGAGCCATTCGGTACTGATCTCCACAAACAGGGACCAGACAGACTGGCACTTGTGGGGACTCCCAGGGGATTGAAAGCTCCCAGGTGCATGCCCTATAGGCAGGGTGACACCTTAGACTGGCACTGCCAGTCTGGTATTCTGGCAGTCCCACCTGGGTGCCAAGGTGCCATTGCCAGATTTGCACTGCTGAAGTGCCAAGCTGGTATTTTTTGTGTGGCTGTGATTGGCAGGGGTGCACTGTGGGGTGGGCTGGGGGACCCTCCCATAGTGCATTGGAACTTGGGGGTGGGGTTGTCGGTTGCTTTGGAGATTGGGATGCCATTTTCAAAATGGTGCCCGATCTCGCTACACTGAGGAGTCCTGGTGAGTGGAGCTCTTCAGTGTACAAAATGCTGCTATGTGCCGTGTGTTCCCCGCCGAGGCCTCTTATCAAAATGCGAGTCATGTTTTATAGCCATGTGTTTCTCAGTGCAAACGCCGGGAGACACGTGGCTAAATTTGCTCGCTACGGGGCTTTGTTCCCATTTAGTTAAATTGCGGCAAATGTATTAAAGCACATAGTATTAAATGGACAGTTGTAACTTGGGTATATAGTTAGCTCTGGGATAAGATACATTATGGTGAACTGATGTTTTATTTACTGTAGAGAAGTGCACAGGTGCAGTGGGGCCCTCCAGGGATCCATTAGGACCATTGCTTTTCTTGTAAAAATATCAATGACTTGGACTTGGGATAGGGAATAGAATTACAAAGTCTGCAGACAATGCAAAACTTGGCAATGGAGTAAATATGAGCAGATAGAAGCAGACCTCAGGAGGATAAACAGGCTAATGGAACAGACAAGAAACATTACTGATGCAATTTAAAATAAATTAGCAATTATTTCAAACAATATAATTTAGGAAAAACAACATGGAGAAGCAGTTAAATCTAAATGCTAATGAGGGATATGCATATGCTCAAATCTTGGAAAGTGGCAGAGCATGTTGATATAAGACCATAAGACCTATGACCAGAAGTAGGCCATTCAGCCCATTGAATCTGCTCTGCCATTCAGTGAGATCTTGGCTGATCTGATTTTATCCAGCATCATCTGTGGTGCTGTCATGCTGGCTGAGAGTTACAGCATTTGCTCTATAAGACAAGGGATGCTTGGCTTTGTAAAGAGTGTTTTGGACAGAAAAACCTTTACAAATCTTTGATTAGATTTTAGCTGCTGGAGTATTGTGAGAAACTGGGATTAATCTCCTTAAAGCAGTGAGAGTTAAGCAGAAACCTAATACAGTATTAAAAATGATGAGGGATTTTGATGGAGAAAATCAGGAGAAACCAGGACAAGTACTTAAAAAGGACTAATTTGCAGGGTTTGGGGAAAAGCTGGACTAAATTTCCTAGTACTGAAATCCAGCTTCACATTAGTGGTTCTCTTCTAAATTTCCATTCTCAGCTATGATTTTAGGCCCTGTGTGGAGGAATTGGGAAATAGACGGTCATACTCAGTAGTCATAATCAGTGATTCAGTGTTGCAATCTTGTCTCTGGATCAAAGGTTCACGGTTCATGTCCCACTCCAGAAACTTGAGCATAAAGTTTAGGTTGATAAAGAAGAGCAGGAGAATGCTCTCCAATGTCTACATCAATCGCACAACCAACTTCACTATTAAAAGATTATTAAAAGGTCGTTATCACATTGCTATTTACGGCTGCTTGTTCTGCACAAATTGGCTGTAGTACAACAGTGACTACATTTCAAAAGTATTTAATTTCCTGTAGATCACTTTGGGATGTGCTAATATCGTGAAGGATACTATATAAATGCAAGTCTTTCTTAACTTTTAGACCAACAATTTCAGGATAGCATTGAAAGAAAGAGATATAGATTTTCAGTAGTTTTGGCTGCAAAGGGTAGATGTAGCGGTGGATACCAAGGGGAGGCAGTTGTAGAAGGATAACAACTGATACGACCATCAATTCACACGAGATGGAGAGTTGAAGTGAACAGTGGTTTTAATCAGCTAGTACTGTGCCTGCCTGCGACTGCTCTTCACTGAGCCGCCTGCAGGGCAGCAGATCTATATACCTCCTCTGAGGGGACGGAGCCAGGGGCGGAGACAACAAGGGCACCAACCTGATAAAGTGCGATGTAATGTGATACAATGGTCCATAGGTGAATGGTTGCCGTGATACATTCACCCCCTGTTAAAAAATTGAAGTCCAGCGGGGGTGAAGTGGCTCACAGGTTGAGTCTGTCCGGCGCCTTGATCGTGCGCTGTGATCGCCTGAGCTGTGGTCTCGCTGCGGGCACGGGTGTTGAACTCGTTGATGCGGGCAAGGGTGTTGACTTCGGGAGAGTGTCTTCTGGAGCTTCATCCCTGTAGGTCGGCGATGGGGGGAGGGGGTGGAGGTCATGTAGGGGCAGGGGCGCAGTTCGGTGTAGAGTGGGGGGGGGGGGGGAGGTGATGGTTGCAGGGGAACTGGCAGGTGCCAGGTCCCGGAGGGAGACTGTATCTTGTCGGCTGTCGGGGTGCACCAAGTAGGCATACTGGGGATTGGCGTGAAGGAGCTGGACCCTCTCGACCAGAGGGTCGGACTTATGGCTCCTCACGTGCTTTCGGAGGAGTACGGGCCCCGGTGTCGTCAACCAGGCCGGAGGCGAGACCCCGGAGGTGGATTTCCTAGGGAATACAAATAGCGGTCATGAGGGGTCTCGTTCGTGGCTGTGCAAAGGAGCGACCTAATGGAGTGGAGCGCGTCGGGGAGGACTTCCTGCCAGTGGGAAACTGGGAGATTCCTAGACCGTAGGGCCAGGACGACGGCCTTCCATACCGTTGCGTTCTCCCTCTCCACCTGCCCGTTTCCCCTGGGGTTGTAACTGGTAGTCCTGCTTAAGGTGATGCCCTTACTGAGCAGGTACTGACGCAGTTCGTCGCTCATAAACGAGGAGCCCCGGTCACTGTGGACGTAAGTGGGGAAACCGAACAAGGTGAAGATATTATGCAGGGCCTTAATGAGTGGCCACGGTCATGTCGGGCCAAGGGATTGCAAAGGGGAAGCAGGAGTACTCGTCAACGACGTTAAGAAAATACACGTTGCGATTGGTAGAGGGGAGGGGCCCTTTGAAGTCAATGCTGTGGTGCTCGAAGGGCCGGGATGCCTTCACCAGGTGGGCCGTATCTGGTCGATAGAAGTGCGGCTTACACTCCGCGCAGATTTGGCAGTCCCTGGTCACGGCCCTGACCTCCTCAGTGGACTAGGGCAGGTTGCAGGCCTTGATGTAGTGGAGAAGCTGGGTGACCCCCGGGTGGCAAAGGTCATTGTGGATGGCCCGGAGTTGGTTATCTTGCGCGCTGGCGCATGTGCTGCAGGACAGGGCATCTGGGGGCTCATTGAGCTTTTCGGGACATACATAATATCGTAATTATAGGTGGAGAGTTCGATCCTCCACCTCAAGATTTTATCGTTTTTGATCTTGCCCCGCTGTGTATTGTCAAACATGAAGACTACCGACCGTTGGTCGGTGACGAGGGTAAACCTCCTACCTGCTAGGTAGTGCCACCAGTGCCGTACAGCTGATGCGTCACTCTCCACCTGGAAGGGGATGGACTCGTCCATTGCGCGCATTGCGGCTTTGGCAATATCGGCCTTGATGTGGCTGAAGGCCTGGCGGGCCTCAGCCGCCAGAGGGAAGATGGTAGCTTTGATCAGTGGGTGGGCTTTGTCCGCATAGTTGGGGACCCACTGGGCATAATAGGAAAAGAACCTGAGGCATCTTTTCAGGGCCTTGGGGCAGTGGGGGAGGTGGAGTTGCAGGAGGGGGCGCATGCGGTCGGGGTCGGGCCCGAGGACTCAGTTTTCCACGACATAGCCGAAGCTGGCCAGTCGGGTTGTGCGGAAAACACATTTCTCCTTGTTATACGTGAAGTTGAGGGCTCGGGCGTTTTGGAGAAACTTCTGAAGGTTGGCGTCGTGGTCCTGCTGGTCGTGGCTGCAAGATGGTGATGTTGTCCAAGTATGGAAATGTGGCCTGCAGCCCCTACTGGTCCACCATTCGGTCCTTCGTTCTTTGGAAGACCGAGACCCCGTTGGTGACGCCGAAGGGGTCCCGGAGGAAGTGGAAGAGGCGGCCGCCTGCTTCAAAGGCTGTGTAGTGGCAGTCCCCCAGGTGGATTGGGATCTACCATGTCCGCTATTCGGGGAAGGGGGTACGCATCGAGGTGCGTGTACCGGTTTATGGTTTGGCTGGTTCTTCTCCCCAGTCCGAACGACCACCACCTGGGCTCTCCAGGGGCTATTACTGGCCTCGATGATCCCTTCCCTCAAGAGCCGCTGGACCTCGGACTTGATAAAAGTCCTTCCTGGACACTGTACCGCCTGCTCCTGGTGGCGACGGGTCTACAGTCGGCGGTGAGGTTCGCGAAGAGCAGAGGATGGTCGACCTTTAGGGTTGCAAGTCTACATACGGTGAGTGGGGTTAGGGGCCTGCCAAACTTCAGGGTCAGGCTCCTGAGATTGCACTGGAAGTCCAGTCCCAACAGGAGAGGAGCGCAGAGATCGGGGAGTACATATAGTTTGAAATTGGCGTACTCGGCACCCTGTATCGATAGGTTCGCGACACAGTACCCCCGGATCTGCACTGAATTCGATCCGGAAGCGAGGGAGATAGTTTGAGATGCGGGGGAAATTGGAAGAGAACAGCGCCTTACCATGTCTGGGTTTACGAAGCTCTCCGTGCTCTCGGAGTCAAATAAGCAAGGCGTTTCGTGCCCATTGACCAGGACGGTCATCATCGAATTCCTGAGGTGCTTCGGGCGTGACTGGTCAAGGGTGACCGCGCCAAGTTGCGGGTAGCTGGCGTGGTCGGAGGTGATGGGGTGGTCCCAAGATGGCTGCCTCCGTCAGTCGCATGTGTCGGGCGGCGATGAAGGTGGCGGCCCCCATGAGTCGCACATGGCGGGCCATGTGGGAGACAGCGGCCAAGGTGGCGGCCCCCGTGAGTCGCACGTGTTGAGTAGAGTCGGAGATGGCTGCTCCCACAGACAACATGAGGCAGATGACGGGCCCGGATGGGGCGGAGCTGGCAGGTACGCAGCCACACTGCGGGCCTGTGATGTCCGAAAGTCGGGCCTGCGATTTGGAGGTTTTGGACTTGGCCAGGCAAACTTTGGCAAAGTGTCCTTTCTTGCCGCAGTCGCTACTGGTCACGTTCCGAGCTGGGCAGCGCTGCCTGGGGTGTTGGTGCTGGCCGCAGAAATAGCAGGCCAGCCCCCTGGGTTGGGCGGGCAGCCGCGCGGCACAGGCCTGGGGCACCCTCTGGTCGGGTGTCCACGAGGGGGCCGCGTGGTTGGAGGGGAAAGCGTTGAGGCTCTGAAACGCTACTTCTAGGGAGGTGGCTAGTTTTACCGTCTCTTCTAGGTTGAGGGCGCCCTTCTCGAGCAGGCGCTGTCTGTCATAGTTGGACCGGACCCCAGCCACGTAGGTGTCCCGGATGGCAAGTTCCATGTGTTGTGAGGCCATGACGGTCTTGTAGTTGCAGCTTCGCACGAGTACTTTCAGGTCGTGTAGGTACTCCTCCAGCGATTCCCCGGGGCGTTGGTGGCGAGTGGTGAGGAGATACCGCACGAACACTCCGTTCACCGGTCTCACGTATTGCCTTTTTAGGATCGTGACCGCATCTGCGTACGTGGTCGCATCCTCGATTTGCACGGAGATTCTGTGGCTCACCCGGACGTGGAGGAGGCTCAGTTTCTGTTCGTCGGTGATGGAGGGCGAGGAAGAGGCAGCGAGGTAGGCCTCAAAACAGCGGAGCCAGTGCGAAAAAATCCCTTTGGCTTCAGCGGCCTGTGGGTCAAGTTCCAGTCGATCAGGTTTGAGGACTGCTTCCATCGCGATGTAGCTGATTAAATTGATGTGACCATCAATTCACACGAGATGGAGAGTTGAAGTGAACAGTGGTTTTAATCAGCTAGAACTGTGCCTGCCTGCGACTGCTCTGCACTGAGAGCCGCCTACAGGGCAGCAGATCTATATACCTCCACTCAAGGGGGTGGAGCCCACAAGGGCACCAACATGATACAATGCGATGTAATGTGATACAATGGTCCATAGGTGGAGCCCACAAGGGCAACAACAGTACAATGCAATACAGTGGTGAATGGTTGCCGTGATACATTCACCACAATGACTGATTGGTTTGTTTATTTTTCCAGGATCAGTGGATGTGTCCCGTCGTAATCCAATTGCCTCATGGATGTGCGCAATGCTTTATTGCTTTGCCAGTTATATAATGGCTGATGTACTACTTGGAGAATCACCCCTCCATTACTTTAACAACACTTCTCACATTTTGCTGGCAACTGCAGTTTGGTGAGTGGACACAGATTGTTATTCAGAAAATTCACATTGTTAAATTCACATTTTGCTGTGGATGGGGTAAGCAGTCACGAGACCATGAAGGTACAATATACAATTTATAGCACAATTTACCATAAAACAAATCATACGATTTTGTACATGAATAATTTCCAATTTGAAGCATCTTAGTTATCCAAATAGGTCCAAAAGGTTGGGTGTCCAGAGAAACATACATTCAGGGATAATTTGATTGAGGATTATAAGATATTGATGGGACTTGAATGTGTGTAGACCAATGTTGGGGAGGACCAGGGTCACTTTTGGTAATAAAGAATGGCAGAGGAGTGGTGAACTTGCAAAACACGTTTGCCAGTTTGTGTTGTGAACATTGATTGTTAAATTTCTTCAAGTGAGAGTCAGGATGTTTCTAGCTGGGATGGAGAACACCTGGTACAAGTGTAGGTATACTGTCGCATTAATCAGGGACAGAGTGGGTTCCGGGACAGTTGGGAGTTGGAGAAGATTCTTTCCCACCCTCTGATTGGCCTGGGTTATTTTCTAATTTTTTGCATTTCCCAGAAGATTAAGTGGCTGGGGGTGAGGTGAGAAGTTTATATATGGTGATGTGTAAGGTACAACAACTGTATAGGTCAGGGTGTATCACTCACTGTCATTTGTTTGTATGTTAATATGAATCCCAATCACGTTTTGAAACTTTTGATTATCTTTTCATAGAAAAATTGGAACTTGAACTTGGGGCAGCAGGGTAGCATGGTGGTTAGCATCAATGCTTCACAGCTCCAGGGTCCCAGGTTCGATTCCCGGCTGGGTCACTGTCTGTGTGGAGTCTGCACGTCCTCCCCCTGTGTGCGTGGGTTTCCTCCGGGTGCTCCGGTTTCCTCCCACAGTCCAAAGATGTGCGGGTTAGGTGGATTGGCCATGCTAAATTGCCCGTAGTGTCCTAATAAAAGTAAGGTTAAGGGGGGGTTGTTGGGTTACAGGTATAGGGTGGATACGTGGGTTTGAGTAGGGTGATCATGGCTCGGCACAACATTGAGGGCCGAAGGGCCTGTTCTGTGCTGTACTGTTCTATGTTCTATGTTCTAAAAATGGATTTGCAACAATAGATTATGGTATTAATATATAGTAATAGATGGGAGGCTAGCCCATCTGAACTTCCAACTCTACCACTGGGCAGCCACCACCACAGAGAGAGTGCGAGGCTGGGTCAAAGACCCTGGAACAGAATGGGTAAAAATGGAAGGAAGCTCCGACATGGGATATCCCTCTGAGCACTGGCCATGGCTGTGCTCCCATTCACCCCAGCCAAATACTCGAAAACCCGGTGATAGTTGAGCGTGGAACCAACCAAGACAACAAAATGGATTGGTAGCAATGTCCACCATGGCCCCTGTCTGTAAGAACCATAAATACATCACGCAACACTGAATGCCTCTTTCAAAAGCTGGAGACAGGTCGAGGGGACACTGACGGTGTCACTGGGATGGTGAATCTGGGGGAACTGAAGGACAAGCTGCGGTTCCTAAAAGGGAACAAGTTGCGATACATGCAACGGAGGAACTTCGTCCGCAAGGAAACAGCAACGTTCTCCCAATGACCAGGATACTCCCTCCTGAACAGACTCCTAACCGCAGGGAACTTGGGGGCATGGTAACTGTGCTGAAATGTACAGACATCTATTGGAAAATGTGAACGAGACAAGGGGAAAATGAAACTAGGCACGGAAATATGGAGAGGACTCTGGATTGAGGCACTGCACTGAGAAAACTCCACTTTCTCATGCTCAGGGCTGAGCCTAATGCAGTTAAAGGTAATGTACAGGGCTCACTTGACAAGAACATGCATGAGCGTCTTCTGCCCGAAGGTGGAGGACAAATGCGAACATTGTCAGGACGCCTGGCCAATCATGCCCACATGTCCTGGTCATGTCCCAGACTTTTTTCTTCTTTTAAAATTAAAAAAAAAAAGATTTAAAAAAAACAAGATTTAAAAAAAATATTTTCAGGAGAAAAAAAAATACTCACCGTGCTCCTTAAGCCCTCCGACTTTAAAGTTGTTTCTTAGGGAACAAAGTCGTGATCCCCGATGAGAGCTCCTCTACGTGCAGTCGTTCCGCTAAACCCATCGGGATCAGTCTCTGCTCTCTCACACTTTTAAATCTCCGGCTCTGTGGAACGGGGCTTTGCCGCTTCAACAAGACGAGGGAGGTAGGGCTGACTTCGAAGAAGTTTAATTTTAAAGAATAACAACGGGGACACCCTCCCCCCCCCCCCCCGAAAAAGACCACAATATCGCGGACCGGCAGGAGCCTCTCCTTTACGTGGCTGCTCCGCTCGCGAATGCCACTGGAAGTCTGTCATGTCCCAGACTTGTTGGGTATTGGACCGCTTTCTTCGAAGCCATGTCCAGAGTTGTGGGGTGAGGGTGGAGCCATGTCCAAAAGTGGCAGTCTTTAGGGAATCAGAAAAGCCAGAACTCCTCAGAGCAACAGCGGCAGACGCCCTAGGCTTTGCCTCTCCAGTCGCCTGCTGGAGAATCCTGTTCGGCTGGAGATCATCAGCACCACCTGAGGACTGGCTGTCCAACCTCGCCAAATTCCTTAGATTGGAAAAAATTAAATTTGCCATTAGAGTATTGGAAGAGGGCTTCCACAAAACATGGAAGCAATTTATCAACTTGCTTGAGGACCTGCTCGTAACAAGCAACCAATAAGAGAAGGGGTGGGAAGATGAAATAGGGGCGAGGGGGTAGAGAAATGGGTGGGGGTGAGGGGAGCGGGGGTAGATGACAGGGGTTGTGGGGGAAGGGATCTAAGAAGTGGGGGAAGACACAACCTAAAACACAGGGGAAGTCGGGCAGAGGGGCCAAAAGGGCATGGGGAAGGGAGAACAACCCAGGAATGATGCACCTGGGGGACTGCAAGCATGTCCCTTGTATGTTTCAATATCAGGGAGCCACAGATAAATAATAGAATAGAGAGGTCGGGTACCTGACCATTGGGGACATAAAGCAAACAGGCGCTCCCCCCGTATATGTTCTCCAGAGATTTGCAACAAATTACGTTAACTCCCAGCTTGTACTATAGTTTGGACTAAACACTCTCAATATATCTCTTGCAGCATGGTAGCACAGTAGTTAGCACTGCTGCCTCACAGCGCCAGGGATCCGGGTTCAATTCCAACCTTGGGTGACTGTGCAGTTTGCACTTTCTCCCGTGTCTGCGTGGGTTTCCTCCGGGTGCTCCGGTTTCCTCTCACAGTCCAAAGATGTGCAGGTTAGGTGGATTGACCATGCTAAATTGGCCTTAGTGTCCGGGGATGTGCAGGTCAGATGGGGTTACGGGGATAGGGAAGCGGACCTAGGGAGGGTGATCTTTCAGAAGGTTGGTGCAGACTCGATTGTCCGAAAGGTCATCTTCAGAGCACTGTAGAGATTCTCTACTTGCTTCTTGTATGTGTAAGCGCTGATGTAACAATGCTGCTACCATCCAAATGTAAATAACCACCAGACAACAATATGTAAAATGGTGGGGGCGGGGGGAGAAGGAGAGCAGTTGGGCTGTGGGAAGAGGCAGGGTATGTTTCGGGGTTTTGTGTGTGCAGAGATGTTTTACTCTGTCTTGTTGTTTTGCACTATAGTGTATCATAAAGAATGAAAATCCAAATTAAGATATTTTGCAAGAGGAATGGTTCCTACTGGACTGCGTTCATAACAATTTCAAAAGCTGTAGTTAAAGGGCTGTGTTCCAGCATATTGTGCCGTATGCTGTTCATATGTATCTACCTCTTGAAAAATACTCATATTTCTAGAGTGTTTTTCACAACCTCATGTTCCAAAGCATTTTATGGCCACCAAAGTAACTTGGAAGTTCAATCACTTATAAATGAGAGAAAGTGGCAGCCAATTTACACACAGTAAGATCTCACAAATAGCAATGAGATAATGACTGGATATGTCTTTTGGTAATGTAATTGAGTGATGAATGTTGTTGAGGACTTTGAAGATAACATTCCTGCTCTTCTTTAAACTAGTCTAATGAGATCTTTTACATTCACGAGAATGCAGTCAAGAATTTCACATCTGTAAAATGGCACTCCTGATAATGTATTACTGCAGCAGGAGTGCCAGCCTGGATTTTGTGTGCAAGGCTGGAATTTTGTGCTGTCCCTCACTGGTGGTGAGCTTGGAAGTGGGAAAGGCATTCACTTAGGAAGGATGATGGCGTACCAGACCCCTGGTGCCTTCCTGCCTATGGCAGAATTAAATTCTAGCTGGAAGACCCACACACAACCTTGCACCCCATTCCTTGGCCACCAATCAAGGTCCTTAAGTGGTCAATTAATGGCCTCATCCGCTGTGACCGGTATTAAACCAGCTGCAAGCGGGCCTGTCGCCATGTGGTGTGCATGACAGGTAAAGTTGTGTAGGCTGCCTATCTTCTCCAGGGGGTAGGGAACTATCGGCTGATCAAAGGCACTTGGAAAGGAGGGATACGAACATGTGGATTGATTGGGTCTCTCTGCAATCCCGGAACTCTGCTGCTTGTCCTTCTGACGGCAACCACAACCTCTCCTCTGCTTGAGCACAAGAGTTGTTGGCCTTTGATTGGTTGGCAGGTCTTGATAGGCGTGCTTTCCTCTCCCAGAGTCTTGATTCCAGGGAAGGCCAGTTGATAGCTTCACCACTACCTGATTGGCTTATGGTTCAATGGGTCTTCCCAAAAGGAGACAGTGCAGGTCTCTTGTCAACTCCCCAGCCAGCAGATGAGACTCATGATGCCTCAAGATACTGCCCTAAGTCTCTGAAATGGAACTTCATCAACAACTTGCTTTTATTTGAAACCTTTAACGTAATAAAACGTCCCAAAGCACTTCACAAGCATGCTATTAAGCTGAGCCACATAAGGAGATATTAGACAGATGACCAAAAGCTTGCCAGTTGTTCAGGAGTGTCTTAAAAGAGGAAAGAAAGGAAGAGACAGGGAGTGGTTTAGGGCAGGAGTTCCAGAGCTTAAGGCCTTGGCTGTTCCAAGAAGCCTGAATGAGAGGACAACAGATATCTTGGCGGGTTGTGTGGCTGGGAAGAATACAGAGATAGCGAGAGGTGAGAGATTTGAAAACAAGGGTGATAATTTTAAAATTGAGGAGCTGTTTAACCAGGAGCTAATGCAGGTCTGCGAGGACAGGGTTGATGGGTGAATGTGATTGGGTGTTAGTTAGGAAGCAAGCTTCAGAATTTTGGAATACCTGGGCCGGGATTCTCCAAAATCCCAGCCAAGTGTTGAAGCTGGCGTAAACACCAGAGTGTATCACACTGGCGTCAACAGGCCTCTTGGCCCAGCGATTCAGTGGGCCAAAGGGGGCCAGCATGACGCCGGAGTGCTGAGCGCTGCTCCGGCGCCGATACGCGGCCCTGCACTGCCGGCGTAGGTCCGCGCATGCGCGTGGTGGCAGTTTCCGCGCCGGTGCTGCGCAACATAGCAGAGCCACACACCGGGCCCGCGCAGAAGGAGGTAGGCCCCCTCCAGATTGTGTCGATCGGTAGCTCCCGATCGCAGGCCTGACTATCATGCAGGCCCCCCGTGTCTGATTCCCCCCCCGTGTCTGATTCCCCCCCCCCCCCCCCCCCCACCCCCAGGACGGTCACCGCGGGCTCAGAGAATCCCGGCCCTGAAGTTTACAGGGTGCAGAATGTAGGAGGCAGGCCAGGAATGCATTGGAACAGTCAAGTCTGGAGATAACAAAAGCCTCTGACTCAAAGGTGAGAGTGCTATTACTAAGCCGTAAAAAGGACGTAAGAGGTGGACATTCTCCAAGACTCCACCAAATGCTGTTTTATAATGAGGCGGTAGGAGTTGCCAAACTGTTAGTTCCCATAACTTTTAGATTTTTTCCCTCTATTTTTTAAGTTTCCTCCATTTAGGGTCATCTCACTCACTTAATGAATTTCAGAACTCAGCAGATGCATGACACAACTTCAATCTGTGCCAGCTGTTCCGGGATGCTGTGGGCGAAATAAATGTTCAAAGTAAATTACATCAAAAACATATATTTGATTACATCGGTCTTGATTTTATGTAGTACTTATTCAATATGTTTTAGTTGAGAATATTAAAAGTACGTGAACTGAACCCATGATTTCAATGTAGGTACCTGATCTTTTATTGCCCACTGAACCTTTTCTACAAATGTGTGGCCTTCATGCCTGTGAAGTTAGTCCTCACTGCTATGAAAGAGGTGGTGCGGGTCCGCAAAATTAGTATGGGTGTTGTCCATGCACACCACGCCTATCACCATGGATGGATCATCATGGCTTTGGTTGGATGGGCCAAAGGTAAGTCACCTTTTGTTACTTTCTTTTTGCGATGTTACATTAGTGTAAAATGTTAATTTTGTGTTAACCAGTCTCTACCCTTCCTGCATGAATCATCGGCCTTCCAGCAAGCAAAATGTATTTCTTTGACAAAGAGTCATCGAGACTCGAAACGTTAGCACCATTCTCTCTCCACAGATACTGTCAGACCTGCTGAGAGTGTCCAGCTTTTTCTGTTTTTGTTTCAGATTTCAGCATCCGCAGTAATTTGCTTTTGGGATAGGTTTGGAAAAGTATACAATTTTGTGATGTGGAACGCGCAATCTGTGTAGAGAGTAAACTAGTTAAGTCAGAAAAAAAAACCCAGATAGACTTGGACCGTTAGTGAGGTTGTTATTTTGTTCCCCACAGGTGCTGGAGTTGCATTGATCTCCAACTTTGAACAGCTAATTCGTGGAGTCTGGAAGCCTGAAACAAATGAGTTTCTCAACATGTCCTTGTAAGTGAAAATGGCAGCACACAGGGAATGAACCGCCCTCCCCACACCACACACATTTCTGAGCTGGAGGAATTAAGTTTGTGATCTTCGCTTAGTGATGTATGCAAGTTCAGTCCTATTCTTCAGGCCTCAGACCGCTTATGTGGAAAGGCAGGAAGGATGGTGGTGATGGGTGGGTTGGTGCTGTAAAGGACTGAACAAAGACCAGGGGCTGAATTCTCTGTCCCACCGCGCCACATTTCTGATTCAGCACGCCGGCAGGATGCTCCGTTTCGTCGGCTGGTCATTGGGGTTTCCCATTGTAGGGCTGCCCCATGCCGTCAGGAAAGCCCCAGGCTGCCGGCTAAATGGAACATCCCGACGGCAGAGAATCTAGCCCCAGGTTCTCTCTGCAAGGGAACAGAAGAGCTTTGAATAGCATTCAAACCTTCTGGTGGAAGCTGAAAGCAGGCAAAAACTTACCCTTTTCAGCCATTTGAATGATTTGGGCCCAGGAAACAGCACAAAAAAATCTCACCAAAAAATCACTAAAACAAAACGGGAAATATTGCACTTTTAGTGAAGCTAACTGTACAATTTTATTGTGACTTCTCGCAGCCCGACAAAAGCTAGTTTGGTTGGAGCAGTTATCTTCACGCTTCAGCAGGCCCGCTGGCTTCCTATATCCAAACACAATGTCGTCTTCCTGTTCACCATCTTTATGGTTGTTACAAAGGTAAATACATCTTTTCAGTTCACTAAAATTAAAATAGATTTCAGAAATACATGTCAGGGCTTGCCTTGGTAAGTGGAGAGTGCGAGTGGCCCTTCTATTCTAAAGGTTCAGGAAAAGCTGAAATACTAAGTCAACGTTGTGGTGATATGCATCACTGTGCATACACAAGGGGTTAATGTAAATACACTACAACTAAGTAATCACTAGAGGGAGCACCAGAGATGTCATGACATACAGACATACAGCCAATGGGCCATTACAACAGGACACAACCAATGGGTAATCAGGACACCCAGAGGTGGCATTACCACAAGGGGGCACTTCACAACCCATATAAAAGGACAGGGCACACATGCTCTGTCTTTTTCCACAGGCAGACATCTAGAGAGTACACCAGGGTTGATCAGAAACATCACACCCAGAATGTGGCTTAGAGCAGACTGGTTTAGTTAGACTGAGTTACTACAGTTAGATTAGCAGGAGAGTCGAACTAAAGTAGGAGAATTATTAACTGTTCAGTAAATGTGTTAAACCTATCTCCAAGTCGGGAGCTTCCTTTGTCAAAGCATACATCAAGAAAGCAGCTTATGCTACACGAAGAAGCATAATACGACATGGTACCAGGAGTCCCTGTTCAATCTATTTAGTTCAACTCAGCAAGATCTGTGATAACCAGCAACAGCACCCAAGCATGATGATCGAGATTCCGGTTCCTCAGCAACTCAGGTACCACGGCAATCTTAGTGCCAACTGGTGTGCATTCAAGTGGAGATTTCAGCTTTACCTGGAAGCAGCCGACCTAAATGGTGTGGCCGCTGCTAAAAAGATAGCTCTTCTACTCACCATTGCGGGTGAGCATACAACAGAGATCTGCAACTCCTTCAAATACTCCAAAGGGAAGGACAAAAAAGACTTCCAGACAGTCCTGGACAAGTTTGAAAACTACTGCGAGGTAAACATAAAAGAAATCGGTATAACTGGCGCCTAGATTCACCAGGAGGCAGAGGTTTTGATGCAACAGAAGCAAAAGCATTTCTGATTGGCAGCCATCTTTCACGTATCCAGCTGGCCCAGTCCGTACATGCGCAGTTCCCCAGAAGACGCGAACCGGCAAAACAGTGTTTTGTACATGCGCGAGAAGCCGCTTTATGTCACGAGCGTCATGATGTCAGAGGCTACGGACCACGCCACTTAAAGGGGAAATGTCCGAAAATAGTGAAGAAGAGTTTTAAAGCCAGAAAACACAATTCTTTCACCACGAAAGACAGCACAATACCTGAACTTCGACCAGTAGATGAAAATAACCGCCACAGAACCCTGCAACAAGCAGTTAGCACCGCTCAAAGAGATGATTTGGTCCTTGAAGACTACAACTCAGAAGATGATTTAATCATTGGACGTAGCAAGCACCGTAACAAATCCGAACCGCAACGAGATGATTTGTACATTGAAGCATCCTACACAAACATGGACGAGTTCTTCGGATTTGAGGATTCTCAGCCCAGCACAGACGACATCCCGACCCATGAGTCCAGGATTCTGCTGCGGCCTGACGCCAAGAGACAGAGAGCGGTACAAGCCCACAGAGAGCGGCCTGACGCCAAGAGACAGAGAGAGGTACTAGCCCACAGAGAGCGGACTGACACCAAGAGGCAGAGAGAGGTACAATCCCACAGAGAGCGGCCTGACGCCAAGAGGCAGAGAGAGGTACAATCCCACAGAGAGCGGCCTGACGCCAAGAGACAGAGAGAGGTACAAGCCCACAGAGAGTGGCCTGACGCCAAGAGACAGAGAGAGGTACAAGCCCACAGAGAGCGGACTGACACCAAGAGGCAGAGAGCGGTCCAAGCCCATAGAGAGCGGCCTGACGCCAAGAGACAGAGAGAGGTACAATCCCACAGAGAGCGGACTGACACCAAGAGACAGAGAGAGGTACAAGCCCACAGAGAGCGGCCTGACGCCAAGAGACAGAGAGCGGTCCAAGCCCATAGAGAGCGGCCTGACGCCAAGAGACAGAGAGAGGTACAATCCCACAGAGAGCAGCCTGACGCCAAGAGACAGCGAGCGGTACAATCCCACAGAGAGCAGCTTGACGCCAAGAGAGTGGTCCACGCACCACAAAGATGGTCCACGCACCACGAAGAGTGATCCATGAACCACAAAGAGTCCCCGACACCACACAGAGGCTGGTCCACGCACCACAAAGAGTCCCCGACTACACACAGAAAGCGATGAAAGACTCCACAGCGAGACCACTGCATGACTCCGTTGAGCGCACAGATCGTCTCCACAGCGATCACTGCACAAGTCCACACAGGGAATGATGCCAGACTCCACAGAGAGAGCAGTACAAGCCTCCATAGTGAGCTCGTTGACAGACTCCACAATGGAAGCAACACAAGACTCCACAGAGCAGTCCTTGCATGAACAAGACCATGAAGGTCTATCCACCTTATCTGAGCAACCAGCAGCAGATGATGTAAGTCTACCACTCTCACGTGAACAACACAAAGACTATGACAGTCTACCCAGCTTACTTGAGCCACCAGAACAAGACTATGAAAGTCTACCCAGCTCATTTAACCAGCCAGAAGACACTGAAGGTCTACCCACTGTATATGAGACAATTGATGAAGGAATCACAATTCCCATACAAGGTGTGCAACATCACGATGAGACTGACGGCTCTCAGCTCGTATGTAAAGAGGCATTTGATAATCAAAGTGAAACTACTCGTGCGTCCAGTGAGACCACATCAATTCAAACCTCATCCACTCGAGCCTCTCCACAAGAAAATGAAATCTTGAACATTTTGACTCCAGACGAGGAGCATCAAGAAACCAAAGACGATTCAAGTGAACCTGAAATGACTCCGACAGAGGACCATCAAGACACCACAGATGATTCAGGTGAACCAGAAGTGACTCGAGACGGGGAGCATCAACAAGCCGAAAATGATTCAAGTGAACTGGACATGACTCCAGACGGGGAGCGCCGAGGGTATCAAAGACGAAACGCTCAATGCAACAGCAGATGCCACAAAGGACACTGACACAAATAACTTTGTGAAGGACTCGAATTCTCCACTCGGAATGGTCATTGCGCAACAAGCACAACAATAAAACCTACAAAGACAACAACACCGACAACAACAAGAAGCATACCAAAGGCACCAACATCAACAACAAGCATGACAAAAACAACAACAATGGAACAACGGCTGGTACGACATGGTACAAATCTGCCAATGCAGGACACTGTGACAGCACAGCTCAAGACAATGGCGAGTGTGCAGACATACCATGGCATGATAATGCATCTTAAAAATTCACGTTTGCTACTCTACAAATAAGCAGACCAGCTTTCAAGGCAGCTGATATACCGCCTCAATACTGCAAACACAGACACCAGTCCAGGTCAGACAGGAAAGATGACATCAAGAATCGCTACCACAAGCATCGAAAAAAAGAGTCCAAATCAGACAACGAAGTGATTTGACCATTTGAAAACCTCCTGATGATTTCTTGGTTCCGTAAGCACAGGAACACTGACAGCGTTCACAAGGGAATGACAGCATCAACATCACCACTTCAACAATGAGACAAGAAAGCCACTCGACCGTATAAATTCGTGAACTTTGGACTCATAAATATTATTTGGTATTGTATGCTCATCACTGTCATCATGACTTGTACATGTCATCACTTCTCTACCTATTTTGTTCAATTTAACTGAGTACAGAAAATATGTAACACGAAAAAGGAGGGGGGAATGTGGTGATATGCATCACTGTACATACACAAGGGGTTAATGTAAATACACTACAGCTAAGTAAACACTAGAGGGAGCACCAGAGATGTCATGACACACAGACATACAGCCAATGGGTCATTACACCAGGACACAACCAATGGGTAATCAGGACACCCAGAGGTGGCATTACCACAAGGGGGCATTACACAACCCATATAAAAGGACAGGGCACACATGCTCTGTCTCTTTCCACAGACAGACATCTAGAGAGTACATCAGGGTTGCTCAGACGCATCACACCCAGAACGTGGCTTAGAGCAGACTGGTTTAGTTAGACCGAGTTACTACAATTAGATTAGCAGGAGAGTCGAACTCAAGTAGGAGAATTGTTAACTGTTCAATAAATGTGTTAAACCTATCTCCAAGTCGGGAGCTTCCTTTGTCAAAGCATACATCAAGGAAGCAGCTTATGCTGCACGAAGAAGCATAACACAACAAATGTTAATTGTTATTCAAAGCTTCTCATCTTTGTTTTGGTGTTTACAAACAATGGCTATCAGTCTATTGGGACTTTTAAAAATTTGTTCATTGAATGGGAGAGTCACTGTCAAGGTCAACATTTACTACCCATTCCTAATTGCCCTTGACAAGTTGCTGGTGAGCTGCTTTCTTAACAGCTCCAGTATGTGTGGTATAGGTTTATCCAATGTGGCATTAAGTTGGGAGTTACAGGACTTTAGCCCAACAATAAAGAAATGACAATATATTTCCATGGTAGGATGGTTTGTGACTTGAAGAAATTGCAGGTGGTGGTGCTCTCTGTAACCTTCTGCCCTTGTCCTGCTATGAGTTCGAAGTTGTAGCTTTGGGAGTGTTTTTGAAGAAGCCTTGGTGAGTTGCTGCAGTGCATCTTGTAGATGGTGGTACTTTTCTACTTCGGTGGTGGAGAGAGTGAATGTTTAAAGTGGTAGATAGGATGCCAAGCAAGCTGGCTGCCTTGTCCTGGATGGTGTTGAGCTTCTTGAACGTTGTTGGAGCTGCACTCATCCAGGCAAGTATTCCATCACACTCCTGACTTGCGCCATGTAGATGGTGGACAGGCTTTGGAGAGTCGGGAGTTGAGTTACTCACTCCACAGTTCCCAGCCTCTTGTCGCCACAGTATTTATGCTGTTAGTACTTTTAAGTTTCTGGTCAATGGTAACCCAAGATGTTGGTGTTGGCAAATTCATCAATGGTCATGACTTTGAATATCAACAGAAGATGATTAGATTCTCTTTTGTAGAAAATGGTCATTGCTCTGCACTTGTATAGCACGAATGTTAGTTGCCACTTATATGCCAAAGTCTGAATGTTGTCCAGGTCTTACTTCATTATCAGTGAATATCCCCACTTCAGGCCTTATGATGGAGGGAAGGTGATTAATGAAGCAGCTGAAGGTAGTTGGGCCTAGTAACACTGTCTTGAGGAATTTGAGCAGTATTGTCTCGGAGCTGCAACAACCATCTTCCTTTATGCTAGGTATGACTGCAGCAAGCAGGGAGAGTTTTTCAATTATTTCAATTTTACTATTGTTCCTTAGTCCACGTTTAGTCGAGTTGCTTTTGTGATGTCAAGGGCAGTCATTCAGCTCATCTATGTATTTTTAACTTTATTACTTGTCAATGTACTCCCAGCAATAATATGAAGCAAAGGGAGATGTAGAGGTTCCAGGAATCTTCCAGTCCAACTTGAATTGCTTTGTCATACGGAATGTTATCCTTCAGAGTGAGCAACTATTGAGGCTTTGGAGAGCAAAAATTCAGACCAGGTACAATGCAAAAAGCACCAATGGAACATACCAGTTAAAATGCCAAAGACTGTCAGTAATGCCAACCCATGCTATCATTGAATCATGGAATGTACAGTGCAGAAGGAGGCCATTCAGCCCATCTGCACTGGCCCTTGGAAACAGCACCCCACTTAAGGCCACACCTCCAACCTATCCCTGTAACCCAGTAACCCCACCTAACCTTTTTTGGACACTAAGGGCAATTTAGCATGGCCAATCTACCTAACCTGCACATCTTTGGATTGTGGGCGGAAACCGGAGCACCCGGAGGAAACCCACGCACGCACGGGGGGGGGGGGGGGGGGGGGGGGGGGGAATGTGCAGACTCCACAAAGACAGTGACCCAAGCCAGGAATCGAACCTGGGACCCTGGAGCTGTGAAGCAATTGTGCTAACCACTGTGCTAATGTGTTGCTCCTCACTGATTGTCAGAAATAGCAAGAAAAGAAAGACTTAACTTTATATAATACATTTTATGACCTCAGAACATTCCAAAGGGCTTTGCAAACAATTGAATTATTTTTGAACTGTAGTTAGAGAGAGAAATCCTAGAAAATAGAAGCAGGAGGAGGCCATTTGGTTTTTCGAGCCTGCTCCGCCATTCATTATAATCATGGCAGATCATCAAGTTCAATACCCTGATCCCACTTTTCCCCGATGTCCCTTGACTCCTTTAGCCCCTAATTTCTTCTTGAAATGACACAATGTTTTGGCCTCGACTACTTTTTGTGGTAGTGAATTCTACAGATTCACCACTCTCCAGGTGAAGAAGTTTCTCCTCGCCTCAGTCCTAAAAGGTTGTCCCCTTTATCCTCAAACTATGACCCCTAGTTCGGACTTCCCCGCCAACAGGAACATTCTTTCGGAATCTACCATTAGAATTTTATAAGTTTCCGGGAGATCCCCTCTCACTCTTCTATACTCCAATGAATATAATCCTAACCGACTTAATCCCTCCTCATATGACAGTCCTGCCATCCCAGCAATCAGCCTGGTACACCTTCGCTGCACTCCATCCATAGCAAGTTGCTTATTATATGTTACGGGAGCCATTGAGGACACAGAGAGGTCACACACACAGCACAGTGATCATGTTCAGATAATCTGCCCACATCACTGCACTGCAGATATTTCAATCCCCATACCTTTAAGATTTTTAGAGATATCAACCCATCCGATCACTAGTATGTCAGAGATTCTAATAAAGACTATGTGATACGACCAGTTATTCCGTCACATTCCAGTGTTTGAATTCACTATCCAAAATGCTATTGTAATACCAATTCATACTGCTGCAACTATGCCACTAATTTGGTGATTGCATATCCTGTTTCTTACTTATCTGATGGGGAAAACACATTTGTGAATATCTTTTAGAAAAGAGATGGGTTTTAGACAAGGCTTGGGTTGTTGATAGAAGGGAGCATTCTCAGTAAATTCAGCCCTTTAAGTTCTTTATGCCTCCTTTGAAACTTCACTTGATTCTTTACTTTAAAATAGGAGAAACTAATATTTATTTTTAAATATCCAGAGACAACTAAATTAAACTGAGCTTTTCACCACATACATTAATGACTGGGATAAGAAAATAGTGAGTTGTGTATCCAAGTTTAAGATGACACTAAGAGGACACAATAGATGGAAGTTAGAAAAAGACACAGACATAGCAGATGGAGTTCAATGTAGGGGAGTGTGAGGGGATCCACTTCAGATTCAACAATTCTGGTTTGAGAATCCAGGTTAAGGATCTAAACCATTTAGGAAAACCATTAAATACTTTTTCACACAAATCGCAGTGGAAATGTGGAATTCTCCCCTGGAAGGCTTTGAATGCCGGGTCAATCCAAAGATTTTTCAGAGATATGAATGTTAAAGGAAGGTGAATGGAACTGAGGTACAGATCAACCATGATCTTAACTGAATAGTGGAATATGTTTGAGGGCCTAAATGGTGTATTCCTGTTCCTCATTTACGCTTAATTGTTGTTGTTTCTTTTCCCATACCTAGAGGTGCAGTGTTTCTTCTGTTCCCATAGCAAGGTTTACTTCCTAGACCAGGTCACTAGCCTTTCACCAGAGGCTTATAGCTTTCTTCCTTGGCCATCAAGCCCTGGCAGGGGACTCAAAACTGGAGTTTCAAGCTCAGAGGCAGAGATTCTACCCTACCCTCTATGCCACAAGATCTCCTTTATGCTTAATTACAAATTACTAATGATGTCAGAAAGATTATGTTATAAGTAAATGGATATTGACATTTTACATTCTACCGTTGTAGATATTCATGACAGCAACACACTCCCATGGGTCACCTTTCGCTCCAATTGAAGCCTTTATTTGCCCCATTGTCTTTGGGAATGCCTGTGGTATCTACGATGATCACGATCGTGTCTGTTCTCGTGACAATGTGCCGAGCTGCACCCCTTGCAATCTGTCTCCATATACGGCCAAGACAAAGGAGGAACTTAATGAAGGGACAAGGAAGAAGAAAAGCAAAAAGACTGAATAAGTCCCACCACAGTTATCAATGCGTGCTGAAAGTGCAATTTCTGGGACTTAATGTGATCTGGAAACTGTTACTATGAGGAAAATCGACATAATTGTACTCATACAGTCTACTAGGGTTTGCGTTTGAGCTTGTCTGTCTCATTAAATGGAAAGAAAAATGTGAACAAACAGTAGTTAGCCTATCCTTCCCAGGGATGTGTTTCCTCGTTTCAAGTTCCACCTAAAAAAGACAGACAGCATTAATATGGTACCGATTAATCAGTGTCTCTGAGAGGTCGTTCAGGTATAGAATGTGAAGTAAATGGTAATATTTATCCAGATTTGTTTCTAAAATTGTTGGGATGTACTGTTGGAAGTATGCAAGAGAAAATGCCGTATTCATATCGGGCCAACACTGTACCAGATCTGACAGAGCATTATTTTGTCCCTGTTTGCAAAAGTGAACATATATTCTATTTTCCAGCATTGTTACCTCATAGTTCTTGTCTGAACAGCCAAAAACAAAATGGAGATGCTATAAATACCAGATAGTGGTGAAGTGGAATGGTCTGCACTGATAATTAAAGCACCTGCATTGTTCTGATTGTGGACTCAGTGGAACAGTCACTAAAATTGATTCCAGTATGGACAGTGGAGCTGTAGCAAGCGACTGAAAAATGGGTCAAAGTGTACATTAACACAGTATACAGAGCAATGCAATTTGTGTATGCGTTAACCCTTAGTCCACTAATATCTGTAGTATAAAATGCAACAGTTGTATTTGTACCATAGATATTAACTAGAAATGCTCCATCAGAAAAATTCAGGGCAAAAGTAGGTGAATGTGCCTTTTTAAAGAGAAACCCATTCACCTTCAGTGATAGTCTCCTCATTCTTTACACACACAAATACTGCAACCTTTATCGGGTGAATGTAGAAAGTATTCCGTTGTTGCCAAAAAATACAATGTAAGGAACTGTGTATTATTTGTGGTCTTCCAAATGAAAATTATGTAATATAATAAAGATTAAGTAGAAGACAATTTACGTTTATCGAAATGCCCTTCATTTGATATATTTTCCACAACAATGAACACTGGTTATCAAACATTATGGCCAGGGTTTCCATGCCCCTATCCATGTCAGAACAGAAATGGTAGGATTTAAAAATAGTGGATGGGTCCGCATCCAAGATTCCAACCCCATTTCTGTCATGTAGAATAGTTATGGCCATAGATAAGGGTGTGGGTGGTAAGCACACACTCAGCAATTGTGCTCTTGCCTACTCCATTGTGGCAGGTGCTATTTTCATGGAATCGGGTCCGTTTTTGTAGATGTAGTTCAAAGCACCATAGAGGAGTTGTGAATCATGGTGGAACCCCAGTTCCAAGTGGGGAATCAAACAAAAAACTGCTCATGCAATTCTTTCATTGATATGTTTTGAAATAGAAAATAAATGCTATTCAGATTCTGTAGTTAGATGTTGTATTGCAAGTTGTGTGTTTTTACTGTAGAGATTATAAACTCTGTCCTGCAAAGGCAAGTTCACCATTACATTGATTCCCCTTGTACAAATTATGACATACATTACAGTTCTTCTTCGAGTGGAGAAAAAGAGCTATAATAGTGCATTTAAAACTGTAGAAAAATGTGCTGGGAAAATCTCCTGACATGATTTGTCAGCAAACTCCATCGGAATACCCGAATGGCCCTATCTTGGAATTTCTCCATAAATTTTGAAATGGTTGTGGTCTGTATATGTGATTGTCTCTGCTGGGTTGCTGGCAACATAAATCTCAAAATTCTGTAACGCCAGTACCAGGCTGAAAGTCTGTTTTCTGGTGGTAGGTCCAGGAAGTCCCACCTGGCCATATTTTTCATCTCGTGGTCCATTTGACCTGTCTCACGATATGTCCCAGATATTTTTTAATAAATGTTTTTATTGGGTTTTTTTTGAACAAGGTATAATTACTGTTATGTACACAGAATAAGAAACACACATATAAATATTTTTTTTGTAAATAATTTTTATTGGAATTTTTCAAAAATAAATATCAACAGAACAATAATAGCAATAACAATAATAAACACCCCCCGGCACCCGTAACAACGCATATAACAAAGCCCCCCGCCCCCCCCAAGCCCAATAGACAACAAAATAAATTAACAATAAGCAAATTAACTGAAACACTATCCCCCTAAGACCCCCCCCCCCCGGGTTGCTGCTGCTGCTGACCTAGTTCCTTATCGTTGAGCCAGAAAGTCGAGGAAAGGTTGCCACCTCCTAAAGAACCCTTGTACCTACCCACTCAGGGCGAACTTGACCCTCTCCAGCTGAATTAATCCCGCCATGTCATTGATCCAGGTCTCCACGCTTGGGGGTCTCGCATCTTTCCATTGCAGCAAGATCCTCCGCCGGGCTACTAGGGACACAAAGGCCAAAACATCGGCCTCTTTAGCCTCCTGCACTCCCGGCTCCACCCCAACCCCAAATATCGCGAGTCCCCAGCCTGGCTTGACCCTGGATTCTACCACCCTCGACACCGTCCTCGCCACCCCCTTCCAGAACTCCTCCAGTGCTGGGCATGCCCAGAACATATGGGCATGGTTCGCTGGACTCCCCGAACACCTGACACACCTGTCTTCGTCCCCAAAGAACCTACTCATCCTAGACCCGGACATGTGGGCCCGCTGCAGCACCTTAAACTGGATGAGGCTAAGCCTCGCACATGAAGAGGAGGAGCTCACCCTCTCCAGGGCGTCCGCCCATGTCCCCTCCTCAATCTGCTCCCCCAGCTCCACCTCCCACTTAGCCTTCAGCTCCTCTACCGACGCCTCCTCCACCTCCTGCATCACCTGGTAGATGTCAGACACCTTCCCATCCACGACCCACACCCCCGAAAGTACCCTATCCCTTACCCCCCCGCGGGGGCAGCAAAGGGAATCCCTCCACCTGCCGCCTAGCAAACGCCTGGACCTGAAGGTACCTGAACATATTCCCCGGGGGGGGGGGGGGGGGGGAGCTCAAACTTCTCCTCCAATTCACCAAGGCTCGCAAACCTCCCGTCAATGAACAGGTCTCCCAACTTCCTAATGCCCGCCCTGTGCCACCCCAGGAACCCACCATCCATGTTCCCTGGGACAAATCGGTGGTTCCCCCGCAGCGGGGCCTCCACCGAGCCCCCCACTTCCCCCCTGTGTCACCTCCACTGCCCCCAAATTTTGAGGGTAGCCGCCACCACCAGGCTCATAGTGTACCTCGTTGGAGGGAGCGGCAGCGGCGCCGTTACCAGTGCCTTCAGGCTCGTGCCTCCACAGGACGCCATCTCCATCCGTTTCCATGCTGCCCCCTCCCCATCCATTACCCACTTACGTACCATCGAGACGTTAGCCGCCCAATAGTACCCAGAGAGGTTGGGTAGCGCCAGCCCCCCTCTATCACTGCCCCGCTCCAAAAAGACCCTCCTTACCCTCGGAGTCCCGTGCGCCCAAACAAATCCCAGAATGCTGCTGTTCACCCTCCTAAAAAAGGCCCTCGGAATGAGAATGGGGAGGCACTGAAACAAAAACAAGAACCTCGGGAGCACCGTCATTTTAATGGACTGTACCCGCCAACGACAACGGCAGCATGTCCCACCGTTTAAATTCCTCTTCCATCTGCTCCACCAACCTAGTAAAATTGAGCTTGTGCAGGGTCCCCCAGCTCCTAGCCACCTGAACCCCCAGGTACCTAAAACTCCTCACTGCCCTCTTTAGCGGGAGCCTACCAATCCCCTCCTCCTGATATCCCGGGTGTACAACAAACAGCTCACTCTTACCCAGGTTCAATTTATAGCCCGAGAAACTCCCAAACTCAGCAAGAATCTCCATCACCTCCGGCATTCCCCCCACCGGGTCTGCTATATACAGCAGCAAGTCGTCCGCATACAGCGACACTCGGTGCTCCTCCCCACCTCGCACCGAACCCCTCCACCTCCCCGACTCCCTGAGAGCCATGGCAAGAGGCTCAATTGCCAACGCAAAAAGCAAGGGGGACAGGGGGCACCCCTGCCTCGTCCCACGGTGGAGCCTGAAGTACTCGGACCTCCTCCCATTTGTCGCTACACTCGCCATCGGGGCCTCGTACAGCAACCTCACCCATTTAATAAACCCCACCCCAAACCCGAACCTCTCCAACACCTCCCACAAGTACCCCCACTCAACCCTGTCAAAGGCCTTCTCCGCATCCAATGCCACCACAATCTCCGCCTCTCCTGCTGCCGGCATCATTATCACATTTAGCAGCCTTTGCACGTTAGTGTTCAGCTGCCTCCCCTTCACAAAACCAGTCTGATCTTCATGTACCACCCCCGGCACCCAGTCCTCTATTCTAGTGGCCAAGATCTTCGCAAGCAACTTGGCGTCTACATTCAGCAGTGAAATTGGCCTGTATGATCCGCACTGCAAGGGGTCCTTATCACGCTTCAGGATCAGGGAAATCAGCGCCCGAGACATCGTGGGGGGCGAAACACCCCCCTCCCATGCCTCGTTGAAGGTCCTAACCAACAGGGGGCCCAGCAGGTCCGTGTATTTCTTATAAAATTCAACCGGGAACCCATCCGGTCCCGGAGCCTCCCCCGACTGCATGTGGCCAATCCCACTGACCAGCTCCTCCAACTCGATCGGCGCCCCCAGTCCCTCCACCTGCTCCTTCTGCACCCTTGGAAATCGCAGCCTGTCCAAAAATCTCTCCATTCCCCCTCCCACTGCCGGCAGCTCCGACCGGTACAGTTCCCTATAAAAAGTCCCTAAAGACCTCATTGACCTCTGCCCCCTGCCGCACCACATTCCCACCCCTATCCTTCACTCCACCAATCTCCCTAGCCGCGTCCCGCTTACGAAGCTGATGTGCCAGCATCCTGCTCGCCTTCTCTCCATACTCGTAGACCGCTCCCTGCGCCTTCCTCCACTGTGTCTCCGCCTTTCTGGTGGTCAATAAATCAAACTTGGCCTGCACGCTACGCCGCTCCCCCAACAATCCCTCCTCCGGGGCCTCCGCGTACCTCCTATCCACACTCAACAGCTCCCCCACCAGTCTCTCCCTCCTCTCCCCCCTCTCCCTATGGGCTCGGATGGAGATCAGCTCCCCCCTAATCACTGCCTTCAGAGCCTCCCACACCATCCCAACCTGGACCTCCCCAGTATCATTGACCTTGAGGTACCTCTCGATACATCCCCGAACCCTCCTACACACCTCCTCATCAGCCAACAACCCCACGTCCAGACGCCAAAGCGGTCGCTGGTCCCGCACCTCCCCCATCTCCAGATCCACCCAATGCGGAGCATGGTCCGAAATCGCAATAGCCGAATACTCGGCCTCCTCCACCCTCGGGACCAGTCCCCTACTCAAAACAAAAAAATCAATGCGGGAATAAACCCTGTGCACATGGGAGAAAAAAAAAAAGAGTACTCCCGAGCCCTCGGCCTCCTGAACCTCCAGGGACCCACTCCTCCCATCTGGTCTATAAACCCCCTCAACACCTTGGCTGCCGCCGGCCTCCTGCCTGTCCTTGAACTAGAACGATCCAGTAGGGGATCCAGCACCGTATTGAAGTCCCCCCCCCATGATCAAGCCCCCCACCTCCAGGCCAGGAATGCGGCCCAACATACGCCTCATGAAACCAGCATCATCCCAATTTGGGGCGTACACATTTACCAACACCACCCTCTCCCCCTGCAGCTTACCGCTCACCATCACATATCTGCCGCCACTATCAGCCACAACCTCAGACGCCTCAAACGCAACCCTCTTCCCCACCAGGATCGCCATCCCCCGGTTCTTCGAGTCGAGCCCTGAATGGAAAACCTGCCCCACCCACCCCTTCCTCAGACGGACCTGGTCCGCCACCTTCAGGTGGGTCTCCTGGAGCATGGCCACGTCTGCCTTCAGCCCCTTCAGATGCAAAAACACCTGGGCCCGCTTAACCGGCCCATTCAACCCCCTCACGTTCGAGCTGACTTCTGCTGACCCCGGCAGCTCCCGCCCTAACTCCGACCCCTCCCGATATGAGGTCCCCCCTCCTCCCCTGCATCAGCTCCTTGGCACCGCTTCGGCGTGGGAAAACAGGTCTGATAACCACGCCCCTCACCACCAGCTCCACCCCCCTCGTCCCACAGTGCGGGAAACCAGAGAAAAGCCCGTGCTTTCACACTGCCCCACCCCACCAACGCAGCTCCCAAACAGCAGTCCCAACCCATCCACCAACTCCGTACAAACAAAGACACAGATCAACCACAAACCCCAGTACCCCCCTGAAAACACAAAACCATAACCCACATCCTCCGAAAGCGAGAGAAAAAGCAGAAACAAACAGAATAACCAGCAACAGCATAAACAGTGATACAGAAATAGAAAAACTCCCACAGCCCCGAATCGCTAGTTCGAGTCCAACTTTTCAGCCTGCGCAAAGGCCCACGCTTCCTCTGGGGACACAAAGTAGTTATGCCGGTCCTTGTAGGTGACCCACAGGCGCGCAGGCGGCAAGATGCCGAACTTCACCTGCTTTCCGTGGAGCACCGCCTTCGTCTGGTTAAACCCTGGCTCTCCGCTTGGCCACCTCCGCACTCCAGTCCTGGTAGACACGCACTACCAAATTCTCCCACTTGCAACTCCTCACCTTCTTGGCCCATCGCAGCACACACTCCCGGTCACTGAACCGATGGAACCGCACCAGCACCGCCCGCGGGGGTTCATTCGCCTTAGGCCTCCTGGCCTGTACTCTGTGGGCCCCCTCCAGCTCCAGGGGAAGATGGAAGGATCCTGCCCCCACCAGCGAGTTCAGCATCACGACCACATAGGCCGGCAGGTCCGACCCCTCCAGCCCCTCCTCAAGGTCCAGGATCCGCAGGTTCTTCCTCCGTGACCGAAGCTCCATCTCCTCGAACCGATCTTGCCACTTTTTATGAAACGCCTCGTGTATCTCCACCTTCCCCACGAGGGCCGAAACCTCCTCCTCGCGCTCAGAGGCCTGCTGCTGCAACTCAAGTATCGCTGCACCCTGGGTTGTCTGGGTCTCCAGCAGCTTACTAGTCGTCACCTTCAGGGATTCCAAGAACTCCCCTTTCAGCTCCGTAAAATAG
Source organism: Scyliorhinus canicula (assembly GCF_902713615.1). Lineage (NCBI taxonomy): Eukaryota > Metazoa > Chordata > Chondrichthyes > Carcharhiniformes > Scyliorhinidae > Scyliorhinus > Scyliorhinus canicula. Next base: position 75,082,257 of record NC_052163.1, on the reverse strand, counting down.
CGCAGAAGGGCCGCCTGCTGCTCCTCCGCCCACTGCCTCCACTCCTCAGGGGCTCCACCGGCCGCCATTTTGTCCACCTTCCCCCACTTTTCCAGGGGAGCTACTGCCGTTTTTCTCCTCGCCCCACTCCGAGTCCGCACCATAAATCCCGGGGGGTTTGGCTCCAGATCCCTTTATCCACCGGGAATCGTCGAATCAGCGCCGTTTGGGGCCCTTAAAAGAGCCCACAAGTCCTATTAAAGCGGGAGCTGCCGAACGTGCGGCTTAGCTCCGCATAGCCGCAACCGGAAGTCCCACACATATAAATATACACACATTTAGAGGAGAAGGGCACACCCCAACATAAAAAAAATATACAATAACATATGAAATGGAATAACTGGTGGGGTATTGTGCACCAGCTCGACAGCGGCATCTCTGCACATCTGGCAAAATTACCCACACCACATAAGTAGGCGACTGCCTGCAGGGGGGGGGGGGGGGGGGGGGGGCTGGGACTGGGGGGGGCAAGCACACCTTTGGGTGCTGGGGAGAAAATCACAAGTGTGCGATATTTGGCTGGGCTGTGTGTTGCTGTCGCCCGCCCTTCCCGGACGGGTCTCGTGCCGTCCCACGCTCGCCCCCACTTCTGCCGCTCCTCCCGTCCTCCATCTCCAGTTTTCTTGTTCCCCGCTCCTGGAGATGTCATGCACGTTTTGGCATCCTGTGTCCTCCCTCCGGCTCCCGCTTCCCTGCCCCCCGCTGGCCCTCCTATCCCGTCTCCCCCCCCCCCCCCCCCTCCACAGTCCGCCTCCCTCTCCCCAGGTTTAGCTGTCTTCCCCCCCCTCCCCCCCCCCGCCCCGTGGTTCGCCCCTCCCTCCTCAGGTTTAGCCGTACCCCCCACCCCCCCGGCTCCCGACCATTTTCCCCTGATTCTTGGCCACCCGGCTATTCTTCCTCTTGTTCGTTGGCCACAAACAGGTCCCGGAACAATTGCATGAATGGCTCCCACGTTCTGTGGAAGCCGTCGTCTGACCCTCGGATGGCGAATTTGATTTTCTCCATTTGGAGAGATTCCGATAGGTCGGACAGCCAGTCTGCAGCTCTGGGTGGTGCTGCTGACAGCCAGCCAAACAGGATTCTATGGCAGGCGATCAGGGAGGCAAAGGCAAAGGCGTCCGCCCTCCTCCCCAGGAATAGATCTGGCTGGTCTGAAACCCCGAAGCCCGCCACTATCGGGCATGGCTCCACCCTCACCCCCACCACTTTGGACATAGCCTCGAAGAAGGCTGTCCAGTACTCCACAAGTCTGGGGCAAGACCAGAACATGTGGGCGTGGTTGGCCGGGCCTCTTTGGCATTGTTCACATCTGTCCTCCACCTCCGGGAAGAACCTACTCATACGGATTCTTGTTAAGTGGGCTCGATGTACCACTGTTAGTTGCGTCAGGCTGAGCCTTGCGCACGTGGCGGTGGAGTTGACCCTATGCAGTGCCTCGCTCCAGAGTCCCCACCCTATCTCAATCCCGATATGTCCCAGATAGGAAAGTTTGGACCTTAGTAAATTCGCTTTTCGCTCGGTTCCTCGCTAGATTGGCTTTGTCTATGCGGTCAAACAGTTCCTTTATATGATGTGGATGCTCTTCCCACTTCTGGTTGAACATAAAGTCATTATTGTATATGGCACAGTGAATCCTTCCTCCAATCGTTCTGTTCATAAGCCTTTGATCAGTTGCTTCCTCCCAACAGTTCTGCCAAACGCCTTAATTTTGGATTAATGAAGGCTTTGGGATGTCACACAAAAAGCGTCAGAAGTACTTGCCCACAGCCCGTTAGCAAGGTATATGGGTGATGAATTACGATCAGCCAATGCTTTCGGTGCTGCCTTCCAAATGTGGAATATGAAACGAGTCCATCTGGGCTATGGCATTCCCCCGCCTGTAGTCCACGCCATCGCTGTATTCCATCCAGTTTGAGCCCCATGGCGATAGGGGAGCTCTAATCACTGTATCTCAGCTCAATAAGGTCAGTTCTGAGCATATACTCCATTGCCTTCTGAACCTGCGATAATTTAGCTGGATTTAACCTGGATGGATGTTTATTCGAACTGTGTACCCCACATCTGTGGCATACATTCCTAACCCCGTTCCTAGGTTATTCCTTCCAATACGTCTATAGAATTGCAGTAACTCTGTCAGTTTGTTCCAGCTCTTATCTGGGAGATCACTTAACCATTGATTTAAACATTCCAGAACTTATGGACAGAAATAATTTTACAGAAGTCACTGTCAAACTTTGAGCCCTTGTCTTCTTGCTTCATAACTAAGAAGGCTTCCTGCTTGTTTTCATCTCCTCTAACCCAAGACTTTTTAAATATGCTCGCTTGACACTGGGCAAAATTCTCCCCTACCCGGCGGGGCGGGGGGGGTCCCGGCGTAGCGGAGTGGCGCCAACCACTCCGGCGTCGGGCCTCCCCAAAGGTGCGGAATTCTCCACATCTTTAGGGTCTAGGCCCGCGCCAGAGTGGATCCCGCTCCGCCGAATGGCGCCAAAACTGGCGCCAACGGCCTTTGGCGCTATGCCGATCGGCATCGGGGCTGGCCGAAAGGCCTTCGCCGGTCGGCGTGTGTCCGCGCATGCGCCGGAGCATCAGTGGCCGCTGACTTCACCACCGGCACATGTGTGGTAGGGGGGTCTCTTCCGCCTCCGCCATGGTGGAGGCCGTGGCGGCGGCGGAAGTAAAAGAGTGCCCCACGGCACTGGCCCGCCCGCCAATCGGTGGGCCCCGATCGCGGGCCAGGCTACCGTGGGGGGACCCGCCGGCACAGAGGTGGTTTAAACCACGTTGGCGGGAGAGGCCTGACAGCGGCGGGATTTCGGCCCATCGTGGGCCGGAGAATCGCCGCGGGGGGCCCGCCGATCGGCGTGGGGGGCATGCCGAATCCCGGGTGATTCCGGAGTCGGAGAATTCCGCCCTCTGTGTGATTTGCATCTATCTGGGGTGCGTAGCAGTTTTTCTCGTTCACTTTCCTTTCAATGTACGATGGCCCACTGAATCAAGCTTTCAGGGGTTCAGCTGGCACACTTAACAACACAAGCACTCTCTCCAGTTATAAAACTCTTGAGTTTGGGTCTTCATATCAGCCCTGGCTTTTACTCAATGTATTACTTTGAATTACAACAGAGATCGCTTCTCGGCCTTTTGGCTAAGATCAAGTGGAGCACTTCTTGGCCATTTGGCTAAGTTTAAAAAAAAAATTTAGAGTACCCAATTATTTTTTCCAATTAAGGGGTAATTTAGTGTGGCCAATCCACCTATCCTGCACATCTTTTGGTTTGTGGGGGCGAATCCCACTCAGACACAGGGAGAATGTGCAAACTCCACACGGACAGTGACCCAGGGCCGGGATTCGAACCCGGATCCTCAGCGCCGTAGGCAACAATGCTAACCACTGTGCCACCGTCTTGCCCCCATTTGGCTAAGTTGAGCATGAGATCAGGTGTAATGCCTGGATCTGGTATGTCTCTTGTGGGGACCATGAATTAGAATCAATTTGAATTTGAATTGGTTTTTGGAGCGGGCAAGAAGCTGGATTAGGGGTTTGCCCTTATCCACATTCTGAGCCCTGACTTTGTAACTCTGATAAAGGAATTTTAAAAATGAATTACAACAGTGACTCAAATCAACATTGAATACATTTGCCTCTTTCTCTGTGTCTGTCTCAAAATTGTATCAGATAATCTGATCTCTTTGGCCTCACCCTGGGCTCGCAACCACTCTCTCTTTTGTCGTAGTTTAAAATTAAAAAAAAATTTAAACAAGATTTTCATTATAACAGAATAAAACAATGTAGTAAATCCCAACACATAACAATACCAAAAGTATCCCACCCAAGTATACCCACCCACCTGCTCTCCCCGCCCCCTCAACCCAATATAGAAAACAGAACCTTAATAAAAATAAAAAGAGAATCCCCCCCCCCACCCACAGTTGACGGTAATCAATTCCCTGAAAATGAGATGAAGGGCTGCCATCTTGAGTAGAACCCTTCCACTGACCCCCTCATGGTATACTTGATCTTCTCAAAGTGCAAAGATTCCATCAGGTCCCCAACCAAGCGGACGCCTTCGGTGGCAGCGGGGACCTCCACCCAAGCAGAACTTGCCTCCAGGTTATTAGCAAGGCGAAGACTAGGACATCTGCTCTCGTCCCCGTCTGCAGCACCAGCAAGTCCAAAACTCCAATAAAGGCCACCAACGGGCAGAGTTCCAGCCGAACGCTCAAAATTCCTGACACTATCAAAAAAGGAGACCCAGAAATTAACAAGCTTGGTGCAAGATCAAAACGTGTGTATGATTTGCTGGCCCCAAGAGCCCCGAGATGAGCCCACTCATACAAGCCCTAGTCAGGTGCACTAACTTGAACTGGATCAGGCTTAACCTCGCACGAGGAGGTGACGTTGACCCTGTGAAGAGGCTCAGTCCACACTCCCCGCTCAAAGACCAAACCCAGCTCACCCTCCCACTTCCTCTTTATTTCCTCCAACGATGCCTGCTCCGTCGCCAACATCGACATTCAAAATCTTACCCTCCCCTAACTCAGCCAAGGACAGGACTCTGTCCATATGGGAAGGCGATGGCATTGGGAAATGAAGGAAGCTCCTTGCCTAAACAATTACACACCTGAAAACATTCCCTCTCAGGAGCTGGATCTCCTGCCCCCATATAGAGTCCGGATCCTTGAACCACCCCACAAGTTATCAATATTTGCCGCCCAGTAGTAACAACAAATTAGGTAGTGCCAATGTCCCCCCCACCCCACCCTCTCCCAGCAGCCTATCCCTTTTCAAAAAGTTCCTATGAATCCAAGGAGTCTTACCAGCCCAAACTAAAGCATTTATCAATTTACTGACCCTGCAAAAGAAAGCCTTTGGAAGAAAGACTGGGTGACACTGGAACAAAAACCTCGGGAGAATATTCACCTTCACTGTCTGTACCCTTCCCGCTGAGGGCAGGAGGGCATCCCACCTTCTCAAATCGGCCTTCAACCCATCCACCAGACTAGAAAAGCTTATGTTTATGGAACGAGAACCAGTCATGGGCCATCCGGATTCCCAGATACCGGAAGCTAGTCTTGGCTGGACGAGTAACCGCCCCCCCCAGATCAGCTCCTCTCCCCGGGCAGTTCACCGGAAAATATTCTTGCCCAGATTCCGAAAAGGAGCCAAATGTCCAGAGCAACTCCATTATCTCCCCCACATTGGAGAGTGAAAATGAAATGAAAATGAAATAAAAATCGCTTATTGTCACAAGTAGGCTTCAAATGAAGTTACTGTGAAAAGCCCCTAGTCGCCACATTCTGGCGCCTGTTCGGGGAGGCTGGTGCGGGAATTGAACTGTGCTGCTGGCCTGCATTGGTCTGCTTTCAAAGCCAGCAATTTAGCCCTCTGTTAAACCAGCCCCAGAGTGGATCTGCGATATATAACAAATCATCTTCATGTAAGGACACACTATGCTCCCACCTCTGCAACCTCTCGTCCCCTCCATCTGTCAATAATAATCTTTATTGTCACAAGGAGGCAATGAAGTTACTGTGAAAAGCCACTAGTCGCCACATTCCAGTGTCTGTTCGGGTACACTGAGGGAGAATTCAGAATGTCCAATTCACCTAACAGCACGTCTTTCGGGACTTATGGGAGGAAACCGGAGCACCCGGAGGAAACCCACCCAGACGCGGGGAGAACGTGCAGACTCCATACAGACTCCGTACAGACAGTGACTCAAGCCGGAAATCAAACCTGGACCGTGGCGCTGTGAGCCAACAGTGCTACCCACTGTGCTACCCTGTCACACATTAGACGACCTGAACGTAATGGCCAACAGCTTAATTGCAAAGGCAAACGAAAGCAGAGACAACACACCACTGACTTGCGGGCGGGGGGGGGGGGGGGGGCGTTGGGGAGAGAGAGAGAGAGAGAGAGAGAAGGGAAGGAAAGAACTACAAGAAGCATTGTGGTTAATGGGAACCCGAGCAGCAAGTCAGCTTGTGAAGAGAGGGTAGAAATTTATAGAATGAACAGGCAGGGCCAGTCTAATGACTACGTAAGTAAACCTAAAAAATTAAAACGTAAACTGACTGGGGGAGTGAAAGTCGGGAATAAGGCGGAATGTAATCAGAGATTAATGAAGGAGGTGAAAAGCGTAGATCACTGAAACATGGTTGCAGGAGGACCATGACTGGGAGTTAAATGTCCAAGGTTACTCAGTACTCTGATAGGATAGACAGGATGGAACATGAGGCGGAGTTGCTTTATTGGTTAAAGTTGAGATCAAGGCTGTGTGAAGAAATGATATTGGCACTAAGGGCCAAGGTGTTGAATCTAATAGGTGGAAATAAAAAAACAAAAGAAAAAACTCCTTGGTAGCAGTAATTTACAGGCCCCCGAGCAATACTTCCAAAGTGGGGCATAGTATAAACCAAGAAATAATAATAATCTTCATTAGTGTCACAAGTAGGCTTACATTAACACTGCAATGAAGTTACTGTGAAAATCCCCTAGTCGCCACATTCGGGTACACTGAGGGAGAATTCAGAATGTCCAATTCACCTAACAAGCATGTCTTTCAGGACTTGTGGGAGGACTCTGGAGCACCCGGAGGAAACCCACACAGACACAGGGAGAATGTGTGGACAGTGACCCAAGCCAGGAATCGAACCCGGGTCCCTGGCGCTGTGAGGCAACAGTGCTAACCACTGTGCTACCGTGCTGCCTATTGAGAGCTTGAGAGAAGGGCACAATGGTAATCATGGGTGACTTTAACATGCATATTGACTGGATTAATCAAATTGGCAAGGGTAGCCTTGAGAGAGATTTCATAGAGTGCATGAGGGATTGTTTCCAGAGCAATATGTTATGGAGCCAACTAGGGAGCAGGCTACTTTAGATTTAGTATTATGTAATAAAGAAGGGATGATAAATAGTCTTGTCGTTAAGGATCCTCTTGGAAGGGACTTCCGGTTGTGGCGATGCGGAGCTAAGCCGCACGTTCGGTGGCTCCTGCTATTTTTGGACTTTCAGGCTCTTTTAAGGGCCCGCAACGGCACTGACTTTTCCCCGGGTGGGAACGCAGCCTCTGTGCTTGGCTGGACTAGAAGTGGAGCGACCAGAAAATCAACTTTGCAGCAGAGGAAGGTGCGAGGCAGAAAGGACAAGATGGCGGTGGGCGGGGAACCGGCAGCGTGGCAGCAGTGGGCGAGGGAACAGCAGGAGCTGCTGCTGCACTCCTTCCAGGAACTAAAGGCTGAGATCCTGGAGCCGTTGAGGGCATCGCTGGACAGGCTCGGGGCGACTCAGACGGCTCAGGCTGCGGAGATTCGGGAGCTGCGGCAGAAGGCTTCGGAGAAGGAGGACGAACTCCTGGGCCTGGCGGTGAAGGTGGAGTCGCACGAGGCGCTTCACAAGAAATGGTTGGCAAGGATGGAGGAGATGGAGAATCGCTCCCGCCGGAAGAATCTGCGGATTTTGGGCCTCCCGGAGGGGCTAGAAGGTTCAGATTTGGGGGCCTACGTGGTCCTGATGCTGAACTTGCTGATGGCCGTGGGGTCGTTCCGGGGACCCCTGGAGCTGGAGGGTGCCCATCGGGTGATGCTGCGTAAGCCCAGGCCGAACGAGCTGCCCAGGGCGGTGCTGGTCCGCTTTCAACGCTTGGTCGACCGTGAGTGTGTGCTTCGTTGGGCGAAGAGGGAGAGGAGTAGCAAGTGGGAGAATACGGAGATCAGGATCTACCAGGACTGGAGTGCGGAGGTGGCGAAGAGAAGGGCTGGGTTTAACCGGGCGAAGGCAGTGCTCCACAAGAAGGGGGTCAAGTTTGGCCTGTTGCAGCCGGCACGCCTGTGGGTCACCGATAAAGACCGCCAACTTTACTTTGGCTCCCCGGAGGAGGCCTGGACATTTGTCCAGGCAGAGAAGCTGGATTTGAACTGAAGACTGGGGGCTGGGGAACATTGTACACAGCCCGGAGGCTTTGTCCTCCTTTATATCCTTTCGCTTTTTTCTTTTTGGTTCTATTGGACGATGTTTTTTTGCTGTTCTGCTTTTTCTTGTCTGCTTTTCGGGACTGTTATCTGTTTACTTGGGTGTTTTATCATATCATGTTGGGATTTTTATTATTTCACTGGTTGCGGGTTTGGGTGGGGTTCATGGCCCTGTTGGGTCATGTGCCTGTCTTCCCGCGTTTCGGGTCGGGGGGGCGGGGCTTGGAATGGGGGCGCGGGCTTTTCACCCACGCTGGAGACGCAGGGGGCGGGGTCGGTATTGGGGGAATGGGTGTGTATCACTGGGGAGAGTAATTGAGGTGGCGGGAGCAGCCGGGGTCAGCAGGAGTCGGCTGACTTACGGAAGTACAATGACTGGAGTTACGCAGCTAGGGGGAGGGGTGGGAAGGTTTTGGGGGGGGGCAAAGAGGGGGGAATACCGGGTTGCTGCTGGAATGGCCAAGAAGGAGCTGGAGCGTGTAGAGGGGGTCGGGATGGGGGTCTGTCGCTGTGGGGAACAGGCTGAGCGGGGGGCGCGGGCACGTGGCGGATTACGGAAGGGTGATGGCTAGTCGACGGGGGAGGGGGGCAGGTGGCCCTCCAATCCGACTGATCACCTCGAATGTGAGGGGACTGAATGGGCCGGTCAAACGGTCCCGCGTGTTCGCGCACCTGAGGGGTCTGAAGGCGGACGTGGCTATACTTCTGGAGACGCACCTGGGGGTGGCGGATCAGGTTAGGTTGAGGAAGGAGTGGGTGGGCCAAGTGTTTCATTCGGGGCTGGATGCGAAAAACCGGGGGGTGGCGATCCTGGTGGGGAAGAGGGTGTCGTTTGAGGCGTCGAGTGTGCTGGCAGACAGCGGCGGGAGGTACATGATGGTGAGCGGCAAGCTACAAGGGGAGCGGGTGGTGCTGGTCAATGTATACGCCCCGAATTGGGATGATGCGGGTTTCATGCGGCGCATGTTGGGCCGGATTCCAGATTTGGAGGCGGGGGGCCTGGTAAATGGGGGGGGGATTTCAACACGGTGCTGGATCCGCCACTGGATCGATCCAGTTCCAGGACGGGTAGGAGGCCTGCGGCGGCTAAGGAGCTGAGGGGGTTTATGGACCAGTTGGGAGGGGTGGATCCATGGAGGTTTGCGAGGCCGAGGGCCAGGGAATTTTCATACTTCTCCCATGTGCATAAGGCCTACTCCCGGATCAATTTTTTTTGTTTTGAGTAGGGCGCTGATTGCGAGGGTAGTAGACGCTGAGTGCTCGGCGATAGCCATTTCTGACCATGCCCCGCATTGGATGGACCTCGAGCTGGGGGAGGAGAGGGACCAGGGCCCATTGTGGCGCTTGGAGGTGGGGCTGCTGGCGGACGAGGCGGTGAGGGGGCGGGTTCGAGGATGTATCGAGAGGTATCTAGAGGCGAACGATAATGGGGAGGTCTGAGTGGGGACGATCTGGGAGGCGCTGAAGGCAGTGGTTCGGGGAGAGGGGAGCAGAGAGAAAGGGAGAGATTGGTGAGGGTGGACAGGAGGTACGCGGGGGCCCCGGCGGAGGGATTGCTGAGGGAGCGGCGCAGCCTTCATGCTGAGTTCGACTTGTTGACCACCAGAAAGGCGGAGGCTCAATGGAGAAAGGGTCAGGGTGCGGTGTACGAGTGTGGGGAGAAGGCAAGTAGGATGCTGGCACACCAGCTCCGTAAGCGGGATGCGGCTAGGGAGATTGGTGGTGTTAAGGATCAGGGAGGAAATGTGGTGCGGAGGGGGGTAGACATTAATGGGGTCTTCAGGGATTTTTATGAGAGACTATATCGGTCCGAACCTCCGGCGGAGGAGGGCGGGATGGGGCGCTTTTTAGACCGGCTGAGATTTCCGAGGGTGGAGGAGGGACGGGTGGAGGGTCGGGGGGCGCCAGTTGAGCTCGAGGAGCTGGTTAAAGGGATAGGGAACATGCAGTCGGGGAAGGCACCGGGCCGGATGGGTTCCCGGTTGAATTTTACAAGACGTATGCAGACCTGCTGGGCCCCCTGTTGGTTAGGACCTTTAACGAGGCAAGGGGGGGGGGGGGGGCTTTGCTCCCGACAATGTCTCGGGCACTGATCTCCTTGATTCTTAAGTGAGACAAGGATCCCATGCAGTGTGGGTCATACAGGCCGAATGTGGACGCCAAGTTGTTGGCAAAGATCTTAGCCACGAGGATTGAGAACTGTGTGCCGCAGGTTATTCACGAGGATCAAACAGGGTTTGTGAAGGGGAGGCAGCTGAACACTAATATACGGAGGTTCTTGAACGTTATAATGATGCCAGCGGTGGAAGGGAAGGCGAAGATAGTGGTGGCGCTAGATGCGGAGAAGGCCTTTGATAGGGTCGAGTGGGGGTACTTGTGGGAGGTGCTGGAAAGGTTCGGGTTTGGGGAGGGGTTTGTCAGTTGGGTGAGGCTGTTGTATGAGGCCCCGATGACGAGTGTGGCCACAAATAAGAGGAGGTCGGAGTATTTTCGACTATACCGAGGGTCGAAGCAGGGGTGTCCCCTGTCCCCCCTACTTTTTGCGCTGGCAATTGAACCCCTGGCTATGGCGCTGAGGGAGCCTCGGGGGATTGGAGGTGGCTGATCCGGGGTGGGGAGGAGCACCGAGTGTCGCTCTATGCGGACGACCTATTGTTGTATGTGGCGGACCCGGTGGAGGGAATGCCGGTGGTGATGGGGATTCTCCGGGAATTTCTCAGGGTATAAGCTTAACTTTGGGAAAAGCAAGCTGTTTGTGGTCCACTCGGGGGACCAGGAGGGGGGGATTGGGAGGCTCCCGCTGAAAAGGGCAGGGGGGAGCTTCAGGTACTTGGGGGTCCAGGTGGCCAGGAGCTGGGGGGCCTTGCACAAGCTTAACCTCACAAGGCTGGTGGAGCAAATGGAGGAGGAGTTTAAGAGGTGGGACATGCTGCCGCTGTCTCTGGCGGGTAGGGTGCAGTCAGTCAAGGTGACGGTGCTCCCGAGGTTTCTATTCCTGTTCCAGTGCCTCCCCATCCTTATCGTGAAGGCCTTTTTCAGGCGGGTTAACAGGAGCATTACGGGATTTGTGTGGGCGCACGGGACCCCGAGGGTGAGAAGGGTGTTTCTGGAGCGGGCAGGAATGGGGGGGGGGGGGGGGGGCTGGTGCTGCCCAACCTCTGTGGGTATTATTGGGCTGCCAACGCAGCGATGGTGCGTAAATGGGTAATGGACAGGTAGGGGGCAGCATGGAAGAGGATGGAGATGGCATCCTGTGTGGGCACGGACCTAGGAGCGCTGGTAACGGAACCGCTGCCGCTCCCTCCAACGAGGTATACCACGAGCCTGGTGGTGGCAGCTACCCTCAAGATTTAGGGGCAATGGAGGCGGCACAGGGGGGAGGTGGGGGCCTCGATGGGGTCCCCGATACGGGGGAACCACCGGTTTGTTCCGGGGAGAATTGATGGCGGGTTCCTGATTTGGCACAGGGCAGGCGTCAGGAGGCTTGGGGACCTGTTCATAGATGGGAAGTTCGCGAGTCTGGGTGAGCTGGAAGGGAAGTTTGGGCTCCCCCCGGGAACACCTTTAGGTACATGCAAGTAAGGGTGTTTGTCAGGCGGCAGATGGCGGGGTTCCCTATGCTACCGCCGCGTGGGGTTCAGGACAGGGTGCTCTCGGGGGTGTGGGTTGGAGAGGGGAGGATCTCGGAAGCATACCAGGTGATGCAGGTGGTAGATGAGGCCTCGGTGGAGGAGCTGAAAGGTAAATGGGAGGATGAGCTGGGTGAGGAGATTGAGGAGGGGACATGGGCGGATGCCCTGGAAAGGGTGAACTCCTCCTCTTCATGTGTGAGGCTTAGCCTCATACAGTTTAAGGTGCTGCATAGGGCTCATATGACCGGGACAAGGATGAGTCGGTTTTTTGGGAGTGAGGACAGGTGTGTTAAATGCTCTGGGGGCCCAGCAAACCATGTCCATATGTTCTGGGCATGCCCAGTGCTGGGGGAATTTTGGAAGGGTGTGGCAAGGACGGTATCGAGGGTGGTAGGATCCAGGGTCAATCCAGGCTGGGGACTCGCAATATTTGGGGTTGCAGTGGAGCCAGGAGTGCAGGAGGCGAAAGAGGCCGGTGTTCTGGCCTTTGCGTCCCTAGTAGCTTGGCGGAGGATTCTTCTTCAGTGGAAGGATGCGAGGCCCCCAAGCGTGGAGGCCTGGGTCAACGATATGGCGCGGTTTTATTGAATTGGAGAAGGTGAAATTTGCCCTAAGGGGGTCAGTGCAGGGGTTTTTCAGGAGATGGCAACCATTCCTAGATCTCCTGGCAGAACGGTAAAATCAAAAGGTCAGCAGCAGCAGCAACCCGGCGGGGGGGGGGCTCTTTGTTTTTGTTTTGGGTTGAATCTTCGCTAACGACGGGCGTTTATTTTTGTTTCTCTTTTGTGAAATAAATTTTGGCCTGAAGCCAAACCGCCCAAGGATCTCAAAGAGGTACCTCCACTCAACCTTATCAAAAGCCTTCTCTGCGTCCATCGGTCCCAATTCCATCAAACTACACCAATTTCCTCCAAAGCAATCACCCATAATCTGGGCAAAAAGGGCCAAAAACAAAGCACCCTGGCAGGAACCACCGTGTGTGCAACTGCTCACCACATAGCCACACCGTAAATCCTTGTCTTAGTTAATGAGCCTCTAATTGCAACACCACGCAATGCAGAAATACTCCAGGGGGGGTCTGTTGTAATTTCTCTGTGGTAGGATCTTCTATTAGCTGTTCGACTACAGTAGGTATCACTACCATCTGGGATCCTGCAATATCATTCCCTTGAATGCCTGCAATGGGAAAGGTTTCTACTACGTCTACCACTAGCTCCCTTCAAGCTACTCTGTAAACTTATTTTTACTGAAGGAATTTCTTTCCTTTCTCCGAGAATGTTGCTGCTCAGCACCGATTCTTTTACTATCCTTTTGGACAATAAATGTCTTTATCCCAAAAGCACAAAAAAAATCTCGGCTTCTCATTGAATTTTGGTAGAGCTTGTACACATTTGAAACATCTCCCCACTAGGTTCCCTTCTAAAACCACCATCCTCCTCCTACTGCTGCCTGTGTGTGAAGTTGGAAGTCTCTCTCTTTCCTCCCGTGATGCTTTCTCCACTTCCCCTTTAAACTCCCTCTCTTCCCGTTCCGTTGAAACACTCCTTTTTCCTCCATCTTTAATTTATTTTCTATGTAACATCGTAATTGAAGCTTTGCTAATTCAAAATCCTCACTTCTCTAAATTTTTGGTCCAGCTTTTTGGGCTCGCCGCTACAGGGTGTGTTTAGTTTTGTTTTAGATTTGGAGAAGCTGCAGTCACAACAAGATGTGTATGAATCTCTGCAAGCTTATGAATGTTCGTTTGGTGATTTCAACGTGGTAACTGTTCTTAGTAGTGAAGTTAAACCTGATGTCTTTCTGTACAAAGGATTATTTCTGTCTTATGGATGTTGCAAGGCAAGATTAAGAGTTACTTAGAGAGTAGTGTATTCTTTGGGGGATTTATTGGTGTTGATAGTTGATAAGATGTTTACTGTGGGTTTATAAAGTGTTAACTGGTTTCATAAATAAACATTGTTTTAATTTAAAAGTACTGTAGATTTCTGTTGCATCACACTTGCAGAGTGGGACCGTGTGCTCCCCATAACGACAATGTATTAAAAGTTGTGGGTCAGGTGAACTCCATGATACACTTTGGGGTTTTCTAAACCCTGGCCCAGAACAAATTGGGGGCTCGAGTGGGATAAAAGTCTATCTATTAGGTTGGCTTTGTGAACTTAAAGACAGTGAGGGGTGAGCATATTGTGGTTACTTTTCAGGTGCGGTATCCAGTTTAAGTAGGGAGTGTGTTGTGGACAATGGCTCTTTCAGAGGCTCTGATGTTTTTGGGGGTGGAGACGGTCACATGCAGTGTCTTACAGACAGAGACTAAAAACAGGCTTTTAGATTGGGCAAAAACATTGCATTTAACATTACCTGATAAAATGCGAAAGGATGAGGTAATTATGGAAGTGGTTAAGCGTTTAAAATTGCCTGAGATACAGTCTGACTCTTTAGAAATGGCAAAAATTCAGTTACAAATTAAACACAAGGAACATGAGAAAGAATTAAAGCAGCTTGAATACAAAAGAGATAGAGAGGAAAAAGAGAAAGAAAGCAGAACAAAAAGAAAGAGAAAGGGAGATACACTTCAGGGAAAAAGAAATAGAGAGAAAGAGAGAGAGAGGAAAAAGAGAGTTTGAACTTCGGAAAATGGCCATGAAACATGACAGTCAGTTAAAATTTGCGGATGTAAAGGGAAACGTACAGTTTGAGGACAGTGATGACGATAAAAAGAAACAGCGTCAAAGTCGAAGGCTTGATGGGGATCTATTTAAATATGTCCAAGTATTGCCAAGGTTTGATGAGAAGGAGGTAGAAGCCTCTTTCATTTCATTTGAGAAGATAGCTAAACAAATGAAATGGCTACTGGAGATGTGGGTATTACTGATTCAAACAAAGTTGGTCGGTAGAGCTAGTGAAGTGTTTGCATCACTATCAGAGGAGGTATCGGAGTTGTATGAGGAGGTGAAAAAAATCCATCTTAGGTGCCTGAAGCCTACAGGCAAAGGTTTAGAAATTTAAGAAAATAATTTGGTTAAACATAGATGCAGTTTGAAAGGATCAAACAGAATTATTTTGATAGGTGGATAAGGGCCTTGAAAATAGACCAAACGAATGAAGCTCTCAGAGAAATTATACTTTTGGAGGAGTTTAAAAATTCACTTCCTGATGTAGTGAGAACTCATGTGGAAGAGCAAAAGGGTTAAAACTGCGAGGTTAGCAGCAGAAATGGCAGATGATTATGAATTAGTACATAAATCAAAGCTTGTTTTCCAACATCAGTTTCAGCCTGTGAGGGATAGAAACTGGGTAAAGAGAAATACTCAAGTGGTAGAGGCAAAGGTGATCTGATGGGAGATAATAAGGAGAGTGTACCTCAGATTAAAAAAAGAAATCCAGGAGGGTGGAAAAGAAATGAAAAGTTTCAAATGTTTTCACTGTAATAAACTAGGCCATGTAAAGTCACTGTGTTGGTGGTTGAAGAAAAGCACTGGGAAGGCTGATGTGGTGAAACAGGATAAGACAGTGGGGTTTGTTAAAGTGGTAAATGAAAGCCCAAGTGAGGCGAAGGAGGTGCAAAAGATTGTACATCCTGATCAAGAGGTGATTGAGAAGAAGGTGCCAGATCTCTTTAAAGAATTTACTTGTGAGGGCAAAGTTTACTTATGTGTACCAGAAGGAGCAGGTTAAGAAGTCACAATTTTAAGAGATACGGGACCTAGTCAATCTTTAATGGTAAGAGATGACGAGTTATGTGGTTTGGGAAGAATGTTGCCAGAAAAGATGGGAATATGTGGAATTCAGGGTGAGAAGAGTAGTATTTCATTATATAAGGTAAGGTTAGAAATTCCAGTGACGAGTGGTGAAGTGGTAGTAGGAGTAATAGAGAAGCTATCTTGTCCAGGAATACAGTTTATCTTGGGTAATGATACAGCTGGATCGCAGGTGGGAGCGATGCCTACTGTGGTTGTTAAGCCAGTGGAAAATCAGACAACTGAAGTGTTGAAAGACGAATATCCTGGGATTTTTCCGGATTGTGTAGTAACAAGGTCGCAAAGTCACAGGTTAAGACAAGAGGAGAAATCAAAGAGTGAAGATGAAGTTGAAGTGCAATTATCAGAAACCATTTTTGATCAGATGGTTGAAAAAGAACAAGAACAGGTGGAGGATGAGGCGGATAGTTTTAGTTCAGGAAAATTGGCGTAGATACAACAGAAAGATATAGAAATAAAACAGATGTATCAAAAAGCATACACGGAAGAGGAATCCGTGTGTATACCGGAGTGTTATTACCGTAAAAATGATGAATTGATGAGGAAATGGAGACCTTTACATATGCAGGCGGATGAAAAGTGGGCAGAAGTTCATCAAGTAGTATTGCTTGCCGGTAGGGTATAGAAAGGAGGTGTTGCGAGTTGCACACGAGGTACCAGTGGGAAGTCATTTGGGAGTAAGGAAAACTCAAGCTAAAATACAAAAACATTTTTATTGGCTGGCCTGGACTACATAAAGATATAGTTAAATTTTGTCTATCATGTCACATGTCAAGCAGTGATAAAACCAGCGCCCTTAATACCCATTTCAGCATTTGAGGAACCTTTTACAAGGTCTTAATTGATTGCGTAGGATCGCTTCCTAAAACGAAAAGTGGGAATCAATATATTTGACTATAATGGATGTGTCTTCTAGGTTTCCAGAGGCCATTCCAGTACGTAATATTACAGCTAAAAAGATTGTGGAGGAGTTACTTAAATTCTTTACTAGATATGGACTACCCACAGAAATACAAATCGGATCAAGGATCAAATTATACCTTCAGGTTACTCAAAGAAGTTATGAATAGCTTAGGAATAAAACAATTTAAATCAACTGCGTACCACCCAGGATCGCAGGGAGCATTAGAAAGGTGGCATCAGACATTAAAGACAATGTTGAGGGCTTGTTGTCACGATTATCCAGAGGATTGGGATAAAGGAATTCCATTCATACTGTTTGCAATTAGGGATGCACCTAATGAGTCAACCAAATTCAGTCCTTTTGAACTAATTTTTGGCCATGAGGTAAGAGGACCACTTAAATTGATTAAGGAAAAATTGGTGAGTGAGAAATCGGAATTACATTTTTGGAATACGTGTCAAATTTTAGGGAACGATTAACTGGAGCAGGTGAATTGGCTAGACAACATTTAAAAGTTGCACAAAATGTGATGAAATGGGTAGCGGACAAGAAATCTAAAGTTCGTAGTTTTGCCAGTGGAGATAAAGTTTTAGTATTGTTACAGTGGTAGATGAACCTTTAAAAGCAAGGTTTTTCATAGGATTTACAGTGCAGAAGGAGGCCATTCGGCCCATCGAGTCTGCACCGGCTCTTGGAAGAGCACCCTACCCAAGCCCATACCTCCACCCTATCCCTATAACCCAGTAACCCCACCTAACACTAAGGGCAATTTGGACCCTGAGGGCAATTTAGCCTGGCCAATTCACCTAACCTGCACATCTTTGGACTGTGGGAGGAAACCGGAGCACCCGGTGGAAACCCACGCACACACGGGGAGAACGTGCAGACTCCACACAGACAGTGACCCAAGCCGGGATTCGAACCTGGGACCCTGGAGCTGTGAAGCATTTGTGCTAACCACTAAAGGAAATTAAGTGAGGTGAATTATGTGGTAAAAACGCCAGACAGAAGGAAAACTCACCGAGAGTGTCATGTGAATATGCTTAAAAGGTACTTTGAAAGGGAAGGAGAGCAAAAGGGGGAGGTTTTAATGATTCTAACTCAAAGTGACGAACCAAATCCAGATTTGAATTTGACACGAAATGAAATGAAAATCGCTTATTGTCACGAGTAAGCTTCAATGAAGTTACTGTGAAAAGCCCCTATACCTCAAATGAAAGTGAAAAATGAAAATACCTCAAATTAAATTGGAAAACGAGGATGTTCTTAAAAATTAGGATAAATTGTTGAGTTATCTTCCAGAGGAAAAACGGACTGACCTGAAAGAGTTATTGATATCACATGGGCAAGTTTGTGGAGATAAGTTGGGAAGCACTAAAATGGCTATACATGATGTAGATAATGCTATTCCAATCAAACAACATCTATGTAGACTTAACCCTTTAAAATTGGCACAGGTTAACAAAGAGATTGCAAACATGCTTAAAAATGGCATAATTGAAGTGGGTTGCAGCCAATGGAGCTCAGCCATAGTGATGGTACCAAAACCAGACGGTACCCAACAGTTGTATGTAGACGATAGAAAGGTGAATGCAGTTACAAGAATTGGCTCTTATCCTATGCCACATTTGGAGGATTGCATTGAGAAAGTGGGACAATCAGCTTTTATTACCAAACTGGATTTCCTTAAAGCTACTGCAGGTACCTTTCTCCGAAAGGGCGAAGGGGATTTCAGCTTTTGTGAATCCAGATGGATTCTACCAATTCAAAGTTATGCCATTTGGCATGAAAAACGCCCCAGCCACATTTCAATGGTTAACTAACAAAGTCATTTCATGATTACCCAATTGTGCCAGACATGGAAAGAACATTTAAAAGTTATTCGATCGATTTTAGGAGGCGGGTTTGGTGGTAAACCTAGCCAAAAGTGAATTTGGAAAAGCCCAAGTCACTTTCCTTGGCCATACAATCGGAGAGGGTTGAATGGTCCCACGGGATGTGAAAACAAAAGTTATTGGGGAGTTTCCAATACCCTCAACACGAAGTGAAGTAATTCGATTTCTTGGCATGAGTGGATTTAATCGAACATTTGTACCAAATTTTAGCAGTGTGGTTGCTCCACTGATGGACTTGCTGAAGAAACGTTGAAAATTTAAGTGGACAGCGGAGTGTCACCAGGCATTTGACTGCTTGAAAGTTGTGATAACCAATGCTCCTGTGTTGGAGAATTACAAGGGACTCTGTGATCAGATTGAACTAAAGTATCTGACTTTAACATGAGATGCAGAGGCGTAGAGAAATGGATGGATCGAGCAGAGACCTTCTTAGCCAAAGAGACTGTCAATCGAGAAGGATTCCAGCTGGAGGAAGAAGAACAAGAATGGACTATGTTATTATTAAATGTTTGCGTGTTTTGTTCTGTTAAAAAAAAATGTATATTCATTGTCCATATTTCTTAAAGGAAAATGAAAAAGTGAAAAATGAAACCATCTTGAAGTTGATGGTATATCTTTTTTCCTTGGGGGGTGTCATGTGAGAGTACCTTTAAGAAATGGGGGTTTATAAAATAGCTGTAGTGGATGTACCTTTAAGAAATGGGTGATTATCAGTGATGTTAGAGTGTGGGTGGAGCTGGGCTGTCTGTCTGCTTTTACTTTCACTTTGGGCTCGCAGCTACAGGGTGTGTTTAGTTTCGTTTTAGATTTGGAGAAGCTGCAGTCACAGCAAGATGTGTATGAATCTCTGCAAGCTTATGAATGTTCATTTGGTGATTTCAACGTGGTAACTGTTCTTAGTAGTGAAGTTAAACCTGATGTCTTTCTGTACAAAGGATTATTTCTGTCTTATGGATGTTGCAAGGCAAGATTAAGAGTTACTTAGAGAGTAGTGTATTCTTTGGGGGATTTATTGGTGTTGATAGTTGTTATGGTATCTACTGTGGGTTTATAAAGTGTTAACTGGTTTCATAAATAAACATTGTTTTAATTTAAAAGTACTGTAGATTTCTGTTGCATCACACCTGCAGAGTGGGCCCGTGTGCTCCCCAGAACCACAATCTATTAAAGGTTGTGGGTCAGGTGAACTCCATGATACACTTTGGGGTTCTCTAAACCCTGGCACACATTTAAACTTGCTGAAGTAGAAGTAAAGTCGCCGTAGTCCCAGATAACCACAGGGGGACCTTTGAGGGGGAGAGCGGTCTGGTGGTGGTTGAACCCGATGGTCACCACACCTCAGGAAGGGGCAAGGTTGAGAAGGCAGGGCCTCTATGAATATCCTCAGCTGGTACAGGAATTGAACGTGTGCTGTTGGCCTCACTTTGCATCACAAACCAGTAGTCCAGCCAACTGAGCTAAACTTGATCAAGCTAGATCAAGAGCCACTGTCTGTAGCCTCTTACTTAATATAACACATTCTTACTTGGATCCATTTGCTTCTCACTCTTGTTGCATTCAAAGTCAAAAATACTCTACAGCAAAGGAACAAAACCTTTATTTAATTTTTTGAAGATTTTTATTCAACGCTTTTTCAACATTTTCACAATACAACACCCAAACAGCCCCAAGCAACCCCCAAACAAACAAGACATTCCCCCCACCTCTCTCCCCTCCAACAATCAACAGTAACCAATTCCCGAAAATGCATAATAAACAAACTCCAACAATTGTTGAACCCCTCCTTCATCCCCCTCAGTTTGAACATTACCTTCTCTTGGGTCAAAACCTCCAGTAAATCCTCCCGCCATGCCGAGGCGCAGGGTGGAAAGGCTGACCCCCACCCCAACAAAACCAGCTTTTGAGCAATCAATCAGGCGAAGGCTAAGATATCTGCCCTGGCACCCGCCTGCAGCTCGAGAAGGTCTGACACCCGAATATGGCTTCTCGGGGACCAGACTTCACATCCACATGGAAGACCCCTGAAATTGTCCTGAATACCGACCTCAAAAATTTTTCTAGTTTTGGATAGGACCAAAACATGTGAATATGATTCGCAGGACCCCTCCCACAACGCTCACGCTCCACCCTCTCGAACAGCCGGCTCAACTTTGATTTAGTGAGGTGTGCCTGTACACTACCTTCAGCTGCATCAGCCCCAACCTCGCACAAGAAGTCTAGGCAGTCACCCTTGGTAGCACCTCACACCACAGTCCCTCTTCTAGGACCATCCCCAGCTACTCTTCCCATTTCATCTTAATCCCCATCCTCTTCCAGGATCCTCCTGTAAATTGCTGATAAGATTCCCTTCTCCAGTCCCCCCGCTGACAACACTTCCTCCAAAAACGAAGGGGCCAGCGCCACCGGGAACATTGGGAATACCTTCCTTGCGCAGTCCCGCACCTGCAAGTACCTAACCTCTCTCTCTATCAATCCATATTTCTTTCCCAACTCTCCTAGACTCATGAATCGTCCCCCAAGGAACAAATCCTTCATTTCACTGATACCCTTCTCTTCCCAACCCCCAAACCATCCATCCTTCCTGGCCTGAACCTGCAATTGTCCCTAATCGGCATCCCTCCTGACCCAGTCCTCAATTTAAAGTGTAGCCTAAACTGTCCCCAAATCATCAGTGTGGTCACCACCACCCGACTCCCTCAAGTACTTTCCTGGGGCTCAGGAGCGGTGCCATTGCCAACGCCTACAAACCCGACCCCCTGCAAGAGCCCGCTCCCATCCTTACCCACGGAGTCCTCTCCTCTTTGCACCATCCTCTCACCTTCTCAGCATTTGCCACACAGTAATAGTAAAGTACGTTCAGGAGGCCTAGTCCCCCTTACACCTTCCCCTCTGTAATATCACCTTTCTAATCCTGGGAACCCCCCCACCCCAAACATACATACACACACACACACACAATGAACGAGGGCATCAACTTATCCCTTCCCTTGAGGAACGATTTAGGTAGAAAGACCGGCAGACACTGGAACAGAAACAGAAACCGCGGTAAAACATTCATTTTGACAGCCTGTACCCGGCCTGCCAATGATAAAGGGAATCTCCCACCATGCAAAATCAGCCTTCACCCTCCCAATCAAACTGGTAAAATTAAACTTCCTAAGCCCTGCCCAGTCCTGAGCCACTTGCACCTCCAGATACTTAAAGTGAGACGTCGCCAAGCGGAATGACAATCCTCCCACCACCATTCACACTCCCAGTGGGGAGACTATGAAACCCTCACTTTTCCCTAGGTTTAACCTGTTCCCCAAGAACTTCCCAAACCAGCAAAGCAGCTCCATTATACCCCTCATTGATACCTTCAGCTCCGAGACGTATAGGAGCAGATCATCTGCATATAGGGACACCCTATGTTCTACCCCGCTTCTCGCCATCCCCTTCCACAACCCCAAGTTCCGTGGAGCAATGGCCAAGGGTTCTATATCCAATGCAAACAGAAAGGGGGGATCGTAGGGCACCCTGCCTCGTATCCCGATGCAACGCAAAGTATCTCGAGTTTGAATTATTCGTACGCACACTTGCCTTTGATTCCTTACATAGCAGCCGCACCTATGGCCCAAGCCCAAACCTCTCCAGTACCGCCATCAGATAACCCCATTCTAACCGATTGAATGCCTTCTCTGCATCCAGAGCCACCACCACTTACATATATATCGCTTTCCTCTGTTGGGGAGAGGACCAGATTCAGCAGCTTCTTCACAGTCAAAAACAACTGCCTTCCCTTAATGAACCCTGTCTGGTCCTCTCTCAACCTCGGGTACTCTAACCCATCCAAGAACTCCCTCACCTCCCGTTCAAATACTTAATTGATCTGTCCGGAGCCGCCACCAACTTCCCTGCCTTATTCCGTATCCACAATATCTCCCTATCCGCTGCCTTCCTTCGAAGTTGACCAGCCACTGCCCTTTTTACTTTCTTAGCTGAAGTACCGCTTTCCCCGTAGACAGCTTATCGAACCTCGCTTTAAAAAAATATTTAGATTAGCCAATTATTTTTTCCAATTAAGGGGCAATTTAGTGTGGCCAATCCACCTACTCTGCACATTTTTTTTTTGAGTTGTGGGGGCGAAACTCACGCAGACACGGGGAGAATGTGCAAACTCCACACGGACAGTGACCCAGAGCCGGGATCGAACCTGGGACCTCAGCGCCGTGAGGCGGTTGTGCTAATCACTAGGCCACCGTGCTGCCCTCAGGACATACCACTTATTACAAAATATATCCACGACCGGGTTTATCAAAGTGCGGGTCGCAACTTGTGTGGGTTGCATGTGGATGATGGGAGGGTCGCGGAGCGATTGGTTGCGTCGTTCCCACAGTGGTCTCGATCGTGGGAGAAGCATCCAATAGCCACTACCTTTTAAATTGGGAATGCCGCTGCTGCCAGAAGCAACAGCAGTGAGCGGGTCTCACACCCTGCAGCCACATTTGCCATCAAGCCCCCTCTATGTACGCACGTTTGACACCAAATCATGGAGGAGAGCCGTCTCAATTTCCTAGCTGCGAGCAAGCAAGGCAAGAGGACTGTGAAGATAAATTGCATCCTTAAAAGTAAGAGACAGCCAGAGACTCAAATAGCCAGTGCACGTTCTGGACAGGATCTCACAACAGAATCTGCTGGAGAGAGTTGCTCAGGAGTGTCCAGGGCAGGACAGCAGTGCTTGTGTTAGTTACATACAGAGCTCCAGGGCCTCTGGTTAACAGCCTACAAAGAAGAAACCTAACTTGGGAACAAAGCAGTGCAAAGATGATTTCTTGAGGTACAGTTTTGTCAACTGTGCCAATGCAAATCAGGATGTAAAGCCCATGTGTGTTATATGCAGACAAGTACTGGCAAATGGGAGGAGAAATTTCAAATTTTGAAAGAGAAGTGGTTGGTGAAAAATGACTTTTGAGGTCGAGACCCCAGACTCAATTATTAACTTACAGCTGACTCCAAATTAAAGGACTACGGTGCTGAAGCTGGCATTTTATACAAAATTCAAGGAAATGTTGGCACTGCTGATGTTTGAGGACTTGATGGTAAGGGGAGGTTTGTCAGAGACAATGAGGCAGGCATCCATCTCATTGTTACTCAAAAAGGAGAAGAATCCGGTGGAGTGTGGGTCGTACAGGCCCATTTCTCTTAGTGATCATGGACGTTAAGGTACTGCCAAAGGTGTTGGAGGTGAGGTTGGAGGAGAGCCTACAAAGGTGGTGAGGGAGGATCAGATGGGGTAAGTCAAGGGCAGGCAGCTGTCATCGAACTTGTGGCGGCTGCTCAATATGGTGCATTATCCGGCAGAGGGAAGGGAGCTGGAGGTAGCATTAGGTGCAGAGAAGCGTTTGAAAGTGGAGTGGTTATTTGTTTGCGGTGCATGGACCCAACAGCATGTGTGCGGATGAATGATACGAATTTGGGGTACATTCACTATTTTGGGGAACAAGGCAGGGATGCCCCATGTCCCTTCCGCTGTTCGCATTGGCAATTGAGCCCTTGGTTATTGCGCTGGGTAGTTCAAATTTATGGAAGGGGATAACTGGGGGGGGGGTTGGAGCACAGATGTCTCTGTACGCGGACGATCTGCTGCTGTACATCTCGGACCCGGACCCGTTGGTGAGGGACATAATGGGGTTGCTAGGGGCGGCACGGCGGTTAGCACTGCTACCTCACAGCACTGAGGACCCGGCCCCGGTCCCAGGTCATTGTCCTTGTGGAGTTTGCACATTGTCCTCATGATTGCATGGGTTTCACCCCCACACCACAAAAAGATGTGCAAGTTGGTGGATTGTCCATGCTAAATTGCCCCTTAATTGGAGAAAAAAATATTTGGTATTCTAAATTTATAAAACAAAATAATGGGTTGCTCAGGAAATTTGGGGTGTTTTCAGGGTATAAGCTAAATTTAGAGAAGAGTTTTGTGGTGTCTTCTCCAGGTGCAGGGGCAGGAGTGGAAGGGTTGCAATTCCGGGTGGTGACAACTCATTTTAAGTATTTGGGGGTGCAGGTGGCATGGGACTGGGGACAACTTTTTAAGCTTAATTTCATGAGCCTGGTGGGGTGGGTGAAGGAGGACGTGGTGCTGGCAGGTCGGGTGCAGGCAGGTCAGGTGCAGGCAGTAAAGTTGAATATTTTTCCATGGTCCCAGTTTCTGTTTCAGTGTCTGCCAGTCTTTTCGCCAAAGTATTTATTTCAGGGCGTGGCCAGGCTGGTTTTGCTGTTTGTGTGTAGAGGTAAGGTAGCCAGGATAAGGAAGGCGGTGCTCAACATTCTGGTTCCAGCCATTCTGATTCAGGAATGGAACATTTACTTCCTGAATATGTTGATGTTGCTTTTTGTAGTACAAGGGTCTGGCACATAGAGGGCGCGAGTCTCTGGGAAGATTCCAAGTGTGCTAGCGAGTGGTAAACGGCACGGGTTTCCCGGCGCTCGGCCCAGCGAGGCTGGCCACGCTATTCAACATTAATTGATCCACTTAACGAGGTCGCATGGGCTTCTTGCCCCAAATGACAGCTTGCCAGCTGATACGCCGGGACCTCGCTCGCTAGCCTCCCGCTAACAATTTCGAGCAGCACTTAAGCTGCACTTGCTCAGCCAACCCCAGCCAGCCCGCAACAATGGTGCCGAGGGGACCAGTCCCAAGATTCGGGGATGCTGACCTGGGGAGACCCCTGGATGCGGTGGAGGCCAGGAAGGATGTCCTGTTCCCCCGAGAGTCCCGGAGGGTGAGCCACAAGGCAGCCAGTGCTGCCTGGGACGAGGTGGCAGCAGCAGTCAGCTCGAGCAGTCTGATCAGGACTGGCCTCCAGACGTGGAATAAGGTTAACAATCTAGATCAGGCAGCACGAGTGAGTAGATACCAACGCCCCCCCCCCCCCCAAACAAGCATCCACCCCCAACCCGGTCACCCACGTGGAGGCTGGCAGATGCCGCAGAGGTGAGGAACCACCAGGCTTCACCCAGAGGACCTGTCAAACACAAGTACTGATTGTCTTACTGACTGACCCATCCCTCCCACTGACCAGATGTCCATTCTCCTGCAGGTCCTCCAGCCGACAGTGCCAGCCCTCCTGGGTGGCACCCTCTCCTGACTCCGAGGAGAACACTTCCATGGCAGCACGTACCAGGCTGACCTTGATGCGGTTCTGCGGGACATGTGCTGCTCTCAAATGGGCATGGCTGAGCTTGTCCCCAGTCGCAGGTGGGCATTGCTGAGACGCTACAGAGAATGTGCGAGTCACTGAGGAGCATCGCTGAGGGCGTCCACACGATGGTGCAGACATTGGGGAACCATCGGGGCTGGCAGAGCCACATGATCCAGGGCCAGCTGGGGATCAAACCCCTGCCCTTCTGTCCCAAGGTGAACCTAGGGCCCTATGGAACCGATGGGGAGGAGGGGGTGCTGAGTGCCAACCAGCTCTCCCGGGTTTCATCCCTCTGATGAGGCCGTGTCTCAGGGTCAGCACACAGGACAGAGCAGCATGGCTGTGCATGTGCCGTCAACAGTTGAGCCAGGGCCCTCTGGCACCAGAGCCCCCAGAGGTCGCCTACCAGAGGCACTGAAGGCCACGGGACGAGGTTAGCAGCTGGCTGCCTCCTCCTCAGATCTGCATCCTGAGGAGACACCTAGATGTAGTGGTAGAGCTAGGAAGGCCAAGCACATCGAAGATCACTGAGGGCACCGGGGGAGGGGGGGACCTGTATTAAACAATAAACACCTGTGCACAACCAATAGGAAACCTTTGTCACTTTTGTCCGCAATATATCACCATGTGCAGGTGATGGGTGTGAGCGAGCACTCAGCAGACAGGAAAGGGTCAGACTATGGCACAGATTGAGGAGCACCAACGCCCAGAACCCTGGAGTGATGTGGCACATACCCTGAGAAGGTGGGAAATGGGGGTGGTGGGGAGATAAGGATGCCACGTCCTAGATGAAGTGGGCGAGTATGAGGGCCTCCCTGGCCCTCCAGGCTTGCCGGACGCTCACTGCTTCCGCCTGTCCTGCAGCCTCCAGCAGTGCATCAGGTTTCTCCCCGGCCTCATGCTCCAGTCCCTGCTGGTCTCACATCTCCTCACCTTCTCGTCCTCCTGCTCGGAGGTGGCTACATGTCACCAACCTCCACCATCTCGCCCCGCAGCTGTGCGAGGTTGTGGAGAGCACAGCAGACCACAACAAATTGGGAGCGGTCGAGGCATCGGAACCGCATCTTGAGGAGTCCGATGCACCGCTCTTCACAGCCCAGGTGGCCACATGGGCCTCGTTGAACCGGATCTCCACTGCCGTCTCCGGCCTCAGTACTGGCGTCATTAGCCATGTCCTCAGCGGATACCCCTTATCCCCAAGAGCCAGCCGCCCATCCTGGGATGCTCCTCGAAAAGGGCAGGGATGACCGATTGCCCCAGGATGTAGCCGTTGTGCACATTCCCCGGAAAGTGTGCACACACATGCATTATCTTCACCTGGTGGTTACAGACGAGTTGTATTTTCAGGGAGTGGAACCCCTTTCTGTTAACATAGGGCACCCCCAGATGGCCCGGTGAGCGCAGGGAAACATGCGTGGCATCTATGACCCCCTGGACCTGGGGCATCCCGGTGATGGTGGAGAAACCTGCTGCCCGGGCATCTTGCTGGGCTTGATCCACGTCAAAGATGATGTAGTTTTCCGCCGGGCATACAAAGGTATCCGTGACCTGTCGGATGCACCTGTGGGCTGTGGCCTGCGAGATACCACACAGGTCCCCGCCCGAGCCCTGGAATGATCCCGTGGCGTAAACGTCCAGGGCTGCAGTCACATCGACGCCTTGCTCCTCCACGTGGTAACAAGTCCCCGAGGTTATGGCACAGGTGCCGCACCATCTCCTTGTTGGGGCGGAGCCTCCTTCGGCACGTGCTGTCCATCATTTGTTCAAAGGACCAACGACGCCTGTACAGCCTAGGCCGTCGCGGATCTCCTCCTCTGGGTCCCTCCCTCACCTGATGTGCGGCCG
The DNA here is from genome assembly GCF_902713615.1 of Scyliorhinus canicula. Taxonomy (NCBI): domain Eukaryota; kingdom Metazoa; phylum Chordata; class Chondrichthyes; order Carcharhiniformes; family Scyliorhinidae; genus Scyliorhinus; species Scyliorhinus canicula. The sequence goes on along the minus strand of NC_052163.1, from coordinate 75,055,029 downwards.
GGTCCTCAGGAGTGAAGCGGGGTCCGGTATATGGGCCGCTGCCTCGACCATCTGCAAACGCTGCTGTTGTCTCCTTCTCCGGCGCCTGGCCGCATTGCGTAGCACCAGCATCAGGTAGCGACCTCTGCATCCAACATCCCTGCCATAGCGGTCAATATCTATAAGGAATTGGGAGAGGGTGAAAGGGCTGACAAACAGCAGTGGCTCCCACACTGGACTCTCCAGTCCTCTACTGATCCCCAACCCGAAACTGCCTGCTCACCTACTCCCGGCCACAGCCGGCCCCCCTCACCGGGCCCCAGACCCTTTATTCTGGACACCCGTTCACAAGGTCAACCTGACCGGGCGCTGGACCCCTCCCCGTGGCACTTACCCACTCCGGCTGTGGACATATGCCCCGGAGCTGTGTCCCATCACTTGGGTGTTTGGATGTTGGCTGTTGCGTGTGTGGGGTTGCCTCCTGCAGTGTTCAGGTGCACTGTCCAGACATTGCGGACTGATTGGGATGCTAGGCAATGACTCCCGTATGCTACATGGCCCGCTCACCTACGGGTATACACTTGGGTTGTGCGAAGTGCTCACTTAACCATGATTGCCAATTCCCTCGAGGCTATAGCCTTCAGCTGCACGGCCAGAAGCCTCGGCAGTCGGTGGGGGTTATGGATGGTCGGTGGAACAGACGGGCAGGGACAAGGGTTGCCCCTGGAATAGGTGCACATGATCCAGGGGGGTTGGCATGGTGGTGCCGCGTGCAGTTGTCACCCCCAGGTAAGGCGCCACAGGTAAGGTGGAAGGACAATTTAGGAGGGTAAAGGGGGCAGTCTATGAATATAGGGAAAAAAACAGCAGGATGAGGAAACTGGAGGCAGCGAGAGAGGTTGGGAAAGTAAGAGATAGAGGGGGGAAAGTGGTTTTGGATCTGGTGGGGGGTGAATGATGTGTTTCGGGAATTTTACAGTGGATTGTAGAAATCGGAATCCCCAGCTGGGGAGGAGGGTATGAAGCGATTTCTGGGGGGGGGGCTGGAGTTTCCGAGGATTGATGAGGAGTTGGTGGACGGTTTGGGAGACCCAATTGGGTTGGGGGGAGTTTATAGATGGATTGGGGGTGATGCAATCGGGTAAGGCCCTGGGGCATGATGGATACCCGGTTGAGTTCTATAAAAAGTTTTCCGGGCTGTTGAGGCCGCTCCTGGTAAAGGCTTTTAATGAGTCCAAGGAGCTGGGAGTACTCCCCCCAACGCTATCGCAGGCATCAATTTCCTTTATTTTGAAGCGGGATAAGGATCCGGAGAGTTGTGGGTTGTTTAGGCCAATCTCCCTGTTGAATGTGGATGCGAAATTGCTGGCAAAGATCTTGGCCATGCGCATAGAGGATTGTGTTCCGGGGGTAATAGGGGAGGACCAGATGGGATTTGTGAAGGGCCGACACCTGACATCCAACATTAGGCGGCTCCTAAATGTAATAATGATGCCTGCGGAGATGCGCGAGGTCGAGGTGGTGGTGGCCATGGACACAGAAAAGGCCTTTGATCGGGTGGAGTGGAAGTACCTGTGGGATGTCTTGGGAAGATTTGGGATCGGGCAGGGGTTTGTGGATTGGGTCTGGTTGTTATATCAGGCACCTGGGGTGAATGTAAGAACATAAGAACTAGGAGCAGGAGTAGGCCATCTGGCCCCTCGAGCCTGCTCCGCCATTCAATTAGATCATGGCTGATCTTTTGTGGACTCAGCTCCACTTTCCAGCCCGAACACCATAACCCTTAATCCCTTTATTCTTCAAAAAACTATCTATCTTTACCTTAAAAACATGTAATGAAGGAGCCTCAACTGCTTCACTGGGCAAGGAATTCCATAGATTCACAACCCTTTGGGTGAAGAAGTTCCTCCTAAACTCAGTCCTAAATCTACTTCCCCTTATTTTAAGGCTATGTCCCCTAGTTCTGCTGTCACCCGCCAGTGGAAACAACCTGCCCGCATCTATCCTATCTATTCCCTTCATAATTTTAAATGTTTCTATAAGATCCCCCCTCATCCTTCTAAATTCCAACGAGTACAGTCCCAGTCTACTCAACCTCTCCTCATAATCCAACCCCTTCAGCTCTGGGATTAACCTAGTGAATCTCCTCTGCACACCCTCCAGTGCCAGTACGTCCTTTCTCAAGTAAGGAGACCAAAACTGAACACAATACTCCAGGTGTGGCTGCACTAACACCTTATACAATTGCAACATAACCTCCCTAGTCTTAAACTCCATCCCTCTAGCAATGAAGGACAAAATTCCATTTGCCTTCTTAATCACCTGTTGCACTTGTAAACCAATCTTCTGTGACTCATGCACTAGCACACCCAAGTCTCTCTGAACAGCGGCATGCTTTAATATTTTATCGTTTAAATAATAATCCCGTTTGCTGTTATTCCTACCAAAATGGATAACCTCACATTTGTCAACATTGTATTCCATCTGCCAGACCCTAGCCCATTCACTTAACCTATCCAAATCCCTCTGCAGACTTCCAGTATCCTCTGCACTTTTCGCTTTACCACTCATCTTAGTGTCATCTGCAAACTTGGACACATTGCCCTTGGTCCCCAACTCCAAATCATCTATGTAAATTGTGAACAATTGTGGGCCCAACACGGATCCCTGAGGGACACCACTAGCTACTGATTGCCAACCAGAGAAACACCCATTTATCCCAACTCTTTGCTTTCTATTAATTAACCAATCCTCTATCCATGCTTTACCCTTAATGCCATGCATCTTTATCTTATGCAGCAACCTTTTGTGTGGCACCTTGTCAAAGGCTTTCTGGAAATACAGATATACCACATCCATCGGCTCCCCGTTATCTACTGCACTGGTAATGTCCTCAAAAAATTCCACTAAATTAGTTAGGCATGACCTGCCCTTTACGAACCCATGCTGCGTCTGCCCAATGGGACAATTTCTATCCAGATGCCTCGCAATTTCTTCCTTGATGATAGATTCCAGCATCTTCCCTACTACTGAAGTTAAGCTCACTGGCCTATAATTTCCTGCTTTCTGCCTGCCTCCTTTTTTAAACAGTGGCGTCATGTTTGCTAATTTCCAATCCACTGGGACCACCCCAGAGTCTAGTGAAGGACGTCTAAGGACGGAGTGGGTTCAATCAGAGTATTTTAGTCTGTGTCAGGGGATGCCACTCACCCCACCACTGTTTGCTCTGGCCATAGAGCCTCTGGCTATGGCGCTGAGGGCATCGAACATTTGGCGGGGGATAGTGAGGGGGTGGGGGGTGGAACATAGAGTCTCACTCAATGCAGAAATGCAGATGATTTACTCCTTTATATAACAGATGGGAATACTGAAGGAATTTGGCCGGTTCTCAGGTTACAAACTGAATATGGGCAAGAGTGAGGTTTTTGCGATCCAGGCAAGGGGCAGGAGAGGAGACTGAGGGAGATTCTGTTCAAAGTGGTGGGTTTTAGGTACCTGGGGATTCAGCTGGCAAGGGACTGGTGTCAGCTGCATAAACTAAATTTGGGCAGGGTGATTTGAGCAAATGAAAGGGGGCCTCAATAGGTGGGACGTGCTCCCGTGGTCATTGGCGGGGAGGGGACAGTCTGTGAAAATGACAGTCCTCCCGAGATTGCTGTTTGTGTTTCAGTGACTCCCAATCTTCATCCTCAAGGCATTTTTTTGGAAGATGAACGCAGTGATCTCGGATTTTAATTGGGCCGGGAAATCTCCGAGGGTGAAGAAGGTCCTTCTTGAGCGGGGGCGCGGGGAGGCGGGGCTTGGCCTTATCAACTATTACTGGGCGGCCAATATTTCGCTGATCAGGAAATGGGTAGTGGGGGAGGGGTCAGTGTGGGAGCGAGTGGGGGGGGGGGCGGCATCTTGCAAGGGCACGAGTCTGAAGGCTCTGTTAACGGCACCTCTGCTGTTCCCGCTGGCTCTGTACTCCACTAGCCCTGAAAATGTTGGGGCAATGGAGGCAACACATGAGACAGGAGGTATGGTCACCAATCTGTGATAATCACACGTTTGCTCCAGGGCGGCTGGACGGGGGGTTTAGGAGGTGTCAGCAGGCAGGGATCGAGAAATTTGGGGATCTCTTCATTCAGGAGGGTTTCCCAAGCCTGGCGGAGTTTCAGTTACCGGGTGGGAACGGATTCTGGTACCTGCTGTACGGGATTTTGTCCGGAGGCAAGTTTAAAGCTTCCCTTGCCTCCTTCTAAGGAGACCACAGGATAAGGTGATGTCTAAAACAGGGGTTGGGCAGGGGAGGGTCTCGGAAATATATAAGGAACTGATGGAGTGGGAAGGGGTCCAAATCGGGGAGGTGAAGAGGAAGTGAGAGGAAGAGTTGGGAGAGGAGTTGGAAGTCGGGCTATGAGAGAAGGCCCCGAGGAGAGTTAATGCATCTTCATCGTGTGCCAGGCTCAGCCTGATCCAGTTCAAGGTCTGCAGGGCTCATATGACTGTGACCCGGATGAGTAGGTTTTTTGAGGAGGTGGAGAACAGGTGTCGGCGAAGTGGGGGAAGTCCTGCGAACCATGTACGTATGTTTTGGGCTTGTCCGAAGCCGAGGGGATTTTGGTAGGGATTCTCAGAAGTCACGTCAGAACTGAGGGTGAGTCCGAGTCTAGAGGTGGCAATATTTGGAGTGTCGGAAGATCCGGGAGCCCGGGGTTGGGGGGGGGGAGGGGGGGAAAGAGAGGCCGATGTTTTGGCCTTTGCCTCCCTGGTGGCCCGGAGAAAGATTTTGCTGGGATGGAGGGACTCGGAGCCTCCAAAGTCGGGGGTGTGGGTCAGAGACATGTCAGGATTTCTTAGGCTAGAGAAGATAATGTCTGCTTTAAAGGGGTTCATTACAGGGGTTCGCTCGGAGGTGGCAGCTGCACATCGACTTCTTTGAGGAAAACTGACCGTCAGCGGCGGGGGGGGGGATATTTTCTAACAAAAAATTGGAGAACATGTCCCCAACTTGCCACATGCGCACCCACTGCCATTTATTCCAAGGCATTGAGAAAAATGACAATATTTACATCAGGATCCCAATGTCCAAAACTCCCGAGAGAAAGAAAAGACAGGAAACTACAAGCCAATTATCCTGATATCAGTTAACATAAAAATACTGGAATTTATTGTTAAGGAAGACTCAACAATGAACTTATAAAGCAATAGTATGATCAGACAAAATCACAAGATTTTATGAAAGGGAAATTCTGTTTTATAAATTTACTAGGGTTTTCTGAATATTTGACAGGTAGAATATATAAAGGGGAACCAGCAGAACATAGAAAATACAGCACAGGCCTTCGGCCCACGATGTTGTGCCGAACTTTTGTACTAGATTAAGAACAAATCAATCTACACCCCAGCATTCTACCGTAATCCATGTACCTATTCAATAGCCTAACTGTACTTCAGTACATGTGACAATAAATATCAATCAAACAATCAATTATCAAGACACCGCAACCACTCAGCCAATCTCAGGCAGCATTCTCAGAAGTCTGAAGCCGAAGCAATGTCACCAGAGTTTTGGTCTACATATAACCCATATTAAACTTGAATCGAACACCTGATTTCCAGTTTAATTTCAACTTTGTAACTGCCAGCATGGAAATGTCTCATATTTACCAACACCCAGAAAATTACACCAATACAGAGTACGTAACAGTGTGGCAGATGTTATATGTTGTGAGTGTGAGATTATTAACTTTGATATTAAGAATAAAAAACAGAATCTTTTTTGATGTGTCTCCTACTTGTGGATTTGGCATTCATCGCTCTCAGAGATAAGTTGGCACGCTGCAAAGATGATGTTGTATGTGTTGCTCCTGGTGCTGTCGGAGTTGTGCTTGATGCTGCTAATTTTGTTTCGCTTGCGTTGCACTGCTTGTTAGTGATTCTGCTCATGTTGTCTCTCTGGTTAGTGATGTTGCTGGTTTTGTGATGATGATTTTTTTCTGCTATCCAACAGGTCGAATGCAAACTCTGTTCTTTTTCATTTTCTTACCAGTTTCTCAAGGATGTATGTATAACCTTGGAATCTAAGCTTCACCAACAATTTTTGCTGGGTTCTAGGTTTTCATGATTGGATCCTTTACATGTAGTTTGTCCTTTCAACCATCAGGCAGGGATTTAGTGTACTTGTTGGAGATGTTGTTTTACTTCCTTGTGGTCACTTGGAGAGAGTATTTTGCTTGGCTGAGTTGTATTGTGCTTTCTTCCATTCATCAAATCTGCAAGTGATTTCATGTCATCCCCGAGAGATGCTATCGGAGTGACAATAATCAAGGTTTGGGTCTTCCTTTGTTTCCCGGAATTTTGCGAGGGTTCTCTTGATCGTCTGCACATGTCTTTCCATAAACAAGTGTCCCAGTGAGTAATATTGTGACAAGATGTTGAATCCATACTGTTCAGCAAATTCCTTAAATTCCCTGAAGGTGAATTGGGTTCCGTTGTCACATATTATTCTTTCAGGAATCTTTCTTTCAGGAAATAGAACTCATGTTGCTGAGATGATTGCTGTAGCTCTCAAAACTTTCAACGTTTGAATACAAGGGCATTTTGAGTAGTAGTCTGCAACCATGAGATAATATTTTTGATTGTGTGTGAATAAACCGGCTCGCTCAGTATGCCATGGTCTGGGTGGTACTTCAGTAGCTATAATCTCCTCTTTCTGCTGTATATTTCTGTGGTTCTGGCATACATTGGATGTAGACATCATTATTTCAATGGCATTGTAGATGCCTATCCAGTTATACACATCTGATCTAGCTGAACTTGCACTTCTCTAGTCCAATGTTGCCTTCCTGTATCTTTTCGAGAAGTTCTTCTTGAAAGTTGTTCTTGCATTGTTTTGGGTATTATTATTATGGATCCAGTTAGCAGAACACCATCTTCATTGGTGCTACAATGGACCAATGCTACATTGCTGTCCTAGGACCACTTGCGAAGTGTATTTATAAATTTTCATTGCTGGTTTCATCTCTAATTTGACTCAGTTTTGGTGTTTCTGTCGTTCGATCCATGCAAGAGATATTTCCTTCTGTCTGTAAACTCATCAACAGCTCTTGCACATCTTTCTCTCTATCCAGTGTGCATTATTTTGTGCAGTTTAAACTCTGCTGCCTTCCTCATGATTCAACTTAAGGCTAACTGTATGGTCAATGTCTTCATCTGTCTACTCATGGCTTCATATGCCCTGGTAGTGTCTATAGTCTATGATATTGTGAGCTTGTCCTTTCAAAACAGTTATGTTTGTACTTCAGAGTGTGTAGAACTCCAGATGAGCTGATCTAGCAGCCTTTCATCGGTGTTGTTGTACCCATGTTTTCCGGCTGCATTTTTCAGTCTTGTTATGAAATTGTCAACAGACTCACCTGATTCCTGCCTCAGGCCTTGAAAATCCTGTCAATAGATCTGATGATTTGTCTTTAGCTGGAGATGTAGAGTCAGAGCAAGTTTACAAATGGCACAAAGAGTTAATTTGGCCCATCCTGTCTCTGCCAGCTGAAAAACGACCTACCCAGTCTAATCCCACGTTCTAGGAGTTGGTCAGGAGCCCTGCGGAATTTCATGAGTTTAAATGGTTTAAACAGTAATTACAACCATCATGTACCAATTGCCTCTCACTGAACTTTCCCGCCTTCCAACCCCGCTGAGTCCCGCCCACAATACTAATTGGCGCAGTGCCCTGACAGAGCCCCAGCTCTGCCAGCCCCGATTGGCCAAGGCGTCTGTCAATCTTGGTGGGAGGCAGCGAGGGAGCAACGGCAGTTTGTGTCCTCGAGAGGAAAATTCGTGGTGAAGGCCCGAGAGGAAATGTGCCGAGTGCCCAGGAGCTAAATGTCGATACTCCTGAGCTGACTGTAAGTCTGAGGTAAAAAAAAATTGCAGGAAGGGGTCAGGCGGGCTTTCAGCAGCACGGCCACCCTCAACAGTTGAGTTTTAACCCGGAGTTCTCGTGGCGGCGGTGGTGGGATGAACCTTCCAGAAGGTTGGCTGCACCCTCTATTTGTTTAATTGTTAAATCAGTGTCTGATAACGCACCTATTTCCACCCACCAACTTCCACCCCATCTAGAATAAAGTTTGTCGCGGTCGGCGCGGGGGGAGTAAATTGGACAACATTGAGTTATACTCTGCCTTTTTTTTGTACCTGACTTTTATTTAAACCGACCTTCCATGGTTAAGTCAAGATTCTACTGCGGTCAATTGACCGCAACGTCTGGGTCACGAGCAATGTTGGAGAGTTTGTTGGAGGAATTACCACCTAGCACTCAGGTGGAGCTACACTAACACTGAAACATGTCAACAATCGCCAGCTGACTGGGGTTCGGTCACTTTCTGAGCAGGTTGCTCCAACAGCGGGACAGACCGACACAAAACAAGTGAGCGAGGAAGGAAGAAACTGGAATAATTAAAAGCGGAACAGGGGTCATTTGAAAATACAATCAAAGAGCTGGAAGACCAGAATACACTCATTAAGTTAACAATAATCATGCACCCTAGCAGAAAGCGCACTCTCTGTTATTTTATATGTTCAAAGTGGACAGAATGCAGAGCCACTTTAATTTGATGCCTTACAGTGCAAGTCTGTAATTTTAAATTTTTCGAAGTTGGTGAGATTACAGAAGTAGGCACAATCCTACATTTCAACAATCAAATTGCGTATCATATGTTGTCTGTCCTCCAAAGATTTAACCATTCAATTATTTGACCTAAACAACATCAAGCATGTTCACAGGGTACCCATATTTATAGTTTATGCAGGCAGTAGATGGCAGATATGAACTTATTCTCAATAGGTGGAAACAGTTGATCCCACAAATAATATTAAAAGGGTATTTGGCAGGTGCTTTAGGATGAGGCTCTAAAACCAAGGGCATTGGACAAAGTGCTGCTTCTATTTCAAAGCTGACAAAGTAAAAGAAGATTTAATTTTTTTTGAAATTCTAATGATCGAATTTCTTCTGCTCAAAATATTAAACCTAAAAATGTTTAACACCATGATGCAAGCTATTTACTGCTTGGATTAATTGCCCACGTTATTTGATTAGGATAGAACGTGCAATACCTATTTTCAAATGGCTACGCTCAGCTCATGGGCATATTCTCTCAAAGAAATAATGATATTGTGATTTAATGGAAAAAGTTCGAAGTTATTTTGGGCATGATTGGCGGGGTATTTCCCAGTGGCCGTGTTGGTACGATTGCGGCCTGCATTTAACGGCACTTTGTGTCGAAAATGAACCCCTTTGGGCAGCACGGTAGCATTGTGGATAGTACAATCGCTTCACAGCTCCAGGGTCCCAGGTTCGATTCCGGCTTGGGTCACTATCTGCGGAGTCTGCACATCCTCCCCTTGTGTGCGTGGGTTTCCTCCGGGTGCTCCGGTTTCCTCCCACAGTCCAAAGATGTGCAGGTTAGGTGGATTGGACATGATAAATTGCCCTTAGTGTCCAAAATTGCCCTTAGTGTTGGGTGGGGTTACTGGGTTATGGGGATAGGGTGGAGGTGTTAACCTTGGGTAGGGTGCTCTTTCCAGGAGCCGGTACAGACTTGATGGGCCGAATGGCCTCCTTCTGCACTGTAAATTCTATGATCTATGAACATGACTGGATGTCTTGCCATCTGATTCGCCAGTTCATGGCTCAGCAACTCGCCACTAACGAGGGGAGCTGTGTTTAAACGTTCCCACACATTCCCAGTCAACACACGATTGCCAGTGTGTAGACCTGCTCCTCGCTTCGGTGATGCTGACTTGGCAAGGCTTCTGGATGCTGTGGATGTGAGACGAGACATCCTGTTCCCCTGAGGTGGTCGGAAGGCCAGCTGCAGGGCCACTAATATCGCATGGGAGGCAATGGCAGCGGCTGTCAGTGTGGGCAGCTTGACCAGGAGGACCGCTGTATACTGTATAAGAAGTATAAGAATTGATGTCCACATCCCGGTCTTCGTGCTTGTTCCTCAGCAACCCTAGTACTCACCAGCACAACCTCTTCATGTCCAGTTCCCGTGTCCGTACATGTCATCTGCCATGGACCACCCTGATTCATCAAGCGTGCAGCTCATAATACCCTCTCTCTGTTCCCACAGGATAAGTTGGCCCATAATAGGTGTGAAAGGGCCAAGACTGGTGGAGGAGTACCACAGACCAGAGTCATCACACCTTCTGAGGAGCAGACCCTGGAGATTACGGGGTTGACCAGGCAGAGAGCCGTCAGCGACTGCGAGGTTGGGCTGCGCTGCAGAGGTGAGGATCCACTGGCCGCCCAGCCAGATGACCTGTCTCCAGTGAGTTGTTCATGTCAGACAAAATATCATGCCTTCTCACTGACTACATGTCTGTTTTCTCGCAGAATCTCCATCTGATGGGGCTGGACCACCCAGAGTCATCTTGTCCCCTTGCCACCCAAGATACCACTGGTGAGGCATCACAGCTATCACCCCTACATAGATGCTCACTTCGATGGATGACATTAATGGACAGGTGTCTGGGCACAATCTGGTGAACACCACACAGTAACTGATTCACATCGGGTGGAGGCAGGAACAGCCAAGGGAGTCAGCAGTTATGGGTCTGCTGGAACCCAGGACTGAGTGGAATCTCGGTCAGATGCCAAGCCTCTGGACAAGGTTATTCCAGAGTTGAAGCAGATGCTTGGGCACGGCCATGAGATTTAGGAAGGGATGTCAGTGACATTATTGGAAGAGTCGCAAAGGCTTCGCATCCAGGAGATGATGCCAACGATGCGTGATACTGAGGCCAATACTGCTAGAATGGCAATTGCAGTTGAACGTCTGCAGCACAATGTCAGTGTCTTGAGTGGTGGTGACCAAGGTGTGGCTCAGTTTGTGATTTTTGAGCAAAGTTATAGAGTAGGCAGTCAGGCTTTTTTTTAACCTTCTCAAATCTGATTTTCTTTAATCTGAATCTTTCTTTGCCTCATTGACTCAGTTTATACTTTCATGAAAGCCCCCATATAATATGTTATTTAAATTTTCTTTAGTTTATTTTCTTAGTCCTGGCTTTGTCACAACACTCTGAGGTGAGAGGACACATAGGCCACTTTGGTTTGGGAGGTAGGGTGGCTGGGCAGGCCAGGACCACTTGGAAGGGTGTTTTGGGTTGAGAAGGGGAGAGAACTGTGCAGTTCAAGCATATGTCGCCTTTGTCTGGAGAGACTGTGTTGAGTCGAAGAGCAGAGCATGTTGAGACCATGTTGCCTTTGTGAGGCAAGATTTGGGTTGAGCCCAGGAAAGATATGAGCAGAACTGATGGGTGTGTGGCTCAGCTTGGCGGCACAGTGGTTAGCACTGCTGCCTCACAGTGCCAGGGACCTGGGTTCGATTTTGGCCTAGGTGTGTGTGAATTTAGCATTTTCTCCCAGTGTCTGCATGGGTTTCCTCTGGGTGCTTCGATTTCCTCCCTTCGATTTCCAAAGATGTGCAGGTTAGGTGGATTGGCCATGATAAATTGCCCTTTAGTGTGCAGGGATGTGCAGGTTTAGGTGGGGTTATGGGGAGGGGGCGTAGGTAAGGTTCTCTTTTGGAAGGTCGGTAGGCTGAATGGCTTCCTACACTGTAGGGATGCTACGGTTCAATGGAATGAAATTTGGGATTGGAAAAATAATGAGAAGCCTGGAATCTGTGACCATGGGAGAACGTAAAACAGTAAAAATAAGTAGGATAAAGGAAGTATGGACAAAAGATCATTTAAAATGGTTATATAGGAAAGCAGTAATTGTCCCTTCTGCTGATGAACACATGGTTTTTCAAACATTGGTGGTTGGTTCACATCGATCAGTCAGAAGTGCTGAAAACACCCACTAGATCTAAACTTCATTGGTGCTGTTGTGTTGCATGTAGATTCAATGCTGTTTAAATTTTGAAAAGAGAGCATGTAATGTTTGTTGCATTATTCTTTTATAATAATAATCTTTATTAGTGTCACAAGTAGGCTTACATTAACACTGCAATGAGGTTACTCTGAAAATCCCCCAGTTGCCACACCCTGATGCCTGTTCAGGTACACTGAGGGAGAATTCAGGATGTCCAATTCACCAAGCAAGCACGTCTTTCGGGATTTGTGGGAGAAAACCAGAGCACCCGGAGGAAACCCACGCAGGCACGGGGAGAATATGTAGACTCCGCACAGCCAGTGACCCAAGTTGGGAATCGAACCTGGGATCTTGCCGCTGTTAAACAACAGTGCTAACCACCATGCTACCATACTTTGTGGGACTGTCACTTAAAGATCATCATGTTAATTTTTAGGCATATAAAGCAGTGAAAGGCAATCTGAAGGAGGGGGGGTTGTGGATGAGCAATAAGTGCAAGGCCAACTAATGAAGCCCACACCCCATGAATGAATTTTTCAGGAAAATGTGGTCAGTAAGGGGCTGAAGACTGGGCAGGCATGATGAGTGCTGGTAGTCTAAAGGAGCAGCCATGAGAGTGGGGAAAGCATGGGGGTATTTTGGTGTGGAGTGCAGCATCTTGATATTTGGGGATGGTTGGGGAAGGATTGTTGACAAGTGGTCATGTGCTTTTATTTCAAAAATAATCTTAGTAGCTGTGCAAATATGATGGGCATTTCAATAACACCTGGTAGGACCGTTTAATTGGCAAAGATTTTAATATTGAAACATCATCTAATAGTGCCCCAGGGAATCGTTCGAGAACTATTTATTATTACACTGGAATTAGCATTCGAAATGGCATTGTTTTCAATGGAATCTGGACTGTGCGCAAGACTTTTAATTTGCTGGTGGGCTTCTTCTGGCACATGGTAATTTGAAGGCTTCACTTTCTCATGCTTTTCATTATCCTATTTTTTTTTTTGACTGTGTATGCTTCTGTTTCTTCTTCCCAAACTTTTTTCCAAATTAATTTTATTTCCCTTTTAATGAAGGACAGTGGGTAGCAGGGTGTGGCAATTAAATTAGTTTTTTTTTGAGTTTTTTATTTAACACAAATTTGTAACATTTACAGAGAGAAAAATGGCCCTGTGCAAAGAGCCTTAACATAGTGAAAACGAACAGTGGGAAAGAATAAACATGTTAATAAGGCACTTCCCCTGCCAGCTCTGTTTGCCCATGCCACACGTGTTCAACTAAACTAACGTGGCCCTAACCCTCTTTTTCCTGCCCCCCCGAGGCCTGACCTGCCAGGTCAGCCCTGCGCTTGGCCCTAGCCCGCCCCGCCCCACCTCCGAGGCTCCCTGACCTACGCTAGCTACGCTGACCCCTGCCCTTGGCGCCTGCCTGTCTCATGTCCGAGCGCTCGGGCCCTCCCCCCACACACCAGCGACCCATTAACCTAATTGTATCCCACCGTGCCCTTTCAAGTCCCTTAACCAGCCCCTAGCCCACCCCCCTATCAGAGGCCCCGATCTCCCGCCAAAAGGTACCAAGTGCAGGGCCCCCTTTGCAGGGCCCCCCCCCCTCCCCCTCCCCCCTCCCCCCTCCCCCCTCCCCCTGTTGCAATCCCCCCAAAACACCCTAAACAGTGCGCCCTCCAGCCCCCACTCTCTGTCCAGGCTGAAAACAATCTTGAATAAAACATTACAGTACAGGATAGTTTAACAAACCGCCGCCACACAAAAGCTCTGAGAGCCCAGAGTCATTTAGTTCCAGTCCAGCTTCTTTTAATAAAAGTCCACACCTAATCAGAGCAAATTAGGTTAACAGACCGCCGCCACTGTACAGCACTGAAAGAACTAAGTGCCCATTAGTTCAAATCCAGTTTCTTATCTTTAATAAAAGTCCAAATCTGTTCTGGTGTCTCAAAGTAGTAGTGGAGTTCCTCAAACGTAACCCAAAGCTTTGCAGGATACAGCATTCAAAACCTCACCACCTTTTTGTAGAGGGCTGCCTTTACCTTGATGAATCCTGCACGCCTCTTGGCCAGCTCTGTTCCCAAGTCCTGATAAATGCGCACCTCTAAGTTCTCCCATCTGCTGCTCCTCTCCGCCTTGGCCCATCGCAGCACACGTTCCCTGTCAGCAAGCCGGTGAAAGCGGACCATCAAGGCCCTTGGTCGGTCGCCCGTCCTGGGCTTCCTTGCGGGGGCTCTATGTGCCCCATCCAACTCCAGGGGTTGAGGGAAGGCCTCTGGTCCCATCACTGCCTCAAGCATACCCGTCACGTATGCACCCACATCCGACCCCTCGCAGCCCTCAGGGAGGCCAATGATCCTTAAATTCTGCTTCCTGGCTCTGTTCCCCAGCTCTTCAAGCTGCTCCTGCATCCTCCTCTGTCGGGCATTCAGCTCCTCCACTTCGTGCTTCAGCTCCGTTATCGTGCCCGCCTGGCTGGAGAGCTTCGCCTCGACCTCCCTGAGCGCCTTCCCTTGGGCCGCCTGTGTCTCGGCCATTCGGTCCATCACCGCTCTCATCGGGTCCAGCGTGTCCCTCCTCAGCTCGGCGAAGCAGTTCTTGAAGAACTCCATCTGTTCCTCACTTGGCCAGTGAGCCTCCGCTCCCCGGTCCCTGCCGTCCGTCATGCTTGGCCGCCCGGTCTGGGGTCCCCGCTGCTCCCGCTTCGATCCTTGCTGCTCCACACCACCACTTCTAGTCCAGCTGCCCATACCCCGGAAAGGAAGCCTCTTCCCTATCGTCTCCTCCACCGATTCAGGCTGCCAGGTCCCAAAAAAGTCTGTTTAAAAAAGGTCCGTTTGCCCATCGCGGGCGGGAGCGATCCGACCTGCGACCTGCCTCCTCGAGGGCGCCACCGGAAGACCTCATTAAATTAGAAGATTAATAGTTGACCAAGAGATTGGAAAGTTAAGGATTTCTAAAGACAAAAGAGAGGAATTGAAGTATGAGAGAAAACTGGCACAAAATATAAAAGCAGACAATAAAAGCTTCTACAAGTACATCAAAAGGAAGAGTAATGACAGCGAGGTTGGTCCCTTAATAATGGGAAATAAGGAAATAGTTGAGACTTTGAGCAAGTATTTTGTATCTATTTTCACATCCAGAAGAGAGACACAACATCCAAAGAATAGTAGAAAAGCAGGGCGCAAAAGGGAGAGAAAGTTAAAGCAAACAAAATCACTATATTAAAAAGTACTGGGAAAACTAATGGGACGAAAGGCTGACAAGACCCTGGACCTAATGAACTGCATCCTGGAGTCTGAAAGGAAATAGTTCTGGAGAGAATGGATGCAGCACGGTAGGATAAGTGGATAGCACTGTGGCTTCACAGCGCCAGGGTCCCAGGTTCAATTCCCTGCTGGATCACTCTGTGCGGAGTATGCACGTTCTGCCCGTGTCTGCGTGGGTTTCCTGAGTGCTCTGGTTTCCTCCCACTGTCCAAAGACATGCAGGTTAGGTCGATTGGCCATGATAAATTGCCCTTAGAGACCAAAAAGGTTAGATGGGGATAGGGTGGAAGTGAGGGCTTAAGTGGGTCAGTGCAGATTTGATGGGCCGAATGGTCTCCTTCTGCACATATAGACTGTCTATATGTGTGTAATCTTCCAAAATTCTCAATTTTGAAAAGATCCCTGCAGTTTGGAAAGCTGCAAATGTGCCATGACTATTGAAGAGTGGAGGGAGGGGCCTGGAACAAAATGGCACTGTAAGCAACCACCTCGAACAAGCCCTGGGCGAAGGCATCTCCTGCGTGGCAGGTGCACAGGTGGCAGCCATGTTGGATGCCCCCTAGATGAAGGGAAACTCCAGAGCGCAGGGGCCTGACCGCATGGGGAGAGCAGTAACCATTTTTAATGACCCGCTAACAAAGAGAAACCTAGATTGCAGGGGTGTGCCCACCAGGTGAGTATGGTTAAGCCCACTGGAGCGGAGGGACAAACTCCCCAACCCCAACAGGATAGGCACCTGGAATGTCAGAGGACTTAACGGCAGGGGACTCTGAGATGAAGCAGTTCCTCAATGGACTGGACCTGCCAGTTGTGGGGGAAGACGGGAAACGGAGCCTGGAAGCACCGCTAGAATTGGGAGAGGTCATGAGAGTATTGGCTCCATGCAGCCGGGGAAGGTGCTGGGACTGGACGGTTTCCCGGCAGACCTCTACAAACAATTTGCGACAGCACTGGCCCCGCACCTGTGGGAGATGTTCAGACTCGCTGGCAAGGGGCACACTGCTGCCTACGCAGGCACAAGTATCAATCTCGCTAATACCTAAAAAAAAAAAATGACAAAGACCCAACAGAGTGTGTTTCATACAGGCCCATCTTGCGACTAAATGTAGACGCCAAAATATTGGCCAAAATCTAGTTAAGAGGCTAGAGAACTGTGTACCAGAGGTGGTCGCAGAAGACCAAACGGGCTTTGTCAAAGGTAGACAACTAACATCAAATATGATCATGGATCTGAGTAGGAAGAGGTACTGGGTAGTCGGTGATCATGACCCCATCTGGGGAGAGAACACCTGAGGTGATCGTCTCCCTAGATGCAGAAAAGACCTTCGACAGAGTCAAATGGAAGTACCTCATAGAGGTGCTGGAACGGTTCGGGCTTGGAACAGAATTCACCGCCTGGGTGAAACAACTGTATAACGCCCCCATGGCAAGCGTACAGACAAATACCACCAGCTCCCAAGTACTTCCAGCTGCACAGGGGCAAGAAAGAGGGCTGCCCGTTATCCCCGCTGCTGCTTGTCCTAGCGATTGAGCCGCTAGCGATCATGTTCAGTTCAGAACAGCAGAGAACTGGAAGGAGATCTGAAGATGAGGCAGAGAGCATAGAGTCTCGCTGTATGCGGATGGTCTGCTCCGCTACATCTCGGACCCACAAAGCAGTGTGAAAGGAATCATCACGCTCCTGAAAGAGTTTGGTGCCTTCTCAGGCTACAAACTCAACATGAGCCAAAGCGAGATCTTCCTGGTGGACCCGCAAGGGGGAGGGGCAGAGCTGATCCGGCCCAAATTCCGCTACCTGGGGATCCAAATCGCCCATGACTGGACAGGTGTCCACAAATGGAACCTGACCAGTCTGACGGAGGAAGTGAAAAAGGATTTGCAGAGATGGAACACACTCCCACTCTCCCTGGTGGGGAGAGTGCAGATGATCAAAATGAACTTACTGTCCAGGTACTTCCAACTCTGATCTATTCCGATCTATATCCCCAAGCCCTTTTTCACCTCGCTGGACGAACTCATTATGGCGTTCATGTGGGTGGGCTGAGGGAGAACGCAAGGATCCCAAAGAAGGTCCTATAGAAAAGAAAACAAAATCCAGGGAGGAGGGGACTAGCCCACCCAAACCTGTGATGCTACCACCGGGCAGCCACAGCAGAAAGAATCTTGTGAAAGTTGGGGAGGGCCCGGGGAAAGAAGAGCAAAACCAAACCCAGCGGGAGAGATGGGGGCAGCAGGGAGTGGAGGGTGGGAACAACAATGGGGGGAACCAAGAGGAAGAAAACAAAGGGGAACACAGACGGGAAAGGAAACAAGGAGCCACAGCAAACGCAGCAAGGAGGAAAGAAAGCAAGAACGAAAAGAAGAAACTCTAAACTCGTGTAAATAACAAAAAGACGACCAAAATGTAAATAACATTAGGGACCCCCCCTTGCAAAAGTCTTACCATTTTGTATTTATATTGTACTATGTATAACAAAAGCCCAATAAAAAAACATTTAAAAAATGGAGGGAGGAAGCAGATATTTATAGGAAAACACTATTCATGATTTAGGAAGTAGTAGCAGGGTCCTTAAAAAAAATTACAATACCATCGGCAGAGTCAGCATGGTTTTGTGAAAGCCAAATCATGTTTGACAAATTTGTTAGAGTTCTTAGGATTTAACAAGTGCAGGGTTGATAAAGAGGAACCAATGGACGTTGTGTATTTGGATTTCTAAAAGGCATTTTATAAAGTGCCAGATAAAAGTTTACCACAAGATAAGGGTGACGTATTAGCATGTAGAGGATTGGATACTAACGGATAAAAATGGGTAATTTTCATATTGGCAAACTAACTAGTGGAGTGCTGCATGATCATCAGTGCTGGGGCCTCATCTGTTAATGACTTGGTTATTGTAGCTGTTACAATACAAAGATAGGTAGGAAAACGTGAGGAAGGTGCAAGGAGTCTGCATATATGGGTAGGTTACTAGAGTAGGCAAACATTTGACATAGAGTATAATGGGTGAAATGTGAGGTGAACTTTGGGACGAATACAAAAGCAAAATATATGATTTGAATGGAGCGACACTGTTGACTGCATTACTGAGGGATCTGGGTGTCCTTGTACATGAATGACAAAACATTAGCAGGCAGGTATAGAAGGGAATTATGAAGGCAAATGGAATGGCACAACAGTACATGAGATTGGTGAGGTTGCACCTGGACAGTTTTTGGTCTCCCTAATTAAAGAAGGATGTAGTTTTGCTGGAGGAAGTTCAGAGAGGGTGGGGGGTGGGGGGGTCTAGAACTGGGGGTGCTGTTTCAAAACAAAGGGTCTCCCATTTGAAATGGAAATGAGGAATTTCTTTTCTCAGGGTGGTGGTTGGAATTCTCTTGGGACCACAAGTCGTAGGAGCAGGAGTAGGCCAATTGGTCTATTGAGCCTGCTCCGCAATTCAGTGAGATCATGACTGATCTGATGTGATCTGCATCAAATCCACTTTTCCCGCCTTGTATTCATAACCTTTGATTCGCATACTAAGCGGCAGCGGCCAGGACCGAAGCGGGGCCCAGCCTGCGGAACGGAGGGCGAGGAGGAGCGACCAGCGACCTAACCACCCCCACCGGGATAGCCCGACAGTTTCGTTTGGGGTGGGGGGGGGGGGGGGGGCTTCCCTCCTCTTGCCGCTGCGGAGAGAAAGGCCCCGACTTCATTACCCTGTGGGAGCCCCCCTCCATGCAACCGCTCCACTCGCCGACCGGAAGCTCTCCTCTGGAGGTATTTTCTTATGAGAGATTGAGGAATTGGCGCCTGTGCTCATTGGAGTTTAGAAGAATGAGAGATTACCTTCTCAAGACAAATAGGATTTGACAGAGTAGTTGCGAGAAGTGATTTTCCCTTGTGGGAGTGTGTACCCGAGGTGGTCACAGAGGACCAGACTGGCTTTGTGACAGCTTACCTCGAACATTAGGTGCCTGCTGAACGTGATAATGACCCCCTCCGGGGAGAGAACACAAGAGGTGATCGTCTCCCTGGACGCAGAAAAGGCCTTTGACAGAGTTGAATGGAAATACCTCATAGAGGTACTGGAGCGGTTCGGGCTTGGAACAGGGTTCACCTCTTGGGTAAAGCTCCTATACAACGCTCCCATGGCGAACGTACGGACCAACAATACCAACTCCCAATACTTCCAGCTGCACAGGGGCACCAGACAAGGATGCCCACTGTCCCCGCTGCTGTTCGCACTAGCAATCGAACCGCTAGCATTCGCGCTCAGGGCAGCAAAACATTGGAGGGGGATCCGAAGGGGAGGCAGAGAGCACAGAGTCTCACTCTATGCAGATGATCTGCTCCTCTACATCTCGGACCCACAGAGCAGCATGGATGGAATCATTGCGTTCTGAAAGAGTTTGGAGCCTTCTCGGGCTACAAACTCAACATGAGCAAAAGCGAGATCTTCCCAGTACACCCGCAAGAGGGGGAGGGGGCAGCACTAAAGGGGCTGCCGTTCAAACAAGCTCGACACAAATTCTGCTACCTGGGGGATCCAAATAGCCCATGACTGGAAAGGGATCCACAAATGGAACCTCACCAGTCTGACGGAGGAAGTAAAAAAAGGACCTGCAAAGATGGAACACACTCCCACACTCCCTCGCGGGGAGAGTCCAGATGATCAAAATGAATGTATTGCCCAGGTTCCTGATCCATTCCGATCTACATCCCCAAGGCCTTTTTCAAAGCGCTGGACAAACTAATCATGGTGTTCGTATGGGGGGGGTAAAAATGCTAGGATCCCAAAGAAGGTCCTACAAAAAACAGGGCCCCAAAAAACTAGGCCCCCCAAACCTACAATTCTACCACTGGGCGGCAACAGCCGAGCGAGTAATGGGATGGATCCAGGAGCCAGAGGCCGAGTGGGTGCGCGCGGAGGAGGCCTCCTGCGTGGGGACCTCCCTCCGGGCCCTCGTCACGGCAGCACTCCCATCCCCACCCAAAAAACACTCCAGCAGCCCAGTGGTGACAGCCGCCCTCCAATCCTGGAACCAACTGCGGCAGCAATTTGGCCTGACCAAAATGTCGGACAAGGCTCCCATCTGCAACAACCATAGGTTCACACCAGCACTGACTGACGCCACCTTCAAAAGGTGGAGGCAGGACGGAGGGACACTGACAGTCAGGGACCTATACACGGACGGCAGGATCGCAACACTGGACGAACTGACAGAGAAATTTCGGCTAGCCAGGGGGAACGAGCTACGGTATCTGCAGCTCAAAAACTTCTTACGAAAGGAGACAAGGACGTACCCACAACCGCCACGACAGACACTACTGGAAGACCTACTGGATGCAAGTATCCTAGATTAAAGGGAACTGTAGCGACATGTATGGCCGACTGGTAGAAAGGGCCGACACCGTACTGGACGCAACAAGAAAGAAATGGGAGGAGGACCTGGGGATTGAGATAGGGTGGGGACTCTGGAGCGAGGCACTGCATAGGGTCAACTCCACTGCCGCGTGCGCAAGGCTCAGCCTGACGCAACTAAAAGTGGCACATAGAGCCCACTTAACAAGAACCCGTATGAGTAGGTTCTTCCCGGAGGTGGAGGACAGATGTGAACGGTGCCAAAGAGGCCCGGCCAAACACGCCCACATGTTCTGGTCTTGCCCCAGACTGTACAGCCTTGTGGAGTACTGTACAGCCTTCTTCGAGGCTATGTCCAAAGTGGTGGGAGTGAGGGTGGAGCCATGCCCGATCGTGGCGGTCTTCGGGGTTTCAGACCAGCCAGATCTATTCCTGGGGAGGAGGGTGGACGCCCTTGCCTTTGCCTCCCTGATCGCCCGCCGTAGAATCCTGTTTGGCTGGCTGTCAGCAGCACCACCCAGGAGCTTCGTTCCTGACCGGTGTGACGGGTGAAAGGGGGCGCAGGAAACCTGTAAGCGCAGGGCGTGGAGTGTCGGGTGTGGTGTGAGGGGTACCTCGACAGTAGTGGTGGTGGTAGATCCTGCAGGCGCCAGGTGCAGGAGGGAAATGGTGTCCTGCCGGCCGTCGGGGTGCTCGATAAATGCGTAGTGGGGGTTTGAATGTAGTAGTAGGACCCTCTGTACCAGCGGGTCCATTTTATGTGTCCGGACGTGCTTCCAGAGGAGAACAGGGCCTGGTGTCCTCAACCAGGATGGAAGCGAGGCCCCCGTGGTAGTGCCCCTGGGGAACAAACAATCACTCGTGAGGAGTCTGATTGGTGGCCATACACAGGAGGGACTTAATTGCATGGAGCGCGTCGGGGAGGACCTCCTGCCAGTGGGAGTTCATGAGATTCCTGGACCGTAGGGTCAGTAGGACGGTCTTCCAGACCGTCGTGTTCTCCCTCTCCACCTGCCTGTTACCCCTGAGGTTATAGCTGGTAGTCCTGCTCGAGGCGATGCCCTTGTCGGGCAGGTACTGACGCAGCTCGTCACTCATGAAGGACGAACCCCTGTCGCTGTGGACATAGTTAGGGAAACCGAACAGGGTGAAGACACTGTGCAGTGCTCTGATGACTGTATGGGAGGTCATATCGGGGCACGGGATGGCAAACGGGAAGCGAGAGAATTTGTCTATGTTAAGGAAGTACATATTACGGTTGGTCGAGGGAAGGGGCCCTTTGAAATCGATACTCAGTCGTTCAAAGGGCAGTGCGGTTTACACTCCGCGCAGATCGGGCAATTCCTGGTGACAGCTTTTACCTCCTCGGTGGCGAAAGGCAGATTGCGGGCCTTGATGCAGTGGGCGAGCCGGGTGACCCCCGGGTGGCAGAGGTCATTGTGGATAGCCTGTAATCGGTCGTCTTGCGCACTGGGGGCTCGTTGAGCTTCCCCGGACGGTATACAATGTCATAATTATAGGAGGAGAGTTCAATCCTCCACCTCAAGATTTTGTCATTTTTCATTTTGCCCCGTTGCAAGTTGTCGAATATAAAGGCAACCGATCTCTGGTCGGTGATGAGGTAAACCTCCTACCTGCGAGGTAGTGCCTCCACTGCCCTCCATGCCCTTGTCGAGCAGGTACTGACGCAGCTCGTCACTCATGAAGGACAAGTACGAGCTCCTGAGGTTACACTGAAAATCGAGTCCGAGTAGGAGAGGGGCGCAGCCGTCTAGGAGGACATACAATTGGAAGTTGGACTAGTTGGCGCCCTGTATCGTTAGTGTCGCAACCGTGCGCCCTTTTATCTGAACCGAGTGCGACTCTGAGGCGAGGGAGATAGTTTGCCGTGCTGGAAATATAGGGAGCGAACAGCGTCTTACCAGGTCTGGTAATCAAGCCATCCACAATGGCTTGAGCTTCTTATTCGACTGAGGAGTGTCGACGTTCCGAAGCGGAGAGGGTTCAGGAGAAGAAAGCTACTGGCCTCCCTGCCTGGTTCAGAGTGGCGGCGAGAGCGACCTCTGAGGCATCGCTGTGCGGAAAACGCATTTCTCCTTATTGTATGTGAGGTTGAGTTTTTGGGCGGTTTGGAGAAATCGGTGGATGTTGGCGTCGTGGTCCTGCTGGTCATGGCCGCAGATGGTGACGTTATCCAAGTACGGAAACGTGGACCGCAGCCAATACTGGTCCACCATTCGGTCCATTGCTCGTTGGAACACCGAGACCCCATTCGTGACGCCAAAGGGGACCCGGAGGAAATGGAAGAGCCAGCCGTCTGCCTCGAACGCCGTGTAGTGGCGGTCCTCCGGGCGGATTGGGAGCTGGTGGTATGCAGACTTCCGATCCACCGTGGAGACGATGCAGTACTGGCCGATCTGATTGACCATGTCTGGTATGCGGGGGAGGGGGTACGCATCGAGGTGTGTGAAATGGTTAATGGTCTGCCTGTAATCAACCACCATCAGGAACTTTTCTCCGGTCTTGACGACCACCACCTGAGCTCTCCAGGGGCTATTACTGGCCTCTATGACTTGCTCACGTAAGAGACGCTGGACTTCGGATCTAATAAATACCCTGTCCTGCAGGCTATACAGCCTGCTGCGAGTGGCCACAGGTTTGCAGTTAGCAGTGAGGTTAGCGAAGAGTGGAGGGGGGTTGATTTTTAGAGTTGCTAAACTGCATATAGTGAGAGGGGGCAGGGGTCCGCCGAAGCTGAGTGTTAGGCTCCTGAGGTTACACTGAAAATCGAGTCCGGGTAGGAGTGGGGCGCAGCCGTCTAGGAGGACATACAGTTGGAACTTGGAGTAGTTGGCGCCCTGTATCGTTAGTGTCGCAACCGTGCGCCCTTGTATCTGGACCGAGTGCGACTCCGAGGCGAGGGAGATAGTTTGCTGTGCTGGAAATATAGGGAGCGAACAGCGTCTTACCAGGTCTGGATGAACGAAGCTCTCGGTGCTCCCGGAGTCGAAGAGGCACGGTGTCTTGTATCCGTTGACTTGAACGGACATTATGGAGCTTCTGAGGTGCAAAGTGACTGCGTTGAGTTGCGGGTAGTCGGTGGCTTGATCAGCGGTGCTGGAGCAGCCCTGTGATGTCCGCGGAGGTCGTAGTCGTCGATTTGCATATCGGGTGATGGCCAAGATGGCGGTCCCCGTTGATCGCACGTGGCGGGCGGCGAGGAAGCTGGCATCCAAGATGGCCGCCCCGTTGATCGCACGTGGCGAGCGGCGAGGAAGATGGCGCCCAAGATGGCGGCCTCATGAATCGCACATGGCCGGCCACGTGGGGGAGGATTGCCAAGACGGCGGCCCCCATGAGTCGCACATGTCGTGTGGAGGCGGAGTCGGCAGACACGCTGCCACATTGCGGGGTCTGCGGGCCTGTGAGTTGGAGGGGCGATTGTTCTGGATAGCGTTCGAGTTTGAGGATTTGGTTTTAGCCAGGCATACCTTCGCAAAGTGTCCTTTTCGTCCGTAAGTCGATTAAATTGATGCGACCATCAATTCACTCAAGATACGAGTAGAAGTAAACTGTGGCTTTAATCGACTTACAACTGAGCCTGCCTGCGACCAGATGAACTGAGGGTAGGCTCGCAAGATCGCAGCACTTTATACTTCCGGTTGTGGGAGGAGCCATGGGCGGAGCCAAGGGTGGAGCCCTGTATATGCTCATCATCTCCCCCTGTGGGCAGAGCCGCGCAACGGCTCACAGATGGAGCCCACAGGGACACTGATACACAGTGTGAATTATACATTCACATTATTACATTAACACTGCAGTGAAGTTACTGTCAAAATCCCATAGTCGCCACATTCCGGCGCCTGCTCGGGTACACGAAGGAGAATTCAGAATGTCCAAATTACCTAATAGCATGTCTTTCGGCACATGTGGGAGGAAACCGGAGTACCCGTGTGAAACCCATGCAAACATGGGGAGAACTTTCAGACTCCGCGCAGACAGTGACCCAAGCCGGGAATCGAACCTGGGAACCTGGCGCTGTCAGTCATAGAATTTATGATGCAGAAGGAGGCCATTCGGCCCATCGAGTCTGCACCGGCCCTTGCCTCCACCCCACCCCAGTAACCCCCAACTAACCTTTTTGGACACTTAAGGGTAATTTAGCATGGCCAGTCCATCTAACCTGCACATCTTTGTACTGTGGGAGGAAACCGGAGCACCCGGAGGAAACCCATGCAGACACGGTGTTTGGTGTAAAGAAATCCTGTGGCACAGAGCAGAGACTGGAAGAATTCCCACAATACCGGGTCAAAGTCAAAAGGTCCACCCAGAATCACCAGTCTCCAGAGCACAGCTCCCCCACCAGGCGAGTGATGAAGTGATCACCTGATGAAGGAGGTGCACTCTAAAAGCCAGTGACTCCAAACAAACCCGCTGGACTCCAACCCGGCGCTGCAAGACCTATGGCCAGAGCCGGCTCAAGGTACCGGCAACTCGGGCAGTCGCCTGGGGCGCCATGTGCTAGGGGGCGCCATTCAGTGGCCGAAAGGTTGTAAGATTCTAAGGACGATCTGCGCATTTGCAACATGTTGCCTCCGCTTGATGGCAGCTACGTATGCTCAGTAGCTGCCCACGCGCAGCCCGGAGTCACGTGGAGTGCTCCTTCAGCCACGGCCCCGCCCCCTGTGCGGCCGCCTGCCGGTCTGGTTCAGCCGCTGGCGGCTGCTCAGTGTCTGTGTGAGGCAGTGGCTGCACGGAGGGTCCTCGGCGGGAGGAGGGCCGCCGAGGGGAGCAGGAAAAGGCTATCCGCAGCGGGGAAAGGTGATGGAGCGCAGCGCTGGAGGCCTTTAAAATTGGCACTTGTAAGGGCGCCGAAGTTCAGCTTGCCCGGGGCGCCAGCAACCCTAGGGCCGCTACTGCCTATGGCTTCTCTATGGTGAAGCCATAGTGCTAACCACTATGATACAGTGCTGCCCCATGGCGGTATCAGTAGAAGTGACCACTGAACAGTCCTTGTGGGGACAAGGTTCCATCTTCAGATTGAAGATCTACCCTCCATCGTGTTGTGTGGCACTACCCCCATGCTAAATGGGATAGATTTCGAACAGACTGGGCATCCCTGAGGTGCTGTGGGCCATCAGCAGCAGGATTGTATTCCACCACAATCTGCAACCTCGTGGCCCAACATATTCCCCACTCTACTATTACCACCAAGCCAGGGGATCAACTCTAGTTCAATGAAGTGTGAAAGAGAGCATGCAGGAGCAACATCAGGCACACAGAAAAATGAGGTGTCAACCTGGTAAAGCTACAACACAGGACTACTTGTGTGCCAAACAACATAAGCAGCAAGTAATAGACTAAGAGTTAAGCGATTCCACAACGTATGCATCAGATCTAACCTATGTAGTCCTGCCACATCCAGCCGTGAATGGTGGTGGACAATTAAACAAGTCCTTGAAAGAGACGTTCCACAAATATCCCCATCCTCAATGATGGAGGAGCCCGGCACGTTTGTGCAAAAGACAAGGCTGAGGCATTTGCAACAATCTTCAGCCAGAAGTGCTGAGTGATCTACAGTGGCCAGCACTGTTGCTTCACAGCGCCAGGGTCCCACGTTCAATTCCTGGCTTGGGTCACTGTCTTGGGGGGGGGGGGAGAGAAAGAGAGAGTCTGCACATTCTCCCCATGTCTGCGTGTGTTTCTTCCGGGTACTCTGGTTTCCTCCCACAAGTCACAAAAAACGTGCTTGTTTGGTGAATTGGACATTCTGAATTCTCCCTTTGTGTACCCGAACAGGCGGCGGAGCGTGGTGACTAGGGGATTTTCACAGTAATTTCATTGCAGTGTTAATGTAAGCCTACTTGTAACACTAATAAAGATATATATTATCTTGGTCTCCTCCAGAGGTCCCAGCATCACAGATGTCAGCCTTCGGCCAATATGATTCACTCCACGTGAAATGATCATGCCCAAAGCCTGTCCACCATCTGCAAAGCACAAGTCAGGAGTGTAATGGAATATTCACCACTTGCCTGGATGAGTGGAGCTCCAACAACGCTCTAAGCTCAACACCATCCAGGACAAAGCAGCCCCTTCCACAAACATTCAAATCCTCCACCACCATTGAACAGTGGCAGCCATGTGTACCATCTACAAGATGTACGGCAATAATTCACCAAGGTTCCTCAGAAACACCTTCTAAACCCACAACCATCTAGAAGGGCAAGAGCAGCAGATACCTGGGATCCCCACCACGAGGAGGTTCCCCTCCAAGTCACCCACCAACCTGACTTGGAAATATATTGCCGTTTCTTCATTGTCACTAGGTAAACATCCTGGAACACCCTAACAGCACAGTGGGTGTACCTAAAACCTCAGGGACGGCAGCGGTTCAAGAAGGCAAGTCGCCACCATCTTCTGTAGGGCAACTAGGGATGGGCAATAAATACTGGTCTAAGCAGCGACACACACATCCCGTAAATTAATTTAAAAAAATTTAAGACCTGAAGAATTCTCGCAGAGGGTGATTAATTTGTGGAACTCGCTGCCCCATTGTGGTGGAGTCTGAATCATTAATTTTTTTCAAAAGGAGATACATACATTTATGATTTTTTAAAAAGGCTTAAAGGGACTTGGGGAACAGATAGGAAAGTGGATTTGAGATCAGCAAGAGATCAGCCATGATCTGACAGAATGGTGGAACAGGCTCAAAGGGTTGAATTACCTAATTCCTATTTTCAAATTATCTGCAAACAGCCTGTTTTCTTTCCTTCTAGCTACTTCACATGCCCTGTTTATTTTTAAACTTTGTGACCGGTTATATCTAGACATTGAAGGAGTGTTCTAACCCCTAGTAAAAGACTACATTTGACGACCTCTGCCATGTGGAGACCCATTTAATCAATTTATCTGAATTGACCGGCAGCTTAACTGTTCTGAATTACTAACCCTTTCAACGTTTTTTGTATCATCTATGATATATGGTTCATTTAAACTCTTGTGTAGATAATGATGAAGTGAACAGAACCAGTAAAGACCCCTTGCACAATTCTGCTTTTAACTAGGCATCCATTAAATTTGGGTCGTTAGTAACAATCCTGTATCGATGATTTCAGTTGGCTATATATCCAGCCTAGCAACTGGAATAATTTAATGAGTACACATTTTTGAATAGACATTTGATATTTTATTAAAAATGCGGAAACCACTGGACAGCACAGTGGCGCAGTGGGTTGCCGCACAGCGCCGAGGTCCCAGGTTCGATCCCGGCTCTGGGTCACTGTCCGTGTGGAGTTTGCACATTCTCCCCGTGTTTGCGTGGGTTTCGCCCCACAACACAAAAGATGTGCAAGTAGGTGGATTGGCCACACTAAATTGCCCCTTAATTGGGAAAAAATGAATTGGGCACTCTAAATTTATTCAAAAAACCAAGACATGCAATGTGAACTGTTCCATTTTCATCATTATTCCAGCCACTTCCTGAAATTATCCTTAAATTATTGAAGCAGGACCGACTTCTCATAAAATGATGGTCCAATTCTTTCGATCTCCAGATTGTCGTACCCTGGAGGTACACCCCAATGTGCACTGGGGACCCCTCTGAAGCCTGCAAACATTCACTACACTGAAATAGCCAATGAAATTTGGACATCAGTGGGCTTATGGAACCCTTTGAAACTCTTAAATTGAAATAAAAAACTTTGGATTATTCCGCCACATTTAGCAGAATAGTTATCCAGGAAGGTTAGAAGGATTAAAACCAGTTCTAGCTTCTTGTTAACCATACTATTGACCCTCTTGACTTCCCACTGTACTTCTCTTTCTTCTCTCTCCCCCCCCCCCCCCGCGTGCCAACCACATGACTAACCCACCTTACCCCCTCACCCACTTTCCTTTCACACCTACTTTACCTTCTCAAAAAAGTAACAGTACATCTGTTTTAACTGTTGCTGTTTTCAGCGCTTCCTGTTGGATTGTTTTTCTTTATTTAAGGATTGCCATGCAATTATTTAGATTATATGTTTCACATAGTAATTTTCTGATGCAGTGTGTCAGCTCCAGGGTCCCAGGTTCGATTCCCGGCTGGGTCACTGTCTGTGCGGAGTCTGCACGTCCTCCCCGTGTGTGCGTGGGTTTCCTCCGGGTGCTCCGGTTTCCTCCCACAGTCCAAAGATGCGCGGGTTAGGTCGATTGGCCATGCTAAATTGCCCGTAGTGTCCTAAAAAGTAAGGTTAAGGGGGGGGGGGTTGTTGGGCTACGGGTCTAGGGTGGATACGTGGGTTTAAGTAGGGTGATCATTGCTCGGCACAACATCGAGGGCCGAAGGGCCTGTTCTGTGCTGTACTGTTCTATGTTCTAAATGTCCCTTGTAGTACTGCTAAATGTTTGATTTTGTTTCTCCCTCCCTGACTTTGCTTAGGTCCCACAGTTTGCTGCATTTAGCTTGTAGAAACTGGCTGCTTTCCATGACAATGGAGACACAAAAGATGGTACAGGAAAATGTCTGTTATCCTGCATGTACCGGGAATGAGAGGTGCCAGTTAAGCAAATATGCTGGTTATCTGAAATCAAGGTGAGTTCTGTGCCTTCATCCAATGGGAAAGTGCTCTCTGTTCATCTTGGAGCTGAGGGGCACGATCGAATGGCCTCGTCATGCCTGACCCTGTGATGCAATAAGGTTGTTAAATTGCACTAGAGGCCTCTTGTGAGATCCGCGATGGTCAGAACGCCCCGTGAAATCTAACGAGATCTCTCAAGATGTTGAGGCGCAATCCAGATTTACATATCTAAGTAAGCAGTTCGGCTCACTTAAATATGTCTGCGGCCAATTCTCCCAGTGCCAGGGAACTAATGCCCGCGCCTCGGAGACCTTGCCATGGTATCATTAGCACTGGTCCACAGAAGCATGGACCAGGCTTAACAGCAACTGGGAGGGTCCGGGTGGCCAGATCTGGGCAGGTGGTACCTTGGCAAAATGCCATCTGGGCACTGCGGCAGTGCCACCCTGGCACTTCCAGTGGACGGGTGGCGCTGGCAGGGGCACTGCCTGGGGATGCCCTGCCCTTATGAGGTAGGGTGAGAGAGGGCAAGGTGGGGTGAGGGGGGACAAGAGGATCTTCTAACCAGTAAGTTGGGGCGTTGGGATGTCAGGAGACTGGTGGGGGGGGGTCGAGATATCGGGGTGGCATTTAAAAATGGAAATTAATGTAAGTGCAGACTTGTTAGGTTCTTAATTTACATCCTTTTTGCCAATAGCACAAAACAATTTATCTTTTGCCATGACAGACTCAAGGTTACAGGAAGGGATAAAAATGGCAAAATTGCATCCTCCTCTGCTAATGTGTACTCTTTTACAGTTCGGCTGAAATATTTCACTGCATCAGAAACGGGAAGCTTTTAAGCTTCATGCCTCAGCTGGGACTAGCACTGATACTAGCACTGGGTGCCCAAAGTGAAAGGGCCTCCACTCGGCATCCCTCAAGTTGAGCATAGAATTCACAAAACAGGAGAATTATCCTCAGCATGTCCTTGCATTCCCCATAAGAGTCCATACCCAGAGCTATAATGCTCTCCTGCGTTTAATCTACTGCAAGGGTATAGAATTAATTTTCTTGTTTATTCCATTCTTTGGTTCCTCGTTGCTTGTTAAGGCACTTATCAAAGTGCTACAATGCTGGTTGGCATGGCCTAGTGACTATCTACCATTGGATTTTTCACTCCTTTTCACTACACCAATGGCATGGCTGAGGTTGGAAATTTATGGGCAAGTATTGAATTTGCATCAGGCACTTCGGTATCCTGCTGCCTCATCTGTGTGTTGCCTCAATGTACATATTTAAAGGAATAGAAGGGTAACGTTGATTTTCTCTTTCAGAATTATTTTCTCTAAACGCTGATCAATTGCAATAGAGATGTTCCATTGTAATTACTGTGACTTATGGACTATGTGTGTTGATGAGCTAGACATTCATATTCTGGAGACTCATGCTGACTTTCAGTCTTCTAACAGTCCTGCAAAATCATCTAATCAGATTTTTCCAGTTTTATCATGCCCTGACTTGCAGTCGACTCAGCCTGACATGCAAACATCTGTGAATTCTGGTAAGAGTTAATGTAAAAATGTTGATATTTTGTTTTTATGGCCAGTTTCTGCATGTAGCTGTACATCTTTTGTGGAATTGTAACTGCTACTGTGTATGCAAGCAGTGAAATCCATAGCGCTCTTTAGGCAACACTGCTCAATAGATACATTTGATTCATCTATAGTTGACTGTTACAATGGAGTGCTTAATTTGCACCCAAATAAAAGAGAACACTTGGAGATGACCAACAGAATGGAAATTGGGTGAAAACAGACACTGACCTATCTTCAGAATGTTGGAAGAGTAGCTATGTGATTATTCTAGTATACCAAAGCAGTCAATAACAAAGAGGATTTTTAATAATAATTCAGGTGAAGTAACAACCATGTTCATTTTTTGAATGCATTGGAGAACGACTTCTTCCTTGGCAGTGGTTTTCCTTCGATACCTTGGACACTATTCAAATATGAATCTTGAAATCGTCTGAATGCAGGCTTTAAAAAAAAAAAATTATTGGATTACCCAATTCATTTTTTCCAATTAAGGGGAAATTTAGCGTGTTCAAGCTACCTACCTTGCACATCTTTGGGTTGTGAGGGCGAAAGCCACGCAAACACAGGGAGAATGTGCAAACTCCACACGGACAGTGACCCAGAGCCGGGATCGAACCTGGCACCTTGGCACTGTGAGACAGCAGTGCTACCACTGCGCCACCGTGCTACCCTTAATGCAGGCTTTTTGACAGTGTGGAAAATATTATGCCTCAGCACAAAATTGTCCTGATCTGACATTTGCGCTTGTTTTTCCATTCTTTTACATCGATTCAGGAACGTGAATTTTGGTGAACTAAAGGGTCTAAGCCTGTTCTTTTGGCCCCTTCATGCTGGTTTGCTGAGATCAGCTAGTTTACCAGAAACTGGGGTTTGAAAACATATTCTTACCTGGGTAACTTAATCATTGGTTAACTCAGCTGAGCCATTGAGGAGCATTTGATGATTAATAGAAGAACATTTGAAGAGCAGAATCATCCCCAGAAATTATTTTTATACCATGTAATTTGATAACTAAACATTATATTCCAAGAATCTCCCGAGTTTAGTTCATAAATCCGCTGAGTTAATTGGACACTGGTGGTAGAATTACAGGTGACGTTGTGTTTGGGATGCAAAAGGAAAATTGACCAAGATGCTGATTGTTACCAAAATTAAGGCAAAATATTGTGGATGCTGGACGTCTGAAAAAGAAACAAATGCTGGAAAAGTTCAGCAGATCTGGCAGCATCTGTAGAGAGAGAAACAGAGTCAGTGTTTTGACTCCAATATGATTTCACTTCCAAAGAAGCACTTTTGTTTTTATAATGCTGATTGTTACCTTCTGCCTGTTGTTAAGAAATGCATGCATGTATCTGGCTCTGACACTCGTGTCATGGGCCAGGGTTTAGAGAACCCTAAAGTGTATCATGGAGTTCACCTGACCCACAACCTTTAATAGATTGTGGTTCTGGGGAGCACACGGGCCCACTCGGCAGGTGTGATGCAACAGAAATCTACAGTACTTTTAAATTAAAACAATGTTTATTTATGAAACTAGTTAACACTTTATAAACCCACAGTAAACATCTTCACAACTATCAACACCAATAAATCCCCCACAGAATACAGTACTCTCTAAGTAACTCTTAACATTTCCTTGCAACATCCATAAGACAAAAATAATCCTTTGTACAGAAAGACATCAGGTTTAACTTCACTACTAAGAACAGTTACCAGTTTGAAATCACCAAATGAACATTCATAAGCTTGCAGAGATTCATACACATCTTGCTGTGACTGCAGCTTCTCCAAATCTAAAATGAAACTAAACACACCCTGTAGCTGCAAGCCCAAAGTAAAAATAAGATAGCCCAGCTCCACCCACACTCTGACATCACTGATAAACACTCATTTCTTAAAGGTACACCCACTACAGCTATTTTATAACCCCCATTTCTTAAAGGTACTCTCACATGACACTCGCCACATTCAATAAAGCATTGCCCTGACTAATTCATTCATACAAAATGGTCAGGAATGAGCTGCTGGCATGTGTGAAAATATTTCCCAGTAGAAGGCACTGTTTTGGAGATGAACAAAGATACTTAGAAATGAGAATTTGTGTGAGCATTTGGGTTACTTAAAAATTTTAAATTTTATATTGCCTTACTCAAATTAGTTGGAGAAAAATAAATGTTATTTCAATCGATTTGGTTGGTTTATGCCTTCTGTAGCTAGATGGCTCCTAATATAGTCTGCAATCCAGACATAACTACCTCATATTGTAGAGCAAATTCTTTGAGTAATCTCAGCTAGGCCAACTAAGGAGAAATAAACCTAAAATGAACCAAGAAAGTAAGATTTTATTTTCTAATTTCTAGTAAAGTCATTGGAAACATATTGTCAATTCAGTTAATACTGGTGAGTGTCTTCAGGTTTTAGTTTTTAACCAAAAAATCTCCTACATCTATAACATAATCCTTTGAGCCCTATTTTATAAGAGAAATCTTAAGGTGAAAAGCCACGTGTTTCTGGCTATGTTCATGGAGTATTTGGATTGGAATGACTTTCATGGCGAAGGGCAAAAATAAAACCCAAATGAAAATAAACACTTTTACCCTGTTAAAAACAGTTCAACCAAGAAATTCTACAATATCCATTTGGCTCACAGTACTTAGATCACATTAGAAATGTTATAATGAGATGAGCTCAGTGTCTTGTTGTTTTCTTGGGTCATGAAACAGTTGTGTATTATGTTTTGTAATCCTGCTTTTGAACACCTGTGTTTTCTCAGTTTGTATAATCACAAATTGTACAGCACAGAAGGAGACCACCTGGTTTATCATGTCTATGCTGGCTCTCAGTAGGTGCAATTTACCTGCCGTCTCCCTATAGCCCTGTGCATTCTTCCTTTTTGGATAATCCGGTTTTCTCTTCAGTTCCTCAATTAAACCCTCTTTCCTTGATCTTTCCTCCAATGGCAACTGTTTTTCCCTATCTACTCTGTCCAGAACCCTCATGATTTTGAATACCTCTATCAAATCTATCTCAAAACAGTTCCAGCCTTTCCAATCCATCTACATAACTGATGTTCCTCATCCCCGGTAACGTTCTCGTGAATTTTTTCTGCACTCTCTGCAATACCTTCACAATGGTGGAAGGACAAAAATCAAGGATTGGCTAGATCCCAGAATCCGAGGAATGCAGAAATCTCACCGGCTACTGGGTTGAAAGAGGCTACAGAGACAGGAAAGGGCAAGATGATGTAGGTGGAATAGGGACTTCTTTCATCTACTTTATGCATCAATTTGTATCTCTGGGAATGGTGCACCTCCCTTTCAATAAATTTTAAAATGGCTTAATTAACACGTTGCTTTATTTGCTCCATGTTCCAGAAATCAATTTAATTTTTGGCACCCAGAACATAATGGTAATGCTATTGTTTTTGATACTATTGCTCAGACTTTAGCTGGTGTCAAGTACTGAATAAAATACAAAGACTGTCAATTTGGAATAATTTTTCAACTCGAGTGAAAGGAATAATTTACAGCTGTTGCCCCAATTTGTAACATGAGCCCTCTTCTTCACCAACATTGTACTCTCTCTTCCCCCACCCGTATTACCTTGTATGCTCCCCAGAACCAAATGAGCCCTCACCTATCAACTGAAAGGGGTTGTACTCCTCCAACATTCAATTGGTTTTCTGTACCGATTCTCTGTGCCTCTTTTATTCTGGCCAAGATCTTGAGTTACAGGCAGACACGGGTTGTTCCCACAAACTGTGGCTCACAAATTCTATGATGATTCCAGGTATGGCTGCAAATCTAGTGTGCGACAATAGCCATGTTGCTGCTAGAAACGTCAAGAGATAATTGAAGTAATGCTTCTGCTGCCTGGACTGTGCTGGCAAAGTTTGCAGTGCAGTCCTGAACGGGTTCTCCAAGTTTGTGAAAACTGAATATATACCTATTGCAATTCAAAGAAAGCTGTCCTAAATACGGATTTTAAAATCTGCCTGTAGAATCCCACATCCTGGCTGGTGCTTCTGAAACTTTTTTTCTCCCCCAGCTTTGTATTTGGTTTTGTATTGTTATTGGTCTGGCTGTGTCTTGTTTCTTTCTCTTCTACTCCCACTCCCTTCCCAGAACCATGACAGAATCAACCTTCCCCATAACTTACACCCCATGAGTCTTCACATACAATGGGTCATCCTCCGCCACTACTGCTGCCACCAAAAACAGTTTCATGTCACTGTTTACCTCTGTTCAATCAGTAAGGGTAACGTAAACCAAACAGATCCTTGCTATTTTAATGTTGACACCCCACTCACTATGACCTGGTCATGTTCCTCCTATACTGTTCTAATGTAGTTCAATGCAAGCTAGAAGAAGAGCATCTCATCTTTTGATATAGGCACTTTACAGCTCTCCAGCCTTAGCATTGAGCTTAATGGTTAGATGTCTATAACCATTTACCTCCTCTGGACCCACATTTTGTTTCCGTGTTTGTCCTGTTATCAACTCCTTTGTCTTGCACAATCATCCCTCTTGCCAGTTAATCACTTCCTGCTTCCACCCTATTACAGACATTTTCTTTTTATTATTTCTCCATCCTATTTTCCTGTAACTATTTGTTTAAAAACTGTTCTATGCCAGAACCTTCCACTTTTGCTGAAAGATCAACAACCTTTAAAAATGTTTCTAATTAAGGGGCAATTTAGCGTGGCAATCCACCTACATCTTTGGGCTGTGGGACTGAGACGCGCGTGAAAAATCAAAAACCTCAAAAGATTAATTCATTTTTTTCTCCAGACTGTTCCTAACCTATCAAATGTTCCAACATGTTCTTATAATTTCAGATTTCCAACATCTGTGGTATTTTACTTTTTATGTTAGTGTGTGTGTGTGTGTGTGTGTGTGTGTGTGTGTGTGTCTCCTTCCTAGAATTAGATTTACACTAATTTCTGCTGCCGACTGGAGAGGCATCGGGAACAGTTCATACGCATTCAGCTTGGACTGTGACTGCCACCGTGTGTGCAATTGTTCTTGATGCCTTTCTGACTGGCAGGAGTTGGTGATTTTAAAATATTTAAGAGGGGTCGCTCATGGAGCTGTCTTTAGGGACGACACGGTGCAGCATAGATGGATTGGCCATGTTAAATTGCCCCTTAATTGGGAACAAAAAATAATTGGGTACTCTAAATTTACTTTTTTTAAAAGGTGCTGTCTTTAGACCCAATGTCACCTTTACTGCTTTGTTAAAAGGATGAAGTTAATTGAACAAGTTGGGAAAGTGCAGGTTTTTCCTATATAATTCAGCTAGCTCAGTTGATTGATAATACAATTCTTAATCACAGGGTAATGGTTTCAAGCCCCACAATGGGTTTCTTTTCTTAATTCTTAATTCTCCTAAGACTTATTCTTATTTTTTCCTCCAGGAACCTGTTAAATATGTATTTTATTCCCAGCATCTTGCATTTGCTTACAGAATACTATTTAGAAAGCAGTGTTGCTTTTCTTAATAGTTTACAAGACTTACTTGAATTAAAACTCTTCATCGTAAAGCTCCAAAATGAGGTCTATGATAATTTGTTAAATTTTGACCACTGAAGAAAAATATATTAGAATGCACAGTTACTGAATGAAATACATTAGTTCTTTCACTGAAGGGTAAAAACTATTTGTTGCGTTTTGATAGTCCCTCAATTTTAGGTAAGTAAGTAAACTTATCTAACAATCTGATAAAATTTCACGGTGAAGCAATTTTGAAATAAACATTAAGAAAATTAACAATTACCTCACGGTAGCATGGTGGTTAGCATCAATGCTTCACAGCTCCAGGGTCCCAGGTTCGATTCCCGGCTGGGTCACTGTCTGTGTGGAGTCTGCACGTCCTCCCCGTGTGTGCGTGGGTTTCCTCCGGGTGCTCCGGTTTCCTCCCACAGTCCAAAGATGTGCGGGTTAGGTGGATTGGCCATGCTAAATTGCCCGTAGTGTAAGGTTAATGGGGGGATTGTTGGGTTACGGGTATACGGGTTACGTGGGTTTAAGTGGGGTGATCATTGTTCGGCACAACATCGAGGGCCGAAGGGCCTGTTCTGTGCTGTACTGTTCTATGTTCTATGTTCTATGTTAATTGGGTGTAAATAGAGATGGGTGTCAATTACAAGGGGTCACTATTTCAAGGTGAGAGGGGGAAAGTTTAAGGGAGATGTGCGTGGCACTTTTTTACGCAGAGGGTGGTGGGTGCCTGGAACGCTTTGCCAGTGGATGTGGTAGAGGCGGGCACGATAGCATCATTTAAGATGCATCTGGACAGATATATGAATGGGCGGGGAACAGAGGGAAGTAGATCCTTGGAAAATAGGCGACAGGTTTAGATAAAGGATCTGGATCAACGCAGGCTGGGAGGGCCGAAGGGCCTCTTCCTGTGCTGTAATTTTCTTTGTTCTTCTATTTAATGGTCGCGTTGCGCTTAAGTGAGAGCACAACGAGGGCGTTAAATCGTAAGACAGGCCAAAATAGAGAAACTTGCCAGGCAGCGATCTGTTTGCGATCTAACTAGCCTGCTCCCGTTGGCGAAATCAGGATCCCACCGCAGCGTGTTGAGAAACTAATAACCACTACTTAAGCCCAATCTCCATACAATTAACGGAAGCGATCCCCTAATCTAAGCTCTCTTTCTCCAGCAAAGGGGACCAGCAACGTTGCGTGCAGGTGCCTGGTGTACACGGTCTGGGGTCCGGTGAGCATGGGTGTGTGTGCCGGGGGTTTGGGGGGAGGAGCAGTGGGGGGGACTGGCGGGTCCCTCTGGTTGTCAGCCTCTCACCCCCTCCAATTCCTTACTGTTATTGCATGGGATGGAGGTTATCTTGGACCCCGCAGAACGTGCCCAAGTGGTACCGGCCAGGTGGCCAGATGCCGGAGGAGGCAGCAGCATTGACAGAGGCTTGTGGCAGTGCCCCATGTGTAGGGCCCCACCCCATAACCTGAGGACCCAACGCCCATTAGGCCAGGAGGGACGCTGCGGGGGGCGGCCTGCATTGGCCCACGGTGCACAGGCATCACTGGTCTTTCGAACCGATGACGGACAGGCTGCAGGAGGCTCTGTCTCAAACCAATGACGATGCAGCACCTGTGCCATGTCCTCGCAGACAAGGCACCACGTGGAGAAGGAGTATACCCGCTCCCGATGGGTGTAAAGGTCATCGCAGCTCTGAACTTCTATGCCTCAGGATCATTCCAAAGCTCGAACGGGGACTTGTGCAGCATTTCACAACCTGCAGCCCACCAGTGCATCCATGAAATGATGGAAGCCCTGTTTGTCAAGGCAGAAAACTAAACTTTGACATGGACCAGGCCCAACAAGATGTCTGGGCAGCAGGAGGCCCTCATTCTTGCCTATTTCACATAAGACATGGCTTGGTCCGTCATTCCCCCGATTTGTCACTACTCCCCCCCCCCCCCCCCCAGAATCTGTGTGACATTACTCCATGGCACTATCAGCGGATCATGGCCGAGAGCAGAAGATGATGATAACCCACAGAGAGCTGAGCACTGCTCCTCAATCAATGCCATCGTCTGAGCCCTGCCTGTCTGCTGAGTGCTTGCTCACATCTATCACCTGCACATGTTGAGAGGGGTCTGGGGAGGAGGGAGGGGAGGCGGGGAGAAAAGAGGAGTCCAGGAACAGATTTTAATGATTTACAGAAGTGCCCCACTGCCCCACCCCGGTGCCCATTCGGTGATCCTCAACGTGCTTAGTCTTCCTTGCGTGTCCCCAGGATGCACATCAGAGGCAGCCTGCTGCTTACCTATCCCATAGCATACAATGCCAGTGGCTGGTGTCCTCTGGGCCAGAGGGCCCCAGCACAATTTCAGGCAGCACATGCTCTGCCATACCACGCTGTACCGAGTGCTGACTGCGAGAAGCACTGTTGTCAAGGGGGTGGAACTCTGGGGAGCTGGTGGCCACCATAGCCACACGATAGGATCGCACCAGGTTGACACATGCAGTTCCTCGGCTATGCCCACCTGGGACTGGGACATGCTCCACAGCGCCCCATCAAGGACCACCTGGTACTGGGTGACGTCCGCCAGCGACTAGGACATGCTGTTGAAGCGCTCAGCAATGGCCACCACTGACTGAACCCACGCCGTAGACACCTGCACTCATGCTACCAACGTGCACCAGACTCTCGACTGTGGTCGCCACCCCAGCAGTGTTGGGCACAGTGCCACGCTACAATCGGCAATGGACCTGCTGGAGTGTCGATGGCGTCCCCCTCTGAATCTCATGGCTGCACCCTATCATCTGCACCAGCTCTGGCGAAACCTGTTCCAGAGGCTCCGCTCTGACTGGGACACAGCTGAGTCCTGGGATCCAGCATATTGCTGTCTTGCCTCCGCCGTTGGAAAATCAGCAGCTGTGTGGTGCTCACCAGAATGTGCCCCAGATTCCTGACCACTACTGTTGACCACCGAGGTGTGTGTCTCTGTACTGGTGGAGGGTGGGGATAATAATCTTTATTAGTGTCACAAGTCAGCTTACATTAACACTGCAAAAAAGTTACTGTGAAATTCCCTTGTCGCCACATTCCGGCGCCTGTTCGGGTATACTGAGGGAGAATTCGGAATGTGCAATTCACGTAACAAGCACGTCTTTCGGGACTTGTGGGGGGAAATCGGAGCACCCGGAGGAAACCCACGCAGACACTGGGAGAACGTGCAGACTCCGCATAGGCAGTGACCCAAGCCGGGAATCGAATCCGGTTCCTGGCGCCGTGAAGCAACAGTGCTGCCCTGATAGCTGTGTCATGAGAACGGTGGCGTCCTGGGAGCTCTGCTCCAGAGGTGTTCTCTTGGGGGGGGGGGGGGGGGGGGGTCAGAGGGCTGTGCTGGTTTCTCAATCACATAGGAGCATCAGTGCCAGTGTTAGAGATGGATTCTAATCGAAAATATGAATGGGGCTGGTTTAGCGCAGTGACCTAAATAGCTGGCTTGTAATGCAGAACAAGGCAGCAGCGCGGGTTTAGTTCTCATATTGGCCTCCCCGAACAGGTGCCGGAATGTGGCGACTAGGGGCTTTTCAGAGTAACTTCATTGCAGTGTCAATGTAAGCCTACTTGTGACAATAAAGATTATTATTGTAACATCCAGTGCAGATCCATGAGTATCCCTCACTCCTATGCAACCACATCCTGTTCATAGAAAATAGGAATAGGAGGCCATTTGGCCCTTCAAGCCTACTCTGCCATTCATTACGATCATGGATGATCATCCAACTCAGCAGCCTGATCCTACCTTCCCCCATTTCCTTTAATCCCCTTCACCCCAACTGCTATATCTAACTGCTGCTTAATATTTTGACCCCAACTACTTACTGCGGCACCAAATTCCACAGGTTGACCACTCTCTGGGTGAAGAAATTTCTCCTCGTCTCTGTCTTAAGTGGTCTCAGACTGGTCTCAGACAATCCTCAGACTTTGACTTCTGGTTCTGGACACTTCACCATCGGGGACATCCTTCTTGCATCTACCCTGTCTAGCCAGTGCCAACAGCTGCAAAGCCTGTGGATTAATGGACATGTGGTCAGTGGGAGGGATGTATCAGTCTGAATGGCATTAACAATTTCGGTTTGACAGGCCATCTGGTTGAGGGCCGGTGAAGCATCACCTCAGCACCATGTGCCAGTCTCTACGGTGGTCAGTGCTCTGTCCTTGGCCACCAAGATAAGTGGAAGAAAGTGTAGAGGGGGCAGTGGGAGTCTGGAATTTGCTGCCCAGGTTGGTGATGGAGGCAGAAACCCAAAACTCTTGTTAAAAAGTACCTGGATCTGCACCTTAAATGCTGTAAGCTACAGGGCTATGGACTGGTGCAACAGGTGGTATTAGAAAGGGCACCTGGGTGCCCTAGGGCTGGCATGGAAAAGATGAGCTGAATGGCCTCCTTTGCTGCAAAATTTCTATGCTTCTAAAAGCATCTCCCACTTTAAAAAGTCATGAGCTCTGACATTGCTTCTTGGCATTTCAAGGAGTGTTCTCCCTATAGTGTTGTGGCATAAATAAATGCAACCAGATTTAACTGTTGACAAGAACAAAGAACAGCATCGGAGCAGGCTCTTCGGCCCTCCAAGCCTGAGCCCATCACGATGCCTCTCTGAACTA
This sequence comes from Scyliorhinus canicula, assembly GCF_902713615.1. NCBI lineage: Eukaryota > Metazoa > Chordata > Chondrichthyes > Carcharhiniformes > Scyliorhinidae > Scyliorhinus > Scyliorhinus canicula. The sequence continues at coordinate 75,014,292 of NC_052163.1, read as the reverse complement.
AAACCTTTTGCACTACCGGGGACCGTATCCCTCTATCCCCATCCTATTCATGTATTCGTCATGACATCGCTATTGTATCTGCTTCCACCCCCACCCCCCAACTCCGTAGCAGTGCATTTGAGGCACTCGCCACCCTCTGTGTAAAAAAATATTTGAATCGCGCATCCCCTCTAAACTTCCCACTCGCACCTTAGACCTATGTCCCTGAGTAATCGACTTTTGCACCCTGGGGGAAATAGTGTCTGTCTGTCTAATCTGTCCATGTCACTCATAATTTTGTAAACCTCGATCAGGTCACCCCTTAACTTCTGTAGTTCCAGTGAAAAAAGTCCGAGTCCCAGCTCTGATCCCTGTGGAACACCACTAGACACAGCGTTCTAGTCAGAAGAGCACCCTTCCACCTCTACCCTCTCTTCTATGACCTAGCCAGTTTTTTATCCATCTTGCCAGCTCACCTCTGATCCCGTGTGACTTCACCTTTTGTACCATTCTGCCATGAGGGATCTTGTCAAGGCTTTACTGAAGTCCATGTAGAACAACAGGGCAGCACGGTAGCATGGTGGTTAGCATAAATGCTTCACAGCTCCAGGGTCCCAAGTTCAGTTCCCGGCTGGGTCACTGTCTGTGCGGAGTCTGCACGTCCTCCCCGTGTGTGCGTGGGTTTCCTCCGGGTGCTCCGGTTTCCTCCCACAGTCCAAAGATGTGCGGGTTAGGTGGATTGGCCATGCTAAATTGCCCGTAGTGTCCTAAAAAGTAAGGTTAAGGGCGGGGGGGGGGGGGGGGGGGGGGGGGTTGGGTTACGGGTATAGGGTGGATACGTGGGTTTGAGTAGGGTGATCATTGCTCGGCACAACATCGAGGGCCGAAGGGCCTGTTCTGTGCTGTACTGTTCTATGTTCTAACATCCACTGCCCTAGCCTCATCAATCATCTTTGCAACTTCCTCAAATAACTCAAAAGAAACAACAAAGAAAATTACACCACAGGAACAGTCCCTTCGGTCCTCCAAGCCTGCACCAACCAAGCTGCCTTTCTGAACTAAAACACCCTACCCTTCCGGCGACCATTTCCCTCTACTCCCATCCTATTCATTTATTTGTCAAGACATCCCTTAAAAGTCATTATCATATCTGCTTCCACTACCTTCCCCGGCAGCGAGTTCCAGACTTCCACCACCCTTTAAACCTTGCCCCTCGCACCTTAAACCTATGCCTCCTATTAATTTACTCTTCCACCCTGGGAAAAAGCTTCTGACTATCTACTCTGTTCATGCCCCTCATTATCTTGTACACTTCTGTCGGGTCGCCCCTCAACCTCTGTCATTCCAGTGCGAACCAACCAAGTTTCTCCAACCTCTCTTCATAGCTAATGCACTTCATACCAGGCTACATCCTGGTCAACCTTTTCTGTACCCTCTCCAAAGCCTCCACATCCTGCTGGTAGTGTGGCGACCAAGATTTAACATTCTGGCTTCAACTAATTGATAATTCACTCAATTCGGCCAAACTGTCTATCAATTTTAAGAGATATATGCATTTAAATATCTTGGTTCCACTTTCCCATAGCATTGCTTGCCAATTTTCCAAATTAGCCACACCTGCATCTATCATTAATTAGAAAAACACAGTATTCGCTAAGAAATTATATCTCTAGACTGGCTGTTTCCATAGAAAACTGCCCAGTTTTTACCATACAATGTGGCCTTTTAGCTAGTTGACGTCAATGATCTCGCAGTCTCAAGCGGCCTGCAAAATGTGAAACCTTAAGAAAGAAATTAAAGACTGTTATCTGGATTAACTCTTAGTGGGTTCCCAGCTATTTGTTGCACTGAAGTAATGAAATGAAAATCGCTTATTGTCACAAGTAGGCTTCAAATGAAGTTACTGTGAAAAGCCCCTAGTCGCCACATTCCGGCGCCTGTTCGGGGAGGCTGTTACGGGAATCGAACCATGTTGCTGGCCTGCCTTGGTCTTCTTTCAAAGCCAGCGATTTAGCCCTGTGCTTAATATGATTATAGTTAATTATTCTTAATGAGTTCTCAATTAAACCTCTATCATCTCCCCTTACTTTTATGGTTATAGCTGATTAGAAAATTCAATTTCTATCACCCTCATAATCTTGTACACTTCTATCAGGTCACCCCTCAACCTCTCATTCCAGTGAGAACCAACCAAGTTTCTCCAACCTCTCTTCATAACTAATGCCCTTCATACCAGGCTACATCCTGGTAATTCTTTTCTGTACCTTCTCCAAAGCCTCCACATCCTGCTGCCAGTGTGGTGACCAGAATTGAACACTCTATTCCAAGTGCGGCCTAGCTAAGGTTGTATAATGCTGCAACATGACTTGCCAATTTTTAAATTCAATACCCTGGCCAATGAAGGCAAGCATGCTGTATACCTTCTTGACTACCTTCTCCACCTGCGTTGCCACTTTCAGTGACCTCTGTATCTGTACAGCCAGATTCCTCTGCCTAGCAATACTCTTGAGAGTTCTGCCATTTATTATTTCCCATCTGTATTAGACCTTCCAAAGTGCATTACCTCACATTTGTCCGGATTAAACGTCATCTACCATCTCTCCGCCCAAGTTTCCAACCAATCTATATCCTGCTGTGTCCATGGTCCTCATCGCTATCTGCAATTCCACCAACCTTTGTGTCGTCTGCAAATTTTCTAATCAAACGAGTTACATTTTCCTCCAAATTATTTATATATTAGAAACAGCAAATGTCCCAGCACTGATCCTTGAGGAACGCCACTAGTCACAGCCCTCCATTCAGAAACACGCCCTTCCACTCTTCTATGACCGAACCAGTTCTGTATCCATCTTGCCAGCTCACCTCTGATCCCGTGCGACTTCACCTTCTGTACCAGTCTGCCATGAGGGAGCTTGTCAAAGGTTTTACTGAAGTCCATGTAGACAACGTCCACTATCCTTCCCTCATCAATCATCTTTGTCACTTCCTCTCAAAACTTGATCAAGTTAGTGAAGCAAGACCTCCCCTTCTCAAAACCATGTTGCCTCTCGCTTATACGTCCACTTATTTCCAAATGGGAGTAAGTCCTGTCTCGAAGAATCCTCTCCAATAATTTCCCTGCCACTGACGTAAGACTCACCGGCCTGTAATTACCTGGATTATCCTTGCTATCCTTCTTAAATAAAGGAACAACATTGGCTATTCTCCAATCCTCTGGGACCTCCTGTAGCCAGTGAGGATACAAAGATTTCTCTCAAGGCCCCAGCAATTTCCTTCCTTGCCTCTCAGTATTCTGGGGAATATCCCATCAGGTCCTGGGGACTTGTCGATCTTAATGTTTTTCAAGACCCCCAATACCTCCTTTTTGATCTCAACATGACCCAAACTATCTATACAGCCTTCCCCAGACTCATCATCCACCAAATCCTTCTCGTTGGTGAATACTGATGCAAAGTACTCATTTAATACCTTGCTCGTTTCCTCTGGCTTCATGCATAGATTACCTCCCCTGTCCTTGTGTGGGCCAACCCTCTCGCTCTTTATATATGTATAAAAAGCCTTGGGAATTTTCCTTCATCCTGCCGGCCAATTACTTTTCATGACCCCTTTTAGCCCTCCTGACTCCTTGCTTAAGTTTCTTTCTACTTTCCTTGTATTCCACACTTTCTTTGTGTGTTCCCAGCCTCCTAGCCTTGACAAATGCTTCAATTTTTCTTTTTGACTGGGCTTACAATATCTCCCAATATCCCCCCCACCCCCCCCCCCCAAATACCCGGTCCAGTACGGCCCCTTCCCTAGTTGGAATATCTACATACTTTTTCAAGAAGCCCTCCTGGGTGCTCCTTACAATGCCCCATCCACATCCCTAGCACTAAGTGAGTCCCAGTCAATATAGGGGAAGTTAAAATCACCCACCACAGCAGCCCTGTTACTTTTACAACATACCAAAATCTGCCTAATAAAATATATTGACTTAATTTCAGAGCAAAATAATAATTTGATCTCTGAGTCTGTAGGTTGACTACATTCCAGACGGGATTTAATGTTGGTTTGACCTGCAGTAAACTTAATTGCACTGTTTCTTTTATCGAAATGTGTGCATGGGATGTGGGCTTTGCTGGCTCGGCCAGCATTTGTTCCCCTAAATGCCCTTGGGAAGGTGGTGGTGAGCTGCCTTTTTGAGCTGCTGCAGGAACTCCCTCGTGCTGTTGGGAAGGGTGTTCAGGAATTTGCCCCAGTGACAATAAAGGAATACAATATATTTCCAAATCAGGATGGTGTTGACTTGGAGGGCAACTTGCAGTAGTGGTGTTCCCATGAATCTGCTGCCCCTAGCTTGTAGAGATCACTGGTTTGGAATGTGCTGTTGAAGGAGCCTTGGTGAGTTGCTTCAGTGCATCTTATAGATGTTACACACTGCTGCTACTGTGCCTCGGTGGTGGAGGTAGTGGATGCAGAAGGTGCTGGAAAGGGTGGCAAACAAGCTGGCTGCATTGTCCTTCGTTGTATTGAGCTTCTTGTGTTGTTGGGGCAGCATTCATCCAGGAGAGTGGAAGGTATTCTATCACAATCCTGACTAGACCATTGTAAATAGTGGTCAGACTTTGTGGAGTCAGGATGCTGAGATTGGAAGAATTGAGCAATGCTAATGCCATTGAATGTGAAACAAAAATGGTTAGATTCTCTCTTGTTGCAGATGGCCATTGCCTGGCACTTGTGTGGCGCAGATGTTACCTGCCACTTATCTGCAGGTCTTGCTGCGTATAGGCATGGACTATTTCGATGTCTGAGTTGCGGTGAATGTGCGAACATCCCCACTTCTGACCTCCTGGAGGGAAGGTCATTGAAGCAGCTGAAGATGGTTGGGCGTAAGACACTACACTGAGGAACTCCTGCAGTGATGTCCTAGGACTGAGATGATTGGAGTCCAACAACCACAGCCATCTCCTTTGTGGTAGCTATGACTCCAATGAGTGGAGAAACGTTCCAATGATTCCCATAGACTCCAGACTTGCTAAGTTGTCTTGGTATTGCGCTCTGTCAAAAGTTACCTTGATATCAAAGTCTGTCACTCTCCCCTTTTCTCTTCAGTTGTTTTGCCCATGTTTGGACCAAGGTTATAGTCCGACCATGCGCTGAGAGTCCTTGGCAGGACCCAAACTGAGCGTTATTGCTGAGTAAGTGCTCCTTCACAATACTGTTGATTATATCTTCCATCACTTTGTTGATGATTGAGAGTAGACTGAGAGGGCAGTACTTGACCACATTGGATTTATCCTGCTTTTTGTGTATAGGATGTACCTGGATAATTTTCCACATTGCTGGATAGGTGCCAGTGTTGTAGTTGTACTGGACCTTGGCTGTAATGCTGGTGTCTGGACATGGTATGGAATGATTCATTGAATATAACGTTGTCAGGCAGCTGCTTGACTAGTCTGTGGGACTACTCTCCGAAGTTTGGCATCAATCCTCAGATGGTAATAAGGAGGTCAATGGGCTGGGATTGCTGTTGTTTCCATTGCCTAGTCAGTGCTGGTTTCATTCCTTTTACACTTTATATTGGTTTGATACAACTGAGTGGCCTTTAAGAGGATATTTAGAGTCAAACACATGGGCCGGGATTCTCCCTTCTGGGGACTAAGTCCCCACGCCGGCAGGAAAAGCGGGGCCAACCACTCCGGCGTCAACAATCTCCAAAAGTAAGGAATTCTCCTTACTTTCGGAGGCTAGGTGGACGCTGGAGATGTTTGGCGCCGCTCCAGTCGGCGCCGAAGTTCGCGCATGCACGGACCGGCCGGTGTATTTCTGTGCATGCGTGGGGTTCTCTTGTCTGCGCTGGCCCCTGGGCAATATGGCGGAGCCCTACAGGGGCCTGGTGCGGAGGAAAGAAGTGCCCCCATGAAACAAGCCCACCCGCAGATCGGTGGGCCCCGAACGCGGGCCAGGCCACCATGGGGGTGCCCCCTGAGGACCGCCGCCCCCCGCGCGCGAGCGCCCCCACCCCCCACCCCCCACCCCCCACACTCACCTGCCAGGTCCCGCTGTGTGTGAGGTGAGTAATTCACGCCGGCGGGACTGGCCAAAAATGGACTGCCGCTCGGCCCATCGAGACCTGGAGAATCGCCGGGCCGGGGGGGGGGGGGGGGCTGCAAAAAAGCGCTGGAGAATAGGGCAGCCGGTGGCGGGGCAGGATTCGCGCCTCCCCTGGGAATTCTCCAACCCGGCAGGGGGTCGGAGAATCCCAGCCATGTTGTCGGTTTGGGATCATGTGTAGGCCAAACGAGTTAAAGATGTCAGATTTCCTTTCCTCTGGGAAATGAATGAACCAGATGGGTTTTTGCAATAATCAACAATAGTTATGTGGTCACTATTACGAGCTTTTAATTCTGGTTCCACAGTCCAAAGATGTGCAGGTTAGGTGGATTGGCCATGATAAATTCCCCTTAGTGTCCAAAATTGCCCTTCGTGTTGGGTGGGGTTGCTGGGTTATGGGGATAGGGTGGAGGTGTTAACCTTGGGTAGGGTGCTCTTTCCGGGGGCTGGTGCAGACTCGATGGGCCGAATGGCCTCCTTCTGCACTGTAAATTCTATGTAAATCTATGTAAGAGCCAAGCGGGCCCAAAATATTAACTCTGTCCTTACAATGCTGCCAGACTAGCTATGTTTTTCCAGCATCCTTTGTTGTTTCCCAGAACATTAGCCTGAGCTTCTTTATTAATAGCCTTGTGGCATTTCTACAACGCAACTGCCTCCACCTTAAGGCCATTATATCAAAAAGAATCCAAATCCTGTCACAATAAAGGAGAAAAGTCTCTGTTCTCTCTGCTCCATGATACACCTACTAATTTAAAATCCTTTGTTTTTTATTACACATTTGTTTGCAAGGATGTTACAGAATTGAGGCATTACACATCACTGGAAAGATTGTACAATTTAGAGCTGTTCTTTTTAGAAAAGAGAAGTCTTCGAAGCAATCTTATGAATCGGTAGAAAAGGGTATATGATGTGGAGAGAATATTTTAACTTAAGGGAGATTCCAAAACTAGTCCATAAATAGAAGATACTAATAAATCTAGTAGGGAAAAAGGCGAAATTACTTGGAGGTGCTGAAGGTGTTCATTACCCCAGGAAGTGGTTGAAGCATATGCTTCAAAAGTAAGGTGGAGCAGTACATGAGAAAAACAAAGTAGACAAATTGAAAGGCTGAAATGGGAAGAGAGTCAGGCGGAGTATAAACACCAGTTAATACGGTAGAGTCGCCAAAGGTTGCTTTCCTCTTTGAGGGGGCGAGCTGACTGGTGGTGATTTAACCTGAGGATCATCACACCTCAGGCAAGGTTGAGACCTCAACCGATATGGAAATTGAACACGCACTGCTGAGCTCGCTCTGCCAGCTGTCTAACCAACTGAGCTAAAATGGTCCTGGTTTACTGGAACTATAGCCCCCATCACAGAAGCTACTTGCTCTTGTCCAGGGGACATGACTCGTCAGTGTCATGTTTGTATAGACTGATTGAACCAACTGCTCTGTTTATGTGCTGTACATTCTATATAGTTTATTGTGACATTTCTCCTCTGTGTGCAGGACAAGACTTAAGATTTCAGAATGAGAATGCCTTCAATGAGGATTTGATCCCCAGCAGTCACCATGTTCAATTGCTTGACCATTTGCAGATCAGTGATGAGAATTGCTGTGATCAGTATGGATACAAAACGTTCAAGGAAAGTATGAGTCCCTTTTGTGAAACTATTGAGAAATTAGGAATAACAGAAGAATCAAATAAACAAGTTGCCCTTTCCAATTGTAATTTAAATGCCAATGTGAAATTTGCCAGCAAGCAGGTGGTTGATGTGTATGATATTGCACATGATAACGAATGCAATAAACACCAGTTTTCCACCAAGAAGTCAGAATTGGATCATCACCTGCTAATGGACACCATGAACACTGCTTCATACAGTGCTGAGGAACTGGAAATTAAAGGCCTGGGACCTGAAAAACTTAACAAAACTATTTTAGGAGTAAGTAAAGAAACTAAATTAGCTGAAGATTTGTTGTTTCTTACTTCAGATGGAGGTCAGAATAATATATCAAAACAGATCAATTCTTATAGACAAACCAAAGATGGGACAGAACTAGAAGTAGATGGAAAATTAGTTACAAAGACTGATAAAATGTCAAGCTTGTGGTGTGAATATCACACGTTTAGTAAACAGTGCTTTGAAGATCACACACAAAAACTGCACAGTGACTATGAATTTGCCAAACAAACTCCAACCACAGTGGGGCTGCCGTACTCAGGATGTGATGCAAATGATGTGAATTTTCAAGTTGATTCAACTAATTATGATCCTCTGATCAGAGAGACAATAGTGGGAAAAAGTGATCCAATTAGACCTGAATGTGAAAATCCTGTCACAAATATCACAGGCATCCCAAAAATAGCTGGTTGCGAGTCTTCAGAGAACGCGCCACAGGAATCTGGCCAAAAAATGAGAAGAACATTAAAACTTAAAAAAAGGAGAACTGTATTCTATATAAAACGACTATGTCTGTTTCATTGTATTATTTGTCCATTTCACACTTTGTATCATCGTTGTGTCTTACGCCATGTCAGAAATGTGCACCTCCACCCGAGTGGAAGACGTAAAGTTAAACGTTGTGTTAGTTTTTCCAGTGACTTAAGAACATTGAAACTTTGTAAAGGGGAATACACTTTTAAAAAGTTCAATTTGAACAACAGTGTGTTGCCTTTAAAAATAAATTACTTTCCTACAGTAAAACCAGATACTGGTGTAAGAAGTGAAGATGTAAATTTGGTACCCTCTATTACAAAACCATTGTTCTGCTTTAGTCAATTGGATATTACTGAATCAGAAAGTTGCTTAAGCAAGCAACACATCGATTCACACTGTGAAGCATCATTGGTACAGCAGATTAGTGATCAAATCCAATTGTCAGTCCCTTGTCTTCTGGTTAATGACTCAAATACTAATGCAAGTTCAAAAATGTTTAAAGAGACGATTGGTGTCTCTTCATGTTTCTCAACCTTAATGACTCCTTACAAGAAGGCAGCTTACGGTGATCTGAATATTAAAGCTCTGCCGCCTTCTAGTAAATGCCTATCATTGGAAGCCATTGTGAAAAACCTGAAAAGTCGCATGATATCGGCAATCAAATGCAGGCCAGCAGTTGCTTTGCTCAACGATCGAACTGCAAAGCCTAAACGAAGCATTCCATTTTGTAGAACAACAGAGGAGCAGCGTACTAAGTGGGCGATGGAGGCATATAGCTTCTTAAAACAGCAGAAGATTGAAAGAGCAGCAGAGTTTTCCTTGTGTGGTGGTGATGATTCTCTCCTTGGTGCGATTGCTGAAATTGAGGTGGTGCTATCTGATACAGATGATGATAACTATTCACAGGTTTACAGAAATTATGGTACTTTGTATGAAAACTTGGCAAAAGCAGCAGAAGACAAAAGCAAAATTCTGTGTCCGACATCAAGTGCAAGAAAGAAACCACAAATTGTTTGTACTGGGGTGTATAGATGTGATTTGTGTCCTTTTTCAAATGCTAACATTATGTCTGTCCTTTCACACTACCACAGACAACACCCTGAAGAGAATATGTCATGCAACAGGATCAGGAAATACAGCCAAAATATGAACTTGCATAGAGAGATAGATTTGCCTTCGCCCATACGCACCTTGTTTTTGTTTGATTCTGAATCTACTGATCCAGTTGTACCTTGCTTTGGTGAATCTAATGAAATGTGTTTCTGTGAATATTGTTCATACAGCGGAGACTGGGTTTCTTTATTTGAGCATTGCCAAAAAACTCATGCATCTATAAAAATAGACGAAACTTGTGACCAGAAAAAATCACCGAGGAAAATTTTCAACAATATGCAAGTCAGGGCACCACTAGAATCCACTTCCACTTCAACCTTCAGTAGTGAACCACAGGTGGTGTTTCAGTGCCAGGTCTGTAATTTTACCTGCTCATCAAGACGAGTTATTTGTAGACATTATTGCATCAGGCAGAGCATTACTTGTGCGCAAGTTGAAGACTCCGATATTGTTTACAAATGTGCCTTGTGTATGTTTACTCATTTAACTCAGCAAGGACTCATTAATCACTATCTCATCTACCATGATATTGAACCGCCGTGTAGCTCGCATGGCATGAAGACAGGCCATAATGAACTTGTTTCACTAGCATCCAACGATGATGATCTGAAAGCTGGTATGGAAAAACAGAAATGCATGCTTTGTTCATTTAAGGCTATTACTCAAAAAGAACTTTTGTTCCATTATAAATTGCGACATCCCAGATTTTATTCCCAAAATAGGTGCACTATTGAGTGTAAAAATAATGCCAACTTGCATGTAACTAACCTAGACCCGCAATTTTATGAAATAAAAAAATTCAGAGAGAATGGAAGTGAATGTGTAAATGCTATGTTGGAGTGGGGAGTGAGTACAGCAAGTGTGGTTAATACAAAGGAACCGTTAACCTTTAATGACAGCAATGAACTGGAATTCATCATCTGTAAAGGAAATCAAAGCTCAGTAACAGCTATGCCAGTCAGACAGCACTTGAGAAATCAGAACAACAGCCCAAACTATTGTGAACGGAAAATGAACAATTCTTTCACCATGGCTATAAATTCAATAAATGTAACAAGTTTGCCACACAAACAATTTTCTCTGTCGACAAGTGGTAGTCGGTGCTTGGAATATAACCTCATAATGCCAGAAAAGCAAAATGTTGACAACAGTGACTTTTTCTGTGAATTTGGCGACCCTTTGAATACAAGGACAGACCAGGAATGTATATTCAGTGCTGAAGATGACTGGCATCAAGGAGACCTGGTATGGTTGGCTGATTCTTAATTTCACTTTTTTGTTGTAACATAGAGATTGGAGATAGTGAGGAATAAATTTATTCTGTTTGAAACTTAAAAGTAACTCCCTCTACTTAATGCTCCCATTTAGTGCCTTGCCTAAGTCAAGCTTAGCTTCAATGTTTTAGTCCATTTTTGATTAATTTTGTTTGTATGAAAAATATTATGATCGGGGCAATTTGATGTGAAATATTTATTTCTTCAGATAATGTAAAAGACCTTGTTAACTTTGGATGATATTAATTCAGGATATATGTGTAATTTAACTTGTTTCGGACAAAGTAAATTTCCAAAGTTATTTCTCCTTTATGTTTTTGTTGTAACTGCAATTGTTTATTTTGCATAAGCCAAATTGTTTTAATTCCAGATTTCTGCAGAAATTTGTTAATTAAACAAATTAACTTGAATTTTTTACATTCCATATATGGTACGTTATGCAGGCAGCAAAATCTAAGGTGGCATCCGCTCAAAAAAAATTTCTTAATTTGAATCATTCTGATCTCATGGAAAATCTTTTCCACGTGAATTATGTTCTTTATACACCTCATCACTGGAATCTGACGCAGGTGTCACAAACCACGCTGATGTTGTGCGAGGGTATCCCAACTCGGAATATCAGTTTGTGGGGATGTATAGTTTTGTTTTTGCAATGGTGTGCAGAGTCAAGTGAAACCCCCTTTGAGAATAAGCAGCCCAATTGTGTAAGAATTAATAACTGCTATTTATTAAATTATAGAAAAGACAAATACACATGAACAGGACTATACTACACTAAGACAATTAAGTATATGAATTACTAAAACACACAGATTATGTAGAATGTACCCTTTGTTCCAAAATATACCTATGATCCCTAAACTCCTTAAGTTCTCCCCTTTCCTTAAATAACATCCAAATCAAATAGATATATTTGTCAAAACCAGCTTATAGTTACCATACATTACAGGGTATAATCAAGTGTGGGACATGTCTTGTCCTGGTCCAGCGAAGATATTTAAATCACCTTTACAATGGTTCCTGCACCACCTCGGTTCTAAGACTTCAAGCTGTTGGATGTAAAACTGGCCTCCAGGCTGCTATATGTAAAATGGCACCCCTGCTTCTGAGGGTGCTGACAATTATACCATCATTCCCTTTTGATTCTGCATTCTGTGTATTTGGCTGTCTGCCCCTCTCACAAAAGCAATAAATTAACTTTGTGCATACCTTTTAAAAAAAAATGAAATAAATAAATAAATAAATTTGAGTACCCAATTGTTTTTTTCCAATGAAGAGGCAATTTAGCATGGCCAATCTACCTGCCCTGCACATCTTTGGGTTGTAGGAGTGAGACCCACAGACACGGGAGAATTGTGCAAATGCCACACAGACAGTGACCCGGGGGATGTGATCAAACCCGTGTCCTCGGCGCTGTGAGGCAGCAGTGCTGACCAAACTTGTGCATACCTAAATGATCTCCCAATTTCTAAATAAGTTGTTTCTACTAATAGGCGATTCACACCTGATTCTAGCTAGATGTCTGCTAATCTTGTTACTGGTAAAGACTCCTCTCAGCCGGTCTTTTGAATACTGGCTACTGTTGTCACTAGGAAGATTTCTACTTGTTTCTGGGACGATTGCATCCTATTATGTCTTGTTAAATTCACGTTACTGCTGTTAAGAGGCAAATTCATTACATGGCAGATTGCACAATAAAGCTCGGATACTTGTAGATTAACATTTTATTTACTGAATTTTTAAAAAATTCTAACCTTTAATGACATTTTTTTGGGAATTTAACTCCTTTTATCAGTCTGCTTTGTCAGTGCATGTTTAACATTGACAGCGAACATCAAGCCGTTGTGTGGAGATGCTACTTGCTCCTTCTGTAAGTAGTGCTGTAACATATTTGCTGTGTTAAAGATGGCAAACTGATGCTGAATGGTTACTGTTTTAAATGATAGTCATGACTTTAGAGTTTGGCCATTGATTGCCCTTAAATCTTTAAAAATGTTTTCTGATTTTGCTTTGTTTTTCAAATATAGCATATGGTGATCTCCGGTAAGACCAGCCTTTATTGCCCATCCCTCATTACTCTTGGGGTGTTGGTGAGCCACCTTGAATAGCTGCAGTCCGTATGGTGTAGGTGCACCTCTGTGCTGTTTGGAGGGACTCCCAGAATGTACTCTGGCATGGTAAAGGAATGGCAATATATTTACAAGTCAGAATGGTGTGTGACTTGGAGGGGAACTTGCAAGTGTCGTGCTTCTCATGTGCCTGTTGCCCTTGGCCTTCTAGGTGGTACAGGTTATGGGATTAGAAGGTGATGTTGATGAAGCTTGAGTGAGTTGCTGCAGTACATCGCATAAATAATAGACATTGCCAAACTGTGGTGGAGGGAATGAATGTTAAAAGTGATGGGTGGGGTGTAAATCAAGCAGGCTGCTTTGTGTTAGGTGATATCAACTTTCTTGAGCTTTGATGGAGCTGCACTCATTCAGGCAAGCGGGGAGTATTTGATCACACTCTTGACTTGGTAAGAAGTCTTACAACACCAGGTTAAAGTCCAACAGGTTTGTTTCAAACACGAGCTTTCGGAGCACGGCTCCTTCTTCAGGTGACCTGAAGAAGGAGCCGTGCTCCGAAAGCTCGTGTTTGAAACAAACCTGTTGGACTTTAACCTGGTGTTGTAAGACTTCTTACTGTGCTCACCCCAGTCCAACGCCGGCATCTCCACATCATGACTCTTGACTTGAACCTTGGAGATGATGAACAAGTTTTGGAGTCGGGATGGATTACTTATTGAAAAATTCTCAGCCTCTGACCTGCTCTTGTAGCCACAGTATTTATATCACTGGCCCAATTTCTGGATGTTTTTGGTGAGGGAATCAGCAATGGTAATATGCTTGACTGTCAAGGGCAGTATATTAGATTCTATCTTGTTGGTGATGATCATTGCCTGACAGTTCTGTGGTGCAAACCTTACTTGCTACTCATCAGCCCAAGCCTGAATGTTGTCCAGGTTTTGCTATATATATGCTGGCAAGGACTGGATTGGGAAAATCAAATTGGCAGAGCTAGCCACGAGGAAGAATTCGTAGTGTATTTGGGGCAGTTTCCTAGAACAATATGCTGTGAACCCAAACGAGGATCAGCCTATTTTGGATAATTTAATGTGTAATGAAGCAGGTTTAATAAAAAATCAGTAACAAATCCCCTAGGAAACAGTAACCATAACGTGGTAGAATTTAGCATTCAGTTTGACAGTGAGAAACTTGGGTCAGAAACGATTGTGCTATATTTAAATAAGGGCAATTACAAAAGAATGAGGGCAGAGTTGGCTGGAGTGGCCTGGGAAAGGAGTTTAGCAAAAAAAAGGCGGTTGATCAGCAATGGGAGACGTTTGTGAAAATGGTTTATGACTTCAACAAACAGATATCCCAGTGAAGAAGAAGGATTCTAGAAAGGGGATAAATTAATCATGGTTAACTAAGGACGTTGAGGATAGTATTAAACTGAAAGAAAAAAACGTACAAAGTGGTAAACCAGAAGGCTTGGAAAGTTTTAAAAAGCAACAAAATATGACCAAAAAATAATAGAATATAAAACTATGATTGTAAATAATATAAAAACAAACAGCAAGAGCTTCTTTAAATATATAAAAAAGGAAGCGAGAGGCCAAATTGAACATAGGCTCCTTAGAGAATGAGAAGAGGAAAATAATAATGGGAAACCAGGAAATGGCAGAGGAGTTAAATAAATATCTCTGATCTTTGTGGTGGAAGACACTAACAACATTCCAAAATGCTAAATAATCAAAGGGCAAAAGGAAGGAAAAAATAAATACAATAACTATCACTAGAGGAAAAAGGCCTCGAGGAAAATGGGGCTAAAGGCCAATAAGTCCCCTGGACCTGATGGGTTACATCCTGGGAAATTAAAGGAAGTAGCTACAGAGAAATTGGATGCACTGGTAGTAATCTTCCAAGAATCCTTAAATTCTGGAAAAGTGCCAGAGGATTGGAAAAGTGCTGAAGTGATTCGCTTATTCAAAAAGGAAGGGAGGCAAACTGGTAACCATAGGCCAGTAGCTTAACTCCTGTCGTTGGGAAAATGTTAGAATTGATTATAAAGGATGTAATAGTAGAGCATGAGAACTGCAAAATATAAGCAGGCAGATTCCGCATAGTTTCATACATGGCAAATAATACCTGACAATTTATTAGAATTCTTTGAGGTGGCGGCGTTATGTAAAGACACCAGTCTGGGAGCATTGGTAACGACGTCTCTGCCGTTCTCGCCGGCCCGATACTCCATAAGCCAGGTGGTAGTGGCGGCTCTGAGGATCTGGGGGCAATGGAGGAGATAAAAGAGTGGAGGGAGCATCGATTTGGACACAGATTTATAACAACCACAGATTTGTACCGGGTAGGCTAGTTGGCGGGCTCCAGAGGTGGCAGGGCGCAGGAATCAGAAGGATGGGAGTTTCTCAGCTTGAAAGCTTTGGAGGATAAATTTAAATTGCCAGCAGGGAATGGTTTTAGGTATTTGCAGGTGCGAGACTTCCTGAGAAAGCAGGTGCCGGCCTTTCTGCTGCTGCCGCCACGGGGGATAGAGGATAGAGTAATTTCCAGTACTTGGGTGGGGAAGGGCATGGTATCGGATATTTATCAGGAGCTTTCGGAGGCAGAGGAAACTCCGGTGGAGTTTGCCTTAAGGGCAAGTGGGAGGACGAGCTAGGTGGAGAGATAGAGGAGGGTCTATGGGCGGATGTCCTAAGCAGGGTGATGCACGATCAATTGCACGAAAGACTCGGATTGGTACAACTGTGGCTTTATTACAGTCAGATGCGTGGCCTCCTACTGGAGAAGGACACGCATGTTTATACGGCTCCTTGTGGGCGGAGCTAGCCGGCAGGGGCTACCGGCAAACCTGTAGTGCAGGTCCTACCGTACATCCCCTAATGCAGGTGCACAGTGGTTCACCGCATTCACCCCCTGTTAAAAATGAGTCCGGCGGGGGTGGCATGGAACTATATACAGATTTACAAATAATTTACAGTGGGGAGGTGAAAAAAATATGTCCATTTTGGTAGTCCGGTGCCCGCCCGAGGTTAAGTCGGTCCGGTGGTTTGACGGTTCGCTGGGAGTGACGTAATGGTGGTGGCGATGACGGTGCTGGTGTCACCGACATCGGTACTGGCAGTGTTGGTGCTGGCCAGTAGTCTGATGACTCCGGGAGTGTGCCGAAATCTTCCTCGTCCTCTAGCGTGGGCAGGGGAAGGAGGGATGGACCTGGTGGGGCTAATGTTGGGAGCACCAGGAGAGGGGAGGGTGGCGCGTGGGTGGGGAAGTGTGTGGGAGTGGAACCTGAGGGAGCCAGGTCCCTGAGTGAGACCATATCCTGGCAGCCGTCGGGCAACTCCACATAGGCATACTGGGGGTTGGCGTGGAGTAAGTGTACCCTGTTCATCAAGGGATCCGCCTTGTGGAGTCAGACATGCCTACGTAGAAGGACCGGTCCTGGAGCTGCGAGCCAAGTTGGGAGCGACACCCCGGATGTGGACTTCCTGGGGAAGGTAAAAACACGTTCATGGGGTGTGTTATTTGTGCCGGTGCACAGTAGAGACCAAATGGAGTGTAGTGCATCAGGCAGGACCTCCTGCCAGCGAGAGGCTGGGAGGTTCTGGACTGTAGGGCCAGCTGGACGGCCCTCCAAACAGTTCCGTTCTCCCTCTCTACCTGCCCGTTTCCCAGGGGGTTGTAGCTAGTCGTCCTGCTGGAGGCGATACCCCTGCTGAGCAGGAACTGACAGCTCATCGCTCATGAATGAGGATCCCATGTCACTGTGGATGTAGTTGGGGAAACGAAACTAAGCGAAGATGGTGTTGAGAGCCTTGATGACGGTGGCAGATGTCATATCGGGCATGGAATGGCGAAGGGGAACCTGGAGAATTCATCGACCACACTGAGGATATATGTGTTGCGGTCGGTGGAGGGGAGGAACCCTTTGAAATCCACGCTGAGGCGTTCAAAGGGGCGGGACGCTTTCACCAGGCGTGTGCGGTCCGGCTGGTAGAAGTGCGGCTTGCACTCCGCAGAGACCTGGCAGTCTCTGGTGACTGTCCGTACGTCCTCGATGGAGGAGGGCAGATTGCGGGCTTTGACGAGGTGGCACAATCGAGTGACCCCTGGGTGACAAAGGCTGTCGTGCAGGGTCCGGAGTTGGTCTACTTGTGCGCTGGCACATGTACCTCGCGAGTGGGCGTCTGGGGGCTCATTGAGCTTGCCGGGGCGATACAAAATCTCGTAATTATAGGTGGAGAGCTCTATTCTCCACCGCAAGATTTTATCATTTTTGATCTTGCCCCGCTGCGTGTTGTTGAACATGAAAGCTACTGACCGTTGGTCAGTGAGGAGAGTGAATCTCCTGTCAGCCAGGTAATGCCTCCAGTGCCGCACAGCTTCAAAGATAGCCTGGGCCTCTTTTTCAACGGTTGAGTGCCGAATTTCAGAGGTATGAAGGGTGTGGGAAAAGAATGCCACGGGTCTGCCTGCCTGGTTTAGAGTGGCGGCGAGGGCGACATCTGAAGCGTCGCTTTCTACTTGAAAGGGCAGTGTCTCATCTACTGCGTGCATCCCGGCCTTGGCTATGTCTGCTCTAATACGGGCAAATGCATGTTGTGCCTCGGCCGTGTGGGGAAATTGGGTGGACTGTATGAGTGGGCGGGCCTTGTCTGCGTAGTTTGGGACCCACTGGGCGTAGTAGGAGAAGAACCCAAGGCAGCGTTTGAGGGCCTTGGGGCAGTGGGGGAGGGGGAGCTCCATGAGGGGACGCATGCGGTCGGGATCGGGCCCCAGGAGTCCATTTTGGACTACATAGCCGAGGATGGCTAGAAGGGTCGTGCGGAACACACACTTGTTGTATGTAAGATTGAGGAGAGTGGTGGTCCGGAGAAATTTAGAGAGGTTGGCGTCGTGGTCCTGCTGGTCATGGTCGCAGATGGTGACGTTGTCCAGGTACGGAAACGTGGCCTGCAGACCGTACCGGTCGACCATTCGGTCCATCTCCCTTTGGAAGACCGAGACCCCGTTAGTGACGCCAAAGGGAACCCTAAGAAATTGATAGAGCAGACCGTCCGCCTCGAAGGCAGTGTATGGACGGTCCGATTTACAAATGGGGAGCTGGTGGCAGATGGATTTTGGGTCAATTGTTGAGAAGACTGCAATCTGATTGACCATATCAGATATGCATGGGAGGGGGTACGCGTCAAGCTGCGTGTACCGATTGATGGTCTGGCTGCAGTCCACAACCATTCTGTGTTTCTCCCCAGTTTTAAGCACTACCAATTGGGCTCTCCAGGGGCTATTGCTGGCCTCGATGATACCCTCCCGAAACAGCTGCTGGACCTAGGACCTGATGAAGGCCTTGTCCTGGGCGCTGTACCGTCTGCTCCTGGTGGCGACGGGCTTGCAATCCGCAGTTAGATTGGCAAAGACGGAGGGGGGGTCAACCTTGAGGGTCGTGAGGCTGCAAACGGTGAGTGGAGGTAGGGGCCTGCCGAATTTGAGGATGAGGCTCTGGAGATTACACTGAAATTCCAGACCCAGCAATAGTGCAGCGCAGGGGTTGGGGAGGACGTAGAGGTGGAAACCGCTGAATTGTACGCCCTGGACAGTGAGACTGACACAGAACCCTCGGATCAAGACAGAATGGGATCCGGAGGCCAGGGAGATTTGTTGATTGGCGGGGTGGACCGCGAGGGAGCAGCGCCTTACCGTGTCTGGGTGAATTAAGCTTTCGGTGCTCCCGGAGTCCATCAGGCAAGAGGTTGCGTGGCCGTTGATTTTCACAACCTGGCCACCGCTTCGACAACAGTGAGGAAGGGACTGGTCCAGTGTCATTGAGGCGAGTTGCAGGTGGTCATACGAGGATTCAGATGGGGAGCGCGGCGACCCGGATCCAGCGTTCCAATCCCGTGGGGGAGACAAAATGGCGGCGTCCGGAGAACCTGTTGGGAACAAGATGGCGGCGACCATGGAGCGCATGTTGTGGGGCGGGGCAAGATGGCGTCGCCGACGGGCCGCACATGGACCTGGAGGGAGAAGATGGCGGTGCCCACTGGTCACACGTGGCCCCGGGGGGAGAAGATGGCGGCGGCCATTGTGCGTTCGGCCGGGGGGATTACGGGCGCGATAGCAGCGACTGCGCGGGCCTGGCACACAGCTGCGAAGTGGCCCTTTTTACCACAGGATGTGCAAGTGGCGGGGCGGGCTGGGCAGCGTTGGCGGGGGTGCTTCTGCTGGCCGCAGAAGTTGCAGCGGGGACCCCCAGGGTGCGTGGCGTGGCGGGCAGCACAGGTGTATTGATAAGGACGGGCCCCAACCGGGGGGGTCATTTGCGGGGTGCAGGAGGGGTGGGCCGCGCGGCGAGCCGGGGAGGCTTGGACGTTTCGAGATGCGACCGTCACGGAGAGCGCTAAAGTTTTCGTCTCCGTTAGGTCGGGCGTGGCCCTTTCCAACAGTCGTCGGATGGGGTCCGACGCAATCCCCGTTACGAATGCGTCACGCATGAGGAGATTGGAATGTTCAGTGGCTGTGACGGCCTGACAGTCACAGTCCCGTACGAGTGGGATAAGAGCCTGCCAGAAGTCTTCGATCGACTCACCAGGTAGTTGTACGTGAGTGGCGAGTACATGCCTTGCGAAGAGTGTGTTGTCTTCTGAGCGTAGTTCTCTTAGTGGCATTGCTTCCGCGTAACTTGGGGCGTCCTGGATCAACGGGAACATGCTGGAGATCAGTCTGGAGTATAGAACTTGGATTTTCTGAGCTTCCGTCGGCGTGGGGGTTGCAGCATTGATGTAGGCCTCAAAACAAGCCAGCCAGTGATTAATGTCCTTTCTGGCGTCGGGTGAGTGTGGATCCAGCTGCAGGCGATCTGGTTTGATCCTGATGTCAATAATGTAGAAAAATCTGACTGTAATAAATTGATGCACGATCAATTGCACGAAAGACTCAGATTGGTACAACTGTGGCTTTATTACAGTCAGATGCGTGGCCTCCTGTGGTGAATTATAAACACTAATAATCCACACTGTATTGTATAACCTGTGTTGAGCCTGTACCTTGTATTAGATCATGTGAGGTTGCGCGGCTCTACCCATAGGGGGAGATGAGGAGCTTGTACTGGGCTCCGCCCATGGCTCCTCCCCCACAATGGTTGTATAAAGCTTGGTAGTCGGAGCCTGCCTGCCAGTTCATCTAGAGTTCATCTCGTCACAGGCAGGCTCTGTTGTAAGACGATTAAAACCACTGTTCGCTTCTAACCACGTGTCGTGTGAATTGATGGTCTCATCAATTTAATCGTCTTAAGAAACAGTAAGGATTGACCATGGAATCAGGCCTCAAACCTGATCGACTGGAACTCAACACACAGGATGCAGAGGCGAAATAAATCTTTTCACACTGGCTCCGATGTTTTAAGGCCTACCTGGCTGAAGCAAGCACTACAGAAACTAAGGAGGAGCAGAAACTCAGCCTACTGCACGCAAGGGTGAGCCATCGTATATCTACTCAGTTAAATTGTACCGCCTCATGTACAGAGGCCCTGGCCCTACTCGACAGAATGTACGTGAGGCCCGTCAAGGAGGTCTAGGCGCGCCACATTTTTACTACTCGCCGCTAGCGCCCCACAGAATCGCATGAAGAATTCCTAAGAGACTTAAAAACCTTATCCCGGGACTGTAATTACTAAGCTGTAAATGCTGCAGAACATAGGGAACTCTTCTGTCCGCGATGTATTTGTTGCAGGCTTCAGATCCAATTACGTGCGCCAGTGGTTGCTTGAGAAGGGGGCCCAAAACTTAGAAGACACTGTAGAACTCGCCACTACTATGGAGGTCTCGTTCCGCAGCCTCACCTCGTTCCCGCGGACTCCGCGACCCTGTCATGGGCCCCCGACCAGTGACTATCCCAGGCCTGCGCCGCGCGGCCACCCAGCCACTATGCTACTCCAGCCTGCCACTTTTGTAGCCAGCCCCAGCACCCGCAGCAGCACTGCCCGTCCCGCAACGCGACCTGCAGCAGCTGCGGTCGCAAAGGACACCATGCCAGAGTATGTCTGGCGAAGAAAGGTCCAGCCTCGAACCCTCCCGCAGCCCAGAGCACTTGCTCCCTGAATTCGCAGGCCCCGTAACGCTGCGGCTTGTACGCCGACTCCACCCCCAACCGCCACGTGCGACCCATGGGGGCCGCCATCTTGGAAAACCCCCACCACGCGGCCGGCCACGTGCGACTCATGGGGGATGCCATCTTGGATGCCATCTTCCTCGCCGCCCACCATGTGTGATCCGCGGGGGCGGCCATCTTGGGCTTCATCCTCTCCAAACTCAGCAACCCAAATCGAAGACTGCGACCTCAGCGGGCATTCATCACGGGGCCACTTCAGCACAGCTGATCGAGCCGCCGACTACCCACAACTCAGCGCGGTCACGTTGGACCAGTCGCGTCCGAAACACCTCCGCAACTCCATGATGACCGTTAAAATCAACGGGTACAGTACACCGTGCCTCTTCGACTCCGGGAGCACCGAGAGCTTCGTACACCCAGATCTGGTAAGACGCTGTTCGCTCCCTGTTTTTCCTGCACGGCAAACTATCTCCCTCGCTTCAGGTTCCCACTCTGTCCATATCCAAGGATGCTTCGTCGCGACTTTAACGATCCAAGGCGCGAGTTACTCTAATTTTCAACTATACGTCCTGCCCGAACTCTGCGCCCCATTCTTACTGGGACTCGACTTCCAGTGTAACCTCAAAAGTCTCATCCTCAGCTTTGGCGGACCCCTACCCCCACTCACCATCTGCAGCCTAGCCACGCTGCGAATCTCCCCCCCTCCACTCTTTGCCAATCTCACTCCGGACTGCAAACCTGTAGCCACTCGCAGCAGGCGGTACAGCCTGCAGGACAGGGTGTTTATCAGAACCGAGGTCCGGAGGCTCCTCCGTGAGGGGATCATAGAGGCCAGTAACAGCCCTTGGAGAGCTCAGGTGGTGGTCGTCAAGACCGGGGAAAAATTCCGCATGGTCGTGGACTATAGTCAGACCATTAATCGGTTTACGCTCCTCGATGCCTACCCCCTCCCCAGGATTGCAGACATGGTGAATCAGATCGCCCACTATCGTATTTTCTCCACGGTGGATCTGAAGTCTGCATACCACCAGCTCCCAATCCGCCCGGTGGACTGCCACTACACGGCGTTCAAGGCCGATGGCCGCCTCTTCCATTTCCTCCGGGTTCCCTTTGGCGTCACGAACGGGGTCTCGGTGTTCCAACGAGCAATGGACCGAATGGTGCACCAGTACGGGCTGCGGGCCACGTTTCCGTATTTGGATAACGTTACCATCTGTGGCTATGAACAGCAGGACCACGATGCCAACCTCCATCCATTTCTCCAGACGGCCCAAAAACTCAACCTCACTTACATAATGGAGAAATGCGTTTTCCGCACGACCAGGCTAGCCATCCTCAGCTATGTCGTGGAAAACCGTATGTGCCCCCTCTTCGAACTCCCTCATTGTCCCAGAGCCCTCAAACTGTGCCTGGCATTCTTTTCATATCATGCAGGGTGAGGGGCAGCAGGGTAGCAAAGGGGCAGCAGGGTAGCATGGTGGTTAGCATAAATGCTTCACAGCTCCAGGGTCCCAGGTTCGATTCCCGGCTGGGTCACTGTCTGTGTGGAGTCTGCACGTCCTCCCCCTGTGTGCGTGGGTTTCCTCCGGGTGCTCCGGTTTCCTCCCACAGTCCAAAGATGTGCGGGTTAGGTGGATTGGCCATGCTAAATTGCCCGTAGTGTCCTAATAAAAGTAAGGTTAGGGGGGGGGGGGGGGGGGGGGGGGGGGGTTGTTGGGTTACGGGTATAGGGTGGATACGTGGGTTTGAGTAGGGTGATCATGGCTCGGCACAACATTGAGGGCCGAAGGGCCTGTTCTGTGCTGTACTGTTCTATGTTCTATGCCCAGTGGGTCCTTCAATATGCGGACAAAGCCCGCCCACTATTTAAGGCCACACTTTTCCCCCCTGTCGGCTGAGGCTCGCCAGGCCTTCAACTGCATCAAGGAGGACATTGCCAAAGCGGCCATGCGGGCGGTGGATGAATCCGTCCCTTTTCAGGTTGAGAGCAATGCCTCAGAGGTCGCTCTTGCAGCCACATTGAATCAGGCAGGGAGACCAGTCGCATTTTTCTCCCGAATCCTCTCCGCTTCAGAACTTCGACACTCCTCGGTCGAAAAGGAAACACAAGCCATTGTGGAGGCTGTCCGTCACTGGAGGCACTACCTCGCAGGTAGAAGGTTCACCCTCATCACCGACCAAAGATTGGTTGCCTTCATGTTTGACAACACTCAAAGGGGCAAAATTAAAAATGATAAAATCCTGAGGTGGAGGATCGAACTCTCCACCTACAAATACGATATCATGTATTGACCGGGGAAGCTCAAAGAGCCCCCAGATGCCCTGTCCCGCGGCACGTGCGCCAGCAAGCAGAGCGACCGCCTGAAAGCCATCCACAGGGGCTGGTTTAGCTCACTGAGCTAAATCGCTGGCTTTTAAAGCAGGCCAGCACTGTTCGATTCCCGTACAAGCCTCCCCGAACAGGCGCCGGCATGTGGCGACTAGGGGCTTTTCACAGTAACTTCATTGAAGCCTACTCGTGACAATAAGCGATTTTCATTTTTTTCAATGACCTCTGCCACCCGGGGGTCACCCGGCTCGCCCACTACGTCAAAGCCCGAAATCTACCTTTCTCCACTGAGGAGGTAAAAGCCATCACCAAGGATTGCCCGATCTGTGCGGAGTGCAAACCGAACTTCTATAGACCAGACAGGGCCCACCTGGTCAAGGCTTCTCGGCCCTTTGAACGCCTTGCCATCGATTTCAAAGGGCCACTTCCCTCGAATAATCGGAATATGTACTTCCTGAATGTCATCGACGAGTTCTCCCGCTTCCCTTTTGCTATCCCGTGCCCCGATATGACCTCCCACACAGTCATTAGGGCCCTGCATAGTATCTTCACCCTGTTTGGTTTCCCCAGCTACGTACACAGCGACCGGGGTTCGTCCTTCATGAGTGACGAGCTGCATCAGTACCTGCTCGACAAGGGCATCGCCTCGAGCAGGACTGCCAGCTATAACCCCAGGGGGAACGGGCAGGTGGAGAGGGAGAATGCGACGGTCTGGAGGACCGTGCTACTGACCCTCCGGTCCAGGGATCTCCCAGTTTCCCATTGGCACAAAGTCCTCCCCGAATCGCTCCACGCTATTAGGTCCCTCCTATGTACCGCCACCAACCAGACCCCTCACGAGCGGCTCTTTGTTTTTCCCAGGGGCACTACCACGGGGGCTTCGTTCCCAGCATGGTTGAAGACACCGGAAGCATGTCAGGGCACGCAAAACTGACCCACTCATAGAGAAAGTGCTTCTACTACACTCAAACCCCCAATACGCCTTCGTAGAGTACCCTGATGTTGTCAGGACACTGTATCCCTCCGGGACCTAGCGCCGGCAGGATCGAATCCCACCAATACCACCGCCGAGGTACCCCTCACACTACATCCCACCCAACTCGTCGCGTCCCGCACTTAACGGGTCGCTACACTTGTTCCGCGCACCCGCGCCCACAAGCTTCCAGCGCCCCCAGTCGAACCAGACGGGCACGAAGCTCGGACAAATTCGCCCCCGGAGTCTACCATCGTACCCCAACCAACCGTGATCGTCCAGCCACCAGAAGAGGCTGCATCCCCGGTGCTCCACCGATCACAACGGACAACTCGACAACCGGACAGACTCAATTTGTAAGCCATCACCCCCACCGGACTTGATTTTTTCACAGGGGGTGAATGTGGTGAATTATAAACACTAATAATCCACACTGTATTGTACAACATGTGTTGAGCCTGTACCTTGTACTAGATCATGTGTAGTTGCGCGGCTCTACCCATAGGGGGAGATGAGGAGCTTGAACTGGGCTCCACCCTTGGCTCCATCCATGGCTCCTCCCCCTAACCGGAGGTATAAAGGTTGCTGTTGTGAGCCTGCCTGCCAGTTCATCTAGAGTTCATCTCGTCACAGGCAGGCTCTGTTGTAAGACGATTAAAACCACTTTGCTTCTAACCACGTGTCGCACGAATTGATGGTCTCATCACCTCCTACTACAGCTGGCTAAATGGCTGATCAGGAGAAGGACACACATATTTATATGGCTCCTTGTGGGCGGAGCCAGCTGTCAGGGTCTACCGGCGAACCTGTAGTGCAGGTCCTACCGTACATTCCTTAATACAGGTGCACAGTTGTTCACCACACAGGGTTAATACCTCCTCATTGTGCGCCAGGCTTAGCCTGATACAATTTAAGGTAGTCTACCGGGCACACATGACAGTGGCTCGGATGAGCAAGTTTTTCGGGGAGAGGATAGGTGCGCAGGAAGCCCAGTAAATCTTGTCCACATGTTTTGGGCATGTCCGAAGCTTAAAGGGTTTTGGCAGGGTTTTGCTAAGGCAATTCCCACGGTGCTAAAACCACGGGTGGTGCCGAGTCTGGAGGTGGCGATCTTTGGAGTGTCGGAAGATCTGGGAATGTAAGGGGGCGAAAGAGGCCGACGCTCTGACCTTTGCCTCCCTGGTAGCCCAGAGACGGATCTTGTTCATGTGGAGGGACTCGAAGCCCCTGAGTGTAGAGACCTGGGTTAGTGATATGGCTGGGTTTCTCAGTCTCTGGAAAATAAAATTCGCATTAAGACGGTCAATGTTGCCGTTCTCCCAGAGGTGGCAGCCGTTCGTCGAGTTTCGCGGGGAAAATTAAAATGTCAGCAGATGCAGTATTCCAAGGAGTGGGGGGGGGGGTGGGGGGAGGATTGCTGTTGTTCGGTTGACGTGTGTGAAGATTGGCCTTTTTGGGGGGGGGGGGGGAGGAATGTTCAGTTTGCCATGTGGATGTTTTTGTTAATGTTGTAAAAAATTTCAAATACCTCAATACAAATATTGTTTAAAAAAAAAAAGAATTTGAGGTGCCATCAAGCAAGATAGCTGAAGGGAAACCAGCAGATGCAATATACTTGATTTTCAAAAAAGCTTTCCATAAGGTACTGCACAAAAGGCTACTTAATAAGATAAGAGTCCATGGTGTTGGGGCTAGTATATTTGCATGGACAGAGGATTTGCTAACTGATAGAATCATATAATTTACAGTGCAGAAGGAGGCCATTCGGCCCATCGAGTCTGCACCGGCCCTTAAAAAGAGCAACCCACTCAAGTCCAAGTGTCTACCCTATTCCTGCAACCCAGCAACCCCCACTTAACCTTTTTGGACACTTAAGGGCAATTTAGCTTGGCCAATCCACCTAACCCGCACATCTTTGGATTGTGGGAGGAAACCTGTAATTAGTGGCGTGCCACAGTGATCTGTGCTGGGGCAACATATATTATTTACAACATATATCAATGACTTTGATGCGAATGTGTTCTTGCTAAGTTTGCAGATGGCGCACAAGGGTGGCACAGTGGCTAGCATTGCTGCCTCAGCGCCAGGGACCTGGGTTCAATTCCGACCTCTGGTGATTCCGTGGAGTTTGCAAATTCTCCCATGTGTGTGAGGGTTCCCTCCGAATGCTCCGGTTTCCTCCCACAGTCCAAAGATGTGCAGGTTAGGTGAATTGGCCATGCTAAATTGCCCCTCCCTGTGTCTGTGTGGTTTCCTCCGGGTGTTCTTTCCTCTCACAGTCCAAAGATGTGCAGGTTACATGGATTGGTCATGCTAAAATGCCCCTAAGTGTCCAATTGTTCGGTGGGGTTTAGGGGATAGGGTGGGGATTAGACCTCTTTCGGAGGGTTGGTGCAGACCCGATGGGCTGAATGGCGTTGTGCACTGTAGGGATTCTATGATTGACACAGCAAGAGGTGAGGATAACAGAAGGGGACATAGACCAGGTTAAAAACTTGTCAGGTGGCATATAATGTAAGAAATTGTAAAGTTATGGACTTTGGTCGGAAGAATAAAGAGCTGAATATTATTTAAACAGAGGAAGATTGCAGCACCGAGGAATTTGGGAGTCCTTGTGCATAAATCACAAAAAGCTAGCATACAAGTTCAGGTAATCGGGAAGGCAAATTGAATGTTGGCCTTTATTTCAAACGGGATGGAGTATAAAAATAGGCAAGTCTATACAAGGCACTAGTTAGATCCCACCTGGTCCCAATATCTAAAGAAAGACATACTGGCATTGGAGACAGTCCAGAGAACGTTCACGAGGTTGACCCTGGGCACGGAGGTATTTTCAGATGATGAGTGGTTAAGTAGGTTGGACTTGTGCTTATTGGGAGTTTGGAAGAATGAGAGGCGACCTTGAGACGGGACTTGACAGGGTAGATGCTGGGGATTGTTTCCCATTTGAGGAGCATCTCAGACCATTTAAAACAGGGATGAGAAGGAATTTCTTCTCTGATGGAAGTACATCTGGAATTATTTATCAGAGCTGTAGAGGCTGGGCAGTTGAGTATGGTCAAGGCGGAGTTAGGCAGAATCAGTAAGGGAATCGAGGGTTATGGGAATAAAGTAGGAAAGTGAAGTTAAGGATTATATGATATCAGTCATAATCTCATTGAATGGCGCAGTAGACTCAATGGGCTGAATTACCTACATCTGCTCCTATGCCTTCTGGTCTTATTGTTAGGACACAGTCTGGATCACAGTCCACAAACTAATAGCTTCAGTCTTCCCAATATTTAATTGGAGGAAATTTCTGCTCACCCAAGACTTAATTTCGTGGAGGTGACGAGAGAGAGGTGTTGGTGAGTCAGAGCTGGGTGTTGTCAGTGTAGATGTGAAAATAACACATTTTTTCAGATGATGTCAGTGAGGCGTAGTACATAAAGGAGGGGCCCAAGGATAGATCTGGGGTGGAGGGGGACGACGACGACAGCACCAATGGTATGGAAGCAGGAAGAGAAGCCATTGCATGTGATTTTCTGACTATGATTGGATATATAAGGATGGAACCAGGTGATGTAGTATAAGGTGTTAACTGTCTGCTATGCTAATGGATGCAGTGTACATCATTGCAGGAAATGTTGAAATGTCACATGATCTTGTTCTCGCTTGATGAACCTTTGACAAGATGAAGGTGAAGTAAGTAATTTCTTAATGAAGTTAACGTTTTCCTTACCGCAACAAGACCAAGAATATTATATGGTGGCAGTGAGTGTAAGAACAAGCATGAAAAAGTCTCCATCTTTACTGGAAAATTGTCCTGCATACCCTACAGGAAGCAGGACTTGCACTTGACCACAAATGTGAATTCTCACAGCCAACTGGAAGTTTCTTTGAGCATATTGTGGATGCATCCTGTGTCAGAGTTGATCCATAGAAGGCAAGAGCGATCAATCAGCTTTCAGCTCCTCCGAATGTGACTTGAGTTCAGAAATTCCTGGGTTCTTGTCCAACCTAGCTGTCATCAATGAACCTCTGTATATCAACAGGTCAACGTATGGAGCTGGGAGGAGGTTGAGTAAAAGGTTGAGGCTTTTAGAAAAAAGATCTATATCTTATAATGAATCCTTCATTATCTGAGGGGCCGCAAGTTGTACTGAACGCACTAGAATCATAAGTTAACAACTCCATGTCTTGAGATGGAGAAAAGGATATTGATGAAGTAGCTGAAGATATTTGGACTGTAGATACTGCCCTGAGGAACACCAGCGTGCTGGGGCTGAAGTAGTTGACCTCCAACATTTACAACCGTCTTCCTTTATGTGAGGTAAACTTCCATATGGTGGCTCTGGTAACCATTGACTTCAATTTTACTAAAGCTCTTATGGGGAGGCAATGGCATAGTGGTATGGTCGCTGGACTACTAATCCAGAGACCCAGAGTCGTGCTCTGGGGACCTGGGTTCGAATCCCACCATGGCAGATGGTGAAATTTGAATTCAGTAAAAAGACATCTGGAATCCAAAGATGATTGTTGATTGTCGTTAAAACCCACCTGGTTCATTAATGTCCTTTAGGGAACAAATCTGTCGTCCTTTCATGGTCTGTCATCCTTACCTGGTCTGGACATGACTCTGGGATGGGTCCAAACATCTCATGAATAAATTAGAAAAAAAGGCACCCATGTTGGTATTCAATTCTACATGTTTGGAACAAGGCTGCAATGGCTCCAGGAGCCAAGAGGTTTGGTGGTTGCAACCATTTCAGTCTTGTCTTTTGCATTGACACTCAAGACCCATCATTGAGGATAAGGAAGTTTATGTAATTTCCTCTTCCTCGAGTTATTGTAGGTTGTGGCTGGTTTAGCACCGGGCTAAATTGCTGGCTTTTAAAGCAGACCAGCAGCACGGTTCAATTCCCATACCAGCCTCCCCGAACAGGTGCCGGAATGTGGCGACTAGGGGCTTTTCACAGTAACTTCATTTGAAGCCTACTTGTGCCAAGTGATTTTCATTTTCAAATCTATCTGGATGAAGTGACATTAGAACAAGAGGGGGAAGTGAGGCTTTCATGGACCATCCAAGAGGAAGAAGTAACCAATGATGGCAGCTGGGTGGTGTCATAATATACACACAAGTATATGATGGTGCATAGACACACACTGACTGACACACAGAAAGACCAGTCAACACACAGAATACAGCAGCCAATCACCAGACAGGGCACGGTCACCATAAAGCCAGAGGGCACTAGTTTTCCCGCTCATTCGGGATGCAATCTCTGAGACGGACAGCCCGCAGTCAGTAGCACGAACATCTACCATGTGCTAGCAGTATAGGCTGGTCAGGTTAGCCATAGGTCTTCAATCAACCTAACATAGTGTCGACCCACAGTGCAAGTATGTCTAACAGCTCATAGTTAAATAAAATAGAGTTATACTATTACAAGTGTTGGTAGTCTGTCTCTTCTACTGCTCTGGTAAAGGTAGTCATCACAGACCCAGCATACCCAACACATCAGGTGGGTTCGGGGATAGGTAGTGGGGACTGCTGCAGTGGAAAAATAAGTCACAAAACAGCAGGCTATGTTTGGAATGGGCTTGGGGCACTCAAATGACAGAGCAAACGAAGCTTGTGTGATTGGAGCAGAGGAGCCATTGAGAGCCGCGTTTTTCTTACAGTTTCCAGCCCAAATACAGCCTGAAGACACCTTCACTCTGATTTCCGCCAAACCAATGGTGAAAAATGAACAGATCGGAGAGCGTATAGAGTTAAGGATAGAGAGTGGGAAGGAAAGACAGAGTATTAACAATATGAAGGAGGCTGAAAGGTGAGGGAGTAATTGTTTCCTTTGACAATTCCACCTCAGATTGGCTGGTGCTTAATTTAAAAGAAACAGAGTTCAGTGAGTTGCAGCCTCCTGCAGACAAAGCCAGTTTGAAGAGAACCTTTGGAACCTTGCGGTCACAATTGAGTAATCAAGTGGCTGGAATAGGATCTTAGTTTCTGCCAGAGAAAGTATTTGCTCTTAATTTAATCATGGATTCTTGCCACTTGTCAAGGGTAAACTCTGTCACAGACATTCGGCATACAAACTGCTAGTGGTCCTATGGAACCCTAAAATTGAATGCTTCATCAAGGTTTATCAAGATGAAATCAATTACAAGAGGATTGAGAGAAAAACAAGTAATATCTTGGCAGGAATCAAATTAGATTGCATAGAGCATGTTTGAACCAGTAAAATGATTGAGATGTTGAGAGTTCTATATGAGAGGAGTAAAGAACATTTTCTTTGTAGATTCTGAGTAGGCCATTTGACCCTTCGAGCCTGCTTGGAAATTCATTGTGATCATGGCTGATCGTTCAATTTAGTAACCTATTCCGACTTTCACCCTCCCCCATATCATTTGATCCCTTTCGACCCAAGAGATACATCTAATTCCTTGAAACCATACAATGTTTTGGTCTCAACTGCTTTCTGTGGTGAAGAATTCCACAGGCCCACTATTCTCTGGTTGAAGAAATTTCTCATCTCAGTCCTAAGTAGCTACCCTGTATCCTCAAATATGACCCCTGGTTCTGGACCCACACCTGCCATCGGGGACATCCTGCATCTACCCTGTCTAGTTTCTATGTGATTTTTCCCCACCCCCCTTCATTCTTCTAAACTCAAGTGAATGTACTAACACAGGGGCAGGAATGGTTGTTAGATGCTCCGGGGTTTAGATATTTTAAGAAGAATAGGAAGGGAGGTAAAAGAGGAGGGGGAGAGACACTGTTAATTAGTGAGTGCGTCACAGCTGCAGAAAAGGAGGGAATTGAGGCGGGTTTGTCTACTGAGTCAGTAAGGGTGGAAGTCAGAATCAAGAAAGGAGCAGTCACTTTATTGGGAGTTTTCTATAGACCCCCCCCATTAGCAGCAGAGAGATACAGAAACAGATTGGGCGACAGATCTTGGAAAAGTGCAGAAGTAACAGAGTTGTTGTCATGGGTGACTTCAGCTTCCCTAATATTGACTGGAACCTCCTTAGTGCAAATGGTTTGGATGGAGCAGATTTTGCCAGGTGTGTACAGGAAGGATTCTTGACTCAATATGTAGATAGGCTGACTAGGGTGGAGGCCATATTGGACTTGGTGCTCGGCAACGAACCAGGCCAGGTGTCAGATGTCTCGATGGGAGAGCATTTTGGTGACAGTGACCACAACTCCTTGACCTTTACCATAGTCATGGAGAGGGATAGGAACACACCGTGTGGGAAGGTATTTAATTGGGGAGCGGAAATTATGCTGCTATTAGACAGGAGCTGAGGAGCATAAAGTGGGAACAATTATTTTTGGGGAAATGCACAACAGCAATGTGGGGATTGTTTAAGGAGCACATGCTGCGAGTGCTGGATAGTTTTGTCCCACTGAGACTAGGAAGGAATGGTAAGGTGAAGTAGCCTTGGATGACGAGAAATGGAGCTTCTAGTCAAGAGGAAGAAGGAAGGTTGCGGAAGCAAGGATCTGACTCAGCTCTAGAGGGTTACAAGGTAGCCAAGAAGGAACTCAGAAATGGACTGAGGAGAGCTAGATGGGGGCATGAAAAAGCCCTGGCGGGAAGGATTAGGGAAAACCCCAAGGCGTTCAACACTGATGTGAGAAATAAGAGGATGATCAGAGTGAGAGTAGGGCCGATCAGGGACAGTGGAGGGAACTTGTGCCTAGAGTCTGAGGAGATGGGGGAGGCCCTAAATGAATATGTTGCTTCAGTATTCACTAGAAAGAGGGACCTTGTTGCTCATGAGAACAGCGTGAACCAGGTTAATAGACTCGAACAGGTTGATATTAAGAAGGAGGATGTGCTGGAAATTTTGAAAAGCATCAGGATAGATAAGTCCCCTGGGCCTGACAGGATATACCCAAAGTTACTACGGGAAGCGAGGGAGGAGATTGCTGCGCTGTTGGTGATGATCTTTGCGTCCTCACTCTCCACTCTAGTAGTATCGAATGGAGGCGAATGTTGTTCCCCTGTTCAAGAAAGGGAATTGGGAAATCCCTGGGAATTACAAACCCATCATTCTTCCATCTGTGGTGAGCAAAATATTGGAAAGGATTCTGAGAGATAGGATTTATGATTATTTAGAAAAACATAGTTTGATTAATGATAGTCAGCATGGCTTTGTGAGGGGCAGGTCATGCCTCACAAGCCTCATTGAATTCTTTGAGAATGTTATGAGACACATTGATGAAGGTCGGGCAGCGGATGTGATGTATATGGATTTCAGTAAGGCATTTGATAAGGTTCCCCATGGTAGACTCATTCAGAAAGTTAGGGGGCATGGGATACAGGGAGATTTGGCTGTCTGGATACAGAATTGGCTGGCTGAAAAAAGACAGCGAGTGGTAGTGGATGGAAAGCATTCTGCCTGGAGGTAGTTGACCAGTGGTGTCCCGCAGGGATCTGTTCTGGGACCTCTGCTCTTTGTTTTTTTATAAATGACTTGGATGAGGAAGTGGAAGGGTGGGTTAGTAAGTTTACCGATGACACAAAGGCTGGGCGAGTTATAGATAGTGTTGAGGGTTGTTGCAGGTTACAACAGGACATTGACAGGATGCAGAGCTGGGCTGAGAAGTGGCGGATGGAGTTCAACCTTGATAAATGTAAAGTGATTCATTTTGGAAGGTCGAATTTGAATGCTGAATACAGGATTAAGGGCAGGATTCTTTTTTTTTTAAATTTAGATTACCCAATTATTTTTTCCAATTAAGGGGCAATTTAGCGTGGCCAATCCACCTACTCTGCACATTTTTGGGTTGTGGGGGCGAAACCCACGCAGACACGGGGAGAATGTACAAACTCCACACAGACAGTGACCCAGAGCCGGGATCGAACCTGGGACCTCAGTGCCGTGAGGCGGTTGTGCTAACCACTAGGCCACCGTGCTGTAGGGAAGGATTCTTGGGAAGTATGGAGGAACAGAGGGTTCTTGAGGTCCACATACATAGATCCCTGAAAGTTGCCACCCAGGTTGATAGGGTTGTTAAGGCATATGGTGTGTTGGCTTTCATTAACAGGGCCGCGAGGTTTTGCTGCAGCTTTATAAAACGCTAGTTAGACCACACTTAGAATATTGGGTGAGAATCCCCGGATGGGGGGGGTGGTGTAAATCCCGCTCCTACACAGGCTGCCGTATTCTCCGGTGCCGGTTTTCGGGAGGCCGTTGGCAGCGCCCCCACCCCCTGGCAATTCTCCGGGCCCCGATGGGCCGAACGGCCGTCGGTTCCTGGCCAGTCCCGCCGGCGTGAAATGGACATGGTCCATCACGGCTGGACCTGGATTGTAGGCCAGCTACTGAAGTCCTCATGGGGGGGGGGGGGGGGGGGGGTTATCCGGCCCCCAGGGGGAGCACCTATGGTGTCCTGGCCTGCGATCTGGGCCCACCGATCTGTGGGCGGGACTGTGCCATGGAGGCACTCCTTCCTTCCGTGCCGGCCTCTAGGGCTCTGCCATGGCTGGCGCGGAGAAGAACCCCCCCTGCGCATGCGCAGGAAACACTCAGGCCGGTCTGCTCATGCGCCGGGCCTTTGGCGCCGGCTGGCGTGGTGCAAACCCCTCCGCCGCCGGCCTAGCCCCGGAAGTGCGGAGGATTACGCAACTTCCGGTTGGCCCGACACCAGAGTGGTTCGCGCCATTCTTGGCGTCGGGCCATCCCGCCAATTGTGGGAAAATCTCGCACATTGTGTCCAGTTCTGATTGCCTCATTATGGGAAAGATGTGGATGCTGTGGCGAGGGTACAGAGAAGATTTACCAGGATGCTGCCTGGACTGGAGGGCATGTCATATGAAGAAAGGATGAGGGAGCTAGGGCTTTTCTCACTGGAGCGAAGAAGGCAGAGAGGTGACTTGATAGAGGTGTACAAGGTGATGAGAGGCATGGATAGAGTGGATAGCCAGAAACTTTTCCCCTGGGCGTAAATGGCTGTCACGAGGGGACATAATTTTAAGGAGGAAGATATAGGGGAGATATCACAGGTAGGTTCTTTACACAGAGAGTGGTGGGTGCGTGGAATGTAGTGCTAGTAGAGGTGGTGGTGTCAGAGTCATTGGAGACATTAAAGCAATTCTTAGACAGGCACATGGACAGCAGTAAATTGAAGGGGTGTAGGTTAGGTTGATCTTCGATTTGGATAAGTAGTCAGCACAACATCGTGGACTGAAGGGCCTGTACTGTGCCGTACTGTTCTATGTTCTAACAGACTCGATCTCTGGTAAGCCTGCCACTTGCCTTCCTAACTGCTTGCTGTACATGTTTGTTTTCAATAACGGGTGCACTGGGGCACCCAGGTCCCTTTGTTCGTTAACGTTTCCCACTTTATCACCGTTTAAATAATACTTCTATTTCTTCGTCTGAAATGGATAACTTCACATATAGCCACATTAGGGCGGCACGGTGCCGAAGACCTGGGTTCAATCCCGGCTCTGGGTCACTGTCTGTGTGGACTTTGCACATTCCCCCCGTGTCTGCTTGGGTTTCACCCTCGCAACCCAAAGATTTGCAGGTTAGGTGGATTGGCCATGCTAAATTGCCCCGTAATTGAAAAAAAATATTGGATGCTCTTTTTTAAAAATAAAAACCACTTTATACTGCATCCATCATGCATTTTCCCACTCACTTAACGTGTCTAAATCACCTTGCAGTCTCTACATCCTCCTCACCACTTACTTTTCTCAAGTTTCATATCAGGAAACTTGGAAATATTACTTCTGGTTTCCTCATCCAAATCATTGTATATTGTGAATAGCTGAGGCCCAAGCACTGATCCCTGCAGGACCCCACAAATCACTACCTACTACTTGGACAACAGAGAGTAGGAATAAATGGGTCTGTTTCCAATATTTTTCCTGTCTGCTAACCAATTCTCAATCCATGCTAATAAATTACCCCAATTCCATGTGCTTTAATTTTCCACACTAACCTCTTGTGTGGAACTTATGCTTTTGGAAAATCCAAATAGACAACATTTATCCTTATCTATTCTACTTGTTACATCGTCAAGAAAAACTATAGTAGATTTATCAAACATGATTTTCCTTTCGGGAATCTATGTTGACTGTGTCTAATCCCATTGATATTTTCTAAGTGTCCTGTTATCACATCCTTTATAATAAACTATAGCATTTTCCCTACTACTGATGTTTTTTGTAATCTTTATTAGTGTCTGCAATGAAGTTACTGTGAAAATCCCCTAGTCGCTACACTATGGTGCCTGTTCGGGTACACTTGAGGGAGAATTCAGAATGTCCAATTCACCTAACAAGCACGTCTTTCAGGACTCTGGGAAGTAAGCAGAGCGCCCAAGGAAACCCATGCAGACACTGGAGAATGTGCAGACTCCGCACAGACAGTGATCCAAGCCGGGAATCGAACCCAGGTCTCTGGAGCTGTGAAGCAACAGGGCTAACCACTGTGCTACCGTGCCGCCCGTTAGGCTAACCAGTTAGTAATTCCTTGTTTTCTTTCCCTTTTTCCTTTTTTAAATAGTGGGGTAGCCACTCTGGCTAGCCTGTTGTAGAATCTATTGAATTTTGGAAGATGACAACCAACACATCCACTATTTCTATGGCCGCCACCTTTAGTACCCTGGGATGTAGATTATCAGGCCCATTAATTGCTCACAACACTATTTTTCTAATAATACGAATTTCCTTCATCTCTCCTCACTAGACCTTTGATTCCCTAGCATTTATGGCACGTTATTTGTGCTTTCCTCTGTGAAGACAACTAATATAGTTGTTTGATTGCTCTGCTATACCCTTGTTATCTATTATAAATTCTGTTTCGGACTGTTTTCACGATTCTTTTTAAACCTTTTACAGTCTATTTTCAATCTCTTTGTCCTCCTTTATTGAATACTGAACTTCTCCCCATCCTCACATTTGCTACTTTTTCTAGCAACTTTATATGACTCCTCTGGATCTAATAGTATCTTTAATTTGTTTTGTAAGCCGTGGTTGGGCCATTTTTCTTGTGATTTTGCACCAGAAAGGAATATATGTAATTATTGCAGTGCATACATTTATTCCTTTAAATATTAGCCATTGCCTGTCCACAGTCATGCCTTTTAATGAAGTTTCCTAATCTATCTTGTTCGATAGATCCATCGCCCTGCCATTCTAGTTTAAACCCTCCCCAAGAACAATAACAAATGCCCCTCTAATGATAATGGTCTGGTCCTGTTGGGATGCAACCCGTCCGGCTTGTACAGGTCCCACCTTCTGCTGAATTGGTTTCAATGCCTCAGGAAACCAAATTTCTCCCTCCACCATCTTTGCAGCCAAGCATTCTATTCTATTCCTGCTCTTGCTAGCACATGGCACTGGAAATAATCGTGAGATTACTACCTTGAGGTCCTGTTTTTTAATTTATTTCATAGCTCCCTATATTGACCTTTCAGGATCTCCTCCCTCTTGCCTATGTTGTTCATACCAATATGGACCACAACTTCGGCTCCCCTTCAATATGTCCTGCAGCAAGGAGGTGAAAATTATAGGAGGTAGGTGGCAATTTGGAGTTGAACTTACAGCCATGACTTTATTAAATGACGGAACAGCTTGAGTAGCCGAGTGGCTTGCACCTGCTCCTGATACATGTAGTTGTACGCTCATAAGTAAGAAGTTTTTCTGGGATAATTAGGAAATAGCATAAGATACTGGGCAGGACACATTGTAAGAGAAAACTGACAGATTAGAGAGGTTATAACGGGAAGATTTCAAGGAAAAATTGAAAGGGAATGTCCGAGCTAGGCAGCTTGAAAATTGAAAGAAGTTACTGGGAAATGAAAAAGCTGGCACAGGTCAGAGAGACATACAGAAGGCTATTTGGCAAAGACTGGTAAGGACTTTGCTTTTGGGTTAAGCAGTCATGATGATGAGTATTTTTATTCTCTTATGGGATAGGGCCATCGCTGACCAGATCTGCTTTTGTCCATTCCTAATTGCCATTGAAAAGTTGGTGGTGAGCTGCTTTATTGAGTTACTGCATCCCTTGTGGTGTAAGTACATAGACGTTGCTGTTAGGTCATCAGTTTGAAGATTTTGACCCAGCCGACAGTGAAGGAATGGTGATATTGTTCCAAGTCAGGATGATGCGTAGTTGGGAGACGGGGGTGGCGGGAGAGGGGGATTGGGGTGGGGGGTTTGCTTGCACGTGATGGTGTTCTCTGCTGCTCTTGGCCTTGCTGAGCTCACGGGCTAGGAAGGTTATGTTGAAGGAGGTGTGGTGAGTTTCTGCCATGCACCTTGTATGTGGTACAGACTGTTGCCACTGCATTGGTGGATGGGGTGCCAATCATTTGGGCTGCTTTGAACTTGATGGTATCATGCTACTTGAGTTTCATATTACTTGAGTTTTGTTGGAGCTACACTCATCCAGATAAGTGGAGTGTTCCATCACCACCCCAGGATGTCAGTACTGCATAATTCCACTTTGGTAATGCTGTTGAATGTCAGCGGGACCTATTTGGATTGTTGGAGATGATCATTGCCTGGCAT
This sequence comes from Scyliorhinus canicula, assembly GCF_902713615.1. NCBI lineage: Eukaryota > Metazoa > Chordata > Chondrichthyes > Carcharhiniformes > Scyliorhinidae > Scyliorhinus > Scyliorhinus canicula. The sequence continues at coordinate 74,976,421 of NC_052163.1, read as the reverse complement.
TTGGGTGCTGCCAAAGTTACTTGTCACATATCTGTCGAAGTCTGCATGTTGTCCTCGTCTTTCTGCATATGGACACAGACTACTTCAGTATCTGCGGAGTCATTAATCCTACTGACCATTGCGCAATCATCAAGGATACTGATGAAGCAGCTGAAAAATGTTGGGCCTAGAATTACCCTGAGGAACTCCTGCAACGATGTCCTGGTACTGAGATGATTGACTTCCAACACCCGCAATAATCTTCCTTTTGCTAGGCATGAGCCCAGTCAATGGACTAGTGCCCCCTATACCCATTGACTTCAGTTTTTCTTGGGTTCTTTGATGCCATGATGAGTCAAATGCTGCATTGATGTCAAGTGCAGGCACTCGTGCCTCACCTGAGAAATCTGTGGGTATTAGGAACATCAAACTGCAGGTTTTTAATATTTAAAAAGTGCAATATTAACATCCCTTTTGGCGGTTGGCTGAAAAATTAATGGATTTTTTTTTTGGACACTTTAAGATCCCAGGAAATGTGGTGTCGAGCAGAGCTCCAGTTACAAGTGTGAAAGAAACCTATTCGGAGAGTACTGTGCACAGTACTGCATTGGAAGGATATCGTTGTAGACATTGTGCACGACTTTTTAAAGCACTGGGAGGACTTCGCAATCATGAAAAGACTCATTGTACATCCAAAATGCGCAACCGCTCAGTTACCAAGAGCAGGTAATACTAATTTACTTACTGAAACATTTTTGCTTAAGTTCATAATGCCTTAAGTACAAATGATCCTTCACTTCATGAAAGTATTTAATATCGTTGATGCTACATTCTCTATTGGGTGTATAACCTAACTTGATAGTTTTTCGATGAACTATGAGTGGGATTTTCCAGCCTTGCCCACTGCTGGGATCATCCAGCCTTGCTGAAAGACTTGGCTGGGCCACCAAATCTCTGTGGCAGGTCACTATGCCAGTTTGTTTACAAAGAACAATACAGCTCAGGAACAGGCCCTTTAGCCCTCCCTTCAGCCTGTGCCGGTCATGATGCCAACCTTGGCCAAAACCCTCAGCACTTCCTAGTGCCGTATCCCTCTATACACATCCTATCTATATATTTGTTGAGATGTCTTTTGAATGCTGTTAACGTATCTGCTTTCACAACCTCCCCTGGCAGTGGGTTCCAGGCACTCGCCACCCTCAGTGATTAATTTTTTTTTAAAAACCTGCCTTGCACATCTTCTCTAAACTTTGTCCCATGGACCGTAAACATATAAGACCATAAGACATAGGAGTGGAAGTAAGGCCATTCGGCCCATCGAGTCCACTCCGCCATTCAATCATTGCTGATGGGCATTTCAACTCCACCTACCAGCATTCTCCCCGTAGCCCTTAATTCCTCGCGACATCAAGAATTTATCTATCTCTGACTTGAAGCCATTTAGCGTCCCGGCCTCCACTGCACTCTGCGGTAATGAATTCCACAGGCCCACCACTCTCTGGCTGAAGAAATGTCTCCGCATTTCTGTTCTGAATTTACCCCCTCTAATTCTAAGGCTGTGCCCACGGGTCCTCGTCTCCTCGCCTAACGGAAACAGTTTCTTTGCGTCCACCCTTTCTAAGCCATGTATTATCTTGTAAGTTTCTATTAGATCTCCCCTTAACCTTCTAAACTCCAATGAATACAATCCCAGGATCCTCAGCCATTCCTCATATGTTAGACCCGCCATTCCAGGGATCATCCGTGTGAATCTCCGCTGGACACGCTCCAGTGCCAGTATGTCCTTCCTGAGATGTGGGGCCCAAAACTGGACACAGTGCTCCAAATGGGGCCTAACCAGAGCCTTATAAAGGCTCAGTAGCACATCGCTGCTTTTATATTCCAACCCTCTTGAGATAAATGACAACATTGCATTCGCTTTCTTAATCACGGATTCAACCTGCATGTTTACCTTTAGGGAATCCTCGACTAGCACTCGCAGATCCCTTTGTACTTTGGCATTATGAATTTTCTCACCGTTTAGAAAGTAGTCTATGCTTGGATTCTTTTTTCCAAAGTGCAAGACCTCACATTTTCTCACGTTGAATTGCATCAGCCATTTCCTGCACCACTCTCCCAAACTGTCTAGATCCTTCTGCAGCCTCCCCACTATGCCCCCTCGAGACTGACCCCTCCACCCTGGGAAAGAGTGCTTGCCCATCCACTCTATCCATGCCCCTCATAATCCTGTAGATCTAGGTAAAGATTTTTTTGAATTTCGGTTAGCTGTATACTTCCAAAAATCTGGGGCAGAATCATCAGCCTTGCCGTGGTACTAGGTTTCATTAGTCATTTAGATATCGTATCCAGTTAATTTGTTCTTCTGTTTTCTCATGAGCCTAAAAAGTTTGAACAGGGTGATAAACCTTTAAAACCATCATTCAGTGCTGTTCAGCTCAGACAAAGAATACAAAAATAAGGATACCCCACAATCTTTTAACAAAGCAAGCAATCAAATTGGGATATTACATTCTGCACAGTCTGTGTGCTCTACTTGAAGAATAAATGTATTGTCTGCCCTTTCACAACAGCATGATACATTATCTACACCAAAACACATTGCCTGCATATTCGGTGCAACATGTCTGCATTAACATCTGTCAAATATTTAACATTCCTTGCAAAATCCAGTAGTCAATTTATAATTGTTGGTGTTTGCAATTGTATAGAAGATTTGTCATCTAGATGTAATACGGTGACTGACATCAACTTTATTAAATACACCCATCAAGAATAGCGCACTGAACAGGTAAATTGAACACACTCGGTGCTGGGAACATACTGACATTGCATGATTCTGAGGATTTGCCAACCAGATGTCGAGATATGTTGGTACAAGATGAATGGTGACTTGAACTGGTGTCACGTTCTGTGTTCATGGGCTATATATGGCTCCTCCAAGGAGGCAGTATCTAATAATCTGGGGCGCCTATGTGGCAGAGATCCCTGAGCTCCGAGATTTTGCTTAAAGGTTGGATGATACCAAAGCACATGATTCAATCATAGCCTTTTTGTTTCAACACCTGAAATTCCTGATTGTTCACATTCGGAGCTATCACTGGGGATTATCCCATTAGTGACTATAGATCTTTCCTTTCTGCCTGGCGGCCATGGTGGACATTTCGGACAGACTGAAGTGTTGTCTCAGTTGGTTCCAGAGTGTGGCTACCACCACAGGGCTTGTTCAGTGTTTGGCTGGTGGGAATGGAAGTGCAGTTGTGGCGAGGGCTTGGAGATGTTGCGCGGGGGACACACAGCTTGTTTTCCAGGTCGCTGGTCTCCCTCACTCAGGTGTGGCTGGCGATCCCTCATCTTGTGGGTCCACCGATCTGCTCGCTCGCTTCTCCTGTCTCTGGAGCTACTGCTTCCCGGCATTTCTCCTTGTCCGTGTGTTGTAGAGGGTAAGGGGATGCTTTTGTCAAATCTTTGCAGGCTAATTTCGATTGAGAGTGCCCATTTTCGAATTCTTCATAGGAGAACCACCTTGTGTGCGTCCGCTCAGCATGTCCCCGTCGCCAGAACTCCACTCTATGCCATGCTAACTTTAAGATCGATTGAGAGCTATGTGTTTCTTGTTTGTTAATGGGAAATGAAGTTTTCCAGAATGTAAAACAAACAAACCCCATCTCTGGTGGAACCCTCATCCGTCCCTCTCCGAGCACATTTCACTGTCTCCAAATACAGAAACACAATTAGATTCCCCAACCACGTCGAGGCACTGGAGGCAGAAGCTGACCTCCACCCCAACAGAATTCAAAGAGATGAAGGCTAAAGCATCTGCCCCGCTCCTGTCTGCAGTTGTGGCAGATCTGACACCCTGAATATGGTCTCCAGGGGACCCGGCTCCAATTCCACTGACATGGTGTGAAAAATGACCCCCAATATTTCTCCAACTTCGGGCAGGACCAAAACATATGGACATGATTGGCTGGGCTGCTCCCACACTGCTTGCAAGTATTCTCCACCCCCTCAAACAGCCGGCTCATCCTCGCCTGTTTTTAAAATAAATTTAAAATTCATTTCTTCCAATTAAGGGGCAATTTAGTGTGGTCAATCCACCTACCCTGCACATCTTTGGGTTGTGGTGGCGAAACCCATGCAAACACTGAGAGAATGTGCAAACTCCACACGGACAGTGACCCAGAGCTGGGATCGAACCTGGGACCTCAACGCCGTGAGGCAGCAATCCTCACCACCATGCTGCCCCTCATCCTCGCCTTCGTTAAGTGCACTCTATAGACCAGTTTTAACTGAATCAACCCAAGCCTTACACGTGAGGTCAAGGCATTAGCACTGCACATCATAATCCTTCTTCCAGCTCCATCCCCAACTCTTCCTTCCACTTAGCCTTAATCCCTTCCATGGACTCCTTATCCTTCTCCATAATCCTGCTGTAGATCAACAAAATGACACCACTCTCCAACCACCCCACCAACAGCACCTCACCTAACAACAAGGAGGATGATGCCACCGGGAAACTTGGAAAAACCTTTCTTGCATAATTCCACACCTGCATATACCTGAAGCCCCCTTCCCGCTAAAACCCCTGCCTCACCTCCAGCTCCTCCAAACTTGCAAATCGTCCCTCTAGAAACAGATCCTTCACCTCTTTTACCCCTTTCTCCTCCCATCCCAGAAACCTCGCATCCATCCTCCCTGGCTGAAACCCGTGATTCCCTCTCAGCGGCATCATCCTCGACCTTGCCCTCAACCTGAAGGGAGGCAGTGAGAGACCTTTGAACCCAAGTCCACAGGTCGCTGAAGGTTGCAGGAAAGGTAGTAATGGTAGTAAAGAAGGCATATGGAATTGGAATCTTGTAAGGGGTCTAGTTTGAGGGCTATGGTGACGGCAGTGTTGCCAATGGCTCCGAATAGGTATTCAGAGAGCCCAGTGGTGCAGTCCACGGTGAAGATATGGAATCAGCTGAGTATGAATTTAAGGATGGAAGGGATGTTGGTGCTAACGTTGCTGTGTGAGAGTCGTGGGTTTGAGCCGGAGGGGGGATGGATAGTGTATACAGGAGATGGAGGGAAGTAGGGCTGGGCAAGGCGAGTGATTTGTATTTGGAGGAAGGATTCGCAGTCTGGAGGAGCTAAGGGAGAGGGTAGAGCTGCCGAGGGGTAGTGAGTTCAGGTATCTGCAGGTTAGGGACTTTGCGCGAAAGGTTTGGAGGGGGTTCCCTAGGTTGCCAGGATACACTCTGGCTGGAGCGACTGCTGCTTACGAATGTGGAAGGGGAGGGAAGAATTGGGAATATGTACAAATGGCTGGGGGAGCCAGGGTGAGCGGGTGGTGAAGATCAGGGACAAATGAGAAGCTGATTTGGATGGGGATACCAATTGGAGAGTATGGAGTGAGGCACGGTGTAGGGTAAACAGGACCTCTCCTTGTGCAAGGATGAGCCTGATACAGTTTAAGGTGGTGCACAGGGTGCCTATGACTTGGGCGAGAATGAGTGGGTTCTTTCAGAGGGTAGCAGATGAGTGTGAAAGATGTGGGCAGGGGCCAGCGAATCACGCGCATATGTTTTGGGGTTGCGAAAAATTGGGAAGATTTTGGGCGGTCTTAGCCAGAGTAGTGGAGGAGGAGGTGGACCCGGACCCTTTTGCTGATATTTGGGGTTTCAGAGAAGCCGGAGCTCATGGAGAGGAGGAAGGCTGATGTCATGGCCTCGCCTCTCTGATTGCACGGTGGAGAATTTTGCTGGAGTGGTGGTCGGTATCGCCACCGGGGGTAGTGGCTTGGTTGGGTGACCTGTACAACTTCCTGTGGTTGGAGAAGGTGAAGTATGACTTAAGGGGCTCAGCAGGGGAGTTTGAGAAAAGGTGGGGGGTGTTTGTGACCGTGTTTGAGGAGTTGTTTGTCGGTGGGGTGTGGGTGAAAAAGGGGAAAAATCTGTACAGACTGTATAATTGTTTGTTGGGAAGTATGTTTATTGGCTGTAACCTGCTTTGAAACATTTTTATTTTAAAAATACGGCATATGGAATGCTTTCCTTTATTGCACAAGGCCACAGCTGGAGTTTTGTGTACAATTATGGTCACAGGAAGGGTAAACTTTGAGAGTATAAGAGAGATGTTCAAGATTGTTGCCAGAGCTGGAAAATAGCTCTGGCAAGATAATCCTTATCTTAACTCTGTAGCCCTTAATATCCTTTCCCAACTAAAATATATCAATTTCCGGTTTGAAATTTTCAATTAACCAAGCTACAGAAGCATTTTTGTTCCAGATTCCCACTGCCCTTTGTGAAGAAATGCTTTGTAATGTCATCCAGAACAGCCTTGCTCTAATCTTAAGGATGCTCCTAGTTCTGGACTATCGCATCAGAGGAAATAATTTTTAATTTTGTCTCATCAAATCCTTTAATCATAACTTCTACATTAGATCATCCCATAGTCTTCTATATTCAAATACATTGAAAAATTACATAAGATTCACAGCACAAAAAAGGTAATTTGACCCAACATATCTATGCTACTGTTTATGCTTTGTGAAAGGCTCTTTCCATCTCCATTTATTTAACTCGGTTGGCATAACATTTATTTAACTCGGTTGGCATAACTTATTTCTTTCTCCTTTTTTGTAATTACTTAGTTTCGCCTTCAATGTATTTATGCTATTTGCCTGAATTACTTCCATGTGCATGCCTGATCTGTACAACTGATCCTCATAATTTACTCCTTTTGCTAAGCTTTTTGCTGCAATTCTCTTGGCTGGATTGTGAGCAAGTGCCATGGAGCCTTTTAAATGCAGCGTCCCTTGGTGGAATTGCTCAGTTGACCCGGGGCAGCCGATTCAGACTCGCAGCACCATGGGCATGGTGTTATTACTGTGAACAAAGTTTTTTTTTTCCAAGTATTGGTAAGAATTCCGATCTAGACTTCCGGTTGCGGCAATGCGGAGCTAAGCCGCACGTTCGGTAGCTCCCGCTATTTTTGGACTTTAGGGCTCTTTTAAGGGCCCGCAGCTGCGCTGATTCGACTTTTCCCTGGGTGGGAACACAGCCTTTGTGCTCAGCGGCCGGTGGTGGATGGGCTGGACTCGCAGTGGAGCGGTTAAAAAGTCGACTTTGCAGCAGAAGAAGGTGCGAGGCAAAAGAAACAAGATGGCGGCGGGCAGGGAATCGGCAGCGTGGTGGCAGTGGGCGCGGGAGCAGCAGGAGCTGCTTCAGCGCTCCTTCAAGGAGCTGAAAGCCGAGATTCTGGAGTCGTTTAAGGCCTCGCTGGACAAGCTTTTGCCGACTCAGACAGCAGAGATTCGTAAGCTGCAGCAAAAGGCCTCGGAGAACGAGATCGAGCTCTTCGGCCTGGCAGTGAAGGTGGAGTCGCACAAGGCGCTTCATAGGAAATGGTTGGCGAGGATGGAGGAGATGGAGAACCGCTCCTGCCGGAAGAACCTGCGGATTTTGGGCCTCCCGGAGGGGCTGGAAGGTTCGGATTTGGGGTCCTACGTGGTTGTGATGTTGAACTCTTTAATGGGCGCGGGGTCGTCCCAAGGACCCTTGGAGCTGGAGGGGGCCCATCGAGTGCTGCTGCGGAAGCCCAGGCCAAACGAGCCGCCCAGGGCGGTGCTGGTCCGCTTTCATCGCTTGGTCGACCGCGAGTGCGTGTTGAGGTGGGCAAAGAAGGAACGGAGCAGCAGGTGGGAGAATGCGGACATTAGGATTTACCAGGACTGGAGCGCGGAGGTGGCGAAGAGAAGGGCTGGCTTCAATCGAACGAAAGGAGTGCTTCACAGGAAGGGGGTGAAGTTTGGCCTGTTACAACCGGCTCACCTCTGGGTCACTTGCAAGGACCGCCAGCTGTACTTTGACTCTCCGGAGGAGGCCTGGGCTTTCGTCCAGGCAGAGAAATTGGACTCTGACTGAGAACTGGGGGAAGATGTACATTGTTTGGAGGCTCTGTCCTCCTTGATATCCTTTTGCATATATTGGCTGTGTTGGATATTGCCTTTTCGTTGTTCTGATTTTTCGTCTTCTGGGGCTGTTATTTATTCACCGTGGTGCTTTTTAGTTTTCTTTCCACCGGTGGGGGGTTGGGGAGCAGTTTGAGGTCCCTTGGGGTCATGTGCCCATCTTTTTCCCGCGTGTGGGGTTGGGGGGCGGGTTTGGGGATGGAAGTGCGGGCTTTCTTCCCGCGCCGGAGGCGTGGGGGGCGGGGCCGGCATTGGGAGGGGGGGGATTGGTTGTTGTGTTGCATTCGGGGGGGGGGGGGGGGGGTCGGTGGTCGGTGGTACGGCGGGAATAGCCGGGGTCAGCAGGAGTCGGCTGACTTACGGAAGTACAATGTTAGGGGTGGCGCAGCTAGGGGGGCCCTAGCTTGGGGGGGTGCAGGGGGGGGAGGAGAGGGGCGGGGGGGGGGGGGGGCACCGGGTTGCTGCTGCAGGGGCTGTATGGAAACGGCTGGGGAGGGGGGGGGGTCTGCCACCGTGGGAAAATGGCTTGGGGGGTTCCCTGAGCGCGGGGTGAGCTGAGGGAGAGCTATGGCTGATCGGCGCAGAGGAAGGGGGAAGACCCCTCCCCCCCCAGATTCGGCTGGTCACATGGAACGTGAGGGGGCTGAATGGTCCGGTGAAGCGGTCCCGGATCTTGGCACACTTGAGGGGGCTGGGGGCGGATGTGGCTATGCTCCAGGAGACGCATCTCAAGGTTACGATCAGGTGCGGCTAAGGAAAGGCTGGGTGGGACAGGTGTTTCACTCGGGGTTTGATGCGAAGAACCGAGGGGTGGCAATTTTGGTAGGTAAGAGCTTGTCGTTCTTCGTGTCCAATGTGGTGATGGACAGTGCTGGTAGATATGTTATGGTGAGTGGTAGACTTCAGGGGGAGCGAGTGGTCCTGGTCAATGTGTACGCCCCCAACTGGGACGATGCGGGCTTAATGAGGCGAATGCTGGGTCTGAACCCGGACCTGGAGGCGGGGGGTTTGATCCTGGGTGGGGACTTTAATACGGTGCTGGATCCGGCTCTTGATCGCTCAAAGTCTAGGACGGGCAAGAGGCCGGTGGCGGCCTCGGTGCTGAGGGGGTTCATGGATCAGATGGGAGGGGTGGACCCGTGGAGGTTCTTGAAGCCGTGGGGTAGGGAGTTCTCCTTTTTCTCCCATGTTCACAAGGCTTACTCCTGGATTGACTTTTTTGTCCTTAGTAAGGCGCTGATCCCGAGAGTGGTGGGGGCGGAGTATTCAGCGATAGCCTTTTTTGACCATGCTCCGCACCTGGTGGATCTGGAGCTGGGGGAGGGGAAGGATCAACGCCCGCTATGGAGGTTGGATGTGGGGCTTTTGGCAGAGGAGGAAGTGTGTGGGCGGGTCCATAGGGGCATAGAGGGGTATCTGGAAGCAGATCAGGGCATTTGTTAAGCGGCAGGTGGCGGAGTTTCTGCGGCTGCCGCCAAGGGAGGTGCAGGATAGGGTGCTCTCAGGGACGTGGGTCGGGGAGGGGAGGATCTCGGCAATCTATCAGTTGATGCAGGAGGAGGTGGAGGCCTCAGTAGAGGAGCTTAAAGCGAAGTGGGAGGAAGAGTTAGGGGAAGAGATTGAGGATGGAACGTGTATGGAAAGGGTGAACTCATCCTCTTCTTGCGCACGGCTCAGCTTAATCCAGCTGAAGGTGCTGCATAGGGCGCACAGGACAGGGACCAGGATGAGCCGGTTCTTTGGCGGGGAAGACAGGTGCGTGAGGTGTTCGGGAGGTCCGGCGAACCACACCCATATGTTTTGGGCATGTCCGGCCTTGGAGGGGTTTTGGAAGGGGGTGGCGGGGACTTTGTCTGAAGTGGTTGGGTCTAGGGTCGGACCGAGCTGGGGGCTCACGATCTTTGGGGTAACTTCGGAGCCGGGAGTGCGGGAGGCGAGAGGGCCTTTGCGTCTCTAGTAGCCCGGCGCAGGATTCTGTTACAGTGGGGGATACGCGGCCCCCGAGTTCGGAGGCCTGGATCAACGACAATGCTGGGTTTATCAAGCTGGAGAAGATTAAGTTTGCCCTGAGGGGGTCGGTACAGGGGTTCTTTCGGCAGTGGCAGCCCTTTCTCGATTTCCTGGCGAAGGGGTAGAGAGTGGTCAGTTTCAGCAGCAACCTGGTGGGGGTTAGGTCCGGGGCTGGTTAAGGTGGCTTGTGTTTGCGACGGTGGGTCTGCTATTTTCTTCTTTCTTGTACTGTTGTTTGTTATAATTTATTATTTCGTTTTGGGGGGGGGGGGGGGGGAGGAGAGTTCTTTTTCTGTCTTGGTGCAGAACCACACTTTCTTTGTTTTAACTATGAGGAGAAAATATGTTGTTGAAAAAATTTGAATAAAAATTATTTAAAAAAAAAGAATTCCAATCTAGATCACACTGAGTCGGAGGGATTTACTCTGGTCTTCGTGCCAAAAATGACTCTCAGCCAGAATTTAGGAAGATTCCGCCCAATGTTTTCAACATTGCATGGCTACATTGGCATTTATAACCCCAATGATTTACATCTTCAATATATTTTTTTTAATGTATATCTTCAGCCAATTTAATAAAATAAAGACTAGATGTACTCATGTAAAGATGTACAATTTCTGGACATGGGAAATGTTCTGTGCTTAGTCTGCTTGCATTCATTAATCTGGAAACAACATGAATAACCAATTCTGATAAGGGAGAGTGGTTTGTTGCACCTCTGAAGGTGTGAAATTTCAAATCTTTTTCAGACAAAACCAAATCTGGAGATCAAACTAAAACATATCATACTTAATTACAAGCAGTAAACTAAAGACATCTGAAAGACTTTCGAATAAAACTAATCAACTTTATATGTTTAAAGCAGCATGGTAATGAAGAAGGGCCTTGAATTGTATGTCTAAAGCTAACATTTTTTCTTTTTGTCCTTTTAGAAAAAGAAAGAGCAGCTTGAAAAATGGCATGCAGACTGCTAGCTCAGGTATTCGGACGTTTTGTTTAGGTTTGTCATAAAATTTTGGTTGGACTAATTTTGAAGACTACGGGCTTGATTCTCCCAAAAGGGAACAAAATACCCTAGCGAGCACGTTCAGCTGGTTGTTTCCTTGCGCTCTCAGTGCCAGGAAACACATGACTATTCAATGTGACTCGCGTTGTGTAAGGGGTCTGAATGAGGAACGCGGTGGCCGAGGCTGCACATAGCCCTGTTTTGTACAGTGCAGAGCGCCACTCACCAGAACTCTGAGGTCCCCAAAATTATGCCCAACCTCTTCCCTCAACCTGAATGCACTATGGGAGGGTCCCTGGCCCAGTCACGTGCATGCAAATAAATGCCAGCTTGGCACTGTGACAGTGCCAACCAGGCACCCTGTCAGGTCCCACACAGCTCACAAAGCCACCTGGAAACCTTGGGAGGCTGGAATCCAGATGGTGCTGGCACTACCAGTATGCCCAGGTGGCACCAGCAGTGCCAGAGCACCATCCTGCCCAAAGGGCATGAAGCTGGGGGCCTCCAATCCCCTTGGAGACCCCCACGAGTGCCATTCTGTCTGCTCTCTATTTGTGGGGATCAGTGCTGAACATTGCTCGCCTGAGGACTCTGAGATGATGGGGATAAAATCCCAAAGCCTCAGGTACCTTGGGAATCTGCACATTAGAGTCAGACTAGCTGTTTCGCTCTAATATGCAGATTTGCCAAAAAGTGATCATGACCATCGTGGATGGGATTTACATAGCAACATTTTGCAAGATTGTGTTAGATCTTGCAAAACGTTGCGAGCTGGGTAGGTCCCGGGGGCAGGTTCTCCTAGCTTTTCTTGGCCGCAGAGAGCTGCTTTTCCAACGCAGCATGGCCATAGGATGATCCAATGTCATGAGAGCTACTCCAACTGAGGAATGTAACGTAAATAATTTCTGTATTTAATGAAGATTGCATTGTTTGCCTTTTTGTCCTTCATGTTATAGATCTTTTCTGTTAGATTGTTGTTGATGTTGGTGAATTCTGCCGGATCTGGCAGATTCAGCTTGATATTGACGCTGAATGTTACTACATAGAATTACCTGTGCGAATAGTGTGTATTGATAATCAATAGATACGTTTTCTTGAGGGTTATTTCTCTAGGTGACAGTGATGTTTTGTGGTACATAAACATTGCCAAGTTCAACTTTATTGAGGGTTGGAGTTAGAGAAAGGAGTGGGGCATTATTTCTTATCAAATTACAAAACATGCTTATCAAAAAACAGTCCAAAGATGTGCGGGTTAGGTGGATTGGCCATGCTAAATTGCCCATAGTGTCCTAAAAAAGTAAGGTTAGGGGGGGGGGGGGGGGGGGTTGTTGGGTTACGGGTATAGGGTGGATACGTGGGTTTGAGTAGGGTGATCATGCCTCGGCACAACATCGAGGGCCGAAGGGCCTGTTCTGTGCTGTACTGTTCTATGTTCTAAATTAGTTGAACTTGAAAATATCATTGTAAATAAACTGATGCACCAATGTGTTAATAGGTTAATGCATTTTTCTATAAAGATGTTACAGAAGGTGGAAACTACAGATGTCCCAGGTGTTCGTATTCTACCCCGATGATTGAACAGTTAAGGTCTCATTCACTTAAAGTACATGGAAGGTTTCTAATGCCGAAACTACGTGCTGCAGTTTCTGATGCTGAAAAGAGTGAAGGATATGTGTATCAAGCATTAAATGGTAAGACTGGCTGTTAGCCAATTTCTGACCATTTTTCAAGGTAGAGATTGTGCTGAGTAAGAGGAAGGCTGATTGTCTTGAGGTCAAGCCATACTTGTGCTTTAGCTAGTCATCATAAAGATACGTGAATATCTTCAGTAAATATAGTCAGATGAAATATCTAATATATTTAGGGATGTTGCCCACTATGATGTATAAATGTTAATTTCTATATTTAATGAAGTTGGATTGTTTGCCTTTTTGTCCTTCATGTTTTAGGTCCTTTCTGTTAGCTTGTTGTTGATGATGGTGAATTCTGCCAGATCTAACAGATCCAGCTTTATATTGACACTCCTGGGTGAATTGTTTAATTTATCATTTTAGTTGCAGGCCCAATCCACAGAAAGGAAAATTGATAAATGTATAGATTTGGCTTAATTTTTGTTCTATCTCTGAATTGACTCAACCTTCGGAAACATTTTTGTTCAGGCACAATGTGTGAGATATCAGCACAGTAAATATGGTAGATGAAGAGATAACTGTGGAAAGCCAAAGCAGTTTTCATTCTCTTCCTATGTCTGGCTTATGAAACCATTCACTGTGTCATTAGAATAATGGATAGTGAATTCACATGTAACTTACTACATGTAGTAAGTTTTTAAAAAAGTTTTTTTTTCTTTTTTTGTACATTTACATTTATATTATATTATATTTACGTTATAGCTTACATTTCAATTTTGTTTTAGAAAAATGATTTGACCGGTGCCCAGTGCATTGATTACCTTTATTCGCTTGTATGAAGGTCCATGAAATGATAACATCATAAATGGTTAAAATGGAAAGGAATTAATTGTTACGAGTTGAAGCAGCGAAACTGTATAATAAAAGGTCTTAAAATGAAGTCACTAACCACAAACTACGTTGATTTGGGACTCTTACCTGATTCTAAATATTTATTTGCAGGAGCTAGTTACTTGACATTATAATGGACTTTATTCATCATCTGTGCAGGAAAAGTTTAAGAACATTCCATCAGAATGTTTCCTCCTCTCCTCCTCCTTTCCTCCTCAGCTGTCCTCCAGTGGACTGGTCTACCAGGAACCATTGCTGTTCAGTTGCTTTAACTAACTTTGCTGGAGCACATTAGCAAAATTGCAGCCCAAATATAGGGGCTGGACCAAAGACAAATTCTTGGGGCAGGAAGCTTGATGGATCAAGGATAATAAAGTATAATTTGAATCCTTTCTTCTCCCCCCAAGTCCCCAAAATAGGTAATCAAATATCTTGTGAGCAATGAAGTATAGATACCTAGCCAAGAGATTAAACAAATTCTAACCAAATGGGAGGAGCTAAAGTGAGACATGAGATGACTTAAGTAGATATATAATGAAGATATTGCAGTTAGAAATTCATACGTACATATGCATCATCAATAGCTAAAATGAGCAATGGGGCACAGAGAAAGAACCCAGAGTGCCTCTCATGTCTTCGGGCCGTCGCAATGGCTTCAGAAAAGTATTTTTGAAGTGTAGTCAATGTTGCAATATAGGCAAATGCCCGTTGATGTCGACTCGCTAATTAATGAACATAGGGCGCGATTCTCCCGAGTTACGAAAACTCGGGAAGCTGGCGTCAAAAACGGGCGCGTTTGACGCCAGCCTCCGCCCCCCCGACCGGGAACCGATTCAGCTCCCCGGTTGGGGCCGTGAACTCCGGCATCGCAGGCTTAACGATTTTCGTTAAGCCCGCTAGCCAGAGTTAGCGACGGCTGATGCGTCAGATGATGTCAGCTGCGCATGCGCGGATTGGACGACTCCAACCCGCGTATGCGCGGATGACGTCATCACGCATATGCGTGAAACCCGCGCATGCGCGGGCCGGTATGCCCCTCAGCCGCCCCGCAAATGGATCCAGCGGGGCGGCGGAGGGAGAAAGAGTGCGCGGGTTAAGTACTCGGTGCCCACCGATCGCGGGCCCATGGCGGAGGGAGAAAGAGTGCGCGGGTTAAGTACTCGGTGCCCACCGATCGCGGGCCCTTGGCACGGCCGTGGTACTGCCGTGCCAATCGGTGCCATGGTTCCCCAGATCGGGACTTTACGGCCGTTTTTACGAACGGTCAGACCAGGTGTGTTTTACTTTCATAAAAACGGCCGTTAAGGCCTTGGGTGAATAGCTGCTCGCCGTAAAAAAACGGCGAGCAGCGATTCGTGTCGGGGGGCGGGCGTGGGGGGGGGGGGAGAATAGCGGGAGGGCATCGGACCAGCGTGTCCGTAAAAATTTACGTCGCCCGCTATTCTCCGAATTTTCGTGAGCGTGGAGAATTGCGCCCATAGTTTCCCCAAGCCCATCCTAGATCGATGCATTTCTAACTCTTTTTCCAGAGAACAGAGCCTAACATTTCCTGACAGTTGTAATCTTTAAATTCTGTCAACATCTGTATTTTTTTTCTGTACTTTTTCCGATGTTTCAATATCCTTTTTTTAGTATGGAGACTAGAAAATACAAGATGTTATCCAGAGATCCGGGCTAATAATGGAAGGAATAAGAGTTCTGATCCTGCTATTATGATTTGGGAATTTGCATTAAGTTTTTAAAAAGGGGGGTGGTGGAGAGAAGGGAATTATTGATAAAAATTACCTGTGAGCATACAAGGTGCAGGTGGATAGGCAAGCAAGGGAGGAACGTGGTGGTTGGTGAGTGAGATATTGGAGGTGGTTTGAGTATTTGGAGGCTCCTACTCCAGAACTCTTGGCCAGTGGAAAGCTGTTGCAGGTAGTTTGATTTGGTGTCCACGGATAAGGAGGTGCAGCAGTTGAGACAGGTGAAGGAGGCAGTTTGAGTGTGGAGAGAAAGCCAGCTGAGGAGGCAGGCGGCTTCCTGGGAAATTATCCAGTTTCGCGTGTGGGGGATGGGGGGGGGGGGTGGAGTGTTCCAGGGTGGAGGAGGAAGATGGAGAAGAGTTGGAGGAGCTGTCGGGGGTGGCGGAGGTTGGGAAGGCACTGGGGCCGGATGAGCTTCCCGTGGAATTTTATAAACAGTTTGCAGATCAATTGGTTCTGTTACTGTTGGAAGTGTTTGAAGACTCGGTGGCCCAGAGGTTGCTCCCAGAGACTGATTTGGGCATCCAATTCACTTTTTCTTGAAAGGACCCCAAGGAGTGTGGGTCATACTGGCCAATTGCAGGTTGGAGGGGTGTCTCCCACAGGTGGTCAGGGAGGATCAAACTGGTTTTGTGAAGGGTAGGCACATCTTCCAACGTGCAGTGCCTACTGAATGTGGTCCTCTCTCGGGGAGGTGGGGGGAAACAATAGGTATCAGTGGCATTAGATGCAGAGAAGGCTTTTGATACAGCTGAGTGGGGGTACTTGTTTACGGTATTGGAGTGGTTCGGCATAAATTTGGGTTGTGGGTCTAATTGTTGTACAAGAAACGAAGAAGGGCCAGTGTGAAGACGAATAATATTAGCTCGGGTTATTTTCGGTTGTATTGGGGAACGAGGCACGGGTACCCTTTGTGTGTCCCTCTTCCCCCTTCCTATTTGAATTGGCAATTGAGCCATTGGCCATCACTTTGAGAAGTTCGGATAAGTGGAGGGGGATATTGGGGGGTGGAGGCGCATAGGGTTTTGCTTTATGCCGCTTCATGTACATTACTGACCGGGTTCCTGATGCACTATCAATTACGCAAAGACGAGAGGTAGGATGTAATCGAGGCTTTATTACACTGAGATGTGTGGACTCCTACAGCAGCTGACGAAATGGCTGCTGTACGGGGAGCACACATATTTATACTCTGCCTACTGGGCGGAGCCAGCAGGCAGGGATCTACCCCCCTACCTGTAGTACAGGGGCCTTACCGTAAAGCACCTATATCAACATCCTATATATACACTATATACATCAGTGGTGACTACCACATTCACCCCCTGTTAAAAATTAGTCCGGCGGGGGTGGTGGAGAACTATATACAGAAATTGGGTTTTAAAAGTACAGATAATATTACAAATTCAGGCGGTCCGGTGCCTTCATCTGTCGTCAAGAGCGCCGTAGTGCTGGTGCCGACTCCGGTGGCGGCTTGGTCTTCGGTGACTCCAGGTGCGTGTCGAAATCTTCTTCATCCCCGGGTATGGGCAAGGGGAGGACGGATTGTCCCGGAGCGGGGGCTGCGGTGGGGTGCGCCGGGGGAAGGGAGGGTGGCGCCGGGTCGGGGTGGGGGGGGGGGGGGGGGGGGGGGGGGGGGGGGAGAAAGAGGAGATGTGTGGGGAACCAGCTGGTGCCAGGTCCCTGAGGGAGACTGTCTTGGTGGCCGTCGGGGTACGCTACGTAAGTGTACTGCGGGTTGACGTGAAGTAGCTGTACCCTCTCAATCAATGGGTCCGTCTTGTGGAGTTGAACGTGTCTATGGAGGAGAATGGGTCCTTGAGCTGCCAGCCATGTCGGGAACGAAACCCCAGAGGTGGACTTCCTAGGGAAGGCAAAGAGACATTCATGGGGGGGGTTTCATTAGTCGCAGTGCACAGGAGCGACCGAATGGAGTGAAGTGCGTCGGGGAGGTCCTCCTGCCAGCGGGAGGCCGGGAGATTTCTGGACCCTAGGGCCAGCTAGACGGCCCTCCAGACCGTCCCATTCTCCCTCTCCACCTACCCGTTTCCCCTGGGGTTGTAGCTGGTCGTCCTGCTCTAGGCATTGCTCCTGTTGAACAGGTACTGGCGCTGCTCATCGCTCATGCATGAGGATCCCCGGTCGCTGTGGACGTAAGCGGGGAAACCGAACAGAGCAAAGATGGTATTGAGGGCTTTGATGACGGTGGCAGACGTCATGTCGGGGCATGGGGCGGCAAAGGTGAATCGGGAATACTCATCGACCACATTGAGAAAGTACGTGTTGCGGTCGGTGGAGGGGAGGGACCCTTTGAAGTCTACGCTGAGGCGTTCAAAGGGGCGGGGGGCCTTCACCAGGCGCACACAGTCTGGCCGGTAGAAGTGCGGTTTACACTCCGCGCAGACCTGGCAGTCTCTGGTGATCGCCCTGACTTCCTCGATGGAGTAGGGCAGGTTGTGGGCCTTGGTGAAATGGTAAAAACGTGTGACCCCTGGGTGACAGAGGTTGTCGTACAGGGTCCGGTGTCGGTCCACTTGTGCGCTGGCACATGTAACTCGGATAGGGCATCCTTGAGCTTACTGGGGCAATACGAAATCTCGTACTTGTAGGTGGAGAGCTCGATCCTCCACCTCAAGATTTTATCGTTTTTGATCTTGCCCCGATGTGTTATTAAACATGAAGGCAACCGACCGTTGGTCAGTGAGGAGAGTGAATCTCCTGCCGGCCAGGTGATGCCTCCAATGCCGCACAGCTTCAATGATGGCTTGGGCCTCTTTTTCGACAGAGGAGTGCCGGATTTCGGAGGCATGGAGGGTGCGGGAAAAGAATGCTACGGGCCTGCCTGCCTCGTTGAGGGTGGCGGCCAGAGTGACGTCTGATGCATTGCTGTCCACTTGGAATGTTAATGTCTCGTCGACCGCGATGTCGGCCTTGATACGGTTAAAGGCCTGGTGAGCCTCGGCCATCAGAGGAAAAACAGTGGATTGAATGAATGGGTGGGCCTTGTCCGCATAGTTTGGGACCCACTGGGCGTAATACGAAAAGAACCCCAGGCACCGTTTGAGAGCCTTGGGGCAGTGGGGGAGGGGGAGTTCCATGAGGGGGCGCATGCGATCGGGGTCGGGCCCCAGAACTCCGTTCTGGACCACATAGCTGGCTTCGATGATGCCTTCCCGAAGCAGCCGCTGGACTTTAGACCTGATGAAGGTCCTGTCCTGGGCTCTGTACCGTCTGCTCCTGGTGGCAATGGGTTTGCAATCCGGGGTTAGGTTTTCAAAAAGGGAAGGTGGGTCAACCTTAAGGGTCGCGAGGCTGCACACAGTGCAAGGTGGTTGAGGGATGGTAGGGGCCTGCCGAATTTCAGGGTTAGGCTCTGGAGGTTGCACTGGAAGTCCAGGCAGAGCAGCAATGCAGCGCAGAGGTTGGGGAGGACGTAGAGGCAGAAGGCGCTGAACGCCACGCCCTGGACAGTGAGAGTGGCGATGCAGTACCCCCGGAGCGCCACAGAGTGGGATCAGGAGGCCAGGGAGATTCTCTGGTTGGCGGGGTGTACCGCGAGGGAGCAGCGTCTTACCGTATCAGGGTGAATGATGATCTGTGCTCCCGGAGTCCAGCAGGCAGGAGATCTCGTGTCCGCTGACCTTCACTTTAGTTGAAGCGGTCGCGAGGTTGTGTATTCGAGACTGGTCAATCGTGACCGAGGCGAGACGCAGCTGGTCGTCGTCGGTTGCTGGCGATAAGCGGCCGGATGAGGTGGCCGACGGGCAGGGGTCCTGAGTCGGGTAATATGGCGGCACCCACGAGCCACACGCGTCGTGGGGGAGGCAAGATGGCGGCGCACTGTGGCTCCACGTGTCGTGAGGAAGGCAAGAAGGCACGTTGGTCCTGGGAGGAACAAGATGGCGGCGCCCACGGGCCGCACGTGTTGCGAGTCGAGCAAGATGGCGACGTCCACTGGCCGCACGTGGTCCGGGGAGGGGAAGATGGCCGCAGGTGGGGCGTGCCGGGACAATAGCGGCGATTGAGCGGGCCTGGCCCACTGCAGCGAAATGTCCCTTCTTGCCACAGGGCCTTGCAGAGGGCGCTCCGCACCGGGCAGCGCTGTCGGGGGTGTTTTGACTGCCCACAGAAGTAGCATTTGGGCCCCCCTGGGGTCGGTTGGCTACCGCGGGGCACAGGCATGGGGTTGGCCGAGGGCGGTCGCTGCTGGAGTCCACAATGAGGCGGCCGTCTGAGGAGTCCACGATGCACAGGGGGGGGATGGGCCGCGCAGTCAGGGTCATACGCCTGAATGTTGTGTGATGCGACTGTGAGAACGCTAGGTTTTTGGTCGCCATGAGGTTGAGCTTGGCCCCCTCTTAGAGGTGCTGGCAATGTAGTCAGACCCTATGCCTGTAACAAATGCGTCTGTCATTAGTAAATTTGAGTGTTCCGTGGCCGAAACGGCCTGACAGTCACAGTCTCCAACTAGGGCGAGCAGGACGCGCCAGAAATCTTCCACCGACTCACCGGGAAGTTGGCGCTGCGTGGAGAGGATGTGTCTGGCGTAGATTTTGTTAGTCTGCTGAACGTAGTTTTCCTTCAGCAGTAGCGCCATGGCCTCTGCGTAGGTCGGCGTGTCCTGGACGAGTGGAAAGACGTTGGAGCTCAGCCGCGTGTAAAGGATCTGGAGCCTCTGGAATAGTGTCTGGCGCAGACCCGATGTATGCTTCAAAACAGGCTAGCCAATGTTCAAATTCCTTTTTGGCGTTGTTTGCTTGAGGATGCAGCTGCAAGCGATCCGGCTTGATGCGGAGGTCCATCTCTGAAAAATCTCAGTGTAATAAATTGATGCAAAATCAATTGCGCAAAGACGAGAGTAGGATGTAATCGAGGCTTTATTACAGAGATGTGTGGCCTCCTACAGCAGCTGATGAAATGGCTGCTGTACGGGGAGCACACATATTTATACTCTGCCTACTGGGCGGAGCCAGCAGGCAGGGATCTACCCCCGTACCTGTAGTACAGGGGCCTTACCGTAAAGCACCTATAACAACATCCTATATATACATCAGTGGTGACGACCACAGTTCCCACGATGGGGGACATAATGGGACCGTGAAGGCGGTTTGGGGCTTTCTCCTGGTGCAAATTCAATTTGGAATAAAGCATGGTGTCCGGTTACTTCAACGGGGAAGAGGGTTGACTTGGGAGTACTGCTGATTCGTTTAACAATATCTAATTTTACGGGGGTGCAGGCACTCAGGATTGGGGGTGGCTCTGGCAGTTAAATTTTACGACTTTAGTGAGTAAAGTTAAGGTGGATTTACAGGGCTGCACAGTGGCGCAGTGGTTAACACTACTGCCTCGCCCTGTTGGGTCATGTGCCTGTCTTCCCGCGTTTTGGGTCCGGGGGGGGCGCGGGATTGGGGGCGCGGGCCTCTCTCCCGCGCTAGAGAAGCAGGGTGCAGGGGTTGGCATTGGGGGAATGGTTGGGGGACACTGGGGAGGGTAATTGGGGTGGCGGGAGCAGCCGGGGTCAGCAGGAGTCGGCTGACTTACGGAAGTACAATGACCGGAGTTGCGCAGCTAGGGGGGGCCCTAGCTTTGTGGGGGGGGGGGGGGGGGGGGGGGATACCGGGTTGCTGCTGGAATGGCCAAGAAGGAGCTGGAGCGTGCAGAGGGGGTCGGGATGGGGATCTGTCGCTGTGGGGAACAGGCTGAGCGGGGGGCGCGGGCACGTGGCGGATTACGGAAGGGTGATGGCTAGTCGACGGGGGAGGGGGCAGGTGGCCCTCCGATCCGGCTGATCACCTTGAATGTGAGGGGATTGAATGGGCCGGTCAAACGGTCCCGCGTGTTCGCGCACCTGAGGGGGCTGAAGACGGACGTGGCTATGCTTCAGGAGACACACCTGAAGGTGGCGGATCAGGTTAGGTTGAGGAAGGGGTGGGTGGGCCAAGTCTTTCTTTTGGGGCTGGATGCAAAAAACAGGGGGGTGGCGATCCTGGTGGGGAAGAGGGTGTCGTTTGAGGCGTCGAGTGTGGTGGCAGACAGCGGCGGGAGGTACGTGATGGTGAGCGGCAAGCTGCAAGGGAGTGGGTGGTGCTGGTCAATGTATACGCCCCGAATTCCAGATTTGGAGGTGGGGGGCCTGATAATGGGGGGGGGGATTTCAACACGGTGCTGGATCTGCCACTGGATCGATCCAGTTCCAGAACGGGTAGGAGGCCTGCGGCGGCTAAGGTGCTGAGGGGGTTTATGGACCAGATGGGAGGGGTGGATCCCTGGGGGTTCGCGAGGCCGAGGGCCAGGGAATTTTCATACTTCTCCCATGTGCATAAGGCCTACTCCCGGATCGATTTCTTTGTTTTGAGTAGGGCGCTGATTGCGGGGGTAGTAGACGCTGAGTACTCGGCGATAGCCATTTCTGACCATTCCCCGCATTGGGTGGACTTAGAGCTGGGGGAGGAGAGGGACCAGCGCCCGTTGTGGCGCTTGGAGGTGGGGCTGCTGGCGGACGAGGATGTGAGGGGGCGGGTTCGAGGATGCATCGAGAGGTACCTGGAGGCCAACGATAATGGGGAGGTCCGAGTGGGGACAGTCTGGGAGGCGCTGAAGGGGGGAGTTGATCTCCATTCGGGCCCACAGGGAGAGAGGGGAGCAGAGCGAAAGGGAGAGATTGGTGGGGGAGATGGTGAGGGTGGATAGGAGGTACGCGAAGGCCCCGGAGGAGGGATTGCTGAGGGAGCGGCGCAGCCTTCGGGCTGAGTTCGACTTGTTGACCACCAGAAAGGCGGAGGCTCAATGGAGAAAGGCTCAGGGTGCGGTGTACGAGTATGGGGAGAAGGCGAGTTGGATGCTGGCACACCAGCTCTGTAAGCGGGATGTGGCCAGGGAGATTGGTGGAGTTAAGGATAGGGGAGGGAATGTGGTGCGAAGGGGGGGTAGACATTAATGGGGCCTTCAGGGACTTTTATGAGAGACTATATCGGTCCGAACCTCCGGCGGAGAAGGGGGGGGTGGGGCGCTTTTTGGACCGGCTGAGAGTCCCGAGAGTGGAGGAGGAACGGGTGGAGGGTCTGGGGGCGCCAGTTGACGCTTGAGGAGCTGGTTAAAGGGACAGGGAACATGCAGTCGGGGAAGGTGCCGGGGCCGGATGTGTTCCCGGTTGAATTTTACAAGGCGTATGCAGACCTGCTGGGCCCCCTGTTGGTTAGGACCTTCAACGAGGCGAGGGGGGGGGGGGGGCTTTGCCCCTGACGATGTCTCGTGCGCTGATCTCCTTGACCCTTAAGCGAGACAAGGATCCCCTGCAGTGTGGGTCATACAGGCAAATCTCACTCCTGAATGTGGACGCCAAGTTGTTGGCAAAGATCTTAGCCACGAGGATAGAAGATTGTGTGCCGCAGGTTATCCACGAGGATCAAACGGGGTTTGTGAAGGGGAGACAGCTGAACACTAATATACGGAGGCTCTTGAACGTTATTATGATGCCGGCGGTGGAAGGGGAGGCGGAGATAGTGGTGGCGCTAGATGCGGAGTAGGCCTTTGATAGGGTTGAGTGGGGGTACTTGTGGGAGATGCTGGAAAGCTTTGGGAAGTGGTTTGTCAGTTGGGTGAGGCTGTTGTATGAGGCGCCGATGGCGAGTGTGGCCACAAATAAGAGGAGGTCGGAGTATTTTCGACTATACCGAGGGACGAGGCAGGGGTGTCCCCCGTTCCCCCCCCCCCCTACTTTTTGCGCTGGCAATTGAACCCCTGGCTATGGCACTGAGGGAGTCGGGGGATTGGAGGTGGCTGATCCGGGGTGGGGAGGAGCACCGAGTGTCGCTCTATGTGGACGACCTATTGTTGTATGTGGCGGACCCGGTGGGGGGAATGCCGGTGGTGATGGGGATTCTCCGGGGATTTGGGGATTTCTCAGGGTATAAGCTTAACTTTGGGAAAAGCGAGATGTTTGTGGTTCACCCGGGGGACCAGGAGGGAGGGATTGGGAGGCTCCCACTGAAAAGGGCGGAGAGGAGCTTCAGGTACTTGGGGGTTCAGGTGGCCAGGAGCTGGGGGGCCTTGCATAAGCTAAACCTCACAAGGCTGATGGAGCAAATGGAGGAGGAGTTTAAGAGGTGGGACATGCTGCCGCTGTCTTTGGCGGGTAGGGTGCAGTCAGTCAAGGTGACGGTGCTCCCGAGGTTCCTGTTCCAGTGCCTCCCCATCCTTATCCCGAAGGCCTTTTTCAGGTGGGTTAACAGGAGCATTACGGGGTTTGTGTGGGCACATGGGACTCCCAAGGGTGAGACAGGTGTTCTTGGAGCGGGGCAGGGATGTGGGGGGGCTGGCGTTGCCCAACCTCTGTGGGTATTATTGGGCTGCCAACGCAGCGATGGTGCGTAAGTGGGTAATGGACTGGGAGGGGGCAGCATGGAAGAGGATGAAGATGGCGTCTTGTTTGGGCACGTGCCTGGAATCGCTGGCAAAGGCGCCGCTGCTGCTCCCTCTGACGAGGTATACCACGAGCCCGGTGGTGGCAGCTACCCTCAAGATTTGGGAGCAATGGAGGCGGCACAGGGGGAGGTGGGGGCCTTGATGGGGTCCCCGATACGGGGGAACCACCGGTTTGTTCCGGGGAGAATTGATGGTGGGTTTCTGAGTTGGCACAGGGCAGGTGTCAGGAGGCTGGGGGACCTGTTCATAGACAGGAAATTTGCGAGCCTGGGTGAGCTGGAGGGGAAGTTTGAGCTTCCCCCGGGAACACCTTTAGGTACATGTAAGTAAGGGCGTTTGTCAGGCGGCATGTGGCGGGGTTCCCTCTGCTGCCGCCACGTGGGGTTCAGGACAGGGTGCTCTCGGGGGTATGGGTTGGAGAGGTGAGGATCTCGGACGTGTACCAGGTGATGCAGGAAGTAGACGAGGCCTCGGTGGAGGAGCTGAAAGATAAATGGGAGGAGGAGCTGGGTGAGGAGATTGAGGAGGGGACGTGGGCGGATGCCCTAGAAAGGGTGAACTCCTCCTCTTCGTGTGCGAGGCTTAGCCTCATACAGTTTAAGGTACTGCATAGGGCTCATATGACCGTGACAAGGATGAGCTGGTTTTTTGGGACCGAGGACAGGTGTATTAAGTGCTCAGGGAGCCCAGCAAACCATGTCCACATGTTCTGGGCATGCCCAGCGCTGGGGGAATTTTGGAAGGCTGCAGCAAGGACGGTATCGAGGGTGGTAGGATCCAGGGTCAATCCAGGCTGGGGACTCGCAATATTTGGGGTTGCAGTGGAGCCGGGAGTGCAGGAGGCGAAAGAGGCCGGTGTTCTGGCCTTTGCGTCCCTAGTAGCCCGGCGGAGATTCTTCAGTGGAAGGATGCGAGGCCCCCAAGCGTGGAGGCCTGGGTCAACGATATGGCGGGGTTTATTAAATTGGAGAGGGTTAAATTTGCCCTAAGGGGGTCAGTGCAGAGGTTTTTTCAGGAGATGGCAACCATTCCTAGATCTCCTGGCAGAACGGTAAAAACAAAAGGTCAGCAGCAGCAGCAACCCGGGTGGGAGGGGGGCTGTCTCTTTGTTTTTGTTTTCGGTTGAATATCTGTTTTTTGCCAACGACGGGCGTTAATTTATTGTTTCTCTTTTGTATATCCGGGGGGGGGGGGGGGGGGGGGATGCTATATGAAGATTAATATTTTGCCACAGTTTTTGTTTTTATTCTAATGTGTGCTGGTGTTTCTACCAGAGGCATTTTTGGGAGGGTGAAGGTTGGTTTATCTGGGTGGGCAAGGTGGCAAGGATTTGGAATAGGGTCCTACAGAGGAACCGGCAGTCTGGGGGATTAGCGCTGGCAAACCTGATGTGCTATTACTGGGTGGCAAATGCAGGAGAAGGTGTAGGGCTGATGCGGGGATCAGGAGGCAGTCTGGGTGAGGATGGAGTCTAGGCCATGTAAGGGGACAGGGCTGCGGGCATTAGTGACGGCTCCGGTGCTGTTTATTGCTGGAAAATATTCAGGGAATCTGGTGGGTGGTGGTGGTGTCTATTAAAAATATGGAGGCAATTATGGCAGCATTTTAAGGTTGGGGAGGGTGGAAGATAACTCTGATTAGGGGCAATCACATTTGAACAAGGTAGATTGGAAGCTTGGTTTAGAGGTTGGGAGGATAAGGGGGTGGATTTATTCCTGGAGGGGTGGTTTGCGAGTCTGGGGAAGTTAGCAGAGAAGTATGGGTGAGCGCAGTTGGAGACGTTCAGATGCTTGCAGTTTCGGAATTTTGCTAGGAAGATTTTCCGAACTTCCCAGTGTTGCCGCCGTTGTTGGTGGAGAGGGTGCAGGTGTTGCCGAGGGCGGAAGAGCGGAGTACTTCTGGAATTTATGGGAGGATTCTGGCAGAGGATACAACAACGCTGGAGGGCATTAAGGCCAAGTGGGAGGAAGAACTAGGTGAGGAAATGGAGGAGGAGGATATGGTGTGAAACCCTGTGGAGGGTGAAAGCCACCTTGTCGTGTGCAAGGCTCTGGCTCATACAGCTAAAGGTGGTATTGGGCACATTTCACAACGGCTATGATGAGTCGAGTGTTTGAGGGGTAGAAGATAGGTGTGAGCAGTGTGGGAGGAGCCCAGTGAATCGTGTACATATGTTCTGGGCATGTCCTGAGCTGGTGAACTTTTGGGGTTCCTTCTTCAGGGGCTGGTTTAGCATAGGCTTGTAATGCAGAACAAGGCCAGCAGGGCGGGTTCAATTCCTGTACCAGCCTCCCCGAACAGGCACTGAAATGTGGCGACGAGGGGCTTTTAACAGTAACTTCATTGAAACCTACTTGTGACAAAAAGTGATTATTATTATCAGCACCATGTCGGTGATTTTACAAAGGGAATTGGTGCCTGGTCCCCCAGCGGCCATTTTCGAGGTGTCGGACCTTCTGGAGCTGCAGATGGGTGTGGGGATAAATGTATTAGCCTTCACCTTGCTGATTGCTCGCAGGCGGGTTCTGTTGGAGCTGAGGTCAGCTTCTCCACCCAGTGCCTTGGCGTGGCTGGGGGATCTTGTGGGGTTTTTGTGCCTTGGGAATATTGAATACACATCGAGAGGTTCAATTGAGAGGTTTTTCACAAGATGGCAGCCATTAGTCAAAAGGGGGGGGGGGGGGGGGTTATTTGTTTTGGATTTTTGTATTTGTATATTCAAAAAATGTTCAATAAAAAATTTCAAAATAAAAAGGAATGGTCAGCAGTGCTGTCAAGTGGCATTTACTCACCAATAACCTGCTCACTGATGCTCAGTTTCATCTCCACCAGGACCACTTGGCTCCACACCTCATTAAAGCTTTGGACACAAGCGAGTTTCAACGGTGAGGTGAGTGACATTAAGGGAGCATTTACCAAATGTGGCATGAAGGAACCCTTGTAAAATTGAAATCAATGAGACCCGGGAGAACTCTCTAGTGGCTGGAGTCAAACCTGACACAAGAAGACTGTGTATGTCGAGTCTGATAATCCCGACCCAGGATATCGCTGCAGGGTCGTGTGGGCATGGCCCCAGATGCTCTATTTTGAGCTAATGTATCAATGATATTCCCTTCCACACCCTCTTCATATTAGATAAGTAGTGGGGCTATTAGTGTGCAAAATGCCCAATATCTTGGGGCATCACCATTGACCAGAATCTCAACAGTCACATAAATGTCATGGCAAGTAGAGCAGGGCTTTGTATTCTGCAGTGAACAGCTCGCCTGACCCCAAAGGCACTCTACCAGCTATAAAGCGTTAATTGGTAGTATGATGGAATACGCTTTGGGGGGACGACAACCAAACCAAACTGGTTATGAACTGAACAGACTCTGGTTTCCAGCAGCAAGGTGGGTGCATTGGACAAGGACTTTTTTAAAAAAATAAATAGAAAACACCGACTTTTATAAATTATACCCCTTATATGCTGAGGTCTGTATATGTACACTCTAGTCATATCCCTGATGGTAGCTTGCTGTCTGTTATTGGTAAGTGTCTTGTTTTTGTTCTGATACTCTGGCTTCCAGAAAGTGCTGGCTCTGGACCTTTATTTGATCCCAACATCAGTGTGCCAAAGGCTATGGGAAAAATCCAGAAGTGTGGATAATCCTGGTGTTGGAACTGATCAGAATTTCATCTCTGGATCAAATGTGACTACGCCTCTCCAGGATCTGAGTCTTGATGAAAGGTTATTGACCTGAAACATTAACTCTTAATGTTAAAATACTGTTGGGAACTGTCAACATTTAAAGAGAAATCAGAACATCTTAATAATAATAATAATCTTTATTGTCACAAGTAGACATACATTAACACTGCAATGAAGTTACTGTGAAAAGCCCCAAGTCGTCACATTCCGGCGCCGGGTACACGGAGGGAGAATTCAGGATGTCCAAATGACCTAACAGCACGTCTTTTGGGACTTGTGAGAGGAAACCGAAGCACCCGGAGGAAACCCACGCAGACACTGGGAGAACGTGCAGACTCCCCACAGACAGTGACCAAAGCCGGGAATCGAACCTGGGACCTTGGAGCTGTGAAGCAACTGTTCTACCAAGCCGCCATGCCATGCTGCTTGTTTTGACCAATAGAACTGGCCACAAGATTTTAGGTTTTTAAACAAAACCTAACTATTGTATATAAAATACTTAACTAAAACAAGCACTTTTAACTTAGCATAAAGTTTGCTTCTTACTCCCCAAAAATTCACTTGTATTTCAAAATTTAATTGTACTTTGATATCTTGAGAATTACTTGCTTTTGGGTCATCTGCCAATCCTCTGAAAACTGCTTTTAAATCTCCCCAGTTCCATCTAATCACAGTGACAGAACTTGCATTTACCACCTCTTGCCTGTGAGCACCTCAGTCCCTTGTCCTGGTTACCTACTCAATACTTTCAAGCTAATCTGAGTGGACTGCATCTCCGATTGATCCCATTGCAATCCCACTGTTGGATTGTTACTCCGCTCCTTATTACATATCTTGTTCTGCAGCTACACGTTTTTTATCTGGACTTCCAACCTGGGCCTACTGATAAATGTGTGTCTCTACATTGCAGGGGAAGTGAGTTCACATTCCCTTCTAATGGCATTAGCTGCTGAAAATCAGTAGGTAAAGGTCCAAGCCACTTCGACAGGAGAGAAAGTAAATGGGTGAGTAGTATGCTGGTGGGGGTGCGGATGTCAGGGTTGCGGTTGCTGATAGTTGGACTGAGGGTTAGTTGGGATGTAGCTGTGGGCTGTCAGGTTCTATTGGAGGGGATGGGTGATCGGGCAGTTCATAGAATCATAGAATTTACAGTGCGGAAGGAGGCTATTCGGCCCATCGAGTCTGCACTGGCCCTTGAAAAGAGTACCCTACCCAAACCCACAGCTCCACCCTATCCCCGTAACCCAATAACCCCTCCTAACCTTTTTGACACTAGAGCAATTTAGCATGGCCAATCCACCTAACCGCATTTTTGGACTGTGGGAAGAAACCGGAGCACCCGGAGGCAACCCACGCAGACACGGGGAGAACGTGCAGACTCCGCACAGACAGTGATGCAAGCTGGGAATCTAACCTGTGACCCTGGAGTTGTGAAGCAACTGTGCTGCCGTGTTGGGGGTTCGGGGAGCAGTAATCGGATTCGGGTGATCATCAGTGGGGGTGGGGCTTGTCAGAGAGTGTGGTCATGGGGTTGTCTTTGGTGGAATAGTTACCCAGATGATTTCAAAGTGATTTTATCCTTCTAACCTTTCCTGTATAACCATTCTGAGCGTTGAAACCTTCCAGAGTCTCCAAATTGCTGAACTAAATGACATCTGTTGTGATGGTGACTGTGGTGCATTATTTCTCAACTACTCTGGAACCTTTGACTCATGCGATCCTCCTCCTGTAACTTTCCTCCAGTGTCCAGCTTGGTATAACTGTCTTTGCTTGGTTGCATTCTTGCTTATCCAATCCTAGTTAATGCATCTCTTGTTATAATACTAGCTTCCATATTTGTGCTGATGACACCAGATCCTCCTCTGTACCACTTCTCTTAAACCCTAGTACCTCTGTTTTCAGACAACTTTCCAACATCCAGTTTTGGATGTTCTGCAATTTCCTCGTAAAATATTAGCAAAACCAAAAGTTGGCCATCATTTGTGCTTCTCACATGGTGACCAGAGAGAGCATAAAAAAGCTGGTTGGGGGGGAATCACAAATCACAGAATAATACAGCTTTGAATGAGGCCATTCTGCATATTATGCTAGTGCTAGCTTTTTGATGTTTTATGACCAGCCCCAAGTGAGGTTCTAGAAGTTGTTCCAGGCGAAACCCCTCGATTTGTCTGCATCCAGATGGAATGCCGCCAGATTGTACAAACCCAAGTGAGGAAGGATGCCTGGGTCATTGGCCACCAGACAACCAGTCAAACCAAATCCCTCTGATCTCTCGCGTGCCAAAAAATCTGAATTTTTCTATTCAGAAGCTAAACCTCCATAGCACAGTGCACTATTTTGCAACTTTGAGTTCCTCTGCTCAACGTAAAGGTATATGTCCACTAAATATCCACGGATCAAAATAATGGCGACATAGTAAAAGAAATGGAAAATAACGGAAATCTTACAATATGAATTAGAAGTCAATAATGAGTCCAATATTAAAGTTACACAGAACAGGCCTTGAGTTGCGAGGAGTAGATGATCATTTCAGCCGATACTGTTTGATTCCAGTAGTTGAGTTCTGCTGGTGAATAGTTGATTCTTTGATTCAGGCATTCTGTGGTTTGGTAGAAAGATTTCAGCTGTTTTTCTAGCTGCAATCCTTCTGCTGGCTGATTGACTTTCACAGTCAGAGAGAATTCTCAATGTTCCTGCATGAGCTGGTTATTTTCAGGGGGACCTGCCTCGGTTACTGTATCGTCTTCAGTGTGGCAGAACTCTTAACTGCTCTTCTCACAGCGCACACACACACCCAGACGGATAGACACTACGCAGCTCCCTCGGCTAGATTCTAACCCCTATCAATGTGTTTTTGATGTGGAAGTCTACTAGTTGATCTGGGCAATTATGCCCTGGGTCTTTGGATGAGGTAGCTGTATTGTGTTCCTTTGTCTTTACCAGAGATGGTTATCTGTCTTTGGATTATTTTACAATACCTTGTCTGTACAACAGGGAAGGGCTATGTTCTTTAGGGCAGTGCATCTCAAACTATCTGATGTGGCGTACCGGCAGTTTTTTTTTTCAATGTGCCAGGGACCGGTGAGCGAAAAAAACCAATCCAGGATTACTGTCTCTTTCTTTTCTGGAAACACTCCAAGTACCGGCAGACGATGGCTCGTGTACCGGCACCGGTACGCGTACCACACTTTGAGAAGCACTGCTTTAGGGAAACCCCTTGCAGCCATTCCATTCAATGGTTAACTGTACATTCTCAGCCATCTTTCGGGGTCCATGTCCATTAAAAAAAAATCTAAAACTGGTCTCTTTAAAGTTCAACAGTTCCGAGTATAATTCCAGAATTTATTCTCCATGATTGTAACAATTAGTCCTACTTCCCTGCTCTTTCCCCACAGCAATGGTAGCATGGTGGTTAGCATAAATGCTTCACAGCTCCAGGGTCCCAGGTTCGATTCCCGGCTGGGTCACTGTCTGTGCGGAGTCTGCACGTCCTCCCCGTGTGTGCGTGGGTTTCCTCCGGGTGCTCCGGTTTCCTCCCACAGTCCAAAGATGTGCGGGTTAGGTGGATTGGCCATGCTAAATTGCCCGTAGTGTCTTAAAAAGTAAGGTTAAGAGGGGGGTTGTTGGGTTACGGGTATAGGGTGGATACGTGGGTTTGAGTAGGGTGATCATTGCTCGGCACAACATTGAGGGCCGAAGGGCCTGTTCTGTGCTGTACTGTTCTAAGTTCTAAGCAATGTAAATATTTTAAATTCCCTTTTGAAAGTTGCAATTGAATCGGCTTCCACCAACCTTTCAGACTATGTATTCCAGATCACCTGAGCTTGTACTTCCAAAAAAAATTATAATTTTGTCACCTCTGGGGCAGCACGGTGGCATAGTGGTTAGCATTGTTGCCTACGGCGCTGAGGACCCGGGTTCGAATCCCGGCCCTGGGCCACTGTCCGTGTGGAGTTTGCACATTCTCCCCGTGTCTGCGTGGATTTCACCCCCACAACCCAAAAAAGATGTGCAGGATAGGTGGATTGGCCACACTAAATTGCCCCTTAATTGGAAAAAATAATTGGGTACGCTAAATTTAAGAAAAAAAAAAAAAAATTTTGTCACCTCTGGTTCTGGCCCTTCGATTACTAGAACAGTTCCACATTATTTTCTCTACTGATGTTGAACAAATCTTCTCTTGACTTTCACTGCTTGAAGAACAATTTCAGCTTTTCTATTCTCTCCACATAACTAAATAGGATCAAATTCTAGCCATCGACATCACTACATATAAACAAGAAACATATATATTTTTGAATGACTAATTTTGTGTTTTTCAAAACGAACCCTAAGAAATTGGATGGATGTTTGAGAGAAATAAACGTGCAGGGCTGCGGGATAAAGTGAGGGAATAGGACTGATTGGATTGTTTGACAAGGAGCTGGCATAGACCCGATGGGCCAAATGTTGTCTTCCTCTGCCTTTCCCTCATTCCTGGTATAATTCTAGTACATTTCTTCACCCTCTCTAAGGCTGTAAAATATGTTTATTTTCTCCCAAAGGCGTTTAAAAAAAAAATCCCATGGCACACTTGGATTAGGGTTGTTTATTTTTCCACAGTGATCGGCAGAACAAAAAAAATCATAAAACTAGATTATTTATGGTGAGTTATCTCATTGATATTTATGGGACCTGACTAGGTACAAATTGGCTGCTGCTTCTGCTTGCACAGCAGTGACTACACTGCAAAAGTACTACTTATGGCTGAAATGTGTGATGTAAATGCAAGCTATTTTCATTCTTCCTTACTGAACCCTCAATTCAATATCTCGTCTGTATTTTGAGTTTCTGTTCCTGTAGATTAAGGCTATTGAGTGGAAGTGCTTTGTCATTTCAGAAAATGTCTTTCTGGAGTTTCCACACAGTGAATATCAGGAGTGTGATGTTCAGACTTCTGACTCGGGAATGAAAGCCATACCGAAGCCTGCCAAAGTCCAGAACTACACGTGTGAATTCTGCACCTTCACCACTTGCCAGTTTCAGAATGTGAAGAAGCATTATCGTAAAGTACATCGTGAAAACCTGTACTTCGAATGCAGAAAATGTTTATTTTTTAGTGGGAAGAAGTAAGTTTTATTGAAAGCTTCGGTGAAACGATGGGGTTTTAGGCATTTAATTGTCCCCATGGTGTTACAATCTGAAATTGTTTTTCAGTATGCACTTTAAATTTTGGAAAAACGTAAATTTACTCGTTATTTTTTGTAGCCTATTGTTGGAAATGAATGTTGGTGAGGAAAGGTAGTAGACAGGACTAAAATGGTAATGGTTATTCACATTATCTAAATTAATCAAAGTGATAATATTCTCGCCAGCAACATCACCACATGTAATTAATTGGCAATCATATATTTTTGAATAACAGGGTAAATATGTTTTCAAAAGGAACCCCAACAAATTGGATGGATATTTGAGAGAAATAAACTTGCAGGACTGTGTGATAGAGGGAATGGGACTGATTGGATTGCCCGACCGAGCTGGCATGGACTTGATGGGGCAAATGCCACCCTCCTGTGCCATTATGATTAACATTGAAATTTCCTCAACACTAGAATTAAACCCAGAGATGGTTTGTGTAAGTATTTATGCAGAACAAAATTAATTAAAAACAGAAGCTAATCATAGTACTGAATAAGGCTGTTCAACCCATTGCTTCTGTGCCATCTCTTTCCAAGAGCAATCCAGTTGGTCCTACTCGTTTGCTTTTTGTCTCTTTCTCTGCAGGTAAATGTCCAAATCTCATTTGAAAGCTACTTTTGAGTCTTGTTTCCACTTATCAGAGTGTATTTCAGATCATCCTAACTTGCGGCGTACAAAGAATTTACCCCATGTCACCTCTGATTTACATAGAAGCATACAAAGAAAATAAAAGCAAAGGGAGCCCAATTGGCCCTTCAGTATGATCATGGCAGACCATAAAGTTCAGTACCCTGATCAAGCCCCACCCTTCCCGATATCCCTTAATCCCTTTAGCCCCTAGAGCTATATCTAATTCCTTCTTTAAATTGCACAACGCTTAGGCCACAACTACTTTTTGTGGTAGTGAATTCCACAAATTTACATAGAAACATACATAGTAAATGAAAGCATTTATTTTTGGCAAGTACCTTAAATCTGTGTCATCTGGTTATCAGCCCTTTCTCTAGACATTGGAAATGGTTTCTCTTTATTTACTCTTACCTAAATCCTTCATTATTTTAAACATATCTATCAAATCTCCTATTTGCATTCTCTGCTTCAGGGGTATAATCACAGCTTCCCTCCCAGCTAAATTGTTTTTGAAGTTTGCCACTCATGTATAGACTTTTTTTAAAAAAAAGAAAATTCCAAATGTTCCCCAAGTAGCTTCTGAAAACATGTGCATTGAATTTGAGAAAATCGAAAACTCTTACCTACTTTCCCCTCTCAAAAAAATGTTGGCTGTTAGTAGCAAATAGAATTGGGAAAACAAGAGAAGTTGGACATTCTTCCTCATTCATTGTGTTGGCACACATAGATAATTGTTCTCACCTTATAGGGAAAATTATCTGGGACACTTAAGGAAACTGCGTATCAAGTGAGCAGATGATTTTTCTTCGCACCAGTACACAAGTTATTGTTTTGCACTTTTTGGCAGCAGGTCTTGCTGCCTTCCAAGGTTTTCTTTTGGGAGGAAACGCATTTGAATTTTACCTAGTCAGGACCAATAATTTGATATTTTACCGTTGCGATTATGGTTCTGGTTAGCAACAAGAGTTTGTGACGATTTATGAAACTTTGTAAATAAATCTAATTTGTGGTTATCAGCCAGTGTGACAACGAATCTCGTTTTGGAACTGGTTGATATCATTTACTAGTCAGGTTATTGTAGGCTTCAGCTATTGGTTATCTTTTTTCTTTCTTTCTGAAATCTTGGACCATATTGTTGCCTGAAATCGGTGATCTAAGTGCTCCCTACTCAAAGCCATCAAGACTGGTGTCCCTAAGAGTATTGAAACCAAAGTTGGCATGTTACTGTGAATACAGCTCACTATATTATCTCTATTTTTGATCCTTTGATGCTGTTAACGCTTTCATCTCCGTAGCAAGGCTTGTGTCCGTGCAAATTGCATCATCTCAACTAGTTTCTCCTACTATGTTTTATCGTAACAATCTTATCTTAACCGTTGAATTACATGTTGGTTTTGGGCAATGTTATCAGAAAACATCAGGTCAGTTTTTACCTGTATGTTGATAACATCTAACATGTTGCACTCTGTTCCAGTGATCACAGTTGCTATTGTCTCTAACTGTCCAGCTACATTAAGATCTGGATGAGCCAAAGCTTTCTCTGGTGTCAGGGTCTTCAAACTCACATCCTGAAAGGGGGGCTGGAGGCGTATTTAAAAGTACTTGGATGTCCACATTCACCACATTTAAAAGTACTTGGATGTCCACTTGAAGAGGCATGACCTGCAATGTTACAGACCTCATGCAGGAAGGCAAGGATTAGGATTGGTAGCTCCTCACCAACCATGATGGGCTGAATGGATTCCTGTGTTGTAAATTTTCTATGATTCATGTCACCCAATTCCGGCTAAATGTAAGCCATCTTCTTTGACTCCTTATACCTACACACACTGACTCAGGATAGATGTAACAACTTAAAATTGGCCATCAACAATAACAGAATTGTAATCAACCATAATCTGTAACCCCGTTCCCAGCAAACCTCTCACTTTTCCATTCCCATTGAGCCAGGGAATCAACCGTGGTTCAATGGAAAGTGTAAGAGAACATCCTAGAGCAACAATAGACATGTCTAAAACTGAGATGCCGCTATGGTGACGAAGTTACAACGCAGGACAACATGCATATTAAAGAACAAAATCAGAAATTTGGCCAGGGTGGTGGAGCAAATGAAGGGAGAGTTTCGGAGATGGGATGCACTCCCGCTGGCAGGGAGGGTGCAGACTGTAAGGATGACAATCCTCCCTCGATTTTTGTTTATTTTTCAGTGCCTCCCGATCTTTATCCCACAGTCCTTCTTCAAAAGAGTTAACGGGCTGATCATGAGCTTTGTCTGGGCGGGAAAATCCCCGCGGGTGAAGAAGGCGATGTTGGAGAGGAACCGCAGCGAGGGAGGGCTGGCTTTGCCAAGTCTGATCAATTATTACTGGGCGGCCAACATCGCTATGATAAGAAAGTGAATGGTGGGTACGGGGTCTATTTGGGAGCGGGTGGAGGCGGCTTCGTGCAGGGGCTCCAGCTTGGAAGCCCTGGTCACGGCTCCTCTACCGCTGCCGCCGGCCAAGTACACCACCAGCCCGGTAGTGGTGGCGACCCTGCGGATATGGGGCCAGTGGAGGAGGCATGTGGGGGAGATGGGGGCGTCTGTCTGGGTGCCAATCTGCGACAACCATCGGTTTGCCCCCGGCAGTATGGATGGGGGGTTCCAAGTATGGCGGCGAGCGGGGGCGGGAAGGGTGGGTGATATGTTCCTGGAAGGGAACTTTGCGAGTTTGAGGAGCTTGGAGGAGAAATTTGGGTTGGTAAGGGGAAATGATTTTAGATACCTACAGTTGCGGGACTTTGTTCGTAGACAGGTCCCATCTTTCCCACGCCTCCCGCCAATGGGGATCCTCGACAGAATAGTCTCTAGGAGGGAAGAAGGGGAGGGCAGAGTCTCGGGTATATATAAGGTGCTCATGAGGGAGGAAGGGTCCCAGACAGAGGAACTGAAACTTAAATGGGAGGAGGAGCTAGGCGGGGAAATGGAGGATGGGCTATGGGCAGAAGCCCTGAGTAGGTTAAATTCGACCGCGACATGTGCTAGGCTCAGGCTGATCCAATTTAAGGTCGTTCACCGGGCCCATATGACGGTGGCTCGGGTGAGCAAATTTTTCGGGATAGAGGACAAATGCGCTAGGTGCGCGGGAGGACCAGCGAACCATGTTCACATGTTTTGGGCATGCCCTAAGCTGAGGGGTTACTGGGAGGGATTTGCGGGGGTCATGTCCCAGGTGCGAAAAACAAGGGTGGTGATGAGTCCAGGGGTGGCAATTTTTGGGGTTTCGGAAGACCCGGGCGTCCAGGGGGAGAAAGGGGCCAATGTTTTGGCCTTTGCTTCCCTGATAGCCCGGCGACGAATATTATTGGCGTGGAGGGACTCAAAGCCCCCGAAGACTGAGTGGTGGCTTGCGGACATGTCGAGTTTCCTGGGGATGGAAAAAATTAAGTTCGCCTTGAGGGGATCTGTGCAGGGGTTCACCCGGAGGTGGCAACCATTTATTGACTTCTTTGCGGGAGAGTGAATGTCAGCAGGGGGGTGGGGGGAAGGGGAAGGGGAGGGGGGGTAGAGTAGAGTAGGATGAAAATATGGCGGGTAGTACCGGTGGGAGGGGAGCGGGCTTGTACAATATGTTACGATGGAAGTATTGAAAGTACGTGGATGTTTGCACATTTTTGCCTTTTTTGCTTTCTTTCTGATGATGTCTGTAACTGTTTATAAAGCCAAAAACTACCTCAATAAAATTGTTTATTTAAAAAAAAAGAACAAAATCAGCATGCTATAAACAGAACTAAGTGATCCGTAACCAACTAATCAGATCAAAGCTCTGCAGTCCTGCTGCATCCAGTCTTGAATTGTGATGGACAGTTAAACAACAAACAAGAGGCGGAGGTTTGCGGCAATAATATTGTAGAATTTTTCATCAAGATGGAGAGCGAAGTAGTTGATTCCAGAGCAAAGTAGTTGATTCTGAGACTAGGGCCCCGAATCTTAATAAAGGAAACTACGATGATATGCGGCTTGAGTTGGTTTTGCTCAATTGGGCAACGTTACTTAAAGGGGTGACAGTGGATGGGCAATGGCAAACATTCAAGGAGCACATGGGGGAACTACATCAATTGTGTGTTCCTCTCTGGCACAAAGGGAAGAGGTAAAGGTGGCCAATCCATGGCTTGCAAGGGAAATTAGAGATAGTATTTGATCCAAGGAAGAAGCATACAAATTGACCAAGAAAAACAGCTGGTCTGAGGATTGGGAGCAGTTTAGAATTCAGCAAAGAATAGCCATGGGGAAAATAGAGTACGAGAGTAAGCCTGCGGGGAACACAAAAATTGACTAAAGGTTTCTATAGATACATGAAACGAAAAAGATTGGTGAAAACAAATTACAGTCAGAAACAGGGAATGTCTAATAGGAGACAAAGAAATGGTTCAATAACTAAATAACATACTTCTTCACAAACGAGGCCACAAATTGAATACCAGAAATGTTCTGAAACACAGGCTTTAGTAAGAGGGAAGAATTGAAGGAGATCAATATTAGGAGAGAAATGGACTTGGGGGAATTGGTGGTATTGAAGCCTGATAAAACCCCAGGGCCTGATAATCTACGTCCCAGAGAATTTAAGGAAGTGGCTTCAGAAATAGTGGATGCATTGGTGGTCATCTTCCTAGATTCTGGAACAGTTCCTGCAGATCAGAAGGTAGCTAATGTAATTCCACTATTTAAAATAGGAGGTAGAGAGAAAAAGGAATTATAGACCAGTAAGCCTGACGTTGGTAGTAGGGAAAATTCATTATCAAATATTTTATAGCAGTGCACTTAAAAACCAGTGGCAGCATTGGACAGAGTCAGCATGGATTTATGAAGGGGAAATCATGTTTGACAAACCTTGAATTTCTCGAGGATGTGACTAGTAAGTTGACGAGGAGGAGCCAGTGGATGTGGTATATTGGGACTTTAGAAGGCTTTTGACACAGTCCCATTTAAGAGATTAGCATGTAAAATTAAAGCACATGGGATTAGGAGTACTGTATTGAGATGATGGAGAGAAAACTGGTTGGCAGGCAGGAAACAGAGTAGGTATTAATGGGTCTTTTTCAAATTGGCAGGCAGTGACTAGTGGAGTACCACAGGGATCAGTGCTGGGACCCGAGCTATTCACAATAAATATTAATGATTTAGATGAGGCACTAAGTTGGGTGAGAGGATGAGCTGTGAGGAGGATGCAGAGATCCATTAGTGTGAGTTGGACAACTTAAGTAAGTGGGCAAATGAATGGTAGATGCAGTATAATTGGGTAAACGCGAGATTATCCACTTTGGGAGCAAAACATGAGGCAGATTATTATCTGAATGGCCAGGAGACAGGAATGTGCAACAAGACCTCATACACCAGTCACGGAAGGTAAGCATACAGGTACAACAGGCAGAAAAGAAGGTGAGGCACCCTCAATTACGACGCGATAGCGAGGTCGGTAATCAAAAGGCTTTAATCTACAGAGAACTGAACAGCATCCGAGAGAAGTGTGCTCCCCACATGGAGCCTTCTCCTATATACCGTTTCCTGGGGGCGTAGCCAGAGGCGGAGTCCCCCTGGGTTCCAAGCATCTTAAAGGGGCACGGTATTAAAGGTCAGGTACCGTTTACAGCAGTTAGTAATAGTGTTCATCACATTCACCCCATTTTCAAAAAGCACATAGTCCGTCGGGGGTGAAGTGGAATTATAAATTCACTCTGTGGTGGTCTGATCGTCCGTGCTGACTTTCGCTTCTCCGGTGGTGGCGCTGTGGATGCGGTCAGTTCCGATGGTGGTCTATCCGGGAGCACGGTTGACAGCCTTTGCCCGCCTGGGGGGGGGGGGGGGGGGGGTGATTAGGGTGATCGGCGCGGGCAGGGGGCGCTGTCGGGGTGGGGTGCGTCGATAGAAAGGGGGGGGTCGGTGGCAGAGCCAGCGGGTGCCAGGTCTCGCAAGGAGACCGTATCCTGCCTGCCGTCGGGGTGCTCGACGTAGGCGTCTTGAGGGTTTGCGTGCAGCAGGTGGACGCTCTCGACTAATGGATCCGTTTTATGGCTCCTCGCGTGTCTCCGGAGTAGGACTGGACCCGGAGTCGTCAGCTAGGGTGGAAGCTAGACCCCAGAGATGGACTTCCTGGGGTAGGCACAAACAATTGTGAGGGATCTCGTTCGTGGCCATACAGAGGAGCGACCTAATGGAGTGCAGGGCATCTGGTAGGACCTCCTGCCAGCGGGCGATTGGGAGACTCATTGTCTGTATGGTTAGGAGGACAGCCTTCCAAACTGTCGCGTTCTCCCTCTCCACTTGCCCGTTTCCCCGCGGGTTATCTGCTCGAGGCGATGCCATAGATGAGCAGGTAACGACGCAGCTCATTGCTCATGAACGATGTACCCCGGTCGCTGTGGATATAAGCAGGGAAACCAAACAGTGTGAAGATGCTGCGCATTGCCTTGATCACGGAGGCCGAGGTCATATCGGGGCAGGGGACAGCAAAAGGGAAGCGGGAGAACTCATCGATGACGGTGAGGAAATAGATGTTGCGGTTGGTGGACGGGAGGGGCCCTTTGAAGTCCACACTTAGTCGCTCAAAGTGCCCAGAGGCCTTATCAGGCGGGCCTTGTCTGGTCGATAGAATTGCGGTTTGCATTCCGCACAGATCTGATATGCCTTAGTCATGGCCTTGACCTCCCCTGTGGAGTAGGGTAGGTTGCGGGACATGATGAAGTGGGCAAGCCGGGTGACCCCCGGGTGGCAGAGGTCATCATGGATGGATCTCAGGCGGTCCAATTGCGTGTTGGCACACGTGCCGTGGGACAGGGCATCTGGGGACTCGTTGAGCTTCCCCGGACGATATTTAATATCGTACGTATAGGTGGAGAGCTCTATTCTCCACCTCAGAATTTTTTCATTCTTTATTTTGCCCCGTTGTGCGTTATCGAACATAAAGGCGACCGACCATTGGTCGGTGACGAGGGTGAACCTCCTACCGGCTAGGTAGTGCCTCCAGTGTCGCACGGCCTCCACTATGGCTTGTGCCTCCTTCTCGACTGCAGAGTGCCGGATTTCCGAGGCGTTGAGGGTTCGGGAGAAGAACGCTACTGGTCTGCCCGCCTGGTTGAGGGTAGCAGCCAGGGTGACGTCTGATGCGTCGCTTTCTACTTGGAAGGGATGGCTTCGTCCACCACGTGCATGGCGGCCTTTATGATGTCGGCCTTCATACGGCTGAAAGCCGACTGGGCCTCAGCCGTCAGGGGAAAAAACGTGGTCTTAATGAGTGGTCGGGCTTTGTCCGCATATCTGGGGACCCACTGGCGTAATAGGAGAAAAGCCCCAAGTACCGTTTGAGTGCCTTGAGGCTACGGGGAAGGGGAAGTTCCTTAAGGGGACGCATGCGGTCTGGGCCTAGGACCCCATTGTCCACGACGTAGCCGAGGATGGCTAGCCGGGTTGTGTGAAACACGCATTTCTCTTTGTTGTACGTGAGGTTGAGGGCCCGAGCAGTCTGGAGGAACTTCCTCAGGTTTGCGTTGTGGTCCTGCTGATGGTGATGTTGTCCAAGTACGGGAAGGTAGCCTGTAAGATGTACTGGTCCACCATTTAATCCATCGCCCTCTGGAAAACGGAGACTCCGTTTGTGACACCAAAGGGGACCCTGAGGAAGTGAAACAGCCAACCAGCTGCTTCAAAAGCCGTGTAGGGGCGGTCCTCTGGGCGGATAAGGAGTTGATGATAGGCCGATTTTAGGTCGACCGTGGAGAATACCCGATACTGGGAGATGTGAGTCACCATTTCTGCTATGCGAGGAAGTGGGTAAACATCGAGTTGCGTAAAGTGGTTTATGGTCTGGCTATAATCCACTACCATTCGTTGCTTTTCCCCGGAGCGGACTACCAATACTTGAGCCCTCCAAGGGCTGTTGCTGGCCACTATGACCCCCTCTTTTAGTAGCTGCTGAACCTCTGACTTGATGAATGTCATGATTTGGGTACTGTACCGGCGACTCCTGGTGGCGACGGGCTTACAGTCGGGAGTGAGGGGGGGTGACGCAAGGCTGCATACCGTGAGTGGGGGCCGGGGTCCGCTGAACTTCAGTGTCAGGCTCCGGTGGCTGCACTGAAAGTCCAGACCGAGCAGCAGGGGGCGCAGAGTTGAGGAAAGATGTAAAGTTTAAAACTGGTGTATTCAGCACCTTGAATTGCGAGGTCAGCGACACAATACCCCGTGATTTGAACCAAATGGGACCCTGAGGCGAGGGCGATAGTTTGGGAGGCGGGGTGGGTGTTTAGGGAGCAGCGCCTTACCGTGTCTGGATGGATAAAGCTCTCCGTGCTTCCGGAGTCGAATAGGCAGGGAGTGTCGTGGCCGTTGATTTGCACCCGCATCATTGAGTTTCGCAGGTGTTTCGGCCGCGATTGATCGAGTGTGATCGCTCCTAGTTGCGGGCTGTCAGAATCGAACTCACAAAATGGCCACCGCCACCGGTCGAACGTGACGGGTTTCGAAGATGGCCGCTGCCAAGATGGCCGCTCCCATGACTCGCACGAGGTCGATGACGCGTCAAAAGTGGGCGTGCCCGGCCGCAGTGCGGCCGCGTTGCGGGGTCTGTGTGTGGGCCTGGTGAGGGTTTCGTTTGTGGCCTTTAGCGATGTGCCCTTTCTTCCCGCAGTCGTTGCAGATCGCAGGCCGGGCAACGCTGATGTGGGTGCTGGCCTTGCTCACAGAAATAGCATGGGGAACCCCCGGAGTGAGCGGATTGCCGCGCGGCACAGGCCTGTAGCGTGGCCGAGTCTGGAGGGGATCGAGAGGGGTTCGCAAGGTACGCGGAGTACGTACGGAGGTTACTGTGGGCCGTTTCGAGAGAAGAGGCGAGCGTTACCGTGCCCTGGAGATCCTTTGCCCCGTCTTCTAGGAGCCGGTGCCAGATGTACGAGGACCTGATACCGGACGCAAGGGCATCGCGAATATGCAAGTTCCTGTGGTCTTCTGCCGTCACTGCTTTGTGGTTGCAGTTCCTCGCGAGCGCAGTGAGTCTTTCCACGAACTCGTCCAGTGTTTCCCCGGAACGCTGGCTGCAGGTTGAGAGCAAATGTCTGGCGTGTACCTCGTTAGTAGGCTTTATGAAGCGTTTCTTCAGTACTTCGGCCGCCACATCGTAGGTCGTAGCGTTCTCGATCACGGCGGAGAGTCGGTGGGCCACCCGGCCTTGTAGTAAACACAGCTTGCGAGTGCTGTCGACATCAGTCGTTGAGGAGTCCAGATAGTCCT
Organism: Scyliorhinus canicula; assembly: GCF_902713615.1. Taxonomy (NCBI): domain Eukaryota; kingdom Metazoa; phylum Chordata; class Chondrichthyes; order Carcharhiniformes; family Scyliorhinidae; genus Scyliorhinus; species Scyliorhinus canicula. The sequence continues at coordinate 74,934,017 of NC_052163.1, read as the reverse complement.
CGAAACACCGGAGCCAATATTTTAAAACTTCCGGGGATTCCGGCGACCTGGCGTCCAGGTTGGGTTTCTCCGGTTTTAGAGCGCTGTCCATCTTGATGTGTCTGTAGATTAAATTGAGGCACCCTCAATTACGACGCGATAGCGAGGTCGGTAATCAAAAGGCTTTAATCTACAGAGAACTGAACAGCATCCGAGAGAAGTGTGCTCCCCACGTGGAGCCTTATCCGATATACCGTTTCCTGGGGGCGTAGCCAGAGGCGGAGTCCCCCAGGGTTCCAAGCATCCTAAAGGGGCAAGGTATTAAAGGTCAGGTACCGTTTACAGCAGTTATTAATACTGTTCATCACAGAAGGTATGCTAGCTTTCATTGCGAGAGGATTTGAGTACAGGAGCAGGAAAGTCTTGCTGTAATTATACAGGCCCTTGGTAAGGCCTGAAGTTGAAAACTCACCACTATTCTTAGAATTCCCCCTATACCAAAAAGGTTGAACATTCTAAATGGTGAACAGGGATTCTCACTCCCTGACTCCTATGCAGGCTTAGGTGGGTGCTATTCAGGTCAAAATATTTTCAAGTTATCCCCCGGTATAACCCATACCGTCACAGAAGAATTTTTATCTACTTACCACTTAGTAGCATCGATCCTGGGTCCCGCATTGCTAAGTAAGTAAATTAGACTTTGTAATAACTACTGTTTCATGTTAAAACTTTAAGTTATTTTGTTATTATATTTTTTCTTTTAAAAGATGCAATCACTGTCTTTACAGAAAAGTAAAAAGATCTTGCTTCTGGATTCTCCTGGTTGGTTGAAGAGACCTTCAGGTCCACCTTGACAATCACTCTTCTTTAAATTCTGGTCTTCCTTGGATGTATTCGCTGTTCCACTCGGTTGCTATGCTCTATTCTTCCCATAACTGAGCTATGAGAGCTGACTCTGAGCTGACCATGCTGGCTGTCCTCTTTCTTTGGGTTTATATCCCCCTTCTAGCAGTTATTAAGTTTTTATGACATTATTGTAAAGTAACTTTATTTTACTTCTGATTGTAAAAGGTACGTTTAATCTGAATTATTCTAACACGACTAAGTATTCATTTTGAGCATGACTTCATCTCATAGATCTGATTTTTATCCTTTGTGATGTTCAAAAATGCTTTGTTTCAAAGTGGTGTGACTTTTGATTCCTGTCATTTATATAGTTTTATTATCAAATTGTATCCCCCAGCTCATAATTTTGACTTTGATTTGGGTCTAATTTGTGTTCTCGTAGACAGGTTGTCTCCAGCTTTCTTTAATTGACCTGATGTCAACAGAACGTCACACCTATTCATTTGTCACCTAATTCAACCGAAAATCTCATCCATTCTTTTCCATTTGCTTACTTAACTTCAATGAAGGTGTGAAATATTGCTTTTAGCTTTATACTAAAAATTCAATCGGTTGTGAATTAAAAGACTTGCCTCACATTTAAACATTTGTCATCTAATTCAACTGAAAACCTTATCCATTCTGTTCCATCTGCTTACCTAACTTCAAAAGGAGGTGTGAAACATTGCCTTTAGCTGTATACTAAAATTCATTTGATTGTGTCTTGAAAAACCTGCTTGTTTTGTTTCCTAAGCCTGCTTGACTAAGGCGATCTGCATTTTACAATCCTCTCCTGCAGCTGCTGTTAACCCTTTGTGGGATTTTCCCCTACATTCTCTCATGCACTCTTAGATCAGGTATTGCCAGACTTCCATGTTTCAAATGACATATCTTTCCATATTTTCAATTACAGGCCACACCTGGAATATTGTGTGCAGTTTTGGTCTCCTCATCTGAGGAATGATGTTCTTGCTCCAGAGGGAGTGCAACAAAGGTTTACCAGTCTGATTTCTAGGATGGCGGGACTGACAAGGAGAATTTGAATCGGTTTGGATTGCTTTCGCTGGAGTTCAGAAGAATGGGGGGGGGGGGGGGGGGGTCTTGTAGAAACCTATAAAATTCTAACAGGATTAGACCCGGTAGATGCAGGAAGGATGTTCCTGATGGTGGTTGTCCAAAACCAGGGGTCACAGTCAGGATACGGGGAAACCATTGAGGACACAGATGACAAGAAATTTCTTCACCCAGCGAGTGGTGAGCCTGTGGAATCCGTTACCACAGGAAATAGTTGAGGCCAAGAAGCAGTTAGATATAGCACTTAGGATATGGGGGAAAGTGGGATTAGGCTATTGGATGATCAGCCATGATAATAATGAATGGCAGAGCAGGCTTGAAGGGCCGAATGGCCTGCTCCTATTTTCTATGTTTCACTAATGGCCTCATTCTGAATGATGGAAGAATCTTAACTAGTCAGTGCAAAATTAAAGACTGATGGATTTCCAACCATTTTCAGCCAGAAATACCTAATGGATGATCCATCTCTGCATTCTACGAGATTCCCAGCATCACAGAAATTAGTCTTCGGCCAATTTGATTCTCACCTGGAGCTGGATTCTCCGATTCTGAGGCTATATCCCCACGTCGGCTTGGAAACAGTGGCGTTTTACGCCAGACAAAATGGTGTTTAACGGCCACCGATCCTTTGATTGGCTGGGGACTAGCATGCTGGCAGTGTAGAGCACCCGGCTCTAGCTGCCAATACCACCTAGAAAATCGCCGTGGCTGCGCATGTGCACGGTGGTGGCCTGCAGCAGCCGTGCCATGCTACATGGCGGAAGCCGCTCACGCACCCCGGACAATCGCCCCACAGTGCCCCAGCCCCTAATGAAGCCCCCCCCCTGCCTGCAGATCGGCCCATCCCCGATTGGTGGCGCTGGACTGAGTTCGCAGCCGCCATGCTGAGTTCTTGACGGATGAGACCACACGCAACCGACACCGGTTGGGGCGGATCATCAGGGGCGGGCCTCGGGCAATGTCCTGAGGCCATCATTACGTGGCGCGCTGTATTCTCAGAGTACGCCGCTTAGGAGGGGGTGGAGCATTGCAAAAGCGTCGCCGCCCCCGATTTGGTCGGGAACTTTGATTCTCTGGCTGATCGCCGAACACGATTACAGCGCCTGTGACTGGAGAATCCAGCCCCTGATCTCAGGAAATGGCTGAAGGCACTGGCTACAGAAAAGACTATGGGCCCTCGCAATCCATCTGTAAACTTGTGCTCGAGAACTAGCTGTGCCCCTCGTCAATCTGTTACAATACAACACTATGACAATGTGGGAAACGTACTCCGGTACATCTGATCCACAGAAATTATGCAAATCCAATCCAATCTACTCTCAATCGTTAGCAAAGCCGATAGTGTTATCAAGTGGCACTTACCCAGAAATGCTCTATAGGTTCCACCAAGGCCACGTCTCTCCAGACCCCATTACAGCCTCCGCTCTGTTGCCCTTGTTTAGACTAAATTCCAAATGTTAGATGGGATTGGCTGTACAGAAGACATAGGAGCAGAGTTAGGCCACTCAGCCCATCGAGTGGCTGATATTTTTCTCATCCCTATTCTCTTGCCTTCTCCACATAACCCTTGATCCCCTTATTAATCAAGAACTTCCAATCTCTGTCTTAAAGACACTGTGATTTGGCCTCCACAGCCTTCTGCTGCAAAGAGTTCCACAGATTCACCACCCTCTTACTGAAGACATTCTTCTTCTCTGTTTTGAAGAATCGTTGCTTTAGTCTGCGATTGCGTCCTCTGGTTCTAGTTTTTCCTATGAGTGGAAACATCCTTTCCACATCCATTTTATCCAGCAGTATCCTTAAAAGTTTCAGTAAGATCCCCCCCCCCCCCCCATCCTTCTAAACTCGAATATGTACAGACCCAGAGTCCTCATGTGACAAGCTCTTCATTCCACGGATCATTCTTGGAAAGGGTCCAGAAGAGGTTCACAAGGCCAGTACATACTTCCTTAGATATGGGCCCTTGGCATCAAGGCAGCATTTGGCAGTGTAGCATTAACACGCCCTACAACAAAGGGAGGTTGTTGTGTTTTTTTTGGAGGCCAATCACCTAAGCCCAAGGATGGTGTTGCAGGAGTTCTCAGGGTACAGTCCGAGGTCTCACGTCTTCAGCTGTTTAATTGATGATCAAGCCTCCATCAGATCAGAAATGGCGATGTACAAAACACGGTCACAAATCAGGAGTGCGATTGAAAACTCTCCACATGTCTGGAATAGTGCAGCTCCAATAGCACTCAAGAAGCTCATCACTGAAGGAAAAAGCAGCCTGCTTGATCACTATCCCATCAACCACTGGTACTGAGTGGCAGCACTGCATCAGCTCACCAAAGCTCTTTTGACAGCACCTTCCGAAGACGTGACCTCTATCACAGAGAAGGACAAGGGCTTTGAACTCATGGGAACACCACCACATGCAAGTTCCCCACACTATCCTGACTTGGAACTATATCGTTGTTCCTTCACTTGTTGCTAGGACAAAAGCCTGGAACTCCCTTCATAACAACAGTGTAAGTGTACCTTCACTGTCTCTGGGCTAAAATCCTGAATTCCTTAATGTGATAACAAAGTGTGACATCACAGGTAAGTCCTAAGGCTGGTGAGTATTGAACATAAGAACTAGTAGCAGGAGTAGGCCATCTGGCCCCTCGAGCCTGCTCCGCCATTCAATGAGATCATGGCTGATCTTTTGTGGACTCGGCTCCACTTTCCAGCCCGAACACCCTTAATCCCTTTATTCTTCAAAAAACTATCTATCTCTATCTTAAAAACATTTAATGAAGGACCTTGCTTGGGGATTTAACAAATGGCAAATTAAAAATGATGAGTATTAATAAGTAACAGGTGGTAGCTGGTGAATATTGTTTATTTTTAAGTAACGTTTGTTCCTACTAAGTATTAATAGGCTTTATTAATATTAAAGTTTATTAATAGAAGTAATGCCTATTAATAGTAGTAAGGTTTATTAGTTTCGGAACTTGAGTGCAATTGACATCACTGCCACACGTCTATGAGGTTCAGAGATTTATGGATAGCAGGTTTATAGACCTGAATTAAGAGTATGCAGGAAGAGAAGGAATGGGTGACCACCAGCTATTTAAAAGCGTGTGCAGGTAGTGCAGCAATTACCTGGAGTGTATCCTACACTCCAACCAGTAATCCGATCTGAAAACCGATGGAAGTGATGGTTCATCTGGGGAGTGCAGCCAGAGCCAGGTCAATGGCACCATGGATGGATCAGCTGTATATGGGGGTACAAGGAAAAGGGTCCAAAGATGTGCGGGTTAGGTGGATTGGCCATGCTAAATTGCCCGTAGTGTCCTAAAAAGTAAGGTTAAGGGGGGGGGGGGGGGGGGGGGGGGTCGGGTTACGGGTATAGGGTGCATACGTGGGTTTGAGTAGGGTGATCATTGCTCGGCACAATATTGAGGGCCAAAGGGCCTGTTCTGTGCTGTACTGTTCTATGTTCTATGTAATAGTGATAGATGATTTGATAATTAGGGGAATAGATGGACATTTCTGTGTGAATCCAAAGTGGTGTATTGCACCCTGGTTCAGGGTCAGGAACATCACTGAGCAGCTGCAGAGTACCCTGAGGGGAGAGGGTGAACAACCTGCAGTCGTGGTCTGCATTGGTATGAATGACATAGGCAGACAGAAAGAAGGATGTGGTCCTGCAGTCAGAATTTAGAGAGCTAGGTAGGAAATTAACAAGTCTGACTTCAAAAATAGTAAACTTTGTTTTACTCCCAGTATTGTGCACAATTGAGTATAGAAATGGGAAGATAAAACAGATGAATATGTGGCTGGAAAGATGGTACAGGAAAGGAGAGTTTGTGATGGTTAGGACATTGGGGCTGACTCTTGAAGTGATGGGACCCTGTAGATAGGTTGCACTTAAATAGAGCTGGGACAGAGTTTTGCTCATGACATTGGGGGTAGCTTTAAACTAACTTGGCAGGGTTGTGGGAGCCAGGCGATAACCTCCGAGACAAAGGCTAAGGTGCACAGAATACTTGGAAAGGTGAATGCACTAGAATAAGCAATAGCCAGTTAATAGTTGGAGTTTTAAAAAGTCAATATTTTTATTCATAAAATATTTTCATTAAAACAAAGTAACAACAAAACGCAAACCCCAGCACGAGCTATACCCCCAAACGCCAGTTCCCCTCCCCCCTCAACCATCCTAAAGAAAGCAAAACATTAACAAAAAGACAACCCCCACCCACCCCACCTCAACAGCTGATGGTAACCAGTTCCCTGAAAAAGGAGATAAAAGGCTGCCACCTTGAGTAGAACCCTTCAACCGATTCCCTCATAGATCTTAAGATGCAAAAATTTGATCAGCTCCCCCAGTCAAGCCGAGGCCCTAGGCAGCACCGAAGCAGAACCCATCTCTGGACTATTAATGAAGCGAAGGCTAGGACATCTGCCTTCATCCCCATCTGCAGCACCTGCGAGTTGGATACTCCAAACATAGCCACCATCGGGAACGGCCCCAGCTGAACACCCAAAATCCCCGATTTTGTGTTGAAAAAGGTGACCCAGAGGCATGCAAGCTTGGGCAAGACCAAAACATGTGCATATGATTTGCTAGCCCTCTAGAGCACCTTCCACAGTTATCCTTCACCCCTGAGAAGAACCCATTCATACGTGCCCTGGTCAGGTGCACCACTTGAACTGGATCAAATTTAACCCTGCACATGAGGAAGTGAAGTTGACCCTGTGAAGAACCTCACTCCACTCCTACCCACCCCCAAAGTCAAAACCAGTTTACCCTCCCATTTCACCATTGCTTCTTCCAACGAAGCGTGCTCCGTCGACTACATCTACCCATAACTATCCAAAATCTTGCTTTCTCCTAACTCGGCCAAAGATAAGACCCTATACAAGAGCGAGAGCAACGGTGCCAGAGGAAATGAAGGAAGCTCCTTAAGTAGAAAGTCACGAAAGTACCTAAATACGTTCACTCTGGGGAGCTAGAACCTCTATAAGCTCATCCAAACCGGCAAACCTTCCAAGCACATGCGCCTGAACCTCTCTAACCCCTCCCTCTCCCACGCCCTGAATAATCAATCCAAGCTAGACAGCACAAACCTATGGTTCCTGCAAATCGTGGCCAATAGTGAAATGGAGCCCAGTTTAAAATGCTGCTTAAATTGATTCAAAATTCTGAAAAGTGGCTATCTCCACCGGGCTTGAAGTGAGTACTGCAGGGGAAAACGGGAGTGGGTAGTAATCAGGGCCCTCAGACTTGTCCCTATGCACGAACCCTCCTCCATCTGCCCCTATATAGAGTCTAGGTCCATCAATATTTGTCGCCCAATAAAAACATAACAGATGAGGTAGTGCTGAACCACCACCACCACCAACTGCCTATCCTTTTGCAGAAACATCCTACAAACCCAAGGGGTCTCACCAACCCAAACAAAAGTAGATATCAATTTATTGGCTCTGTAAATGAAAAAACCTTGGGAAGGAAGACTGGGAGATACTGGAACTAAAACAAAAGTCTTGGCAGAATATTCTTCACCGTTTTCAACCTTCCTGCTAAGGTCACCACTATCCACTCTGCCCATGCCACTCACAATCTTGTAGACCTCTATCAGGCCGTCTCTCAATCTCTGTTGTTCCAGTGAGAACAGACCGAGTTTATCTAACCTCTTACAGCTAATGCCCTCCATCCTAGTAAACCACTTCTGTACACTCTCCAAAGCACCCACATCCTTCTGGTAGTGTGGCGACCAGAATTGTACACAATATTCCAAATGAGGCCTAACTAAGGTCGTGTACAGCTGCAACATGACTTGTCAATTTTTATATTCAATGCCACAACCGATAAAGGCCAGCATGCCGTATGCCAGGGGTGGGCAAACTTTTCCGTGCAAGGGCCACATTCAGAAATTCACAATTTTAAAGGGCCGCATAGTATATTAATTAATAGTCCCGGTTGTAACCAATTAGCGTGCGACATTTACCTCAGCGCTTCCCCCGGCGGCATCCTGCATTTAGCCCTCTTTTTCTCTACTTTTCAAAAATGGCGCCTCACCCGGTTTTGATCCTGGGAGCCTCATATAGAACATAGAACAGTACAGCACAGAACAGGCCCTTCGGCCCTCGATGTTGTGCCGAGCAATGATCACCCTACTAAAGTCAACGTATCCACCCCATATCAGTAACCCAACAGCCCCCCCCCCCCCCCCATTAACCTTATTTTTTAAAAAAAGGAAATATATATATATATTTTTTTTTTTTTTAATTTTTATGACTTGGATTGGATTGCATTGGATTGGATTTGTTTATTGTCACGTGTACCGAGGTACAGTGAAAAGTATTTTTCTGCAAGCAGCTCAACAGATCATTCAGTACATGGGAAGAAAAGGGAATTAAACAGAATTCAAGAAAATACATGAGAATACATAATAGGGCAACACAATATATACAATGTACTACATAAGCATTGGCATCGGATGAAGCAGACATGGGTGTAGTGTTAATGAGGTCAGTCCATAAGAGGGTCATTTAGGAGTCTGGTGACAGTGGGGAGAAGCTGTTTTTGAGTCTGTTCGTCCGTGTTCTCAGACTTCTGAATCTCCTGCCCGATGGAAGAAGTTGGAAAAGTGAGTAAGCCGGGTGGGAGGGATCCTTGATTATGCCGCCTGCTTTCCCCCGGCAGCGGGAGGTGTAGATGGAATCAATGAATGGGAGGCAGGTTCGTGTGATGGACTGGGCGGTATTCACGACTCTCTGAAGTTCCTTGCGGTCCTGGGCCGAGCAGTTGCCATACCAGGCTGTGATGCAGCCCGAGAGGATGCTCTCTATAGTGCATCTGTAAAAGTTGGTAAGGGTTAATGTGGACATGCCGAATTTCCTTAGTTTCCTGAGGAAGTAAAGGCGCTGTTGTGCTTTCTTGGTGATAGCGTCGACATGAGTGGAGCAGGATAGATTTTTGGTGATGTGCACCCCTAGGAATTTGAAACTGCTCACCATCTCTACCTCGGCTCCGTTGATGCTGACAGGGGTGTGTACAGTACTTTGCTTGATCTTGGTGGGCCGCATAAAGACCTTTGGCTGGCCGCATGCGGCCCGCGGGCCGTAGTTTGCCCACCCCTGCCGTATGCCTTCTTGACCACCTTACCCACATGCGTTGCCACTTTCAGTGGACGTGCACACCCAGATCTCTTTGCCTGTCAGTACTCGCAAGAGTGCCTCCATTTATTGTGTAATTCCTACGTTCATTGGACCTCACAAAGTGGATTACCTCACACTTGTCCGGATTAAACTCCACCCAAGACTCCAATCAGTTTATACCCTGCTGTATCATTTGACAATCCTCTTTACTACCCGCAACTCCACCAATTTTTGTGTCGTCTGTGAACTTCGTAATCAGATGAGCTACATTTTCTTCCAAATTACTGATGGACACCATGACCAACAAAGGCCCCAGAACTGATCCCTTTGGAGTGCCACTAGTCACAGCCTTCCATTGGAAAAAAGCACCCTTCTACTACTGCCCTCTGTCTTCTGTGCCCAAGACAGTTCTGTATCTAACTTGCCAGCTCTCCTCTGATCCCATGTGACTTCACCTTTTGTACCAGTCTACCATGAGGTACCTTGTCAGAGTCCATGTATACAACATTTACTGCCTTTCCCTCATCTATCATCTTTGTCACTTGAAAAATTCGATCAAATTAGTTAGGCACGACCTCCCCTTCACAAAACATGCTGTCCATCACTAAGAAGTCCATTTGTTTCCAAATGTGAGTAAATCCTGTCTCTAAGAATCTTTTCCAATAATTTCCCGACCACTGACTTACGGTTCACCGACCTATAATTTCCTGGATTATCCCTGCTGCCAATCTTAAACAATGGAACAACATTGGCCACAGGTGAAGTTCCAGAGGACCGGAGAGTAGCCAATGAGGATACAAAGATTACTGTCAAAGCCCCAGCTATTTCCTCCTTTGCCTCCCTCAATATTCTGGAGTAGATCCCAGCAGGTCCTGGGGACTTATCTACTTTAATGCTTTTTAAGATGCCCAACACCTCTTTATAAATATCAACATGACTCCGAATATTGACACACTCTACCCTATAACTCCTCATGCACCAAGTCCTCCTCTTTAGTGAATACTGAGGCAAAGTATTCATTTAGTATCTCTCCCATTTCCTCTGGTTCCATACATAGATTCCCTCCAATATCCTTGAATGGACCAACCCTTTCTCTGGCTACCCTCTTGCTCTTTACATATGTATAAACACCTTGGGATTTTCCTTGATCCTGTTTGCCAATGACATTTCATGACCCCTTTTAGCCTTCCTAACTCCTACTTTAAGTTCCTTCCTACTTGCTTTATATTCTTCACCTGTCCTAAGCCTTTTAGAAGTTATGAAGTGGAGATGCCGGCGTTGGACTGGGGTGAGCACAGTAAGAAGTCTTACAACACCAGGTTAAAGTCCAACAGGTTTGTTTCAAACACGAGCTTTCGGAGCACGGCTCACCTGAAGAAGGAGCCGTGCTCCGAAAGCACGTTTTAGAAGTTATGAATGCTTCCATTTTCTTTTTGACAAGAGTTCCCGAGATTTGCTGTCCTTACTTTCGTCCTCACTGGTGCCTTTAAATATTTCCCCCCTTTAAAACTCTTCGTGAATTCAGATTGGAGGGGATGGATGCTAGGGCAGTTGCATGCTCCTCCTGTAGGATGTGGGTGGTGAGGGATACCACCGGGAAGTGCACCCAACTCCAGCTCCTCTGAGACCGCGTTAGGGAATTGGAGCGGGGTGAACTTCGGATCATCCAAGAGCCAGAGGGGGTGATAGAGAGGAGTTACAGAGAGGTAGCCACACCCAAGGTACTGAACAAGAATAGCTGGGTTACAGTCAGGGGAAAGAAAAAGAAACGGGCAGACAGTGCAGGGATCCCTCATGGCTGTTCCTCTTCAAAACAAGTATACCGTTTTGGATGCTGTTGGGGGGGATGACCTACTCGGGGAAGGCCCAAGCAGCCAGGTCTCTGGTACTGAGTCTGGCTCTGTGGCTCAGAAGGGAAGGGGGAGAATAGAAAAGCAATAGTGATAGGAGACTCAATGGTTAGGGGAATGGATAGGAGATTCTGTGGTCGTGAGCACGACTCGCGGGTGCCAGGGCCAGGGATGTCTCGGATCAAGTCTACAGAATTCTTAAGGGGGAGGGTGAGCAACCAGAAGTTGTGGTGCACATAGGCATCAACGACATAGCTAAGAAAAGGGATGAGTATCTGATGAGTATCTAAAAAGTGATTTTAGAGAGTTAGGTTGGAAGCTAAAGAGCAGGACAAGCAGAGTAGTGATCTCAGGATTGCTACCTGTGCCACATGTAAGTGAGGCAAAGAACAGAGAGCGTGTGCAGCTGAACACGTGGCTACAGGGCTGGTGCAGGAGGGAAGACTTCAGATATGTGGATCATTCGAATATCCTCTGGGGAAGGTGGGACCTGTACATAAAGAACGGATTGCAACTAAACTGGAGGGGCACCAATATCCTTGGTGGGAGCATTGCTAGAGCTCTTCGGGAGGGTTTACACTAGTTTGGCAGGGGTGTGGGAACCAGAGCTATGGACTAGAGGATAGGGTAGCTGTTGAACAGAAGAAATAGTATGCAGCAAGTCTGTGAAGAAGGATAGACAGTTGATAGGACAAAGTTACACTCAGTGGAATGGCTTAAAGTGTGCCTGTTTCAATGCAAGGAGTGTCAGGAATAAGGGCGATTAACTTAGAGCATCGGTCAGTACTTGGAACTACGATGTTGTGGCCATTACGGAGACATGGATTTCATCGGAGCAGGAATGGTTGTTAGATTCCCTAATATTGAATGGAACCTCCTTAGTGCAAATGGTTTGGATGGAGCAGATTTTGTCAGGTGTGTACAGGAAGGATTCCTGACTCAATATGTAGATAGGCCGACTAGGGGAGAGGCCATATTGGACTTGGTGCTCGGCAACAAACCAGGCCAGGTGTCAGCTGTCTCGGTGGGAGAGCATTTCGGTGACAGTGACCACAACTCCTTAACCTTTACCTTCGTCATGGAGAGGGATAGGGACATACAGTATGGGAAGGTATTTAATTGGGGAAGGGGAAATTATACTGCTGTTGTTGCCAATCGACACCGGAGTCATCAATAATCTTTTTAATGAGTGGAATACTATCCTACCAATCGGCACCAATAATGTTGCCAAATTAACTAGATATGGCAGTTATTAATGATAATATTGCTTTTCAGAGTCGCCAAGTAGCAAATAATACCTCAACAAGGCTTCACCGGATATCGATCGAAGGACCAAACAACAAGTTAGTCAGTTCAAGTTCAAAGATAGTTTATTTACACACGAGGATTACTTCGACATGCAACATAAAACACTACACGTTAAACTATACCTAACAACTACAATAACCTATACTAACTTCAGGGCAACCGGCTCTTTGCACATGAACAAGGCCTTTGTTCGGATCTTGAGTGGCTGGGCAGAAGAAGTGGCTTCGTTTCTGCTGGGCTCATCCGTCTGGTAGCAATTGTTGGTCTTGAGCTTGTCTTCTGGTCGTAATGCTACACTTGGTTTTAGGCGTAGGCCGGGGTCAAGAGAGCCCGAACACATGGCTGTGTCGTTTTTTATCCTTCTGGGATTTTGCGCTCTTTGGGGCAGTCCTTAGCTTTGGACCCAATAATTCGACAGGCTTCGATCACTGCCTTCGATTTTGGCCAATAAAGGGGCGGGTGCCTTGATGGCTGGGAGTGTCTTGAACAGTCATTGACCTTGGCTGTTTGAGCTTTCTTAGCAAAGGGGAGTGGCGCCGGTTGGTCTGCATCTGTATCGGTTACCTGAGTACAGTCTTTTTGTTCTGGGGGAAATGGGCCTTTAGAATGCAAACGAATGGGGGTTTCGATCGCGTCTAGCTATCTGGGTTGCAAATACACACAAGCTCGGAGTGTGTCCGAGTCCTGGTTTGGCCATAATTCTCATAATTTCGTGGCCATCTGAGACGGCTACATCCCGTCCTCTTGATCCTGAACGTGAAGCGTGGTGGATCACACTGTTAATCCCTCATCCATCCTTGGTGTGCCGGTTACCCTTGGTCAAGGACAGGTTCTACACTACTCTGTCCTATGTTTTGGAGCATGTACCTAAGTTTTATGAACACATCATTGATTCATAATCTCTAAGGGGTCACTATAAACATTCAACTATTACACATTTAACTTAATCGCACAAGGGAACATCTAAATATTACTATCTAAGCTACTCTCATGCTGCTGGCAAATATAAAAAGGAACTTATGCACAATACAAAAGTTTGAAACCAACAGCAGAATCACATTCTACTTAACTTATCAAGGTTACAGAGGTGAACAATCTTTATTTTTATCGGTGGTTACATTGTTTGTTGGGTTGGGTGAATTTCGAAGAAGGGGGTTGGGAGTGTATATATCGGGGAGCGGGAGTCTCTTTTTCGCCATTGTGGAATCTGTGTCTGGATGACACTGCTGATTATTGCTATCACCAGAAGGGCCTCTACTGTGTAGGAAATGGAATACATTTAACAATGTTTTCGCACCAAGTTGTAGTATCAGTGTTTATCTCTGTGTGGTGTCTGGGCTAGGGGTATCATGTTATGTGGTCATGTTCGGGTCTGGTGTGGTGTAGGGTACAGAGACTTGTAACGTACGCAGTTGTAGGAGTCCAGCGATGATCACAATGTAGGTCATCAGTCTTGTCTTCTGTCTTCCCGTTCTTCGTATATTCCTGGGGGTGCAAGCATAATATCTGTTATTATCTTTGGTTAACATCTCGTTTTGTTTGTCTTCCTCTGTTTAAATTCAATTACCCATTAGAATCGTCACCATGTGTGACTCCCTCATTTTAAAAAAAATAACCTTTTTTAGAGACAAAATTCCTTTTTAAACGCAGAGAATTTTGCAGCTTGTGGTCAATGCGGGGAGTGGGCGGACAATTTCACCATCCAGTCTTTTCTTTACTACAACCATTGATGATTAAGGCTCATTCTTAACTAGCCGAATTTTAGGGCAACCGGTTTGATACGGTTTCTTCGTCCCAGGGTCCAGCATATATGTGGCAACCAAGTATGTCAAACATGTAAATAGCAGGGGGGGAAAGCAACCAAAAAGTTGAGTGTACAGACTGTGGCAAATGTAAACCACAATAAGAGTAGAGAAGGGGAAACTAAGACCTGCCAAGGACAGTGTAGAATGTAGGGAACCATTCCAGAGTACTCAAAGTGACGGGATCATGAGGTGCATGTGGACTGCGGCAGGGCAAGAATGGGTAGTATTCCCGGGTAGGGCGATGATCAGTGAAATTGGTCCACTACCCGAGCTTAGCTGACTAGATGCATTTGGGGTCCTTGGGAAGGGCGGGGGTAGTGCTGTCATTCCCTACCTGGGTGACCTAAACAAGCGGAAAGAATGTGTAACACACGTGAGATCCAACAATTGTCCTTTTAACGGCTATTGGTCAGTAAATGGCGTCGGAAGTGTAGCTATGATTGTATCAAGAAATTGGGTGTCAGGCGAACTTTAATTAAAACCATGTAGCAATAAGAAAGGAAGGTAAAAATAAACAGCAGGCAGGCTCCATCAGTAAATAGGACACCAAAATTCTTATGTGGCTCCTTTTTCTCATAATTTGGACACCTCAGGGTTCTGTATCAAAAAGAGTTGTAAAATGGCTTCCATAACGGGAGTCAGACTCTGAATCGTCACCATTTCCCTGTTGCCAGATTCGTGTCTGCTGTTTTTCTGCCATGGCCGTGTGGGCTGTTGTTAATTGTGTTCTCTCTTTAATTGGCTCTGTTTATGGCGGTTAATATGGTCACCTTCCTTAATTCTAATTACGTTTGCTCAAGAGTCACCAGGTATCTTTCGATACTGCCACAAGGTTCAAAACCGAATACTGATCAAACTCGATACACCAGTTAGTAAGTTCGAAATAAATGCTCATTTATTTACACACATAGTCAAATATACTCATGCACAAAACTCTACCAACTAAACTATCACTACTACTAAAGCCTATACTTAGCTTCGGGTGCCCACTCAGTCAGAGGAACAATTACCGTTGTCCGGTTCTGAAGCTGCTGGGGTTGAGCTGGTACGGAATAGCAGATAAGAGTGTCTGTCTCGTAGCGTGCGTTGACTTTGGACTTACTTGTTCTGGTGCAGCTGCTTGGCAGGTCTCTCCTCGCTGAGAGCCAAGGCCAAGAGATAGATTCTCTCTTGGGGGCTTCTTATACCTGAAGGGGGCTTCGCGCGCTTTTGGGCGGGCCTTGAACTTGGCCCCAATTAATTGGACCGCATCTTGATTTTTCCTATAGATTTCCTCCAATAAAGGGGTGGGTGCCCTGATTGCTGGGCGTGTCCTAGGTGGCCGTTGGCCTGCTTTGTTCTAGTCTCCTCTGGTGCCGGGGTGTCTGCCTTAGTATCAGTTACTTAAATGTTACCCTATTGTCCCCGGAGATAGCTCATTAGTATGGTAATGGCTTTGCAGTATCGGTCTTGTCTGGGAGCTACGGCTCCAATCAACAGACAAACCTTGCACCTGCTTGTAAAGTGTCCATTTTGTAATCGGGACGTGGCAATCCCAGATGGCTACACTCTATCCTTGTGATCCTCAACGCAAAGCGTGAAGGATCACATTACCGCGTCGTCTTTGTTCTCGGACCAAGCGGGGCACCCATAAGCAGGCTCTACCTTATGAAACACAATTTTACCTAAAATCATTTTAAATACATTATCATAAAACTCTACGGGGCGCTATGACATTCAGGCATGCACTACAAAATAAAAAAAATTGGAACCTCTAACTATCCTCAATAAACTCTCCTCACTCAAACAATCCAAAAATAATATATAACATCTTAAACTGTACTAATAGCAGCACACAAATGTCTCTGGCTTGGCAGTCAAGCACAGAAGTTTACATTTCTTTATTGAACAAAACACACAAAGAAAAACGGATGCACTTTAATTCATGTCAAGGGGTTTGGTGAAGTCCGAGAATAGGGGACCTAAACGTGTATGCCGGGGTGCGAGAGCAGTAGGCTCTCCTTCGCCATTTCCTGACTCTAAGTGTCTGCATGACACTGCAAAGTATCGCTAGTACTAAGAGGGCTTCTACTACATACGATAGTGAATACCAGGTGATAAACTTATCACACCAGGTCTGGGTATTGTTAACTGTCGCGGGGCTAACTATCTCGGGGTTCTGTGTATTGCAGGGGTGGGAATCATTCACGGCTTGTGTGGTAGGGGTCAGGGGGGTAGCATCCGCGCGCAATTGTAGGGATCCCGGTAAGATCCAGGTGAAGAAGATGGAGGTCATCTTCATCTTTCCTGTTGTAGGTCTTCTTTCTCTTCCTCTGGGGTTCCTGAGTTTCCGGAGTTCTGTGAACACAAGCATAATATCTGTTATTATCTTGCTTAAGATCTCGTATGTCTGTCTGTCCTTAATTGCCAATTACCCTTTATAATTGGTCACCATCTGTGACTCCCTCATTTTTGTTTAAACCGAATATCGGGACAAGACAGCCAAGAAAAATACTGACACAGTGCTTGCCGTCTCGCAGCCTGTGCGATTTAACATCCCAGTGTTTGAGGATGTAAATAGCATACGGAAGCAACCTAAGGGTCGCCATAAACAAACAAAAAAATTTTGAACTAAAAGTGCCAAAATGGGGTGCGTATGGGCCGCAGCGGATAAGAAATGGGTGGAATCCCCAGGTAGGACGGTGATCAGTGCCGTTTGTGCTCTACCCGAGCATAGCTGACCAGAGGGGGGGGTCCTCAGGCAGGGCGGGGACCAGTGCTATTTCTCCACTACCTGAGCAACCGGCAAGAACGGGTAAGAATGTGGTCGTCATGGGGGTTGTCTTGGCATCTGCTGACAAACCTGTACCTCTAAACAGGTTTCTGTTGACAAACTAGTTCTTCTGAATGGTAGTCTGTGGACAAACTTGTTCCATTAACTGCCAGTGGGCGTTAAAAGAGTGGTGGCGTGGGGCTGTGCAAAATGTGCAAATTTACAACCAACACTTAACATTAACACTAACGAACAAACATACAACAAACATGGTGCAGGTTCCATCAGAAAGGACACCGTGTCTCTCCATCGGTTCCTTTTTACCATCTTTTGGACACCTCATTGCTCAATAGCGAACAGAGTCACGAAGGGATTCGTTTGGTGGGAGTCAGACTCTTAAGTCATCATCTTCTCCCGGCTGTCATACTCTTGACTGGAGTAATTTTGCTAAAGCTGCTTGGGGCGAATTGGGGTCCATCTCATCATTCCGGATGAGCCTGAATGAATTGTCTCGGTGCCAGAATCGTGTGTCGAGGTTGGAGCTACTAGGGTTCAATCCGTAATTGTTGGGTGGTAGGTCTGGGTCAGGGACTTTGATGTACGTAATTTTGAAGGGGTCACTGGAATCATGCTCTGATTCGCTGGGAGTGGGGCCTGGTACAGGGGGATAATCATAACGTGGTGTGCTGTTGCTGTCGTCACTGTTATCGCTATCACCGTCGCTGTCGCTGCTGGTTGAAGGAAGGAGAGGCCTTCTGGGGGTGGAGTTGAAGTTGTGTCTAAGGATGGGCTGGACTGGCTGGGGGAGGTTAGGAATGTGTCATCTGTGGGTGGGACATGTTCGTCTGCTGCTGCAAGCAAGATGTGTGTATAGTTATTCTGCGAGCCATAAACCTTGAGCCTGTTTATGTGAAACCACGCAGACTTTTCATTGGGATATGTAATCTTGTATACCGAGGTGCTGACTTTGTTTGAAATGGAGTACGGTCTGGAAAATTTAGGGGAAAGGAATGAACTGGGGTTGTATAGGGAAAGCATCACTTGCTGCCTACTGCAAACTCAGTGGTGTGTACTGTTTTGTCAAAACACGCCTTGCTCTGTTTCCTCCGTGTCTCAAGTCTCACAGCTGCTGCAAGTTGGGTTGCCTTAATCTTCTCTATTAGCTGCTGTACAGTGTTTTCATGTGTGAAGGCTGGCCAAATCCAGTCCAAATAAATACTCTGTCCCTTTCATGGGGCCTCTGGTCATGAGTGTGGGGGGTGTATCCTGTGGGTGTGGATACCGTGCTCCGTAAAAACATTAAAGCAAATGGGAGAACTGAATCCCAGATGCTGTTATTCTGCTGCACCATTTTCCTGAGGGTGGCTTTTAATGTCCTGTTCATCCTCTCTACTATACCACTTGACTGGGGGTGGTATGCTATGTGAAACTTTTGTCTAATGCCGAAAATTGTGAGGACGTTTTTCATTACGCGTCCTGTAAAATGGGAGCCTTGATCGGACTCTATACTGTGGGGGAGGCCCCATCTTGTGAAGATGTGCTGGTTAGGATTTTAGCTTTTGTTTTTGCCGTATTTGTTCTTGATGGAAAATCTTCCACCCATTTTGTGAAGGTGTCGATGACCACCAACACATAATTATATCCGTTTCTGCAAGGGGGTAGGGGTCCTATGTAGTTTATCTGCAGATTCGTCCAGGGACCATTAACGGGGCGGTTATGACTAAGTTGAGCCTTTTTCGCATATCTGTCCGGATTGTTCTGGGCACAGATCAAGCAATTCTCAATGTAGTGGGTTAGATCGGCTTTTAAATCAGGCCACCAGCAGAGCGGTCTGAGGTTGGCTAAGGTGGGTTCAATTCCTTGATGTCCATGATTGTCATGGAACTGACAAATGATCTGGTTCCTGTCCTGGCTGGGAACTACATAAATGCCTTCTTTCAAAATCACACTGCCATGTGTGGTTATTGCATTTTTAAACTTATCATATGGGGCTGTGAATGTTCCCTTTAAAACTTCCCTGAGTTTTTCATCTTCCTTCTGTGCTCTCGCTAGATCCTGACTGTTGGTCTGTTAGACCTGAACTGCGTGTACTGGGGTGCTTTTGGGGGGGGGGTTCCAAAAATAACCATGCCTGGAACCTGCCTTCGCTAGGGCATCTGCTTTAATGTTACCGGGGGGGGGGGGGGGAAGAACGGTGATGACTGCGAACCTTAATGATACCGTATTTTCTATCTTTCGCTGTCTCTAAGATATGTCGGAGTAATCGGGCTGAGGGTAGGGGTTTTCCATCTGCAGAAACAAATCCTCTCGTTTCCCATAGGGGTAGGAATTCTGTTAAACTATTACAGACATACAAGCTGTCCGAATAGATGTCTGCTGGGGTCGGGAACGAGGCGGGGTGGTCTACAATATAAGCAATTGCTGCCAGTTCTGCTGCCTGCGAGCCTAAGTGTCCTGGCAACTTTAGTGAAATCTCATCTAGGGCGCGTCCTTGTGCGTCCTCTACATAAATGCTGCAACCGGTGATTCTCTTTCCATTTAAAACTGTGGAGGAGCCATCCACATAAATTTTCAGGGGTGCGCACGTGTCTGTGGGCTGGGGTCTCTGGGGTGTACTACCTGCTTTCCTGGGAGATGTCTTGGGTATAAATGGGCCTGTGTTGTGTTTTGCGGTGATGACCTCACACTCGTGAGGGGTGCCTGCATACTGCAAATTATCGGCAAGGAAGGTCTGCGTCTTTGTTCTTTTTACTGTAATGTCCCGTTCCTGTAAAAGAAGGGTCCAACGGGCTGCACGGATTTGGCTGACTGTGCTATCTTTAAGTCGGCCGTCCAACAGTAGCTGTGTTGGGGTGTGTTCAGTGAGAATGGTGATGGGGTTGAGTCCTGTAATGTAGGCGAAGTACTGTACTGCCCAAAAAACTGCGAGCAGGTGCCTTTCATAGGCAGAAAATCCTTGCTCGACAGGATCTAAAACGCGTGAGGCGTATGCTACGGGGCGTAATTGGTCATGGCGTTCCTGGAGGAGCCCGGCTGAAAGGGTTCAGTCGGTGATTGCTACTTCGATAGCGAATGGGGAAAGTGGATCTGGGACCTGTAGTGCTGCTGAGTGCTCTTTTTAAAGCATCCACGGCATCCGTATGCTGTGGAAGCCATTCCCAAGGTGCCTGCTTCTTGAGAAGTTCAGATAGGGGCGCTGCTTTAGTGGCAACACCGGCAATATGGTTTCGGCAGTAGCCAAACAGTCCTAGTAATGACCGGAGGCCTGAGACATTGTGGGGAAGGGGCAATTTGACGATCAAGTCAATTCTCTTTTGCTCGATCTCGCGTTTACCATGAGTGATTACTGTACCCACGTAAATCACTTTTTCTTTCAAAATCTGGGCCTTCTTGGGGTTGACTTTACATCCAATTTCTTTTAGGAGTTCTAGGAGTTTGGCGAGTAGCAAAATGTGCTCTCCCTTTGTGTCTGTTTGTAGTAGCAAGTCATCTACATACTGGTCCAGACAATCGGGGCAGGAAAATTTTGCTAGCTGTCGATGGAAAATGGAGGGGGAGTTGTGGATGGCACGTCCACATATATTGTTGTCCCTGGAATGTAAAGGCGAATTTGTACTGGCACGCTTTATCCAATGGAATGGACCAAAAGCTGTTGCTAATGTCCAAAACCAAAGAAAATTTTGACTGGAGTCCCTGTTTGAGCATGGTCTCGGGACTCGTAGCTATGGTGGGGGCTGCTGCTGGGGTTACTTTGTTCAGTTTTCGGTAATCAATGGTCAGTCGCCATGATCCATCCGGTTTCCTGACGGGTCAAATGGGTGCGTTGTTTGTGGAGGCTACTGATCTGAGTACGCCTTGGTCAAGTAAACTCTGTTACCTTTTGAGATTTCTCCCTCTGCTTCCTGGGGAAATCCGTACTGCGTCTGGGGTCGGGATCTGTAATATGCACAAAGCCAGCCAATTTGCCACAGTCTTGCTTGTGCTGTGCAAATGCTGCTTTGTGTTCCTGCAGGACTGTCCTAACCTGTTTGTCTGGACTAATGGCTCGAGGGTTGAACCAGAAGTCCCCAACTGAGCTAATCCTGTTCTCATACTCTCCAACTGTGAGCGTGGCGGGGGCTCGTGCTGCCTTTGCCATTTTTGAAACACATTTGTTTACCGGATCAAAAGGAAGGTTGTGGGAGCTCATAAAATCGATCCCTAGGATAAGTTCAGCTGTTTGGGGCAGATCAACCAAAACTATGGGGTGCTTAGTTATAATGATACCTATTTGTATTGCTACAGGGGCTGTGATGGTGTCCCTGTTGCAAATGACCTGTAAAACCGCTGAGTGTGATGGTGTCTGTTGTGGGCCATGTGTCTCGTTGAAACATCGTGGAGGAATTGAGTGTGGTGCGGGACCCTCCTGTGTCCCAAAGAAATTCTACGGGATGTCCCCGGACTTTGCCTGCTACTACCGGTCTACCGGACTTATCCCAAGTTGGGGAGCCCGAACACCGTCAGTCGGTGCCGTTCATGTCTGCATTCTCTGAACGGGCACTAACGCTGTGGATCGGCTTTGCCCTATTCCGATTTAGGGTGCTTGTCTGTTGGTTTCTCTGCTGCTTTTGGAGCGCGTTGCACTCTTGTGCAAAGTATCCTAACTGTCCACAATTGTAACATTCTTGGGATTTGGGCTGGGTTGGGCTGTTCTGCCCTCGTTTACCCATGCGGGGTTCTGGTGCGCTTTAACTGGATTAATGTCTGCCTGTTCTTCATCTGGTTTTATAAATGCAGTTTTGCCTTGGACTGATTGCTCCCAAGCGCGGGACAACCTTTTCAAAACCCATTTTTCATTGTGGGCCTCGTCTGAGGGGTCATAATTTGCGCAAGCTCTTTCCTGCATCTGTCGTGTGAGAGACCTGGATTCTAGTCCATTTGGCCATATTATCTGCGGACAAATGGCTAACTCTCCGAAAACTGCTGTGAAGTGTATCAACAAGCGTCAAGCAAACGCTGTGGGGTGCTCTGTTTTCTTTTGCCTACACTTGTTTAGGCCTTCTACCGGGTCTCCTCTGTTATAGCCGATCACATCCAGGATCGCTGTGTGCATTTCTTGGAGTGTGCCTCCTCCTACATTCCGTGGGTCGGGAAGGGCTGCCACGACTGAAGGGTCGAGGCTTAAAACCGTGAGCTTCACTTGCTCCTTCTCGTCCAGGCCGTACATGGTGGCCTGCTGTTTAACTCTAGCAAAAAACTGGTGGTGGTCTGATGTGGGAAGGAACGGTGTAATTTTTCCACACGTGTCCCGTAATTGGGTTATGGTTAACGGGGTTGTATAAAGGAAATCTGCGTCTCCTTCTGCTGCGGCCCTGTGGTGTGTGGTTACAGGGTTCATGGGGGTATGTTCGGCCTGTTCATTTGGGGGTTGGGGTACTCCTTTTCTGGGGTTTTTCCTGCGTACGTGTCCCATGCACGTATCTATGGGCAGTTCCATTCAATTCCTGCCAAACGGGGCCGTTCTCCTGATCTAACTGGGGTCCTAATATACTTTGAAACCCATTCTGAACGGAAAGCAGAGATTGCAATTCTGCAATTTGCTTCCGGCACTTTGCGTGGTCTACGGAGCTCTGCCTTTGTTCCGTCGTGGAAGTGTGGAGTGCTCGTA
The DNA here is from genome assembly GCF_902713615.1 of Scyliorhinus canicula. NCBI lineage: Eukaryota > Metazoa > Chordata > Chondrichthyes > Carcharhiniformes > Scyliorhinidae > Scyliorhinus > Scyliorhinus canicula. The sequence continues at coordinate 74,911,589 of NC_052163.1, read as the reverse complement.
GGGCTGCTTTTAAATCATTGCTCTGTTTCTGCAATTTCTCAACTTTTTGCTCAGTCTCCTGTCTTACCAAGACTGCACGTTGCGTGTCCTGGTAGGCCTTATCATATTGCGTTTGGAAACTACTCAAATGCGCGAGACAAGACTGGTGTGCCCTCTTGGTATCATCCACCTCTCTGTCCCTCGCTGCTAACTTCTCTCTTAAATCCTTATTCTCCTTCTCAACTTCGCTCGCATCTACCTCACTATTTCTATCTCTCTCCTCAATCTCTCTATGGAGTGTCCTAACGACCTCCTTTGTGCCAAGCAGGACACGATTGCCATTGGCTGCGAGCTTTCCCTAAGCTCTTCTTGTGGATCTCTGACAGGTTCTCCCACCAAGTATGTCCTATACTCCCGGGACCTGTTTCGTCATTGGCGCAAAATTCACTCCAAAGGGGCCATCCTTTCCCTTTGAGATATTTTCTGATCTCATCTTTCCATACAGGACACTGTCCTACTCTACTGGCCGCTGCGACCTCGAATTCCTGGGGGTTCATAAGGCGTTCCATTGCCATCTTCTCTATCTAGGTTCTCTACTGAATTTGGAACAGGGGGTGATAAAGTGGTGATGTAAACACGGGTACGGCTTACGCTATTTTCCGGCCTACAAAACTGTTTTACGCAACAAAATCTCTCAGGTTTACCTTAGATCCCTGTTAGTACGCATGCATTAACACACTTCCAAATCTCGGAGGCTTGATCAGTATTGTTCTTCCGCCTGTGGTTTTTCTGTTCCTAATTGGATTCTCAATTCAAATTTGGGTTCTCTCGGAGTGGTGAGGCCACTTCTAAATCGAGTCCCGTCAGAGGTCGCCAGTAAATGTTGCTAATTGTGTTCTCTTTAATTGGTTCTGTTTATGGCGGTTAATATGGTCACCTTCCTTAATTCTAATTAAGTTTGCTCAAGAGTCACCAGGTATCTTTCGATACTGCCACAAGGTTCAAAACCGAATACTGATCAAAGACTCCATACACCAGTTAGTAAGTTCGAAATCAATGCTCATTTATTTACACACACAGTCAAATATACTCATGCACTAAACTCTACTAACTAAACTATCACTACTGCTAAAGCCTATACTTAGCTTCGGGCGCCCCCTCAGTCAGAGGAACAATGGCCGTTGTCCGGTTCTGAGGCTGCTGGGGTTGAGCTGGTATGGAATAGCAGATAAGAGCGTCTCTCTTGCAGCGTGCGTTGACTTTGGACTTACTTATTCTGGCACAGGTGCTAGGCAGGTGTCTCCTCGCTGAGAGCCAAGGCCAAGAGAGCGATTCTCTCTTAGGGGGGGCTTCTTATACCTGAAGGGGGCTTCGCGCACATTTGGGCGGGCCTTGAACTTGGCCCCAATTAATTGGACCGCATCATGATCATTCCTATCGATTTCCTCCAATAAAGGGGTGGGTGCCCTGATTGCTGAGCATGTCCTAGGTGGCCGTTGTCCTGCGCCGGGGTGTCTGCCTTAGTATCAGTTACTTAAATGTTACCCTTTTGTCCCCGGAGATGGCTTATTAGTATGGTAATAGCTTTGCAGTATCGGTCTTGTCTGGGAGCTACGGCTCCAATCAACAGACAAATCTTGCACCTGCTTGCTTTCTCAGTATTGTCCATTTTCCCTGTATTCTTTACAAAGTGTCAATTTTGTAATCGGGACGTGGCCATCCCAGGTGGCTACAGGGCCGTTGTGGGATCCGAATCGTCATGTCTTACCAATCTACAAGAGTTGTCGTGGTGCCAAAAAGGAGTTTGTCATGAGGTGTATGGGCGGTGGCAGTGAAGGGCAAATTACTGTTGTTGGGCGGCTCTGGCTGTGGCTGTGCAAAGGGGGTATAGGGGGCCAAACATGTCTTAGTCGTGGTACCAGGGGCTGGAGTGACTGGGGCCGGGGAGGTTGTACCAGGGTCAGTGATCGTGGTCAATTCGGGATGGCTGGCGCTATCGTCTGAATCAAGCTCAAGGTGAAAAGTCGTACTTGTGGGTGGAGACAAGGTCAGGTCAGTGGGCGTGGACGTGCTGTCATGGCTGGGAGGACTGTATCCCATGTGGTGTTATGCTGTTGCACCATTTTTCTAATGGTCGCTTTCCAGGTGCGATTCATTTGTTCAACAATGCCGCTGGATTGGGGGTGATACGCTATGTGAAATTTTTGCTTGATTCCAAAAATCGTTCGGACATTTTGCATGACAGCCGGTGAAGTGGGAACCTTTGACTCAATGCTGCGGGGAATACCCCAGCATGTAAATATCTGTTTGGTCAAAATCTTAGCTGTGGTTTTTGCTGTGTTCGTCCGGGAGGGAAATGCTTCTACCCATTTTGTAAAGGTGTCGATTACTACTAATGGTGTCGATTACTACTAATACAGATTTAAAACCATTTCTGCAGGGGGGAGGGGGACCAGGGGACCAATGTAGTCGAGCTGTAAATTTGTCCATGGGCCATTAACAGGTCGGGTGTATCTCAATTGTCCTTTCTTGGAGTTCCTTTCAGGACCGTTCTGTGCACAGATTAAACAATTTGCAACATAATACGTGACGTCTGCTTTCAAATCGGGCCACCAGCACAAGTGGATAGCACTGAGGCTTCACAGCGCCAGGGTCCCAGGTTCGATTCCCCGTTGGGTCACTGTCTGTGCGGAGTCTGCACATTCTCCCCGTGTCTGCGTGGGTTTCCTCCGGGTGCTCCGATTTCCTCTCACAGTCCAAAGACGTGCAGGTTAGGTGGATTGGCCTTGATAAATTGCCCTTAGTGACCAAAAAGGTTAGGAGGGGTTATTGGGTTATGGGGATAGGGTGGAAGTGAGGGCTTAAGTGGGTCGGTGCAGACTCGATGGGCCAAATGGCCTCCTTCTGCACTGTATGTTCTCTGTTCTGGCGCAAAGGTCTTAAATGGGCAATGGTATTGTCTATCCCTTGATGTCTGTGTCCGTCATGAAACTGGTAAATTATCTGGTTTCAGTCCTGGGTGAGGACCATATAAATTCCATTTTTCAATACTATACCGTCCTGTACGGTCAGTGAGTCCTTGCATTTGTCGTAGGGAGCTGGGGACCGTCTAAAACTCGTTTGAGAGTTCCATCTGCCTTTTGGGCCTGGGCTAAATCTTTGACATTGGTCTGTGAAACCTGGACTGCGTGTATCGGTTCACTTTCGGGGGGGGGGGGGGGGGTTGCCGAAAGTGACCGTCTCGTGATCCTAACTTGGCTAAGGCGTCCGCCTTTACGTTACCGGTGGGGAGGAACGATAATGGCTTCTCACTTTGATTATGCCATATGTGCGGTCTTTTGCTGTCTTAAGAATATGCTTCAAAAATGGGGCTGAGGGTTGAATTTTACCATCAGCGGTTATGAATCCTCGAGATTCCCACAGGGGCAGGAATTCTGTCAAACGATTGCAGCCATATAAACTGTCTGAATGTATGTCCGCTGGGGTCTGAAAGGAATCTGGGTGCTGCACTACATATGCTATAGCTGCTAATTTGGCTGCTTGTGACCCTAGGTGGCCGGGCAATTTTAAAGATATTTCCTCTAATGCGCGTCCCTGTACATCTTCCACATAAATTCTACAACCAGTTATTCTCTTTCCATTCACAATGGTGGAGGAACCGTCTACATACATTTTTTAAATGTTGTCCGTGGTCTGGGGATTCTGTGTTCTGATGCTTGCTCCTGTGTGTAGTGACTTTGGAATAAAGGGTCCTGTGTGGTGTTTGGCTGCAATGATCTGGCACTCAAGTTGGGTCCCTGCATACTGAAGGTTGTCTGCTAAAAATGTGTGTGTCTTTGTACGTTTGACTGTGATGTCCCTTCCTTGTAACAAGTGTCCAGCGAGCTACTCTAATCTGGCTGACTGAACTGTCCTTTAACCTACCATCTAACAGTAGCTGCATTGGGGTGTGCTCAGTTAAAATCGTTACTGGGTTAAGGCCTGCGATACATGCAAAATACTGCACTGCCTAAAAGACTGCGAGCAAGTGCCGTTTGCAGGCTGAAAATCCTTGCTCTACAGGATCCAAAATTCGTAAGGCATAGGCTACGGGTCCTAAACGGTCAGTCTTTCCTGTAGTAGTATTGCTGATAGGGTTCGGTTGGTGGTTGCTACTTCTATGGTGTAGGGAGAGTGTGGGTCTGGAACTTGCAAAGCGGGGGCGGTGCCTCGGGCGCGTTTTAATTCCTCAATGGTGTCCATGTGCTTAGGAAGCCATTCCCATGGGGCGTTCTTTTTTAGGAGCTCTGAAAGTGGGCTGCTTTTGTGGCAAAACCATCTATATGGTTCCTATAATATCCAACTAATCCTAAGAATGACCGGAGTGCAGTGACATTGTGGGGCAGGGGCAATTTAACTATTGACTCAATTTGTTTGTGTTCAATCTCTCTCTTCTCGTGGGTGATAATGATGCCTAAATAAAGGACCTTTTCTTATAGGATCTGGGCTTTTTTCGGGTTAACCTTGCATCCAATTGATTGTAAGAGACCTAGCAATTCTGGAAGAAGCTTAACATGCTCTTCCTTTGTCTGTAGGAGTAAGTCGTCCACATACTGAATAAGGCATGCGAGGCGGGAAAAGTTGGGAAGTCCATTGGCCAATTGTCGGTGAAAAATTGAGGGAGGGTTGTGGAAACCTTGCGGGAGGCATGTCCATGTATGTGAACGCGAACTTATATTGACAGGCCTTATCTAAGGGAATATACCAGAAGCCATTGCTAATGTCCAGCACTGTAAAGTACTTTGCTTGCACTCCCTGTTTGAGCATGGTTTCGGGACTTGTGGCAACAGTGGGGGCTGCTATTGTGTGACCTTGTTGAGCTCTCGGTAGTCAATGGTTAATCTCCACGAACCATCGGGTTTCTTTACGGGCCAAATTGGGGCATTGTTTGTTGAGGCTATGGGCCGAATTACTCCTTCATCTCGTAAGCTATCGATAACTTTTGAGATCTCACCCTCAGCTTGCTGTGGGAAACTGTATTGCTTCTGGGGCTTGGGATCGGGACCAGACATTGTGACCATGCCTGGGATCTTCCCACAATCGTGTTTGTGTTGGGCAAAGGCTGTTTTATGTTTTCTGAGGGCCTCTCTAATTATCTGGTCTGTACTAATTGTTTGCAGATCAAACCAATAGGCTCCTACTGAAAACCAATAGTCTCCTACTTAGCAAATCATATGTTCGCAGTCCCCTACTGTGAGCACAGCGGGGGCTCTCGCTGGGTTGGCCATTTTCCATACACACCTATTCACCGGGTCAAAGGAAAGGTTGTGGGAGCTCATAAAGTCGATTCCTAGAATGTACTCAGCAGTTTGGGGCAAGTTGACTAAAACAACGGAGTGCCTGGTGTTTATAATTCCTATCTGAATATCTACGGGGGCTGTAACGTATCCCTGCTGTACATGTCCTGTAAATCCACTAAGGGTGATGGTGTCTGTTGTGGGCCATTTGTCGTGCTGAAACATTGTGGAGTAGTTTAAAGTGGTGCTGGACCCTCCTGTGTCCCAAAGGAACTCTACTGAATGTCCCCGGACTGTGCCTGGTACTACTGGTCTGCCTGATTTGTCCCAGAGTGTGTCGCAGACCCACGTTGGGGAGTCCGAACACCATCAATCTGTGGTGTTGATTACTGCGTTATCTGTTCGGGCGCTAATGCTATGTATGGGCCTAACATTGTTCCTAGGTGGGATGTTCGATTGCTGGTGCCGTTGCTGGTTCGGGGGGTTTTGTCTGCATTCGCAGGCGTAATGTCCCATGTGCCCACAATTATAGCAACCTCTTGGTGCCTGTGCTCTGGGGTACTGTCCTTCATGTCTGCCCTCATTTACCCATGCTGGGTCCTGATTAGTCCTGACTGGGTGCATATTCGCCTCTGCCTTTTCCTGATCTGCCTTCCTATGTAGGGATTGTTCCCAAGCTCTGGAGAATCGCTTTAAAACCCAAACTTCATTATTTGTGGCGTCTGCGGGGTCGTAATTTACACAAGCCTTTTGACCTGCTTCTGTGGCGTGGGACTAAAGTGCGGGACCATTTAGTTGTGTTGTTGTTTAAGTGTGCGCGGTTCAAATCCCCAAATACTGCCTTAAAATTGATCCAAAGGCGACCTGCAAATGCGGTCGGGTGCTCTCCCTTTTGCCTACAACGGTTCAAACCTTCTACGGGGTCTCCCTTGTTGTATCCAATCGCATCTAAAATAGCCGTTTTCATTTCTTATAGGCTTCCTCCTACATTCTGCGATTCTGGTAAAGTTGAGCTAACGGACGGGTCAAGGCTCATGACTATTAGCTTAACTTCCTCCCTTTCGTCTAGACCGTACATAACTGTTTGCTGTCGTACTCTCTCAAAGAAATTATGTGGGCCTGCGGTGGGTTCGAATGGTTTAATTTGACGCAGGCATTTGTCAATTGGGTGATGGTTAGTGGGATGGTGTAAACAAAATCAGGCTCATCCCAATCCGATGACTTGCGCTGTGTGGTGACTGGAGGTGTGGGGTGTGTGCTGCCTGTGCCGGTGCTTTCCTTTTCGGGGCACGGGGGCTCTATTGTGATTTTCTGTGTTCTCCACAATCTATGGGTGGTTTCATTTAGTTCTTGCCAATTGGGGCCATTCTCCTCATCTAAATCTTTTCCAAAGGTATCGCTGAATCCGTTTTGCACTGACAGCAGTGACTGCAACTTCTCTATTTGTCGTCTACATTTCGCGTGATCTACTGTGCTCTGTCTTTGTTCTGTAGCGGAGCTATGGAGCACTCGTAAATCTGCGCATTGTCTTGTTAACTGTGCTACCTGCTGTTCTGTCTCTTCTCGTACCAAAATTGCGCGCTGTGTATCTTGGTAGGCTTTATCGTACTGGGTCTGAAAGCTGCTAAGGTGAACTAAACAAGATTGATGTGCCCGTTTGACATCAGCCATCTCTTTATCTTTAGCTACCAACTGTTCCCGGAGTTGCTCATTAATCTTTTCACATTCTCTACAGTTTCCCTCATTCTTCTCCCCTTTCTCAACTAGCTGTCTACGGAGCATCCTCACAACCTCTTCTGTGCCGAACAGGACACTATTGCCATCGGCTTACAAACTTTTGCTGCATTCTTCTTATGTACCTCAGTTAGGTTGTCCCACCAAGTTTGTCCTATGCCTCCTGGACCTGACTCATCATTTGAACAAAACTCGGACCAAAGGGGCCACCCTTTTCCCTTCAAATACTTCCTCAACTTGTGGCCATTGCTACTATTATCTCTGTTTTTCCTACCGTTAATCTCTGTTTTCCTACTTCTATGTTCTGTTTTGCTCTGCTTCTAACTTCTCTTTTCCTACCGTTAATTTGGGACGGGGGAATAAGGCAGTGATTCAAACAGCAGGTATGGCCGAGGCTCTTTTCCGGTTCACAATACTCCCGATAGTTTTACGCAAAATCTAACGTGTTTACCTTTTATCCCTGTTAGTACGCATGCAATCTGAATCTTGGTGATTTGCTGGATACGGGCCTTACATTTGTGGTTTCATTCACTTTTCCTCAATTGGATTTCTAATGCAAAGTTTTGTGGGTTCTCTCGGAGTGACAAAATCACTTCTAGGTCGAGTCCCGTCAGATGTTGCCAATAATGTTGCCAATCGGCATTGGAATCACCAATAATGTTGCTCTTTTTAATGAGTGGAATACTATCCCTCCAACCAGCACAAATAATGTTGCTAAATTAGATATGGCAGTTATTAATGATAATATTGCTTTTCGGAGTCGCCAGGTATCAGTGATACCACCACAAGGCATTACCGGATAGCGATCAAAGGACCAAACAACCAGTTGGTCAGTTCAAGTTCAAAGATAGTTTATTTACACACGAGGATTACTTTGACATGCAACATAAAACACTACAAGTTAAACTACACCTAACAACTACAATAACCTATACTTAACATCAGGACAACAGGCTCTTTGCAGATGAACAAGGCCTTTGTTTGGATCTTGCGTGGCTGGGTAGAAGCAGTGGCTTAGTTTCTGCTGGCTCATCCATCTGGTAGCGATCATTGGTCTTGAACTTGTCTTCTGGTCGTAATGCTACACTTGGTTTTAGGCGTAGTCCGGGGTCAAGAGAGCCCGAACACATGGCTGTGTCTCTTTTTATCCCTCTGGGATTTTGCGCTCTTTGGAGCGGTCCTTAGCTTTGGACCCAATAATTCGACAGGCTTCGATCACTGCCTTTGATATTGGCCAATAAAGAGGTGGGTGCCTTGATGGCTGGGTGTGTCCTGATCGGTCATTGACGCCAGTTAGTCTGCATCTGTATTGGTTACCTGAGTACAGTCCTTTTGTTCTGCGGAAACGGGCCATTATAATGCAAACGAGCGGGGGTTTCAATCGCGTCGAGCTATCTGGGTTGCAAATGCACACACAAGCTCCGAGTGTGTCTGAGTCCTGGCTTGGCCATAATTCCCATGGTCCTTTTCAGGTGGCCATCTGAGATAGATACACTATTAGACAGGAGCTGAGGGGCATAAAGTGGGAACAATTGTTCTTGGGGAAATACACAACAGTAATGTGGGGATTGTTTAAGGAGCACTTGCTGTGAGTGTTGAATTGTTTTGTCCCACTGAGACGAGGAAGGAATGCTAAATGAAGGAGCCTTGGATGACAAGAGAAGTGGAGCTTCTAGTCGAGAGGAAGAAGGAAGCTTGCATAAGGTTGAGGAAGCAAGGATCTGACACGGCTCTAGAGGGTTACAAGGTAGCCAGGAAGGAACTCAAAAATGGACTGAGGAGAGGTAGAAGGGGGCATGAAAAAGCCCTGCGGGAAGGATTCGGGAAAACCCCAAAGCATTCTACACTTGCGTGAGAAATAAGAGGATGATCAGAGTGAGAGTAGGGCCGATCAAGGATAGTGGAGGGAACTTGTGCCTAGAGTCTGAGGAGATGGGGGAGGCCCAAAATGAATACTTTGCTTCCGTATTCACCGGAGAGACGGACCTTGTTGTTCATGAGAACAGTGTGAACCAGGTTAATAGACTCAAACAGTTTGATATTAAAAATGAGGATGTGCTGCAAATTTTGAAAAGCATCAGGATAGGTAAGTCCCCTGGGCCTGACAGGATATGCCCAAGGTTACTATGGGAAGCGAGGGAGGAGATTGCTGCGCCATTGGCGATGACCTTTGTGTCCTCACTCTCCACTAGAGTAGTACCAGATGATTGGAGGGAGGCGAATGTTGTTCCCCTGTTCAAGAAAGGGAATAGGGAACTCCCTGGGAATTACAGACCCATCAGTCTTAGGTCTGTGGTGAGCAAAATATTGGAAAGGATTCTGAGAGATAGGATTTATGATTATTTAGAAAAACATAATTTGATTAAAGATAGTCAGCATGGCTTTGTGAGGGGTTGGTCATGCCTCACAAGCCTCATTGAATTCTTTGAGGATGTGACGAGACACATTGATGAAGGTCGGGCAGTGGATGTGGTGTATATGGATTTCAGTAAGGCATTTGATAAGGTTCCCCATGGTAGGCTCATTCAGAAAGTTAGGGGGCATGGGATACAGGGAAATTTGGCTGTCTGGATACAGAATTGGCTGGCCGAAAGAAGACAGCAAGTGGTAATGGATTGAAAGTACTCCGCCTAGAGGTCGGTGACCAGTAGTGTCCCGCAAGGATCTGTTCTGGGACCTCTACTCTTTGTGGTTCGGGAGCTAGGGCTTTTCTCACTGGAGCGAAGAAGGTAGAGACGTGACTTGATAGAGGTGTATGAGCTGTTGAGAGACATGGATGGAGTGGATAGCCAGAGACTTTTCCCCAGGATGGAAATGGCTGTCACGAGGGGACATAATTTTAAGGTGATTGGAGGAAGGTATGGGGAGATGTCAGAGTAGGTTCTTTACGCAGAGAGTGGTGGGTGTGTGGAATGCACTGCCAGCAGAGGTGGTGGAGTCAGAGTCATTAGGGACATTTAAGCGACTCTTAGACAGGCACATGGACAGCAGTGAATTGAAGGGGTGTAGGTTAGGTTGATCTTAGATTAGGATAAATGGCCACCACGTCGTGGGCTGAAGACCTGCACTGTGCTGTACTGTTCAATGTTCTATGCCAGTCCTGAATTCTAATCAACTGGCCAGTGGCTCAATTGCTCAGGCAACCAAAAACAGGGACAATGGACACCCCTGCTTTGTTTCCCTATTCAGTTGAAAATAACCCAAGCTCAGGGCATTAGATGCACTCTCAGCGGTGGGGACCCTATACAAAAGCCAATCCATTATATCAATTTTGGCCCAAAGCCCAACCTTCCAAGGATTTCAAAGAGGTACCCTCACTTGACCCTATCAAACTCTTTCTCTGAATCCATCAAAATAATCACCTCTGGCTCGTGCCCTCAGAAGGGTGACAACACATTTAACAATCTCCTAATGTTGGCCAACAACTGCCGGCTCTTAAAGTTCCTCAAAAATCACCCCAGTGAGGCAGGGTTTCAAATGCATTGCCAAAACTTTAGCCAATTCTTGGCATCCGTGTTTAACAATTAAATGGGTCGAAACGATCCACAGTCCGTGGAATCCTTGTCCTCCTTCAGGATCAAGGTAATCGATGCCTGCGCCACAATGGCTGGCAAAACCTCCTGGGACACGGAATCATTAAACATATCGAGCAGAATTATGCTGACTTTGTCTGATTATAAGGTGGGACCAACTGACCAACAAACTGTTTGGAAAATTCAATAGAAAATCCATCTTAACCCGGTGCTTTGCCCGTCTGCATTATCCTAAAACAATTCATGACCTCTGGCCCAATCAACCCCTCCAATTTATGCCTCCTCCGGGAAGGTCAACCCACCCAAAAAGTGCATCAACAACAAGATGTCCAGTTACCTATGATCATTGTCGAAGGACATTGACCAAGTCTGATGGGGTGGAATTGATTGCACCAAATCAAGTTGAACTGGTTACAATTTTTTTAAATCTTGGATAACGTCTTTCAGGAAGTTCCAGAACGAGTTGGGTCGAATAAGAGGAGTAAAGGCCAAGGTTTATGTCGACCCAGACTCAATAGCCAAGTTTTTTTAATAACAAGTCCAGTCCCTTGCACCTTGCACCAAAAGCTGAAAACCGAACTGAAATGGACTATTTACCATAAAATATGAAAATCAATAAAAATATTTTTAAAAAACCTTTTTGAGACAAAGGCAATTGAAGTCTCAGCCTCCTGCATCGCATACAACAATGTCAGAATAATGGGAAGAACTGGGAATTATTACACCCGTGCAGTTTTCAGAGTGGGCAGCCCCCACCATTCCTGTAGCTGGACTGCTGCATTAGGATATGCAGGGACTATAAGTTCATAGAATTTACAGTGTAGAAGAAGGCCATTCGGTCAATCGAGTCTGCACCAGCCCTTGTAAAGAGCACCCTACTTAAGCCCACGCTCAACCCTATCCCCGTAACCCCACCTAACCTTTTGGACACTAAGGATCAATTTAGCACAGCCAATCCACCTAACCTGCACATCGTTGATCTGTGGGAGGAAACAGGAGCAAATGAAACCCATACAGACACAAGGAGAACTTGTAAACTCTGCACAGTCACCCAAGGCTGGAATGGAACCCAGGTCCCTGGCGCTGTGAGGCAGCAGTGCGAACTGCTGTGCCACCATGCCACCTTAACGTTCTAAGTGGACTCAAAGGACCCACACTCACCTGAAGATCAGATGAGAGCCATAAGAGAAGTCCTAGCAGCTAAGAGCGTGGTACTGGTGAACTATTATGGTTGTTTTATTCCCAACCTCACAATGATGTTGGCGACATTGCATTTGCTGTTGAGGAAACACCAGCATTGGAAGGAACCACAGGAGCAAGCCTTCCAAAACGTTAAGCGCATCTTCTAATCTTCGAGCCTGCTGGTTCACATTGACCCAAGAAAACCCATTATTCTGACCTCACCGTATGGGATTGGAGCAGTTCTATGCAATGTGGGATGGCTTAGAGAGGTTAATTGTTCACATGTGTCCTCCACTTCCGGGAAGAACCTGTTCATTCAGGTTCTGTTTAGGTGCGCACTGAGTGCCACCTTTAGCTGCATTAGGCTCAGCCCTGTTCATGTGGAGGTACAGTTCGCCCTGTTTAGTGCTTCGATCCAGAGCCTTTCCATCCCCTACCCCCATGCCTAGTTCTCTCTAATCGCGTCAAGAAGGGAGCATGCCTCCCCCAAAAATCGTCCTTGCAGTTCCATTTCCCCAAGTCGCCCGTGTTCATAAGAACATAAGAACTAGGAGCAGAAGTAGGCCACCTTGCCCTTTGAGCCCGTTCCGCCATTCAGTGAGATCATGGCTGATCTTTTGTGGACTCAGCTCCACTTTCCCACCCGAACACCTTTATTCCTTTATTCTTCAAAAAATGATCTATCTTTATCTTGAAAACATTTAATGAAGGAGCCTCAAATGCTGCACTGGGCTGGGAATTCCATAGATTCACAACCCTTCGGGTGAAGACGTTCTTCTTCAGCTCAGCTCTAAATAAATTTCCCTTTATTTTGAGGTTATGCCACATGAGTTCTGCTTTCACCCGCCAGTGGAAACAATCTCCCTGCATCTATCCTATCTATTCCCTTCATAATTTTATATGTTTCTATAAGATGCCCCCTCATCCTTCTAAATTCCAACGAGTACAGTCCCAGTCAACTCGACCTTTCCTCGTAATCCAACCCCCTCAACTCTCGGATTAACCTAGTGAATCTCCTCTGCACACCCTCAAACGCCAGTATGTCCTTTCTCAGGTAAGGAGACCAAAACTGAACACAATGCTCCAGGTGTGGCCTCACTTACACCTTATACAGTTGCAGCATAACCTCTCTAGTCTTAAACTCTATCCCTCTAGTAATGAAGGACAAAACTCCATTTGCCTTCTTAATCACCTGCCATCTGTAAACCAACTTTTTGTGACTCATGCACTGAGGCACCCAGGTCCCTCTGCACAGCAGCATGTTTTAATATTTTATCATTTAAATAATAATCCCTTTTCCTGTTATTCCTACCAAAATGGATAACCTACATTTGTCAACATTGTATTCCATCTGCCAAACCCTAGCCCATTCACTGAAACTATCCAAATCACTCTGCAGACTTCCAGTATCCTCTGCACTGTTTGCTTTACCACTCATCTTAGTGTCATCTGCAAACTAGGACACATTGCACTTGGTCCCCAACTCAAAATCATCTATGTAAATTGTGAACAATTGTGGGCCCAACACTGAACCCTGAGGGACACCACTAGCTACTGATTGCCAACCAGAGAAACACCCATTAATCCCCACTCTTTGCTTTCTATTAATTAACCAATCCTCAATCCATGCTACTACTTTACCTTTAATGCCATGCATCTTTATCTTATGCAGCAACCTTTTGTGTGGCACCTTGTCAAAGGCTTTCTGGAAGAGACTTCCGGTGGTGGCCATGGAGTGAAAGGTCACACATTTGGCAGCTCCTGCTCATGGTGGTCTTTTTGTGGCTTTTAAGCCGGATTGTTGTAGGAATTTTGTGAAATAAGGGTGTAGAAGGAGGTGATCCCTAGTTTACGGAGCTGCACCCCAGGAAAAATCTGAAAAGTAGGAATCAGAAGTTGGTGGCGAGTGAGGACCAGATTTCGCGAGTGGTAATGGCGGATGCGCAGGGTCCGGCCCCGCCAGCTCAGTGATTGACGCACCAGTTCGTGAGCTTCCTGAATGAGAAGTTCACTCAACAACGTAAGGGGTGTGCGGAGCACCTGGCCTGGGCGGTGGACTCGATTAGGGCGGTGGTTGACCGCATGGAAGTGAGACTGACGATCCACGGACAGGCGATCCACAGGTTGGAGAAGCAGGCGGTGGAGCAGTCCACCTCGATGGCAGCGGAGATTGGGATGCTGCAGGACCAGCAGAAGCGATTGTTGGGGAAGGTGGAGGACCTGGAGAACCGTTCTTGGAGACAGAGCATCCGGATCGTGGATCTGCCAGAGGGGAATGAAGGATCGGATGCTGGTGCGTATGTGGGGAAGATGCTGGAGAAGCTGATGAGGGAAGGTTCGTTCGCCAAGCTGTCGGAGGTGGACCAGGCCCACAGGGCACTTATGCGTAAGCCCAGGGGCATGAGCCCCCGAGGGCGATGGTCGTACAACCGCATCGGTTCCAAGACAAGGAAGACATATGAGATGGGCCAGGCAGACGAGGCGGTGTATGTGGGAAGATGCCAAGATCCGGGTGTACCAGGTCTTGGGAGCAGAACTCGCAAAGAGGAGGGCGAGTTTCAACAAGGTCAAGTCAACCCTGTATGCAAAAGGATAAAGTTTGGACTGTTTTACCCGACCCGTCTATGGGTGAACAATGAGGGTCGGGAACTGTACTTTGGCTCGCCAGAGGACGTGGTGGACTTCATGAAAGACAATAAGCTGATGGGAGAATGAAGACCTTGAGCTTTGACTGTGGGGAACTGAGCTATGAGCTATGTTTTGAAAAACTTTAAACTTTCAATGTTCAATTTGCGATGTTCTGAATGACGTTTGAGGCGTTGTATATATATTTTATTTTTCCGTTTTTCATTCGGTTCTGTTTGGGGTTAGCTGAATAGATAATACTTTGTTAAGGGAGGAGAGGTGGCCTTTGTGCTCGGACCTTGGAGGGATTGTTTGTTCTTCTTGCCATTGTTTTGAGAGTTTGCATGAAGAGCAGGGGGCAGGAGAACCAGTGGGTAGTAGGGTGCCAGGGGCCGGGGCTGCCAGGCTAGCTGGGAGGGCTAGTTCACGGAAGCAAAGTGGGGGTGAGCTGAAGACCATCATAAGGGGGGAGGGTTAGACTGCTGACGGGGAGAGGACTTTTCAGGTGGGGGAGGAGAAGAGTTGATGATAGTAGCTGCCAGAGGGAAGGTCAGGTGAGGTGCGGGGCATGGGCCAAGGTCTGGCCTAGGAGAGACTATGGCTGATTGCCAGGGGAGGGGGGGGTAGGGTGCCCCCGACCAGGTTGGTCACTTGAAACGTTCGTGGAGTGAATGGGCCGGTCAAAAGAGCCCGTGTGTTCGCACATTTGAGGCAGCTGAAGGCGGACGTGGCCATGTTGTAGATGACTCACTTGAAGTTGGGAGACCAGGTTAGACTGAGGAAGGGATGGGTTGGACAGGTGTTCCATTCGGATTGGACTTTAAAACGAGGGGGGTGACAATTCTGGTTAACAAAAAAAGGTGGCATTCAAGGTGGGGAAGATAGAGGCAGACTTGGGGGGTAAATTTATTATGGTTAGCGGGAAGCTGGAGCAAGTGGCTGTGGTGCTGGTGAACATATATCCCCCAAACTGGGATGATGTCGAGTTTGTTGGGAGGGTGTTCGGGAAGATTCCGGACCTGGACTTGCACTGACTGATTATGGGGGGGGAAATTTCAATACGGTCCTGGATTTGAGATGGACTGATCGAGTCCCAGGTCTGGAAAGGTGTCAGCAATGGCAAAAGAGCTACGGGGGTTTATGGAGCGTTTGGGAGGGTTGGATCCATGGAGATTCAGGAGGCCAAGGAGTAAGGAGTTTCCATTCTACTCTCGTGAACAAGGTGTACTCCAGGATAGACTTCTTTGTGCTGGGCAAAACGCTGCTGGTGGAGGTGGTGGATACTGAATACTCAGCAATTGTGATGTCAGACCACGCCCCACACTGGAGCAAACACATCATTCACCCACTCCAGGTCCACAACCTGGAGCAAAGGAAAGGCCCAGCGGCCGCAATGGAGATTTGATGTAAGGCTGCTAGCGGAGGATGAGGTGTGTGAGCGGGTGAGGGATATATTCAGGGATATATAAAGATTAATGATGTGGGTGAGATCTCGGCAGGGGTGGTATGGGAGGCACTGAAGGCGGTTATTAGGGGGCAATTCATCTCGATTCGGGACCATAGGGAGAAGACTGAATGGGTGGAGTTGGACAGGCTGATAGGTGAAATTTTACACGTGGACAAGAGCTATGCGGAATCTCCGGATGAGGGACTCCTGAAGGAGTGTCAGAGACTACAGCTGGAATTTGGGCTCCTGTCCACAGGTAAGGCGGAGGGACAGCTGAGGAGGATAAAGGGGGCGGTGTATGAATATGGGGAAAAAGCCAGCAGGATGTTGCCGCATCAGCTGAGGAAACGGGAGGTGGCGAGAGAAATTGGGAAATTAAAGGATATAAAGGGCAGCAGGGTAGCATGGTGGTTAGCATAAATGCTTCACAGCTCCAGGATCCCAGGTTCAATCCCTGGCTTGGGTCACTGTGCGGAGTCTGCACGTTCTCCCCGTGTGTGCGTGGGTTTCCTCCGGGTGCTCCGGTTTCCTCCCACAGTCCAAAGATG
Organism: Scyliorhinus canicula; assembly: GCF_902713615.1. Taxonomy (NCBI): domain Eukaryota; kingdom Metazoa; phylum Chordata; class Chondrichthyes; order Carcharhiniformes; family Scyliorhinidae; genus Scyliorhinus; species Scyliorhinus canicula. Next base: position 74,895,265 of record NC_052163.1, on the reverse strand, counting down.
TGCAGGTTAGGTGGATTGGCCATGTTAAATTGCCCTTAGTGTTCAAAATTGCCTTTAGTGTTGGGGGGGTTACTGGGTTATGGGGATAGGGTGGAGGTGTGATGTTGGGTAGGGTGCTCTTTTCAAACGCCGGTGCAGACTCGATGGGCCGAATGACCTCCTTCTGCACTGTAAATTCTATAAGGAGCTGTATAGTGTTTGTGGACCCAGAGTGGGTGAATGATGTGTGTCGGGAATTTTATAGCTGACTATAATTCGGAACCCCCAGCCAGGGAGGAGGGTATGACGCGATTCGTTTGGTGGGTGGGTGGAGTTCCCGAGGGTAGACGAGGAGCTGGTAGAAGGCTTGGGAGGCCCAATCGGGCTTGGGGAGGTGAAAGACGGACTGGGGTAATGCAATTGGGTAAAGCTAAGGCTCCGGGACCTGATGGATACCCGGTAGAGTTTTATGAAAAGTTCTCCGGGTGCTGGGGCCGCTCCTGGTAAAGGTTTTGAGTCCAAGGAGTTGGGGGATGCTATCGCAGGCTTCGATTTCCCTTATTTTGAAGCGGGATAAGGATCCAGAGAGCTGTGGATCGTATAACCCAATCTCTCTTCTAAATGTAGAAGCAAAGTTGTTGGCAAAGATCTTTGACACACATATAGAGGACTGTGACCCGGGGTAATAGGGGAGGACCAGACGGAATTTGTGAAGAGACGGCACTTAACGTCCAACATTATACAGCTCCTAAATGTTATAATGATGCCAGCGGAGGGGCGCGAGGTAGAGGTGGTAGTTGCCATGGATGCAGAAAAGGCCTTTGATTGGGTGGAGTTGAAATACTTGTGGGATATCATAGGAAGGTTTGGGTTCGGGCAGGGGTTTGTGGATTGGGTCCGGTTGCTATACCAGGCTCCGGTGGCGAATGTGTAGACCAATCGGGTCCGGTCAGAATGCTTTAGTTTGTGTAGGGGAACAAGACAGGGATGTGCGCTCCCCCCACTACTGTTTGCCCTGGATGTAGAGCCTTGGCAATGACCTTTAGGTCATCGAATGTCTGGTGGGGGATAGTTTGGGGGGAGGGGGTTGAGCACAGGGTCTCGCTCTACACGGAGAATTTTCTCCTTTACATAACAGACCCGTTTGGGGGGGGGGGGGGGGGGGGGGTGCCTGGAATTATGGAGATATTGGAAGAATTTGATTGGTTGTCAGGCTATATTAAATATGGATAAGAATGAGGTGTTCGCGATCCAGATACGAGGGCAAGAGAGGAGACTGAGGGAGTTACCGTTTAAAGTGGTGGGCAAGAGTTATAGGTACCTGGGAATACAAGCTCCTAGGGACTGGGGTCAGCTCCATAAGTTAAATCTGGGCAGGGTAGTCGAGCAAATGAAAGGTGTCATGTAGGTGGGGTGTGCTCCCCCTGTCATTGGCGGGGAGGGTACAGAATATGAAGATGGCAGTCCTCCCGAGGTTGCTGTTTGTTTTTCAATGTCTTCCAATTTTTATCCCTAAAAGCTTTTTCCAGGAAGATGAACGCGGCGATCTCAGGTTTTGTATGGGCTTGTAAGACCCCGAGGGTGAAGAAGGTAATTTTGGAATGGGAGCGCGGAGTGGAGGGCTTGGCCTTGCTGAATTTTATTAACTATTCCTGGGGACGCCAACATATCGATTGTTAGGAAGTGGGTAGTGAAGGCAAGATCAGTGTGGGAGTGAGTGGAGGCGGCATCTTGCAAGGATATGTGTTTGGAGGCTTTACTAACGGCGCCCCTACCGTTCTCGCTGGCTCAGTACTCCACAAGCCCGGTGGTGGTGGAAACCCTGAGGGGGTGGGGACAATGCAGACACCACATGAGACTGGAGGGGGCGTTACTGTGGTCACCGATCTGTGATAATCACCGGTTTGTCCGGGGGGACTGGATGGGGGCTTTAGGAGGTGGCAGTAGGCAGGGATTGAGAGATTTGGGGATCTCTTCATTGAGCTGGACTTCCCGAGCCTGGAGGCATTAGAGGAGGAGCTTGGGTTGCCGGGTGGGAACGGGTCTCGGTACCTGCACACACGGGACTTTGTCCGGAGGCAGGTTCCAAGCAGTCCTCCCCTCCCCCTAATGGGGCTACAGGATAAGGTGATGTCAAAAACTGGGGGAGGGGAGGGTTTCAGAGATCTACAAGGAGTTGATGGAGTGGGAAGGGGTCCCTATCGGGGAGGTGAAGAGGGAGGAGGAGTTGGGAGTCGGACTATGGGAAAAGACCTTGAAGAGAATCAATTCATCCTCGTTGTGTGCCAGGCTTAGCCTGATCCAGTTCAAGGTGGTCCATAGGGCTCATATGACTGTGGCCCGGATGAGTAGGTTTTTTGAGGAAGTGGAGGATAGGTGCAGGCGGTAACCCGGCGAACCACGTACACATGTTCTGGGCATGTCCGAAATTGAGGGGATTCTGGCAGGGATTTGCGGGCGTCATGTCAGAGGTCCTGGAAGGGAAGATATCCCGAGTCAGAAATGGCAATATTTGGGGTTTCGGAGGATCCGGGGGCCCGGGGGGTGTGAGAAGCTGATGTTTTAGACTTTTTCTCCTGGCGGCCTAGAGACAGATTTTGCTGGGATGGAGGGACTCGGAGCCTCGAAAGTCAGGAGTGTGGATTAGTGACATGGCAGGGTTTCTCAGACTGGAAAAGTTTAAGTTCGCCTTGAGAGGTTTAATTCAGGGGTTTGCTCGGAGCTGGCAACCGTTCATCGACTTTTTTAAGGAAAACTGAACGTCAGCAGAAAGAAAGGGGGAGACAGTAATGGCAGTGTAAAATAATAGACAGGGAATCTAATATACGGGTAGTTAGGAGCTAGGGCAGGGGAGTAGTTGGTTATGTTATAATATTGTTGCATGTGTCGGGCTGCTAGGCTGTTTAGAATGTTAATTACTGAAAATTCCAAAAGCTTCAATAAAATGTTTTGTTTAAAAATCAGCTTTCTGGAAATCCAGATATACTACATCCATTGGCTCCCCGTTATCTACCGCACTGGTAACGTCCTAAAAAAATTCACTAAATTAGTTAGGCACGACCTGCCCTTTATGAACCCATGCTGCGTCTGCCTAATGGGACAATTTCCATCCAGATGTCTCGCTATTTCTTCCTTGATGATAGATTTCAGCATCTTCCTTGCTACTGAAGTTAAACTCATTGGCCTATAATTGCCCGCTTTCTGCCTACCTCCTTTTTTAAGAGTGGTGTCATGTTTGCTAATTTCCAATCCACCGGGACCATCCTAGAGTCTAGTGAATTTTGGTAAATTATCACAAGTGCATTTGTAATTTCCCTAGCCATCTCTCTTAGTACCCTGGGATGCAAGTCTCCATGCCAGGAGACTTGTCTACCTTTAGCCCCATTAGCTTGCCCACCACTACCTCCTTAGTGATAACAATCGTCTCAAGGTCCTCACCTGTCATAGCCTCATTTATATCAGTCGCTGGCATGTTATTTGTGTCTTCCACTGTGAAGATCGATCCAAAAAACCTGTTCAGTTCCTCAGCCATTTCTTCATTTCCCATTAAGTCTCCCTTCTCATCCTCCTACAGGTCCAATATTTACCTTAGCCACTCTTTTTTTGTTTTATATATTTGTAGAAACTTTTACTATCTGTTTTTATATTCTGAGCAAGTTTACTCTCAATCTATCTGATTCTTTATAGCTTTTTTAGTAGCTTTCTGTTGCCCCCTAAAGATTTCCTAATCCTCTAGTCTCCCACTAATCTTTGCCACTTTGTATGCTTTTTCCTTCAATTTGATACTCTCCCTTATTTCTTTAGATATCCATGGTTGATTTTCTCTCTTTCTACCGTCCTTCCTTTTTGTTGGTATAACCTTTGCTGAGCACTGTGAAAAATCGCTTGGAAGGTTCTCCCCTGTTCCTCAACTGTTTCACCATGAAGTCTTTGCTCCCAGTCTACCTTAGCCAGCTCTTCTTTCATCCCTTTGTCATCTCCTTTGTTTAAGCACGAAACACTAGTGTTTGATTTTACCTTCTCACCCTCCATCTGTATTTAAAATTCCACCATATTGTGATCGCTCCTTCCGAGAGGATCCCTAACTGTGAGATCATTAATCAATCCTGTCTCATTGCACAGGACCAGATCTAGGATCACTTGTCCCTCGGAGGTTCCATTACATACTGTTCGAGGAAACTATCACGGATACATTCGATACACTCCTCCTCAAGGCTGCCTTGACCGACCTGGTTAAACCAATCGACGTAGACTAAAATCCCTCATGATAACTGCTATACCATTTCTACATGCATCAGTTATTTCTTTGTTTATTGCCTCCCCCAGCATAATGTTACTATTTGGTAGCCTATAGACTACTCCTATCAGTGACTTTTTTGCCTTACTATTCCTGATTTCCATCAAAATGGATTCAACCTTAACCTCCATAGCACCAATGTCATCCCTCACTACTGTCTGGATGTCATCCTTAAATAACAGAGCTACACCACCTCCTTTACCATCCACTCTGTCCTTCCGAATAGTTTGATACCCTTGGATATATAACTCCCAGTCGTGACCATCCTTTAACCATGTTTCAGTAATGGCCACTAAGTCATAGTCATTCACATTGATTTGTGCCATTTACCTTATTCCGAATACTACAAGCATTCAGGTAAAGTACGCTTAAGTTGCCTTTTATACCTCCCGTTTTGAATCTTGACACCTCTATCAGTAACCTCTTCTAAGTTATTTTTCCTTTTAACTTTTTTCCTAATTTTCCTTCTTGTTTAAACTATATCTTCATGCAATAACCTGCTGCTTTGCTTTCCATTTATGTTTTTACTTCCCGTTTTATTCCTTTTAGTATTACTGGGCCTATTCACAGCTCTCTTCAGTCACTACTCTGTACTGTAGCTCTTGATTTTTGACTATGGCTTCTCTGCCTTACACTTGCCCCTTACTGCCTTTTGTTTCTGCCCCCGTTTTACTTCCCTCCAACTTCCTACATCTGTTCCCATCTCCCTGCCACATTAGTTTAAACCCTCCCCAACAGCACTAGCGAACACCCACTCAGGACATTGTTTCCAGTCCCGCCTATATGCAGACTGTCCGGTTTGTACTGGGCCCACCTCCCCCAGAACCGATTCCAATGCCCCAAGAATTTGAATCCCTTCTTGAACCATCTCTCGAGCCACGCATTCATCCCATCTATCCTGGCATTCCTACTCTGACTAACTTGTGGCACTGGTAACAATCCTGCGATTACTACCTTTTTGAGGTCCTACTTTTTAGTTTGAACTCCTAACTCCCTGAATTAAGCTTGTAGGACCTCTACCAGTGAGTGTCGCATCGCCCATGGGTGTGTCATCATTTCGCTATGGAGGAAGTTTTTTGATATGTAGTGTAATTAGGGGAGGTGGTGGTATAGTGCTATTGTTGCTGGACTAGTATTCCAGAGACCCAGGATAATGATCTGGCGACCCAGGTTCGAATCCAACTATGGCAGGTGATGGAATTTAAATTCAGTAAAATATCTGGAACTAAAATTTTTATGATGACCATAAAACCATTGTCGATTGTTGTAAAAGCCCATCTGGTTCACTAATGTCCTTTGGAAAGGAAATCTGCCATCCTTACCTGCTCTGGCCTACACGTGACTCCAAACCCACCGCAATGTGGTTGACTCTTAACTGCCCCCTCAAGGGGAATTAGGGATGGACAATAAATGCTGGCACAGCCTGCACATCCCATGAATACATTATTAAAAATCTATTCTCTTTGGGCAACTAGAACCTCTGTCAGTTCCTCGAGCCTCTCGTCTGAGTACATGTCGCTAACTGTCGGTGTCCCTGTCGTCCTTTTGAAGGTGGCAAAGATTGTGGTTATTACAGATGAGGGCCATGTGGACGTTTCGGTCAGGCCGAAATGTTGCCTCCACAGGTACCGTGTTCAGAGTGTGGCTACTACACCACGACCCCCACCACACTTGCAAACGGCATTCTCAGGTTATCTACCGTGTTGGTGAAGGCCTTGGGGACGTAGATCAGTAGAGATCTGAATAGGAAGAGGTCTCTCTGCAGGTCCCTTTTCACTTCCTCCACCATACCCTTCGGGTTCCATTTCTCGATCCATGTCCAGCCATGGGCAATTTGGATTCCCAGGTAGCGGAATTTGTTTTGGGCTTGTTTGAATGGTACTCCCTCCAGCTCTGTTCCCCTCCCATGCGAGTTCACCAGGATCATTTCACTTTTGCTCAAGTTGATTTTGTAGCCCAAAAAGGCTCCAAACTCAGAGCTTCATGATACCTTCAATACTGGCTTGGGGGTCCGAGATGTAGAGGAGCAGGTCATCCGCATAGAGTGAGACTCTATGCTCTCTGCCCCCTTTCTGGATACCACTCCAGCCTTTCGCCGTTCTGAGGGCAATTGCCAGTGGCTCGATTGACAGTACAGCTGGAGGTGTTTAGAACTGGTGATGTTAGTCCGCACGCTCACAATGGGAGCGACGTACAGAAGTTTTACCCAGGCGGTGACCCCGATCCAAGCTCAAACCGCTTCAGTGCCTCTGAGGTATTTCTACTCCACTCTGTCGAAGGCCTTTTCTGCATCCAGGGAGCTGATCACTTCTGGTATTTTTCCCCGGATCGATTCATTATCAAGTTCAGCAGGAGCCTGATGTTCGATGTTAGCTGCCTGCCCTTGACAAAACTCATTTGGTCCTCTGTCAAAGCCTCTGGTACGCAATTCTCAGCCGCCTAGCCAAGATTTTGCTAAAATGTTCCCAGCAGCGCGATGGGTCTGTAGGACCCGCACTCAGTCGGGTTTTGGTCTTTCTTTGGTATCAGCGATATTGAGCCTTGCACCAGTATTGGTGGCAGGGAGCCCCTCATCAGCGAGTCTGTGAACATCTCCCACAATTGCAGGGCGAGTGCTGGTGCAAATTCTTTTTTAGAAGTCCACCGGGACTCCATTTGGCCCTGGCGCCTTCCCCGCCTGCATGGAGTTGATACGCTCCATGACGTCCACAATTCTAATGGTGTCTCCAGGCCATGTCTCTTATCTTCTTTCACGACTGACATTTCCAGTCCGCAGAGGAACTTCTCTAGAGATGACCTGCTCCTCTACATCTCGGACCCCCAAGTCAGTATGGAAGGTATCATGAAGCTCTGAAAAAAGTTTGGAACCTTCTCGGGCTACAAACTCAACTTGAGCATAACTGATCTGAGAGTCCCGTTTGAGGGGGGCTTCGAGGTGTACAGTCCCCAGTCGCAGGCCTCCAATGCTTCGTTGACCTTTTCCGGTTCGGCTACCAGCCTACTGCTGTTGTCTCTAACCTGCGCTATTTCCCTCGTAGCTGCCTGCTTTCTCAGCTGGTGAGCCAGTCGGTGGATGGCTTTGTTTTTGTGTTCATAGCAGGTTCCCCGTGTCTGACGGAATTGGTGCACTGCTTTCTTCATGGAGAGCATATCAAAGTCCATTTGTAGCTTTTTCCTCTCCATCAGAAGCTCTAGGGTCGGGGCCGGGGAGTACGGTTGGAGCCGCAGAGTATCGTCGGTCCACCTCCAATATGGAGTCAACCACTCTCTTCCCTGTCTCTGAATGCTTTGTAAGCAATAATCTCTCATCTGATCAGAGCCTTCAGCCCCTCCCAGAACGTAGAGGGTGAGACCTCCCATTCTGGATATTGGTAATGTGTCCATCTATGGCCTGTGATATTGTTTCGCAAAAAGCCTTATTGGCAAGGAGGGTCTAACCTACATGGGTGACAGTGGGCCTGGCCCATCTCCAGCCTCACATCCATGTAGTATGGAGCATGGTCGAATATTACGTTTGCGGAGTATTCTACCCTTACCATTATTATGGGCCAGGGTTTAGAGAACACCAAAGTATATCATGGAGTTCACCTGACCCACAACTTTGAATAGATTTTGGTTATGGGGAGCACAAGGGCCCACTTTACAGGTGTGATGCAACAGAGAACTAAAAGTATTTATAAAACAAAACAATGTTTATTCTATGAATCCAGTTAACATTTTATAAACACACAGTAGACATCTTATCAACTACCAACCCTGATAACCCCCAAAAAGATACAGTACTCTATAGAAATCCCTTAATAACTTTCTAAACAACATCCATAAGTCAAAAAAACCTTTTTAACAAAGGCAGTAGTTTGCATTCCTTACAGAAAGAGGTATTACATTGAAATCATCAAGTGATCTGGAGACATTCTTTAGATTGCAGAGAGAGCGATCAATACATCAATACTGCTTGCTTTGAATGCAGCTCTCCAACTGAAAACAAAACTAAACACCGAGCCAAAACAGTTTTCAGCACATAACAAAAGTATAAAGCAGAGCAGAGCCCAGCTCCACCCACACAATTACATCACTGCAGCCATTTGATAAAGCATACTTTTCTTAAAGGGACATTCACATGATACCTCCCCCAAGAAAAAAAAAACCCATCAACTTGAAGATGGTTTCATTTTTCACCTTTTCACTTTCCTTTAAGAAATATTAACAGTGAATGTAGGTTTTTTAAAACTAAACAAAACAAAACATGCAAACATTTATAATGACATAGTCCATTTTAGTTCTTCTTCCTCCAACTGGAATCCCTTTTCATTGACAGTCTCTTTCGACAAGATGGCAGATGGAGTTCAACCTTGATAAATGTGAAGTAATTCATTTTGGAAGGTCGAATTTGAATGCTGAATAAAGGGTTAAAGGATGGATTCTTGGAAGTGTGGAGGAACAGAGGGATCTTGGGGTCCACGTACATAGATCTCTCAAAGTTGCCACCCAGGTTGATAGGGTTGTGAAGAAGGCGTATGGTGTGTTGGCTTTCATTAACAGGGGGATTGAGTTTAAGAGCTGCGAGGTTTTGCTGCAGCTTTATAAAACCCCAGTTAGACCACACTTGGAATAGTGGGAGGGATTCTCCGACCCTGCCGGGGGGCAGCGTGAATCCCGCCCCGCCGCTCGGACGCAGGCTGCCATATTTCTCCGGCTTTCGGGCAGGGGCAGGGATCACGCCGTGCTGATCGGGGGCTGTTGGCAGCGACTCCCCTGCAACGCTCCGGGCCCCGATGGGCCGAGCGGGCGTCGGTTCCTGGCCAGCCCTACCGGCGTGAAATGGACATGGTCCATCACGGTGGGACCTGGCTTGTAGGCCGGCTACTGAAGTCCTCGGGGGAGGGGGAGGTGGGGTTAGCTGGCCCTGGGAGGGATCCCCACGGTGGCCTGGCCCGTGATCAGGGCCCACTGATCTGCAGGGGGGCCTGTGCCGTGGGGGAACTCCTTCCTTACTCGCCGGCATCTGTAGTGCTCCGCCATGGCCGGCGCGGAGAAGGGGTCTTGGGGTCCACATACATAGATCCCTCAAAGTTGCCACCCAGGTTGATAGGGTTGTTAAGAAGGTGTATGGTGTGTTGTCTTTCATTAACAGGAGGATTGAGTTTAAGAGCCGCAAGGTTTTACTGCAGCTTTATTAAACTCTAGTTAGACCAAACTTGGAATATTGTGTCCAGTTCTGATCACCTCATTATAGAAAGGATGTGGATGCTTTGGAGAGGGTACAGAGGGAGATTTGCCAGGATGCTGCCTGGACTGGAGGGCATGTCTTGTGAAGAAAGGTTGAGGGTGCTAAGACTTTTCTCACTGGAGCGAAGAAGGCAGAGAGGTGACTTGATAGAGGTGTACAAGGTGATGCGAGGCATGGATAGAGTGGATAGCCAGAGACCTTTCCCCAGGGCGGAAATGGCTGTCATGATGGGACATAATTTTAAGGTGATTGGAGGAAGGTATAGGGGAGATGTCAGAGGTAGGTTCTATGTCAGAGTGGTGGGTGCGTGAAATGTAGTGCTAGCAGAGGTGGTGGAGTCAGAGTCATTAGGGACATTTAAGCGACTCTTAGACAGGCACATGGACAGCAATAAATTGAAGGGGTGTAGGTTAGGTTGATCTTAGAAAAGGATAAATGGTCGGCACAATGTCGTGGGCTGAAAGGCCTGTACTGTGCTGTACTGTTCTGTTTTCCTCCTCTGCTGGGCACATTTCTTATGAAGGAAGCCCACTAGCTGCAGGCAGGATCGATCCCTGACCCTCCACCATCTTCCCCTGTGTCGCAAGCACCACACCAACTTTCGACAATTGTTCCCTCCTTTTTCGACCATTTCTGGTCCACGAATCCATACACCGGTGGGACACTCTCTCCCTTCACCCCTCCTGCACCTTTTACACTCTTCATAGCCTAGCCATTAGCCCGGGAAAAGGCACAAAAAGACAATCACTAGTGGGAGCTACCAAATGTACGATCACACACCATGGCCGCCACTGGAAGCCGGAGCGTACACATTAACAAGGACGCCACTAACCAAGACGTACTGCCCCCCTGCTTCCGCAACTGTCCTCGTTGTTGTAAACATCGTCCTTCTACTGAACAGTATGGCCACCAGCCTAGCTCTCGTCCCATAGAATGAATGGTATGTCTGTCCCACCCAGCCCTTTCTTACCCGTAGTCGGTTCCTCTCACTCAGGTGCATTTCTTGGAGGAAGGCTATGTCGACCTTCATACTGTTCAGGTGGGCTAAATTCCGGTTCTTTTTACTGGGCCATCACTTACTTTGTGGATGAACCCCTGTGCTCCGAGGTTTCTCTTTGGTCATGGGCCACCCAAAAAGACTGCCAACTATGTGTATGCCATGTGGGTGAGCCCCTGCACTCCAGGATTTCTGTTTGTTTGGGGACCCTCCTTTTTTCAGTGCCTTGTATTCCTTGCTGCCATGTGCAATCTGTCGCACCAAGTTTAGAGAACCGCCTGCCTCCCTTTGTCTTCCCTTCAGATCTGTTTCTTCCCACCCTCCCCCCCCCCCCCAAAATTCATCCTCCTTACTACCTCCCCTTGGTGGTGTTCACCCCCCTGTTGCCAGGTCCCCTCTCCCCGACGGGACATGCGCCTCCTCCCCCCTTCACCCGTACCTCCTGACGCTAGCTTTGCCATTAGTGTGATGGACCCGCCGTCCTGGAATCGGCCTAAACCACAATTTTACCCGCTGCATGTCTTCCCTCTTCCTTAGCTCTTACATTCAAACCGAGGCAGTGCAGTCCTGTGCAAATAATCTTTTACAGACTGCTGGGGCTCCTTTGTGAGGATGAGCCAATTCTACCAACGGCCTCTGCCCGAGTACAACGGTGCCTTGTTGCTGGCGGCCTATGACTACATTTTTCAGTATAGGCCAGATACTCAGATTTTGAATATTGATCCATTGAGTCGGCTCATGCATCTAAAGGACCTTGCACCCCTACCAGTACCTTGAAGTTGTCTTAGCTTTGAACTTTTTGGACACCCTGCCAGTTTCAGCCAGCCAACATAAAGAATTGGACACAATGGAATGCAGTCCTGTCCAAGATGAAACGCATGATTTTAACTGGGAGGCGCCATAATAATTCTAACAAGTTAAGACAGTCCCTTGCTCTTAAGGACAAACTCGGTTGTGAGGATGGAGCCATTCTTTGGGGTTCCCAAGTGTAGTGTCGCCCCACCTCAAGAGCGCGTGTTGCAAGAGTTACATAGTGTCCATCTCGACCAGACAATAATGAAAATGCTCACTTATGGCTACATCTGGTGGTGTGGCATAGATGAGGACACTGAAATATGTTATGCCAGTGCAGCGCTTGCCCGACACAGTAGACCCTGCCCCCTATATCAAACCTCCATCTTGGGAGTTCCTGGATGCCCTTGGATGAGGGTACATGTGGCCTTTGCTGGTCCTTTGATGAGCAAGATGTCTCTTGTCTTGGCAACGCTCATTCAAATTGGTTGGAGGTTCAAGAGATGGGAAAAATGACCTCGCTGGTCACGATAGAGGCTTCACAGTGGATGTTTGCCGTGTTTTCTTAGAATGAGTGGCATTAGAACAGCCCCCTATCACCCTACCTCAAACAGTTAACGAAAAGAGATGTACAAACTTCCAAAGTAGCTGTGAAGAACATAAGAACTAGGAGCAGGAGTAGGCCATCTGGCCCCTCGAGCCTGTTCCGCCATTCAATGAGATCATGGCTGATCTTTTGTGGACTCAGCTCCACTTTCCGGCCCGAACACCATAACCCTTAACCCTTTATTCTTCAAAAAACTATCTATCTTTACCTTAAAATCATTTAATGAAGGAGCCTCTACTGCTTCACTGGGCAAGGAATTCCATAGATTCACAACCCTTTGGGTGAAGAAGTTCCGCCTAAACTCAGCCCTAAATCTACTTCCCCTTATTTTGAGGCTATGTCCCCTAGTTCTGCTTTCACCCGCCAGTGGAAACAACTTGCCTGCATCTATCCTATCTATTCCCTTCATGATTTAAAATGTTTCTATAAGAATACCCCTCATCCTTCTGAATTCCAATGAGTACAGTCCCAGTCTACTCAAGAAGCAATCCAGCCGACCACCACGTCTTAGCTAGGCTAACTTTCTTTTTGTTTTACAATACCGCAGAATTACCGATGGGCTGCCGTTTATGGACCCGGTTGTACTTGGTCTTCCCAATTCTGGTTGGGGTGTGGAGGCACGGCAGACCTTCCAGAAGAAGCAACACATTTGTGAAAAGGGGACAGATCTTTCCAAGGAAGTGACCTGGTCCTTGTCAGAAACTTGCCTCAGGTCCGCTATGGTTACCAGGCCAAATCGTGTCCCATCCGGGTCCAGTTTCTTATGTAGTGGACTTGGGTGGCAAGACTATAAGGAAACACTTGGATCATGTGAGAAGACGGGGGACCACAACCCCAATTTCTGAACAGTTTGAGCCGGCGGCCAGCACCAGTGCTCCTGTGATGGAGCCAGGGCAGCGGGGGTTCAGAAGCCTTGAGAAGACTCCATGTTATCCAGGTTGACTGAGGAAAGTTCTGCTGAAAGTGATGATGTTGTTACCCCAGAGTTGGAAGAGCCAGTTGGGGGATTAAGATGGTCCTTACCCAAGAATTCTCTTGCTAGATTTATACTCTAATGGACTGCTTGGGCTCTCTTCTCTCTTGTTTTCTTGGCCTTGTATTATAGAATCATCATAGAATTTACAGTGCAGAGGGAGTTCGTTCAGCCCATCGAGTCTGCACCGGCCCTTATAAAGAGCACTCTACTGAAGCCCACGTATCTACCCTATCCCCGTAACCCAGTCACCCCTATTTAACATTTATTGGACACTAAGGGAAATTTAGCATGGCCAATCCACCTAACCCGCACACCTTTGGACTGTGGAAGGAAACCGGAGCACCCGGAGGAAACCCACGCACACACGGGAAGAACGTGCAGACTCCGACCGACAGTGACCCAGCCGGGAATCGAACCTGGGACCATGGAGTGTGAAGCAACTGTGCTAACCACGATGCTACCATGCTGCCCATTATATTGTATATAATTTTTGTACATAGCTTGTTTATATATGTTAATTGAGGGACTGGGTGGGGGAGGGTGTGGCATTGCAGCCCTTTTAAAGGCTGTGCACTCCCGATCCATGTGACTGGCTCGGGGTCTATCGCGCGGGACTTCAGGAACCCCAACCAAGTGCAGATCCACTCAGAGTGAACTTGGGAGCCAGAGTGTTAACCCCAATATTAGCGACTCTGTGCCTGTACAAAAGTTATCCTTGTTAGTTGCCAATCAACATTTCGTTCTTCATTACCATCTACGTAGTACTGTCTCAAGCCACCACAAACACCAATCTAGCAAAAAATAAAATTGGAACTTTAAAAAAAATATATAATTAGGGCCTCCAGTATTATTTACCAACACAATCTTTATTTCCTCTGAATTATTTTCAGGAATGCTCTTTCTCAGCATGCGGAAGTATGTGAACTCACTGTCGGTGATAAGAATTGCTCTACAAGGATGATCGATAAAATTCCATTTGAAGAAAGTAGTGCTATGGCAGGAAGTGAAAAGAAGAGTGCACTTTTCTTTAAGGAAGACTTTGGCCTGACTTCAACTGAGAGAGAATCTGGCATGTTGCGTTGTCCTTTGTGCCTTTATTACACCAAACACAAAAGACGAATGGTTGATCATATTCTGCAACACAAAGGTAAAGTATTTATATTTAAACCACGTATGACTAGGCTTTGCAGAGTACTGTCTGTGCTGTGAATTCAAACTTCATGGACAGCAAATGTGTTTAACCAGATAATTTGTTTGAATTTTTGTATTTTAAGTGAAAAGGTTATTACATTTAAAGTTGTATATAAAATATGCATGAAGGGAATATAATTTTTATATTACCATTAGATAAAGTAATATATTTAACATAAATCTACCTTTTAAGAATTTTGTATTGCTTATAGCATCTGTAATTACCTTAAAATACAGGGTGCAGAGTTGTGATCTGAAACTGAAGGGGGCATTCCAATTTGCTAAATTTCCTGACCAAACTACAATTTTGCACTATTTAGAAGTTTTAGACTTCAAGGAATGCTATTATATCTCAGCAGAATAATGGTGTGCATAACACGATATGGCACTCCTGTTCTTGCAAAGAAACACGTTATCCGATGTGCTTTAAAGGATGGAATATTTGCCACTGTTCATAAATGCGTTTAATTTGATATATTTTTATTCAGCACCTGGCGGCACGGTAGCGCAGTGGTTAGCACTGTTGCTTCACAGTGCCAGGGTCCCAGGTTTGATTCCGGCTTGGGTCATTGTGTGCGGAGTCTGCATGTTCTTCCCATGTCTGCGTGGGTTTCCTCCGGGTGCTCCGGTTTCCTCCCAAAAGACGTGCTATTAGGTGAATTGGACATTCTGAATTCTCCCTCTATGTACCCGAACAGGGGCTGGAATGTGGTGACTAGGGGATTTTCACAGTAACTTCATTGCAGTGTTAATGTAAGCCTACTTGTGACACAAATAAAGTTTATTATTATTAATCTACATGAATATGCACAAATACGACCTACACAGAAGTATCTAATAGAATGCAGCCATCACATTTGGAGTGATCCATTCCTACGGTTCTCTTGCACTTTGGCAACCTTTTCAGATTTACTAGAATGAGACTGATGCTAGAAGTTGAAATTAATCCCATTTTGAAGTTATGATTCAGGGACATTGCTAAAAGTGAAAATATCTGCCTTGGCACTTAGCAGGGGAACAGCAAATCCAAAACCTGTTCAACTAGTGTCTTCATCAGAATATGAATTCAAAAGTTCTTGCAACCAAGAAAAAGGGAGTACTCATTTTTCTCACTGGTGCACAACGTGTATTTGAGAAGAGACTTTTTTTGTGATGGGAAAGGTGCTGTTGGGTGGGGGTGAAGCAGGCGGAGTATTCAGCGATGTTATCTCGGACCATGCTTTACATTGGAGATGGGGACCTCGAGGAGATCGGCCTGGAGGCTGGATGTGGGGCTGTTGCCAGACCCAAACACTTGCACCAAAATGGGCCGGGGAATTTGGGAATTATTTGGGTTTAACAGGGCTGGGGAGATGTTCCCGATTGTGGTATGGGAAGAGTTGAAAACGGTAGTGAGGGGTGAGGTTATCTTGTTCAAGGCATAAGTGGAAGGAAGGTAAGAGAGGAGCGGAAACTGTTGATAGAGGAAACCTTTTTTAAAAATGTAGTGTACCCAATTCATTTTTTTTCCAATTAAGGGGCAATTTAGCGTGTTCAATCCACCTACCTTGCGCATCTTTGGGTTGTGGGGGCGAAACCCACGCAAACACTGGGAGAATGTGCAAACTCCACACGGACAGTGACCTAGAGCCGGGGTCAAACTTGGGGCCTCAGCGCCATGAGGCAGCAGGTCTAACCCACTGCGCCACCCTGCTGCCCTGATAGAGGAAACTTTGAATGTGAATGGAAGGCATACAGGGGAAGGAGCTGCAGGCGAGGTTTGACTTTGTCCATGGGAAAGGCGATTCAGCAGTAGATGCGGGCGAAGGGGGTTGTATATGAGTATGGAGAAAAGGCCAGTTGCTTGTTGGTGGGATAGCTCCGCCGGCATGTGGCCACGAGAGAGATTGTTTGGGTTAAGGATAGGATGGGGGAGATGGTGGCATCTCCAAGTGAATAAGGTTTTTGAGGAGTTTTACAGGAAGTTGTATAAGGTGGAGCCTCTGGAGGATGAGACAAACATGAGGGAGTGTCTGGGCCAGCCGGAGTGTCCCCTAGTGCAAGAGGAGGAGAAGGCAGGCCTGGATGAAACCGTGGGGGTGAAGGAAGTGTGGGGTTGCGATCAGAAAGATGCAAACAGGGTAGGCACCGAGGCTGGATGGTTTCCTGATGGAGTTTTACAAGAAATTCTTGGATAAGTTGGCGCCGCTGTTGGTGGATATGTTTGAGGATGCGGTGGCAAAGGGGGTACTGCCAGAGACGATGGGACAGGCATCCATCTCTTTGCTGTTTTGAAAAAAAGACAAGGACCCAATAGAATGTGGATTGTACAGGCCAATTTTGTTATTAAACGTGGATGCCAAGATTTTAGCAACGGTGTTGGCAGTTAGGTTGGTGGGGTACCTCCCGAAGGTGATCAGGGAGGAGCAGCCGGGGTTTGTGAAGGGAAGACCATTGTCGCCTAATGTACGGCGCCTGTTGAATGTGGTGCTCTCTCTGGCGGAAGGCAAGGAGGTGGTGGTGGCGGAAGGCAAGGAGGTGGTGGTGGCGTTGAATGCAGAGAAGGTGTTTGACCACGTGGAGTGGAGCTATTTGAGCTATTGGAGAGGTTTGGGATTAGGCCTAGGTTTGTGACATGGGTGAGGTTTTTGTACAAGGACCCAAGGCTGAGTGAGTGTACAAACGAAATGAACACTGGGTACTTTCTTTTGCTTAGGGGAACAAGACAGGGATGGCGTGAACGAGGCAGGGCTGACCTTGGATGATTTCACTTCTGATTCTCAATTTAAAGAATCATAGAATTTACAGTGCAGAAAGAGGCCATTCGGCTCATCGGGTCTGCACCGGCTCTTGGAAAGATCACCCTACATATGCCCACACCTCCACTCTATCCCGTAACCCAGCAACCCGAACTAACCTAACCTAAGGGCAATTTAGCATGGCCAATCCACCTAACCTGCACATCTTTGGACTGTGGGAGGAAACCGGAGCTCCCGGAGGAAACCCACGCAGACACGGGGACAACGTGCAGACTCCGCACAGACAGTGACCCAAGCCGGGAATCGAACCTGGGACCCTGGAGCTGTGAAGCAATTCTGCTAACCACTGTGCTACCGTGCCGCCTATGTGTCTCTTTCTGTTTGCGCTGGCAATTGAGCCTTTGGCCATAGACCTCTTGGCCATAGTGCTGAGGTGCTCAGAAAAACAGAAGGGGTTAAGGTTGGGGGGGGGGGGGGGGGGGGGGGGGCGGCTGTGGAGCATAGGATGTCCCTGTATGCGGTGATTTGTTGCTGTATGATTCCAAACTGGGTGCTTCGGTGGAGGATATAATGGGGGGTTGCTTAAGAGATTCTGGGCTTTTTCAGGGTATAAGCTAAATTTGGGGAAAAGTGAGTACTTTGTTGTGTCCCCTCTGGGGTTGGGAGAGGGGTGGGTGTTGCCATTTTGGGTAGCGCCAACCCATTTTAGGTATTTTGGAGTGCAGGTGGCATGGGACTGGTCTCGCCTCTGCAAGCTGAACTTTACAAGTTTTGTGAGCAGGGTTGTGGAGGATTTGCTGAGGTGGGACAGTCTCCCCTTATCGTTGGCTAGCTGGTCAAGAGGAACATTTTACCACGGTTCTTATTCTTATTCTGCCGGTCTTTACCAAAGTAATTTTATATGGAGGTGGAGCATTTGAATTTGGCATTTATGTGGGCGGGCAAAGTGGCAAGGATTAGGAGGACGGTGCTGCAGAGAGGGCGACAGTCAGGAGGTTTGGCCCTTCTGAACTTGCTATATTATTGGGCAATGAGCACCAAGAAGGTGCAGGGTTGGAGTAGGCAGTCGGAGCCGTCATGGGTGAAGTTGAAGGCTTTTGCTGTAAGGGGTTGGGATTGTGGGTGCTGGCAATGGCACCTCTCCCATTTACTCCAGAGATCTATACAGGTAGCCAAGTGGTTATGGCCAGTTTGAAAATTTGGAGGCAATTTCGGCAGCACTTTAAATTAGGGACGGAGCCGATCCGGGAGAACCATGGATTCAAGCCTGGGAGGATGGATGCAAGGTTTCTGGATTGGGAGAAATGATGGCTGGTGAAAGTAAAGGATTTGTTTTCAGAAGGTTGGTTTGCAATCTTGGACGAGCTGGAGACGAGTATGAGTGCCCCGGGAGAGGGCATATGCAGGTGATAGGCTGGGGCTGCTTCAGTCAAGGATGAGCTGGTTGTTTGAAGGGGTGGAGGATGTGAGTGAACAGTGTGGGACGGGCCCAGCCAATCATGTTATATATGTTCTTGCCCTGCCTGAAGTTGGAAAAGTTGCCAGGGTCCCAGGTTCGATTCCCAGCTTGAGTCACTGTCTGTGCGGAGTCTGCACGTTCTCCCCGTGTCTGCGTGGGTTTCCTCCGGGTGCTCCGGTTTCCTCCCACAGTCCAAAGACGTGCAGGTTAGGTGGATTGGCCATGCTAAATTTCCCTAATGTGTCCAAAAAGGTTAGGTGGGGTTACTGGGTTACGGCGATCGGGTGGAGGTGTGGGACTTAAGTGGGGTGCTCTTTCCAAAGGCCATGCAGATTCGATGGGCCGAATGGCCCCCTTCTGCACTGTAAATTTTATGTTCTTTACCTCCATGTCAGCGATCTTGCATATGGACATGGAGCCCAACTCCCTGGGGGCCAGATTTGGGGAGTGTCGAATTTGCCGTAGTTGCAGACGATTGGGTGGGGGTGGGCTGATGTTAGTCTTCTGCTGGAGGTCAGCTTCTCCATCCTCTGCCTCGTTGTGGCTGGGTGATTTAATGGAGTGCCTGTATTTGGAAAAGATGAAATTTGCCTTGAAGGAGACAAGTGAGGGGATCCATGAGATGGGGATCTGTTTATATTACATTTTGGAGAGCTCGTTGTCGCAAACGGTGGGCGGCGGGGGGGGGGGGGGGGGGGGGGGGGGGGGGTTTGTTGGGTTGCTTCTGTTGCCTTTTCTGTGGCTCTGCTGTGACTATGGCAATCAATGAGGTTGCCCTTCTTTCTTTTGACATCTATATTCTAATGCTCAGTCGCCAGGTATCAAATGATACCACCACAAGGTTCAACCAACTATCGATCAAAGAGCCAAACACCAGTTAGTTAATTCAAGGTTATTTACACACACAATTAGTCATGCAACATAAACACTACTAATTAACTACACCTATCGACTAAGACAACCTGTACTTAACTTCAGGCATCCGCTTAGGTCAGAGGAACAGTGGCCGTTGTTTGATTCTGGAGAAGTAACTGCTACTCAGCTAGGCTCATCCATCTGGTAGCAGGAGTTGAACTTGGACTTGCTTCTGGTGGTGCTGCGATTGGAGATGGTTGGTACCAGGTCCAAAAGAGGATGAACACATGGTGAACTCTGTTCTTGTGGTTTGGGGTTTTTGCGCTCTTTTGGGCGGTCCTTCAGTTTGGACCCCTGTAATTGGGTGATCCCTGATCACCCAGTTCGATTCCTAACCAATAAATGGGCGGGTGCCTGGATGGCTGGGCGTGTCCCAAGTGGTCACTGACCCTGTTGTTTACGCTTCCCTAGCACAGGGAGTTGCGCCGAAATGTCTGGGACTGTACCGGTCGCTCAATACCAGCCCTTTGTCTTGGTGGAGATGGGCCATCAAATGCTAATCGGCCCATCAAAATGTTAATTGGTCGGAGTTTAGATACTGTCTGGACTCCTCACTTACAAATATACATTTCAGGCTTTGAGCCTGCCTGAATCTTGCTTTGTCCATTTTACCCGCTATGTTTTGCGAGCTTCTCTGTTCCTGGTTGTAAGTGGCCATCCCAGATGGCTACACTTCGTGGTTATTTTATTTGTAAATGTTGTGTTGTGTGATTAATAAAATTTGAATACAAATATTTTTTTTATAAGATATATTTCTGATAAACGAGTTAAAGGGATATGGGGAACAGGTAGGTTCTTTTTAAAAAATTTATGCTTTTAACACCGGTTCGTGAGGTGTAGTAAAATTAAGCATTTCCTGTACAATTACTTCGGCAATGATAGTTCATGACTTGTTGAACAAGATGTGCCAACATAAAAGCAAGAGAAACAAATATCTGGATATTTCTATTTTCATTACAAGTCAGGTAATTATCATTCCTTTGAGTGTTAAAAATGTAATATCTAACATTTGCTTATACTTTGGTCTTTAGATGGACAGATGACTGATGTGGAAGAGTGTCAACTTGAACTGATGCATTTCTTTCCTGAGGAAGTATTCTGTTGTGATTGGTGTACATTTGTTACACTTAGTCAGGACATCCTAATACATCACATGGACACCCACAGCCCAGTGAAACCGTACAAGTGTCGCCTCTGTTTTTTTGAAGCTCGACTGCAGACAGAGTTGGAGACTCACCTGCAGGAGCAACACAAGGTACTTTCATGTGATAGAGGAGATGGCAACGGACATGAATGACATGGTTGCCTGTTTTGCATTTGCAAAATACGGTAATTTACAAGGAACTTATGCCTATATTAGCAGAATTTACACATGCATGTATTTGCTTGACATCCATTGTTAATTCTGTTTGTTACATTTGTGTGAAAATAACATTAAGCAGAATCTTCTGCTCTCACCAGCAGTGGGAATTGTGGCGGGCAGAGGCAGTAAATGTGGCAGGATGGTAGAAGCCAGTTTCTCACTGGTGGGAAATTAGTTTGAAATGTTTTTCTCCTGAATTTGGCAGGTTAAAAGTGACTCACGTTTCCTGCACATGTACATATGAATGCTCATGAAAAGGCCAAATCGCTTGAATTACCTCTCTTTCTCTTCCCCCCCCCCCCCCCCCCCCCCCCCACAAAAAAAAGGTGTCCCACCAGTGGATTATTAAAATGGTCTGTTTCCCAAAGTTAATGGGCTGCACCTCGTGAGCTCCACTTCCAACATCCTCTAGGTGCGTTTGTGCTGTTTACTCCTGCTTTTAAGAGTGTCGCTGTGAAATTTTGGGGGCTTGTATCATAAGCCAACAGTGGACAGGGGAGGCAGGCTTACAAGGGGAGTGTGTCTGGGGAAGGTGAGAGGAGGAGGGTTTCAGAGGACAGGATCCTAGAAGGAGAACTCTGGGTACTGTTGGTAGGAGGGAACAGTCACAGTCGGAGAGAGAAGTGGGATGTGGTACTATGTCAGATTCATGGTGAGCATTTTGTAGGTGAAGGCCTCATTGCGTGGGTCACAATGAGGACAGGATAGATGATCCGGTTAACCGGAGGAGGCAGGGCCATGGCGACCATAACAGGTGTTGGCTCTGAGAGGAGGAAATGTATGTGGAGATAGATTATTATAGGGTCCGAGGATATCTACCCTGTCAACCCCCTTTTAGCATCATGTATACCTCAATTGGATCTCCTCTCATTCTTCTAAACTCTAGAAAATATAGACCTAAACCGCTCAATCTTTCTTCATAAGATAAGTCCTTCATCCCTGTAATTGATCTAGTGAATCTTCACTGAAGTGCCTCGAATGCATTTACGGCCTTCCTCAAGTAAGGGTGTTGGTCGTTCTGGGTGAGTGTGCTTAACACTCACTTGGCTCTGTTTCTCGTTCTAAGCTCTGGAGTCGCCAGGTGCCGTAAAGACACCGCCACAGGTTTCAAGGTGAAGTTCAAAACAATAAAGCTGTACACCAATTAGTAAGTCCAAAACAATTAGAGTTTATTATAACACAATTATAATAACACTCATGCACACGCTAAAGATTAAACTTACTTCTACCACTAAATAGCTAATACTTAGCTAAGAAGGAACTGCGAGGTCAGGGAACAAGGCCTTTGTTCTGTTCTGGTCTGCAGGCTTCGAATCGCTATCAGTTGGCAAGGGTGTCAGTAATGCCGGTTTCAGGTAGCGGTCGTCGTTTAGGCACTTACGTTTTGGTGGCTGCTGCTCAACTGCTGGTGTCGAAGACAGGGGTCTGGAGGCTGGAGCCGGAGACAGGAGACTGAACCATGTGTGGGACCTTTCTTTTATAGGTCCCAGGGGGTCCGCGCCCCTTTGGGCAGACTCCCTTACCTGCTTGGGATCGATTGGGCCTCTTCCCAATCGATATGTTTTGAACCCCCCAATCATAGGGCCGTTCCTTGGTTGCTGGGGCGGTTCTTAGGACTTATTGTCCTGGACTTCTCTGGCGCCACTGGATCTGGTCTCCTATTGAATGTATCGATTAATACTTAATTTGTGTCCATTGTATCTGGGACTTGCCCGGTATCACCTCATTAGTATGCTAATGACTTCTCTTTCACAGCGCTGCCTGGTCTCTGCAGCAGTCAGAAACCGGTTTCTGCAGTTGTCCCAATACATAATTGCTCTGCAAGGTGTTTGCTTTTTAACATGTCCGTTTTCCCTGCATTCTTTGCAGTCTTCCATTTTGTGTTCGTTAGTGGCTACAAGGGGACCAAAACTGTGTACAGTACTCTCGATGCAGTCTCACCAATGCCCTATTCAGCTGCATCACTTCCCAACTTTTATACTCTATTCCGTAAGAAATGAATGCCAGAATTATATTGTCTTCCTTATTACCTGCAGCACCTGCAAACTAACTTTCTGAGATTCATGCATGAAGACCCCCAGATCCCTCTGCACCAAAGCATCTTGAAGTTTCTCTCCATTTAGATAATAAGTTGTTTTTTGATTCCTCCGACCAAAGTGGAAAACCTCGCACTTATCCCTGTTAAATTCAATCTGCAAAATTTTGGCCCACTCACCTAACTTATCATCCATTCCATTGGTAAATTTCTTATTTTCTCGTTACCATCTTAGTCCATGTACCTGGACTGTCCCTTTTTTCCAGCTTTTCACCAATTAGAAAGTACCATGTCCTTTTTTTTGGGTCCAAAGTGGATGAACTGACACTTGAAATCTGTTAGCTGTTTTTTCTATTCACTTAATTGATCAATACATATTTATAATTTTGCACGCCACGTACAGTGCAACCGACCCGTGTCATTGATAAATTTTGATTTGGTTATGTAACTTCTAGTTTAGATACTTCCGTAGTTATATTTTTCTTGTATTCTTCTTCAATATCAACTTTGTGATAGTGTATTACAGTGCAACAAATCCCAATCTTGCCATTATTTTATAGGCTTTCATTAGCAAGTTCTATTCCAACATGGGCCATCTATGATGAAAGACCTCATTTGATGCATTTAGTTTCTAGGCTGTTAAGTTTCCATGGGTACTCGGAGCTACAGTTTGGAACAAAGTGCCACAAGTCTTGTGGCCATCTTAGTAACCCAATGAAGTCAAACTTTATTGCTCTATTGAGTTTAAAATCCGTGTTTTGAAATTGATAACTAGTTGTAAACAACATTTTACTTGAATAGTTCAATCTGGAATAACGTGCATGCAAGATAACATTAAAAGTCTAATACAGAGAATATCAAAGAATATCATTAGATTACCAGTAAAGTTTTAGATAATTCACATTATTAAATTATTAGGCTATTTTAGCATTAGAGTGCATAAACTGAAATACAAAAAGCTAGCCCAAGGACACTTGTGTTCAAGAGCAGTGAGCAGTATTTTAACCATGCTTGTACTAGTTTTGACACCGGATAATGAAGATATTATTGTTTTATTGTTTTGGTTGAAATCAGATTTTATAAAAGTTGTTTTATTCAGTAGTTCCCCCCCCCCCCCCCCCCCCCCCCACACACACACACACACACACACACACACACACACACACAAAATTAGACTAAGATTCATCATCTGTGTAGCTTCAAGCCTGCCCACATGAAATATTTTATTTTCAAAGTCATCTTAATTAATTTTCTAATTAAGATACGAGTACTTTAAATGATGTGTTGGGTACTCTGGATCCATGGAGACTGCGTTTACCTCAGCAGTAACACATACAGGCTACCAACACTTGAAATAGTACTATTTTATTAAGCTAGAAACTGTTGAACATACTGTCACTGTGGGTTAACACGATGTTAGATTAAACTAAAGACCTATGCCTATCCTAACCAGTCTATGCACTCAGCACATGGTGAAGATCTGTGCTGCAAGCTGTGAGCTCTGTCCTTCTGAGAGGCTGCATCCTGAATGAGCGGGAAAACTGATGCCCTCTGTCTTTATAGTGAGTGTACTCTAACTGGTGATTGGCTGCTGTGTTGTGTGTTGATTGGTCTTGCTGTGTGTTAATCAGTGTGTGTGTCTGCACCATCATGTACTGGTGTATATTACAACATCCCCCTTTTATTAAAAAAATGTATGTTTGTGGGAATAAATAATGTGTGGTGAGAATGTTCCTAACTACGTGTGGAGTACGAAGACATATTTACAAGACTATGTACATAAGAACTAAGCTATTTACATGGGAAGGTGTCTGGTGTAGATAAACAGTATGCAACAAAAGAGTAACTAGAGCAACATTATATACACACCAGGGAATTGATCAAACAAAGCAACAAAACAGTTCAGAGAGTCCATAAATTCGATAAGTTCATAAATTTAGTCTCTGAGGTGGGCGACGAATTCTGGTTGACCGCCTCAAGGGTGGGTCGAGAGCTGCCGGTTCAGGAGCGGGCTGGACTGCGTCAGAGTCAGGGGGAGGCAGAGCGACAGCGAGCTCTGCATAGTCCATGGCAGGGTCGACATGACGGCGAAGTGAGACCTGAAGATCACATGGTGAGCGTGGATTGAGACGAAGGGCACGTCGATTGCGGCGCAGAAGAGAGCCATCCGGTAGACGAACTAGGAACGAGCAGGGGGCTACCTGCCGGAGGACAACAGCGGTTGCAGACCAGCCACCACCCGCAAGATGGACGTGGATGTTGTCATCGGGAGCCAGAGCAGGGAGATCAGCTGCACGGGAGTCATAAGCCGCCTTGTGCTGGGCACGAGACAGTTGCATCCGGCGAAGGACCGGAACGTGGTCGAGGTCTGGGACATGGATGGACGGCACTGTCGTCCTCGGGGTGCGATTCATGAGTAGTTGGGCTGGCGACAGGCCAGTGGGCAGGGGAGAGGAGCGGTAGGCCAGCAAGGCAAGGTAAAAATCAGAACCCGCATCGGCAGCTTTGCATAGGAGCCTTTTGACGATATGTACTCCCTTCTCTGCTTTGCCGTTGGATTGGGAGTACAAGGGACTGGACGTTACATGGGCAAAATTGTACCGCCTGGCAAAGTTGGACCATTCTTGGCTGGCGAAGCAGGGGCCATTGTCGGACATTTTTTTTTTAAATTAAGGGGCAATTTAGTGTGGCCAATCCACCTATCCTGCACATCTTTTGGGTTGTGGGGGCGAAACCCACGCAGACACGGGGAGAATGTGTAAACTCCACACGGACAGTGACCCAGGGCCGGGATTCGAACCCGGGTCCTCAGCGCCGTAGGCAACAATGCTAACCACTGCGCCACCGTGCTGCCCTCCATTGTCGGACATAACCGTGAGCGGGATGCCGTGTCGAACAAAGGTTTCTTTACATGCACGAATGACTGCAGACGAGGTGAGGTCGTGTAACCGTATCACCTCTGGGTAATTCAAAGTAGTCCACGATTAGGACGTAGTCTCTACCCAGTGCGTGGAACAGGTCGATACCCACCTTGGTCCAGGGTGACGTGACCAACTCGTGGGGCTGCAGGGTTTCACGTGGTTGAGCCGGCTGGAATCGCTGACAAGAGGGGCAGTTGAGCATGGTGTTGGCTATGTCCTCATTAATGCCAGGCCAGTACACTGCCTCTCGGTCCCGTCGGTGGCACTTCTCCACCCTATGCTGGCCCTCGTGTCGCTGTTCCAGGACAAGCTGGCACATACTGTGCGGGCTGACAATGTGGTCCAGTTTTAGAAGAACCCCATCTACTACCGCCAGATCATCTCTGACATTATAAATTGAGGGCATTGGCCCTTGAGCCACCCGTCCGTTAGGTGGCGCATGACACGCTGGAGCAAGGGGTCGGCAGCCGTCTCGCAACTAATTTGGACGAGGCGTTCATCCGAGGCAGGTAGATTGGAGGCCGTGAATGCCACATGGGCGTCAACCTGGCAGACAAATCCCGCTGGGTCACATGGAGTGGTGACTGACCTGGAGAGAGCGTCAGCAACGATGAGTTCCTTGCTTGGGGTGTATACCAGCTGGACGTCGTATCGCCGGAGCTTGAGAAGAATACACTGGAGGCGAGGCGTCATGTCGTTCAGGTCTTTTTGTATGATATTGACCAGCGGTCGATGGTCTGTCTCGACGGTGAACTGAGGACATAATCGTGTCCGTAGACATAATCGTGAAATTTAACGACTCCGGTCAGAAGGCCCAGGCAATCCTTTTCAATCTGCGCGTAGCGCTGCTCGGTGGGGGTCATCCACGTGACGCGTATGCAACGGGGGCCCATGACGAGGCCTCATCACGTTGAAGGAGCACTGCTCCAATGCCGGATTGACTGGCATCCGTAGAGATTATGGTCTCCTTGGTTGGATCAAAAAAAGCTAAGACCGGGGCCATGGTCAGTTTTGCCTTGAGTTCCCTCCATTCGTCTTCCTGACCAGGTTCCTGAGAGCTGTGGTATGAGAGGCGAGGTTAGGGATAAATTTCCCTAAGAAGTTGACCATGCCCAAAAAGCGGAGGACCGTCTTCTTGTCCTCCGGTGTCTTCATAGCCTTGATGGCAGCTACCTTGTCCGCATCCGGCTGCACGTCCAATTGGGAGATGTGGTCTCCGAGGAATTTGATTTCTGTCTGCCCAAAGGAGCATTTGGCCCTGTTGAGGCGGAGGCCATGCTCAAGTATCCGTCTGAAGACGCGCTGGAGGCGATTAATATGCTCCTGTGGAGTGGTGGACCAGATTATTATGTCATCGACATAGACGCGAACGCCTTCAATACCTTCCATCATCTGTTCCATAATTCTGTGGAACACTTCTGATGCAGAGATGATCCCAAATGGCATCCTGTTGTAGCAATATCTTCCAAAGGGGGTATTAAACTTGCAGAGTTTCCTGCTGGATTCATTGAGCTGGATTTGCCAGAATCCCTTTGAGGCGTCGAGTTTGGTAAAGAATTTGGCGCGAGCCATCTCACATGTGAACTCTTCGCACTTGTGAATGGGATAGTGCTCTCTCATAATATTGCAGTAGAGATCCTTGGGATCAATGCATATTCTCAGTTTGCTGGAAGGTTTTTTTACACATACCATGGAACTGACCCAGTCGGTCGGTTCTGTGACTCTGGAAATCACTCCTTGGTCCTGGAGGTCCTGCAGCTGCTGCTTGAGGCGGTCCTTAAGGGGTGCTGGGACCCTGTGAGGTGCGTGCACCACAGGCGTGGCATTTGGTTTCAGTAAAATCTTGTAGGTGTACGGGAGTGTGCCCATGCCCTCGAAGAAGTCGTGGTATTGGTTAATCATGGGGTCGAGCTGCGCCCTAAAATCAGTGTCCTGAAGGCAGACGCGTCAGCAGGAGAGAGGGAGTGAACCCTCTGAACTAGGTTCAACTGCTTGCATGCCTGCACACCAAACAGGGAGGCTTTCGAGGATCCCATGATTTCAAAGGGAAGGATGGCTTTGCGTGACCTGTGCGTCACTTCAAGTTGGCATGAGCCACTGGCAGAAATGGCATTGCCCTTATAATCTAATAGCTGGCAGGCTGATGGCAGGATGGCTGGTTTGACACGAAGGCTTTGGAGATCAGACTGCGCGATGAGGTTGGCGGATGCACCAGTGTCCAGACAGAATTGGATTTGGGACCGGTTGACCGTAAGGCTGGCACACCATCGTCCGGATCGATGCTGTATACCGGTAGCGGCTGGACTTTTTGCTTCGGAGGCACCCTGTTTTTGGTAATGATACCGACTCGAAAAGGCGCCTTCGGATCCTCGGTGTCAATATGGGGCAGCAGGTCAGAATCGGGTTCGGTGACCATGGGTTGAATGGCACGGACATCCCTGCGAGGCTGGCTGGAGCGACGAGATTTGGAAGGCTGAGCAGACCTGCATAAAGCAGTATAATGGCCAAGTTTTCCACATTGTAGGCAGCTGCTGGCGTAGGGGGTCCGACTGAACACCGAAAACGATCTGGTCGCGTATCATGGAGTCGGAGGTGGACCCGTAGTTACAGGACTGCGCCAGGATGCGGAGGTGGGTGAGAAAGGACTGAAAAGGTTCATCCTTACCCTGCAAACGCTGTTGGAAGACATAGCGCTCGAAACTTTCATTCACCTCGATGTCGCAGTGACTGTCAAATTTGAGGAGGACCTTCTTGAATTTTGATTTGTCTTCACCATCAGCAAAGATGAGAGAGTTGAAGATGTGGATGGCGTTGTCCCCGGCCGTGGAGAGGAAGAGAGCGATCTTCCTGGCGAATGAAGCAGTTTCCAGGTCTGTGGCTTCAAGGTAGAGCTGGAAGCGTTGTTTGAAGATCTTCCAGTTGGCCCCTAGGTTACCGGTGATGCGGAGCGGCGGTGGCGGGCGGACGCTGTCCATGTTGCAGGATGGCTGGTGGAAGGCAGTTCACTTGCAGGTAAGCCTAAGAAGTTCCAACATCAACAACTGGTACCATGATGTGTTGGGTACTCTGGATCCGTGGAGACTGCATTTACCTCAGCAGTAACACATACAGGCTACCAACACTTGAAATAGTACAACACTATTTTCTTAAGCTAGAAACTGTTGAACATACTTTCGCTGTGGGTCGACACTATGTTAGATTAAACTAAAGACTATCCTAACCAGTCTGTGCACACGACACATGGTGAAGATCTGTGCTGCAAGCTGTGAGCTCTGTCCTTCTGAGAGACTGCATCTCGAATGAGCGGAAAAACTGATGCCCTCTGTCTTTATAGTGAGTGTGCTCTAACTGGTGATTGGCTGCTGTGTTGTGTGTGTTGATTGGACTTGCTGTGTGTCAATCAGTGTGTGCGTCTGCACCATCATATACTGGTGTATATTATGACATTAAACATAAGTATTTTATCTATTTTTCATTGACTTATACATTTATTCATTAACTTAATTTTTAATAACTCAAGATTCCTATTTATAATGCTGTTCAAACAGATGATGAATATGATTTCAAATATTTGCTTGAAATTTTATTAAACCTTTTTGCAATGTGCATGAATCTATCATGTCATTAATCTGTGAATCATCTGTTTTACAATAAACATGTTAATGTGCATGTGCTTATTAAATAGGTAAAATGCAACTTTGATCTGGTTGGTGAGGTTAACCTAAGTGAAGCAGACCTATGTATTGAAATTGAAGAGTTCCAAAGGAAGAGGCTCAAGAAAAGCGATGGTGAAAAGAAAAGTGAGCAGTACTATCTTACTGAAAAATATTAGATTGTTTGAATTTTTTATTGGGTGTAGTGGAGCTGATTGTTTCGCATGTGAATTAATAGATTAAGCAGCTTCATCAAATTCCGAAGAACCATTATGGCATACAATATGGTGTGTACATATCAAGGGACTGCAGCATGCAATATTTACACTAACTGACAGTCACAAATATTTATCTGTACATATTTCCTGTCCTCAGAACCTTGCTTCTTGTCAAACTTTCGTATCAAATTTTTCAATTATAAATTCCTATGGCCATTTTTACAATGGAGGTAATTCATGTAAGCTTGCTGCACTGTATTTACTCTCCCACCTGTGATATTGTGTTGATGCTCCTGTTATGCAACTCCCAGCTCTTTAACCTGTACTGTAGTGATACTACTATATTGCAACCAACTATTTTTTTTGTTCTCCAAATTGTCTCAAGTTTTGCTCTACAGCACAAATGTTTTACTAAAACATAAGGAAATAAGAATGACTTCAAAATAGCGATTGGATTTTATTTGTATAAGGATGGCATGGTAGCACAGTGGTTAGCACTGTTGCTTCACAGCTCCAGGGTCCCAGATTAGATTCCTGACTTGGGTCACTCTCTGTGCGGAGTCTGCACGTTCTCCCCATGTCTGCGTGGGTTTCCTCCAGGTGCTCCGATTTCCTCCCACAGTCCAAAGGTGTGCAGGTTAGATGCATTGGCCATGCTAAATTGCCCTTAGTGTCCAAAAAGGTTAGGTGAGGTTATTGGGTTACAGCGATAGGTGGAGGTGTGGGCTTAGGTAGGGTGCTCTTTACAAGGGCTGATGCGAACTTGATGGGCCAAATGGTCTCCTGCACTGTAAATTCTATGATTTAGTATCACTCCCATTTCCTCTGGTTTCATACATAGATTCCCTCCAATATCCTTCAATGGACCAACCCTTTCTCTGATAATGTCAGCCAAGCATGCACAGTGAGGACTTGTGGCACAAACTCTTTTCAGTAGAAATAGATGGCCTCATTTCCATTATTTTATCTGATGATTGTTTTATCTGATGATTGTAAGAAGATCCTACCTGGTAGAAACCTTCTAATATGATGGAAAAAATATTTTAAGCAGTGAAAACAGGGCATGAGTTTACAACAGCAGGAATTGGAAAATACCTTGATACTTACATTAAGCTTTGGGTATAATGGCTTCAAAATAAGTATAACATTAGGTCATGTAATCTTCTCCAAAATGGCCATTATAATTAAGGGAATGTACTGTGATTAGGTTTTGTGGGCTCACCACCACCACTCGAGGGCAATTGTCCTCATCAGTGGTGCCCACATTCTGTAGAAGAGAATAGAACAAAACATTGTGTTAAGACCCCTTTCCTTTCTGTCCTTCAAGAAATTCAAAGATACATAAGACGTAACCGTTCAACTAAAACAACACGGTTTCCCTGTGAGTTTTGTGGCCGGAGGTTTCTGGATCACTCGGAATGGGTATGCCACGTTCAGAGACACTCTGTAAGTTGCACTGTTTTGTACAATAACTGTCAGTAACAAACATGACAATGATTTGATCACATATTCCACAGAAGTGAAGCTGGGATATTTTTTAAGTCGGATGGCTTATTTATATGGAGGTTTTGTAACACTGTTGAAATTGAGGGCTGAATTTTCTTTTCTAAGGCAGATAGCTTGAGTTGGGAGATCTCCTGGTTCACTGCACTCATCTCAGGACAATGTGCCCAGAGGGCGACTGTGCGATGGAATTGGGCCCAGTTGTAGATCAAAAGTGGACACGGCAGCTGTTGAGTGCCAAGGCAGACTGGTTAAATGGCCTACCTAAATTCTCTAGGGCTTTGTCCTGGTGGTTTTGCTAAACATTAGGCTCGCACCCACTCATCTCCCACCACTCGCCGTGTCTGTACATGCCAATCCATGCCTCCACACCAATCAGTAACCCCTTGGCCCCTTATGATCCTGGCGCCAATTCATGCTAACCTACGCTCACTACCCTTTACATTTACACTCTCCATGCCAACTCACCCAATGTCCACCATAAGCAAACCTTGGGGGCCATGCTGAGATAAAATAAAGTTCTAAATAATCTATTACAGAATTCACTATATAAAAAAACAGTCCCATTGCTGGAACCCATCAAATACACCATAGAATTTCAAGTACTTAATCTCCTTTAAAAACAAACATTTATATTCACAACCCCACATCAAAGACAGCTGATCCTTGACTTTTTTGAGCTATGAGTCAAACTGTGAACTTGGAGCCTCCTGCTGTGATAATGATAGGCCGTGTAAAGCAGTAATAATGCTTATAATGATAGAGTTATGTACAACTGGAACAGACATGACACAGGCAAGCAGTTTTTCCCCCAAATTTAATGGGTAGGGTATTTAAATAACTTGACAGCTCTACGTATTCTATCCAACCTTCAAGAGCATTTGTGTATCCATCATAAAGTTGTGAAAAACACTCTGCGGGTTGAGGCCATTCCAGGAGTGCAAATCTGATCTGCTTGTCTTGTGTGCGGAGTTTAAAAAGCCCACCTGATTCCAAATTTGGGCTTCATGTTCTACCCTCTTTCCCCTACCGGCAAAAGCGTGTCCTACAGGAAATGGGGGCAGGACTTGTGGATCCTAGTCCAGTCCACCATTTTGAAAGGTTCACTGAGTCTCCATGACTCCACAAAAGCTTTACTCGAAATATTTGGAGGCCAGCCTTCTAGCAGCTCTGTTCTTGTGCACCCCAACTTATCAATGAAATTCACAAAACTCGTCAATGGATGTTTCACATAATTTGGGCCAGGTTGACTACATCGTCACCTGTTTAATATGCAATGCTGTCATGTGTTTTAACTACAAGCAAAGACATTGTCAATTTGTTTAGAGATAGTAAAAGGATTAGCATAAATGTAGTATTCTTCTTGTTTCTGCCTTTAATGCAGGCAGCAAGCACAATTTCAGACAATTAAAACCTAAGGGACTAAAATCCAACAAATCCCAGGACCTGATAGCCTACATGCAGAGTTTGTAAAAGAGGTAGCTGCAGAGATAGTGGATGCACTAAACCTAAGATCAGCCATGATCCCATACTGAATGTTGGAGCAGGGTAGACCAGCTTTTTGATCTCCTGATCTTCAGATTTTGAATGTTCTTATGAAAATGTTATTACAAAAAGGACTTGTTTCCTTCTGTGACCTCTGATGTCTGTTTACCTCAAGTTTAAAGAATTGAAAAAAAACCTTTGAAGTTGGCAGGGAAAGGTGGAGGGTGGGTGGGGAATGGGGGTTGGTCAAAAGAGATAATGTTGCTTGATATTTTATTTCATTCAACAACAATCTCAGTCCCACGACTCACTGCAGGAGTTCCTCAGGACAGTGGCCTAGGTTCAGCCATCTTCAACAGTGACTTTCCCTCAAGGTCACAGGTGAAGATATTAATTTGATAATTGCAGGGTTCAGTGCCATTCAAAAATTAAACACTGAAGCAGTACATGTCCACACCCAGCAAAACTTGGACAACATTAGGCTTGGACTGATAAATGGCAAGTAACATTTTCAAAAAGAGAGAATGGAATCATCTGACGTTGACAACAAATGTCATTATATTGTTGAATGGCCCACTATCAACATCCTGTGTATTGCCAAAAACCTAACAGGACCAGCCATATAAGTACAGAGTACAAGAGCAAGAAAGAGGCTGGGAATCTGCATTATATATTCCCCTCTTGACTTCTGTCCACATTTACAAGGCACAAGTGATGGAATACTCTGGAAGAGTCCATCTTCAACAATCTCAAGAGCCTCAACTCCATCCAGAACAAATCGGCCTACTTGATTTGCACCTCCAACCACCACTTTAAACAGTCTCCCCTCCACCACCAATGCACAGAGGTAACAGTGTATACCACCTGCAAAGATGCACTTCAACTTCCTTAGGCAGCATCTTCTAAATCCACACTTAGAAGGGCAGCAGATACATAAGAACATCACCACCCAGAGGAGCCCATGCAAGCGACACACCATTCTGCCGTGGGACTATATCACCATTGCTTCATTGTTGCTGAATCAAAATCCTGTAACTCCCTCCCTAATAGGGCTGTGGGTGTTCCTGCACCACATAGACAATAGTTCACCTTCACCACCTTCTCAAGGGCATTTAGCGATGGGCAACAAATAGTGGCCTAGCCAACGATACCCTCATCCCATGAATGAACTAAAAAGAACTTGCATTCATATGAATCAAATTGCTGCCTTTGTGATAACGAAACAATGAGACTAAATTGTCTCTTTAATGTGCAAAAATGTTTTTACTCTAATCGCAGCATTATGACAAAAGAAAAGATGCCAAGCCCAGGTAAATATTAGGGGGTGACCAATAGTTTAGCCAAAGAGGGGTGTTTTTTATAATAAATTTAGAGTACCCAATTCATTTTTTCCAATTAAGGGGCAATTTAGCATGGCCAGTCCACCTAGCCAGCACATCTTTGGGTTGTGGGGGCAAAACCCATGCAGACACTGGGAGAATGTGCAAACTCCACACGAACAGTGACCCAGAGCTGGGATCGAACCTGGGACCTCGAGGCCGTGAGACAGCAGGGCTAACCCACTGCGCTACCGTGCTGCCCTTAAAGAGGGGGGGTTTTAATGGGATTCACTGAATTTACTCAAATTATGTAGAATGTGCATGGTGATCAGGTTAGTACAGTAGGAATAAACTGCATTTGAACCTGGCACAATCAAGAGTAGGATCAATATAAAGGAATTGAGATTCATTTAAACTGTGAGGAAGGGAGGAAGAGTCAAGATATTTAAATATAATTAAATCAGGGGCGGCATGTGGCGCAGTGCATAGCACTGGGACTGCGGTGCTGAGGACCCGGATTCGAATCCTGGCCCTGGGTCAATGTCCATGTGGAGTTTGCACATTCTCCCTGTGTTTCACCCCACAACCCAAAGATGTGTGCAGGTTAGGTAGATTGGCCACACAAAATTGCCCCTTAATTGGAAAACAAATAATTATATAGGTACTCTAAATTTATTTATAAATATATATATACATAATTAAATCGATTATAAGAAGGAAGGTGAGGGCAACACAATAAGTATATTGATACAAAATAAACTAATACAAACAGATTAAACTAACTAATTTAGTTAAGGACTTGGACTCAAAACATAGAACAGCACAGAACAGGCCCTTCGGCCCTCGATGTTGTGCCGAGCAATGATCACCCTACTCAAACCCACGTATCCACCCTATACCCGTAACCCAACAACCCCCCCCCCCCTTAACCTTTACTTTTTAGGACACTACGGGCAATTTAGCATGGCCAATCCACCTAACCCGCACATCTTTGGACTGGGGGAGGAAACCGGAGCACCCGGAGGAAACCCATGCACACACGGGGAGGACGTGCAGACTCCACACAGACAGTGACCCAGCCGGGAATCGAACCTGGGACCCTGGAGCTGTGAAGCATTTATGCTAACCACCATGCTACCGTGCTGCCTAGAAACATGAACCAGCAAGAACTAGATACTTGCGTTGTAGGCCTATTTT
The DNA here is from genome assembly GCF_902713615.1 of Scyliorhinus canicula. NCBI lineage: Eukaryota > Metazoa > Chordata > Chondrichthyes > Carcharhiniformes > Scyliorhinidae > Scyliorhinus > Scyliorhinus canicula. The sequence continues at coordinate 74,860,390 of NC_052163.1, read as the reverse complement.
CCAGCAAGACATGGGCCGGGATTCTCCCCTACCCGGTGGGGCGGGGGTCCCGGCGTGTCGGAGTGTTGTGAACCACTCCGGCGTCGGGCCGCCCCAAAAGGTGCGGAATTCTCCGCACCTTTAGGGGCCAAGCCCTCACATTGAAGGGCTAGGCCCACACCGGAGTGGTTCCCACTCCGCCGGCTGGCATGAATGGCCTTTGGCGCCATGCCAGCCGGGGCCGAAAGGACTTCGCCGGCCGGCGTAAGTCCGCGCATACGCCGGAGCGTCTGCGGCTGCTGACGTCATACCAGCACATGCGCAGGGGAGGGTGTCTCTTCCGCCTCCGCCATGGTGAAAGCCATGGCGGAGGCGGAAGAAACCGAGTGCCCCCACGGCACAGGCCTGCCCACCGATTGGGCCCCAATCGCGGGCCAGGCCACCGTGGGGTGGGGGCACCCCCTCCGGGGTCAGAGAGCCCCAAGGACCCCAGAGCCTGCCTGCGCCACCAATCCCACTGGTCAGGTAGGTGGTTTAAACCACGCCGGCAGGAGAGGCCTGTCAGCGGAGGGCCGAAGAATGGCCGTGGGGGGCCCGCCTACTGGCGCCACCCCCGGGCGATTCTCTGACCCCCCGAGGAGTCGGAGAATTCCGCCCATGATGTAGGGATTTCAGAAACCTGGTTTGTCCCAGCAGATGAGTGTAAACTCAAAATATAAAGATACAGCAGAAACTGAAACGACAGGCAAAGAAGAAAGTACTGTATTTTTCAAAGCAGCTTGCAAGTGAAAGTCATTTAATGATGATGCAAAGACGTGCAACATTCTCTTTAAAATTTAGTTGTGTGTGACCCATTTTTTTCAGTGTATGGTACATTTAAATTAATTTGCGCAGTCACGCACATGGGTTATCTCTCACTGAACAAGACTTGATCCAGACAGTTAATTAAAAGATCTGTCACAGACCCTAGAACAGAATAAAGAATGTTTTTGATCCAAAATGTTAGTCTTTGTGAGCAGTGCTTTCGGCTCTGGTGGGGCTAGGATAGAAGTGTTGAGTGATGCAAGAGTTGGAGCTCAGACCTTTATTGTTTCAATTCTATAAATTACTTGAATATTGTAACCAAATTTAAAACTCGCTTTTGACACTAAAGTTGGGAGGTTTAGATCTGTTCTTTAGTAAGAAAATGTAATTTTGACATAATTTAATTTAAAGTTTTTGCATTTAGTTTCAAAATGCGCAGCATGAGTGTAAAATTAATTGTTTTAACTTGTCAAAAAGGTTAGAAAAGAACATGGGGGTTCTTTCTGGCAGACTCAACTCTATCTGAACGATGGTAGAATATATTTTTGAATGCAAGTGAAGTATTAGGATATATATCATTGGTAAGATATGGTGGGAATCTAGTGACTGCCTAAGACAAAATAAATCACGGCAATTTGATTGAAGTTAAAACTTCACATGCTCCTCCCAAATCATCATTATTGTAGGTTAGAGGGCAGCACGGTGGCACAGTGGTTAGCATTGCTGCCTACGGCGCTGAGGACCCGAGTTCGAATCCCGGCCCTGGGTCACTGTCCGTGTGGAGTTTGCACATTCTCCCTGTGTCTGCGTGGGTTTCACCCCCACAACCCAAAGATGTGCAGGGTAGGTAGATTGGCACTCTAAATTGCCCCTTAATTGGAAAAAATAATTGGGTACTCTAAATTTATTTTTTTAAATGAAAAAATTATTGTAGGTTAGAATATAAAAGAATAAAGGGAAACAGCTGACACATGTAGTCACAAATAGACCTCTGGGAAGAACTTTTCATTGCTGTCTTGATGGCATTTCCTTGGCCAACTTCAAAATGGTACTTGCTATTCAATATGACCTTATTCTTCCAAAACAGTATGCTGAGACTTCCGCAATACACTGGCAAAATCATACTGAGTGAACCCTAGTCACAAATGCTGCAAAAATCTATAATACAGTGGAGAAGTTGTAACAAAGACTGATTCAAGTGGTAAAGAGATCATGTGAAGATGGATTTGCGAAACTTAAGTTCATTTGTTTAGAAACTAGGGACGAAATTCTCCGACCCCCACGACGGGTCGGAGAATAGCGGGAGGGCCTTCCCGACATTTTTCCCGCCCTCCCGCTATTCTCCCCCACCCCCCGCCCAACTCCCGACCCGAATCGCTGCCGCCGTTTTTTTACGGCCGGCAGCGATTCACAGCTGTTCGATGGGCCGAAGTCCCAGCCCTTTACGCCGTTTTTACGAACGGCAAACATACCTGGTCTGGCCGTTCGTAAAAACGGCGTCACAAACTCGCTTTTTATAACCATGGCACCGATTAGCACGGCAGTACCACGGCCGTGCCAAGGGTGCCATGGGCCCGCGATCGGTGCCCACCGATCGCGGGCAGCGGGCCCGATGCCCGCGCACTCTTTCTCCTTCCGCTGCCCCGCAGTATCCATTCGCGGGGCGGCTGAGGGGCAACCCGGCCCGCGCATGCGCGGGTTTTGCGCAAATACGCGATGACGTCATCCGCGCATGCGCGGGTTGGAGTCTTCCAATCCGCGCATGCGCGGCTGACGTCATATGACGCGTCAGCCGGCGCTAACTCCGGCAAGCGGGCTTAACGATATTCGTTAAGCCCGTCATGCCGGAGCCTACGGCGTCGGGCTGCTAGCCCCGACCGGGGACCAGAATCGGTTCCCGGTCGGGAAGGGGCGCGCTGGCGTCAAACCCGCCCGGGTTTGACGCCAGCCTTACGATTTCTCCCGTTTTGGGAGAATCTCGCCCTAGGTGTTTGTGGGTGACCCCCATTGAATTATATTTTAAAAATACACAAGAATAAACTTCATACAAAGATCGATTTGTGTTCTCTAAATCAGCTTGAAATCCACAAAAAGAGGGTTGAGATTAGATAGCCTTTTCTGATCCTTGTCATGCTAATTTATTCTGGGACAAGTCGCACTGAATCTAGCAGTTTTTAAATTAGTTTATGTTGTTGACCATTGCTGATGACGTTTTTAATAACCAGATTGGGAGCTGAGGAAACCAGAAAGAACAATCTGTGAATGAAGACCAGAATATTGAATGTCTTCAGACAGATGAGGCCCTTTTCCTCCGAAAACACTTCCTGAATCTTTGATGATCACTGTTGGGTTCAAGTTGGAATAAAAGCAAAATTTTGTTTATGTTCTTTTGCATTTTGTTTTATTTAAATCCAGGTATGAAATGGTGAACAGTAACTCTAAAAGGGCATAGAAATGCTAAATGAAGGTTGTATAATTTTATGTTTAAAGCAGGCAAGTATATTTTTTAACAAAGCAATGTTTTTCTCAATGTAAACAGCAATCTGTTGTCTATAATTTGCCTTTATTGTGAAATTAATTTCAACATCTGCGGCATATCCAACCCTGTGGTTTATTATAACTGGGAAGACTACATTCCTATTATAACCTGATCTTTATGGTGGGAATATGTAATGTCCGTGTGATGAGATATATTTGTTCACTGAATTTGCATATTTGACTTCTGATTGTCCAGTAATAATTGCAATTATTGTTGCATGCCTATGCTCTGTTCCTAGCAGTTTTTCTTTTAAAATTGATCAAATACAGCCATTATAAATTGATCTAAATTTCACGTCAACACTATTCTTCAAATGTTTTTTTGCTGAAGCTCGCAAGTTGTTTATGTAGTGTTGAGCATACACCTGTACATGCTTTATTTTTCCACCCATTTCAGATTATTGAAGCATTAAAGTACACTGCAGAAATCACAGCAAATTCTCAACTAAATAATGCTTTTAAACACACAAGAGGTATTTTGATATGGAAAATATGCAAACGTATCCTCCTTCAGTTTGCCGTTGAGACCAGGGCCATGTTTTTATCCATCTCTTTTCGCCCATCTCTACTAAATTTTCTTCTTTCCTTCTACTGTCTCAGGAGAGAAGATTCAATTTTCAAACCATCATCTGTATCTGAGAAACTAAGACATTGTTGACCAAGTGCAATAGATAACATTCCTTTCACTATTTTTTTTTCAAAATCTAGAAGGTGAACTTGGGTTCCAGAAAACATTTCCTAAAGGTGTACCCAGAAAATATTAAAGAGCATTCCATTTTTCCTCTTTCTCCATCCCATGCAAACGCATGCAATACACATTTCTAAATTAAATATACATTTGATGTTTTGTTATATTCTTGTATGTATTTGGTTTTCAATTAATTTCTTTATAAATGCACTTTTACATGTTACTTTCTGATGTGCTGCCTCACAGCCTTCCAAAGAAATATGAATCAAATTAAATGGTGAGCCTATACTGTAGAATCTGAGAGCCATTTGCTATGTTCTTGTTTGTAATCTCCTGATTTAAATTACATTTTGAATTCGAGTTTCTTGCCAAATGCTCTGTTTAAAAATGTTGGCAAAATGACACTTAAACGTTCTTGGAGATGGATGTGTTAGTTTTGCTGAAAGTTTTCTTGTTCTGTAAATCCAAAGAATCCCAGTGTTTGGGGAAAAAAGAAATATCAGTTTAAAGCTGCTGTTAGCTTGGATTTATCTTTTGATTAAATAAATTGTTTGTGTTCAAATTTTAGTCTTTCAATGTTCATGCCATCATTATGCCTGTTTGTAAAAGTATTAATCTTCCTTTTGGTTAATAGGTATTGAGTGTATTCGATTTGTTTGAGTGGTTGCATCATTTTCAGGTTTTGGATTTAAAATTGCAAATTCTCTATGTCAAAACTTCTTGAGGTCCCCAGCATCACAGATACCAGTCTGCAGCCAACTGATTACATGGAGTGAATTATTGAGAAATGGTTGACCCCATTAGATCAAAGGTTTTGGTTCCTGATAACAAACCGGAAATAGCACTGAAGGCTGGTGTTCCTGAACTAGCCGTGCACTAGTCACGTTATTCAAGTACAGCTACAATGATACAATGTGGCTGTGGTAAACCACTGTTGCACCTGTATTAGGTGATGTACGGTAGGACCTGTATTACAGGTTCGCCGGTAGTCTCTGTCTGCTGTATAAATATGCGTGTCCTCCAGCTAGCAGCCATTTCGCAGCTGCTGTGGGAGGTCACACATCTTATAGCAATAAAGCCTCAGTTGGATTCAACTATCGTCTTTGTCCAATTGATCGTGCCTCAATTTATTGCTATAAGATTTTCTAAAAGATGGACCTCCGAATCAAACCACATCGCCTGCAGCTGGATCCGCAATCAAGCGACGCCAAAAAGGACTTTAATCACTGGCTGGCTTGCTTCAAGGCCGACATCAACTCAGCGACCTCGGAGACTCAGAAGATACAGATTCTATATTCAAGGTTGAGCTCCAACGTGTTACCGCTGATCCAGGACGCCCCGAATCGCCGACGCCATGGCGCTCCTCAAAGAAAACTACGCACAGAAAACGAACACGCTCTTCGCCAGGCACCTACTCGCCACTCGCTCTCAACTCCCTGGTGAGTCCATAGAACACTTCTGGCGGGCCCTAATCACATTCATCCGGGACTGAGACTGTCAGGCCCATACGGCCACCGAACATTCCAACCTTCTTATGCGCGATGCATTCGTAACGGGGATTGGGTTGGACCTCATACGCCAGAGACTGTTAGAAGGGGCCACGCTTGACCTAGCTGAGACAAAGAAGCTAGCACTCCCCATGACGGTTGCCTCACGTAACATTCAGGCCGTCAGCCGCGCGGCCCACCCCTTCTACCCCTCATTGGCCCCACAGATGCCCGCCCCAGCGGGGGCCTCACCCAGCCAGTACGTCTGCGCCACACGCCAGCCCGCGCATCCCGGGGGTCCCCGATGTTACTTTTGCAGCCAGCAGAAACGCCAACACTGCCCGGCCCGCGCTGCCCTTTGTAAGGCTTGCGGCAAGAAGGGGCACTTCGCCATGTTGTGCCAGGCCCGCGCAGTCGCCGCTATCGTCCCCACCCCCTTCGTTTATGGAAAATGGGCGATGCCATCTTCCCCTCCGAGCAACACGTGCGGCCCATGGGCGCGCCATCTTGTTCAACCCCCGCTACGTGCGGCCCATGGGCGCCGCCATTTTGTCCTCAGGATCTTCAGGCGCCGCCATCTTGTCTCCCCATGGCGCCATCTTGTCTCCCCCAGCGTTCCAGGACCTGTGCCCCCCCCGGGGTCCCCATCATCCAACACCAGCGACGACTGACCACGACTTGCCTCAGTGACCATCGACCAGTCTCGTCCGCACAACCTGGCCACCGCATCGACCAGCGTTAAAATCAAGGGACACGTGTCCTCCTGTCTGCTGGACTCCGGGAGCACCGAAAGCTTCATCTACCCGGATACGGTAAGGCGCTGCTCCCTCACGGTACACCCTGCCAACCAAAAAACCTCCCTGGCCTCCGGATCCCATTCCGTGGCGATCCGGGGGTACTGTACGGTCACACTCACAGTCCAGGGCTTAGAATTCAGTGGCTTCCGCCTCTAAGTCCTCCCTAACCTCTGCGCTGCCCTACTACTCGGCCTGGACTTCCAGTGCAACCTCCAGAGCCTAACCCTGAAATTCGGCGGGCCCCTACCACCCCTCACTGTGTGCGGCCTCACGATCCTAAAGGTCGATCCGCCTTCCCTCTTCACAAATCTAACCCTGGATTGCAAACCCGTTGCCACCAGGAGCAGACGGGACAGCACCCAGGACAGGACCTTAATCAGGTCCGAAGTCCAGCAGCTGCTTCGGGAAGGCATCATCAAGGCCAGCAACAGCCCCTGGAGAGCCCAAGTGGTAGTAGTTAAAACTGGGGAGAAACACAGAGTGGTAGTGGACTACAGCCAGACCATCAATCGGTACACGCAGCTCGACGCGTACCCCCTCCCACGCATATCTGATATGGTCAATCAGATTGCACAGTACCGGGTCTTCTCAACGGTAGGCCTCAAATCTGCCTACCACCAGCTCCCCTTTCGCCTCCCATCACTTCCTCAGGGTTCCCTTCGGCGTCACCAACGGGGTCTCGGTCTTCCAAACGGAGATGGACCGAATGGTCGACCGGTATGGTTTACGGGCCACCTTTCCGTACCTAGACACCGTCACCATCTGCGGCCATGATCAGCAGGACCACGACGCCAACCTTGCCAAATTTCTCTACACTGCCACTCTCCTAAACCTCACCTACAACAAGGAGAAGTGCATGTTTAGCACGACCCGCTTAGCCATCCTTGGTTATGTGGTCCAGAAAGGAGTTCTGGGGCCCGATCCCGACCGCGAGCTCCCACTGCCCCAAGGCCCTCAAACGCTGCCTGGGGTTCTTTTCCTACTACGCTCAGTGGGTCCCAAACTATGCGGACAGGGCCCTCCCACTCAACCCATTTTCCCCTGACGGCCGAGGCACAACAGGCCTTCGCCCGTATCAGAGCTGATATCGGCAAGGCTGGGATGCACGTAGTAGACGGGACACTGCCCTTTCAAGTAGAGAGCGACATATCAGACGTCACCCGAGCCGCCACGCTCAATCAGGCAGGCAGGCAGACCCGTGGCATTCTTTTCTCGCACCCTTTATGCCTCAGAAATCGGCACTTATCCGTCGAAAAAGAGGCCCAAGCTATCGTTGAAGCTGTGCGGCATTGGAGGCATTATCTGGCTGGCAGGAGATACACTCTCCTCACTTTTTAAAAAATAATTTTTATTCAGATTTTCACAAAATATCAATAACAGAAAATATTAACAAAAAATATTAACAACTAAGAAAAACAAGAAAGAGCAAATCCCCCCCCCCCGCCTCCCCGGTAAATACAAAAACGAAGAAATAGATTAACACCCGTCATAAACAAAGAACACATGTACACGTCCCTTCAACCCAACCCACCGAAACGACCCCCCCCCCCCCCCCCACCTCGGGCTGCTGCTGGCCTTTTCCTCTACCGTTCTGCCAGGAAATCTAGGAAAGAAAATCTAGGGCAGCATGGTAGTTAGCATAAATGCTTCACAGCTCCAGGGTCCCAGGTTCGATTCCCGGCTGGGTCACTGTCTGTGCGGAGTCTGCACGTCCTCCCCGTGTGTGCGTGGGTTTCCTCCGGGTGCTCCGGTTTCCTCCCACAGTCCAAAGATGTGCGGGTTTGGTGGATTGGCCATGCTAAATTGCCCGTAATGTCCTAAAAAGTAAGGTTAAAGGGGGGGGGGGGGGGTTTGTTGGGTTACGGGTATAGGGTGGATACGTGGGTTTGAGTAGGGTGATCATGGCTCGGCACAACATCGAGGGCCGAAGGGCCTGTTCTGTGCTGTATTGTTCTATGTTCTAAAGGTTGCCACCGCCTGAAAAACCCCTGTACTGATCCCCTCGGGGCAAATTTCACTCTCTCCAATTTGATGAGCCCTGCCATATCATTGATCCAGGCCTCCATGCTTGGGGGCCTCGCATCCTTCCACTGAAGAAGAATCCTCCGCCGGGCTACTAGGGACACAAAGGCCAGAACACCGGCCTCTTTCGCCTCCTGCACTCCCAGCTCCACTGCAACCCCAAATATTGCGAATCCCCAGCCTGGCTTGACCCTGGATCCTACCACCCTCGACACCGTGCTTGCTACCCCCTTCCAAAATTCCCCCAGCGCTGGGTATGCCCAGAACATATGGGCATGGTTCGCTGGGCTCCCCGAGCACCTAGTACACCTGTCTTCGCCCCCAAAGAACCTACTCATCGCCCTTCCTTGCATATACCTAAAATTGTTCCCCGGGGGAGCCCGAATTTCCCTTCTAACTCACCTAGGCTCGCAAACTTCCTGTCTACAAACAGGTCCCTCAACCTCCTAACACCTGCCCTGTGCCAACTCAGGAACCCACCATCGATTCTCCCTGGAACAAACCGGTGGTTCCCCCGTATCGGGACCCCATTGAGACCCCCACCTCCCCCCTGTGTCGTCTCCATTGCCCCCAAATTTTGGGGGTAGCCGCCACCACCGGGCTCGTGGTATACCTCGTTGGAGGGAGCGGCAACGGCGCCGTTACCAGCGCCACCAGGCTCGTGTCCACACAGGACGCCATCTCCATCCTCTTCCATGCTGCCCCTTCCCCGTCCATTACCCACGTACGCACCCTCGCTGCATTGGCAGCCCAATCGTACCCACAGAGGTTGGGCAGCACCAGCCCCCCCCCATGCCCCGCTCCAAAAACACCCTTCTCACCCTCGGGGTCCCGTGCGCCCACTCAAATTCCGTAATACTCCTGTTGACCCTCCTAAAAAAGGCCTTCAGGATAAGGATGGGGAGGCACTGGAACAGGAACAAAAGCCTCGGGAGCACCGTCATCTTGACTGACTGCACCCTGCCCGCCAGCGACAGCAGCAGCATGTCCCATCTTTTAAAATCCTCCTCCATTTGCTCCACCAGCCTTGTAAGGTTAAGTTTGTGTAGGGCCCCCCAGCTCCTGGACTCCCAGGTACCTAAAGCTCCTCTCCGCCCTTTTTAGTGGGAGCCTACAAATCCCCTCCTCCTGATCCCCCGGGTGCACGACGAACAGCTCGTTCTTACCCAGGTTGAGCTTGTACCCTGAGAAGTCCCCAAATTCCCTGAGAATCTTCATCACCTCCGGCATTCTCCCCACTGGGTCCGCCACATATAGCAATAAGTCATCTGCATAAAGCGACACTCGGTGCTCCTCCCCACCCCGCACCAGTCCCCTCCAGTTCCTCGACTCCCTCAACCCCATGGCCAGGGGTTCGATTGCCAACGCAAAGAGCAAGGGGGACAAGAGACACCCCGTCTCGTCCCTCGGTATAACCAAAAGTACTCCGATCTCCTCCTACTAGTGGCCACGCTTGCCATCGGGGCCTCATATAACAACCTCACCCATCTGACAAACCCCTCCCCAAACCCAAACCTTTCCAGCACCTCCCACAAGTACCCCCACTCAACCCTATCAAAGGCCTCCGCGTCTAGCGTCACCACAATCTCCGCTTCCCCCGCTACCGCCGGCATCATTATAACATTCAAGAGCCTCCGTATGTTGGTATTCAGCTGCCTTCCCTTCACGAACCCCGTCTGATCCTCGTGGATGACCCATGGCACACAGTCCTCTAAGCTTGTGGCCAAGATCTTCGCCAACAGCTTGGCGTCTACATTTAACAGCGAAATCGGCCTGTATGATCCACACTGCAGGGGGCCCTTGTCCCGCTTAAGGATCAAGGAAATCAGCGCCCGGGACATAGTCGGGGGCAAAGCCCCCCCCCTCCCTTGCCTCGTTGAAGGCCCTAACCAACAGGGGGCCCAGCAGGTCTGCATACATTTTATAGAATTCGACCGGGAACCCATCCGGCCCCAGCGCCTTTCCCGACTGCATGCTCCCTATCCCTTTGACCAACTCCTCCAACCCAACCGGCGCCCCCAATCCCGCCACCTGCCCCTCCTCCACCTTCGGGAATATCAGCCGGTCCAAGAAGCGCCCCATTCCCCCCCCCTCCACTGGGGGTTCAGACCAATACAATTCCCCGTAAAAGTCCCTGAAGACCCCATTGGTGTCTGCCCCCCTTCACACCACATTCCCTCCCCTATCCTTAACTCCACCAATCTCCTTGGCCGCATCCCGCTTACGGAGCTGATGCGCCAGCATCCTACTCTCCTCCCCATATTCATACACCGCTCCCTGTGCCTTCCTCCACTGAGCTTCCGCCTTTCTGGTGGTCAGTAAGTCGAACTTGGCCTGAAGACTACACCGCTCCCCCACCAGCCGCCCCCCCCCCCCTCCCCCCCTCTGCTCTCTCCTCTCCCTATGGGCTCAGATGGAGATCAACTCCCCTCTAATCACCGCCTTCAATGTGTCCCAGACCGTCCCGACTCGGACCTCCCCATTATCATTGGCCTCCAGGTACCTCTTGATACATCCTCGAACCCGCCCGCCCACCTCCTCATCTGCCAGCAGACCCACCTTCCAAGCGCCAAAGCGGGCGCTGGTCTCTCTCCTCCCCCAGTTCGAAGTCCACCTAGTGCGGGGCATGATCCAAAATGACTATCGCCGAATATATGGCATTCTCCACCCTCTAAATCAGCCCCCTACTCATAATTTAAAAATCGATCCGGGAATAGGCCTTATGCACATGGGAGAAGAATGAAAACTCCCTGGCCCTCTGCCTCGCAAACCTCCAAGGATCCACCCCTCCCATCTGGTCCATAAACCCCCTCAACACCTTAGTCGCTGCTGGCCTCCTACCCGTCCTCGTCCTGGATCGATCCAATGGGGGATCCAGCACTGTATTGAAGTCCCTCCCCATTATCAGGCCCCCCGTCTCCAGATCTGGAATGCGGCCCAACATGCACTGCATAAAACCCGCATCGTCCCAGTTTGGGGCGTATAGGTTCACCAGCACCACCCGCTCCCTCTGCAGCTTGCCGCGCACCATCACATACCTCCCGCCGCTGTCCGCCACCACATTTGACACCTCAAACGACACCCTCTTTCCCACCAGGATCGCCACCACCTGATTTTTCGCATCCAGCCCTTCCTCAGTCTAACCTGGTCCACCAACTTCAGGTGCGTCTACTGAAGCATGGCCACGTCCGCCTTCAGCCCCTTCGGGTGCGTAAACACACTGGCCCGTTTGACCGGCCCATTCAGCCCCCTCACATTCCAAGTTATAAGCCGGATCAGGGGGCTCCCTGCCCCCTCCCCCGCCGACTAGCCATAACCCTTCCCCTGCCCGCCACTGGCCAACGCCCCCCACTTGGCCCGTTCCCCACGGCGGCAAGCCCCCCTCTCGACCCCCCCCTGCATACTCCAGCTCCTTCCTGGCCATTCCAGAAGCATCCCGGTACCCTCCCCCCCCCCCCCCCCCCCCAGCTAGGACCCCTCCTAGCCGCGTTACTCCCTCCATAGTACCCCCGTAAGCCTGCTGACCCCGGCAACTCCCGCCACTCCTCCGACCCCTCCCAGCGTGGGGCTACCCCTCCTCCCCAGTGCCCACCAGCAGGCTCTACTCCTCCCGCTCTCACGCAGGAAAAAAAGCCCGCGCTTCTCAGCTCCGTCCCCGCCCCCATCAACCCTTAGCGTGAGAAAAAGCCAGCGCTTTCCACCTACCCGACCCTGCCTCCTCTAAGGCAGCTCCCATTGTCAGCGCCAGACCCCTTCCCACCATCAGCTCCCCACACTGCAAGTCTACCCCCCGCCTCAAGCCCATCCACCGAACCCACGCAAAAAGACAGTACCCACCCCGCCCTGAAAACAACACAGAGCCAGCAGTAAACAGAAAGCCCCCCCTCAGAAAATAACACAGTTACATACAGACCCCCGCACCCAACCCTCAGTCTGAGTCCAACTTCTCCGCCTGCTCAAAGGCCTACGCCTCCTCCGGGGACTCAAAGTAAAAGTGACGGTCCGTGTAGGTGACCCACCAACGCGCCGGCTGCAACATGCCAAACTTCACTCCTTTTCTGTGTAGCACTGCCTTCGTCCGATTGTACCCAGCCCTCCGCTTAGCCACCTCCGCACTCCAGTCCTGGTAGATCCGCACCACCGCGTTCTCCCACCTGCTACTCTGCTCCTTCTTGGCCCACCTGAGCACACACTCCCGGTCAATGAACCGGTGGAACCACACCAGCACCGCCCGTGGCGGCTCATTCGGCTTGGGCCTCCTTGGAGGACCCAGCTCCCATCAGCGAATTCAGCAGGATGACCACGTAGGCCCCCAGGTCTGACTCCTCCAGCCCCGCCGGGAGGCCTAGGATCCACAAATTTTTCTGCCTCGACCGGTTCTCCATGTCCTCGAACCACTCCTGCCACTTTTTATGGAGCGCCTCATGCATCTCCACCTTTGCCGTGAGGGCTGAGGCCTCATCCTCTCTTTCAGAGGCCTGCTGTTGGATCTCCCGGATTGCCACCCCCTGGGCTGTCTGAGTCTCCAGCAGCTTGTCAATGGAAGCCTTCAACGGCTCTAGCAGCTCCGCTTTGAGCTCCCGAAATCAGCGCTGGAGGGTCTCCTGCTGCTCCTGCGCCCACTGCCTCCATTCCTCTAGGTCTCCGCCGGCCGCCATCTTGTGCTTCTTCCCTCGCTTTTTCTTTGGCGCTGCCACCGCTATCTTGCTCTCCCCACTCCTGGTCCAGGCCATATACCGATGGGGAACTGCTGCTGACTCCTTCCCATGTCGGGAATCGTTGAATAAGTACCGCTGGGGGCCCTAAAAAGAGACCAAAAAGTCCGTTCCTGGCGGGAGCTGCCGAACGTGCGGCTTAGATCCGCATAGCCGCAACCGGAAGTCCACTCTCCTCACTGACCAACACTTCACTTCACAGTAGCCTTCACTTTCAATAACACACAGTGGGGCAAGATCAAGAATGATAAGATCTTGAGGTTGAGGTGGAGGTTCGAGCTCTCTACCTACAATTACGAGATTTTGTATCGCCCCAGTAAGCTCAACGAGCCCCCAGAAGCCCTATCCCGAGGTACATGTGGCAGCACACAAGTAGACTGACTCCGGACCCTGTACGACAGCCTTTGTTACCCGGGAGTCACACAGTTGTACCATTTCATAAAGGCCCACAATCTGCCCTACTCTGTCGTGGAAGTACGGACAATCACCAGGGACTGCCAGGTCTGTGCGGAGTGCAAGCCGCACTTCTACCGGCCGGACTGTGCGCGCCTGGTGAAGGCCTCCCGTCCCTTTGAGCACCTCAGCGTGGATTTCAAAGGGCCCCTCCCCTCCACCGACCATAACACGTATTTTCTCAGTGTGGTCGATGAGTACTCCAGATTCCCCTTCACCATCCCATGACCCGATATGACGTCTGCCACCGTCATCAAAGCCCTCAACATGATCTTCGCTCTGTTCGGGTTTCCTGCCTACATCCACAGTGACAGGGGATCCTCCTTCATGAGTGATGAGCTGCGCCAGTTCCTGCTCAGCAGGGGTATTGCCTCCAGCAGAACGACAAGCTACAACCCCCGGGGAAACGGACTGGTCGAGAGGGAGAACGGGATGGTATGGAGGGCTGTCCAACTGGCCCTAAGGGCCAGGAACCTCCCGGCCTCCCGCTGGCAGGAGGTCCTCCCTGATGCACTACACTCCATTCGGTCACTACTGTGCACCGCCACTAACAATACACCCCATGAGGGCAGCACGGTGGCCAAGTGGTTAGCACAACCGCCTCACGGCACTGAGGTCCCAGGTTCGATCCCGGCTCTGGGTCACTGTCCGTGTGGAGTTTGCACATTCTCCCCGTGTCTGCGTGGGTTTCGCCCCCACAACCCAAAAATGTGCAGAGTAGGTGGATTGGCCACGCTAAATTGCCCCTTAATTGGAAAAAATAATTGGGTAATCTAAATTTTAAAAAAAATAAAAATAAAAAAACAATACACCCCATGAACGTCTTTTTGCCTTCCCCAGGAAGTCCACATCCGGGGTGTCGCTCCCGACTTGGCTCGCAGCTCCAGGACCTGTCCTGCTCCATAGGCACTTCCGACTCCACAAGGTGGACCCGTTGATGGAGAGGGTGCAATTGCTCCATGCAAACCCCCAGTATGCCTACGTGGCATACCCCGATGGCCGCCAAGATACTGTCTCCCTCAGGGACCTGGCACCAGCAGGTTCCACACACACTACCCAGCCAGGCGCCGCTCCCAGCAGCAACCCCCCCAGGACCATCCGTCCTCCCCCTGCCCATGCCCGGGGATGAAGAGGATTTTGGCACGCTCCCGGAGTCACCGGATATCAGACCAGTATCAGCATCGCCGCCACCACTATGTCGCTTACAGTGGCACATCAAGGCCCCGGACCGGTTAAACCTCTAACTGGTCCACTGAACTTCAAAAGACACTTTTTTTTCTCTCTAACGAATATTGTAAATGTAAAAACCATTTGTTGTATATAGTTCTCCACCACCCCTGCTGGACTCAATTTTAACAGGGGGTGAATGTGGTAAACCACTGTTGCACCTATATTAGAGGTTGTATGGTCGGACCTGTACTACAGGCATGTTGGTAGTCCCTGCCTGCTGGTTAGTGTGTCCTCCATGTGGTAGCCATTTTGCCAGCTGCTGTGCGAGGCTACACATCTTAGAGCAATAAAGCCTCAGTTGTACCCAATGCAAGTCTTTCTGCAATTGATCGTGCATCACCCTTTATTCCTTTATTCTTCAAAAAACTATATCTTTATCTTGAAAATATTTAATGAAGGAGCCTCAACTGCTTCACTGGGTAGGGAATTCCATAGATTCACAACCCTTTGGGTGAAGAAGTTCCTCCTAAGCTCAGTCCTAAATCTACTTTCTCTTATTTGAGCCTAGTTCTGTTTTTACCTGCCAGTGGAAACAACCTGCCCGCATCTATCCTATGTATTCCCTTCATCATTTTACATGATTCTATAAGAGCTCCCCGCATCCTTCTAAATTCTAATGAGTACAGCCCCAGTCTACTCAACCTCTCCTCCTAATCCAACCCCTTCAGCTCTGGGATTAACCTAGTGAATCTCCTCTGCACACCCTCCAGTGCCAGTACGTCCTTTCTCAGGTACGGAGACCAAAACTGAACAACTCCAGGCCTCACTAACACCAACAACAGTTGCAGCATAACCTCCCTTGTCTTAAATACCACCCTCCAGCAATGAAGGACAAAACTCCATTCGGCTTCTTAATCACCTGTTGCACCTGGAAACCAACTTTTTGTGACTCATGCATTAGCACACCCAGGTCTCTCTGCACAGCAGCATGTCTTAATATTTTAGCATTTAAATAATAATCCCGTTTGCTTTTATTCCTATCAAAATGGATAACCTCACATTTGTCAACATTGTATTCCATCTGCCAGTCCCTAGCCCATTCACTTAACCTATCCAAATCCCTCTGCAGACTTCCAGTATCCTCTGCACTTTTTGCTTTACCACTCATCTTAGTGTCGTCTGCAAACTTGGACACATTGCACTTGGTCCCCAACTCCAAATCATCTATGTAAATTGTGAACAATTGTGGGCCCAACACTGATCCCTGAGGGACCCACTAGCTACTAATTGCCAACCAGAGAAACACCCATTAATCCCCACTCTTTGCTTTCTATTCATTAACCAACCTTCTATCCATGCTACTACTTTACCCTTAAAGGCATGCATCTTTATCTTATGCAGCAACCTTTTGTGTGGCACCTTGTCAAAAGCTTTCTGGAAATCCAGATATACCACATCGATTGGCTCTTCATTGTCTCCCGCACTGGTAATGGCCTCAAAAAATTCCACTAAATTAGTTAGGCGCGGCCTGCCCTTTATGAACCCATGCTGCGTCTGCCCAATGGGACAATTTCCATCCAGATGCCTCACTATTTCTTCCTTGATGATAGATTCCAGCATCTTCCCTACTACCGGAGTCAAGCTAACTGGCCTATAATTACCCACTTTCTGCCTGCCTCCTTTTTTAAACAGTGGTGTCACATTTGCTAATTTCCAATCCGCCGGGACCACCCCAGAATCTAGTGAATTTTGGTAAATTATCACTAGTGCATTTGCAATTTCCCATGCCATCTCTTTTCACACTCTGGGATGCATTCCATCATGGCCAGGAGACTTGTCACCTTTAGCCCCATTAGCTTGCCCATCACTACTTCCTTAGTGATAACAATCATCTCAAGGTCCTCACCTGTCATAGCCTCATTTCTATCAGTCTCTGGCATGTTATATGTGTCTTCCACTGTGACGACTAACCCAAAAAACCTGTTCAGTTCCTCAGCCATTTCCTCATCTCCCATTATTAAATCTCCCTTCTCATCCTCTAAAGGACCAATATTTACCTTAGCCACTCTTTTTTTATTACATATATTTGTAGAAACTTTTACTGTCTGTTTTTATATTCTGAGCAAGTTTACTCTCATAACCTATCTTACTCTTCTTTATAGCTTTTTTAGTAGCTTTCTGTTGCCCCCGAAAGATTTTGCAGTCCTCTAGTTCCCCTCTAACCTTTGCCACTTTGTATGCTTTTTCCTTCAATTTGATCAGAATTTCCTTAGATATCCATCGTCGATTTTCCCTCTTTCGACCATCCTTCCTTTTTGTTGGTATAAACATTTGCTGAGCACTGTGAAAAATTGCTTGGAAGGTTCTCCACTGTTCCTCAACCCTTTCACCATAAAGTCTTTGCTCCCAGTCTACCTTAGCTAACTCTTCTCTCATCCCATTGTAATCTCCTTTGTTTAAACACAAAACACTAGTGTTTGATTTTACCTTCTCACCCTCCATCTGTATTTTAAATTCCACCATATTATGATCGCTCCTTGCAAGAGGATCCCTAACTATGAGATCATTAATCAATCCTGTCTCATTACAAAGGACCAGATCTAGTACCGCTTGTTCCCTCGTAGGTTCCATTACATACTGTTCGAGGAAACTATCGTGGATACATTCTATAAACTCCTCCTCAAGGCTGCCTTGACCGACCTGGGTTAAACCAATCGACATGTAGATTAAAATCCCCCATGATAATTGCTGTACAATTTCTGCATACATCAGTTATTTCTTTGGTTTGCCTGCCCCACCATGATGTTACTATTTGGTGGCCTATAGACTACTACTATCAGTGACTTTTTCGCCTTACTATTCCTGATTTCCACCCAAATGGATTCAACCTTATCCTCCATAGCACTGATGTCATCCCTTACTATTGCCCGGATGTCATCCTTAAATAACAGAGCTACACCACCTCCTTTACCATCCATTCTGTCCTTCCGAATAGTTTGATACCCTTGGATATTTAACTCCCAGTCGTGACCATCCTTTAACCATGTTTCAGTAATGGCCACTAAGGGGCAGCACGGTAGCATGGTGGTTAGCATAAATGCTTCACAGCTCCAGGGTCCCAGGTTCGGTTCCCGGCTGGGTCACTGTCTGTGCGGAGTCTGCACGTCATCCCCCTGTGTGCGTGTGTTTCTTCCGGGTGCTCCGGTTTCCTCCCACAGTCCAAAGATGTGTGGGTTAGGTGGATTGGCCATGCTAAATTGCCCGTAGTGTCCTAAAAGTAAGGTTAAGGGGGTGTTGTTGGGTTACGGGTATGGGGTGGATACGTGGGTTTGAGTGGGGTGATCATTGCTCGGCACGGCATCGAGGGCCGAAGGGCCTGTTCTGTGCTGTACTGTTCTATGTTCTATGTTCTAAATTATAGTCATTCACGATGATTTGCGCCATCAACTCATTTACCTTATTCCGAATACTACGAGCATTCAGGTGAAGTACACTTTTGTTGGCTTTTATACCTCTGTTTTGAATCTTAACACCTTGATCAGTAACCTCTCCTACGTTATTTTTCCTTTTAACGTTTCTCATAATTTTCCTTGTCGTTGAACCCATATCTTCATGTAACAACCTGCTGCATCGCTTTCCATTTATGTTTTTAACTCTCCATTTTATTCCTTTTAGTATTACTGGGCCTATTCACTGAGCTCCCCTCAGTCACTGTACCTTGTACTGTCATCCTTTTTGATTTTTGACTATGGCTTCTCTGCCTTACATTTTCCCCCTTACTGCCTTTTATCTGCCCCTGTTTTACTACCTTCCGACTTCGTTCATTGGTTCCCATCCCCCACCACATTAGTTTAAACACTCCCGAACCGTTCTAGCAAATAGCCCCCCTCGGACATCAGTTCCAGTCCTGCTCAGGTGTAACCCGTCCGGTTTGTACAGGTCCCACCTCCCCCAGACCCGGTTCCAATGCCCCAGGAATCTGAAACGCTCCCCCTGACACCATCCCTTAAGCCACATATTCATCCTATATCTCCTGGCATTTCTACTCTGACTAGCACGTGGCACCGGTAGTAATCCTGAGATCACTATCTTCAAGGTCCGATTTCTTAACTTCCTTCCTGGCTCCCTGTATTCTGCTTTCAGGACCTCATCCCTTTTTTTACCTGTGTCGTTTGTACCAATGTGTACCACGACCACTGGCTGTTTACCCTCCCCCTCCAGAATGTCCTGTACCTGCTCTGAATCATCCTTGACCCTAGCACCAGGGAGGCAACATACCATCCTGGAGACTCGTTTGCGGCCACAGAAACGCCTCTCTATTCCCCTTACAATTGAATCCCCTATAACTATTGCACTGTCATACTTATTACCCCTCCCCTCTGCAGCAGAACCAACCGTGGTGCCACAAGTTTGGCTGTTGCTGTTTTCCCCTGAGAGGCCATTCCCCTCAACAGTATCCAAAGCGGTATATCTGTACTGCAGGGGAATGGCCACAGGAGATTCCTGCACTACCTGCCTCGCTCTCTTGCTCTGTCTGGTGGTCACCCATTCCCTTCCTGCCTGCAGAGCCTGAGCCTGCGGTGTGACCACCTCTCTATACGTGCTATCCATGATGCTCTCCGACTCGCGGATGCTCCACAGAGTCTCCAGCCGCCGCTCCAGCTCTGAAACTCGAGCTTCCAGGAACTGTAACTGGAGACACTTCCTGCACACATGTTGACCCTGGGGACTGGAACTGTCCCCAGCATGCCGCATAAAGCAAGAGGAGCAGACCACGCCTTGGAGCTGTCCTGCCATGAATATTTCCTTTAAATTAAACCTTTAAAATTAAACTTAAATTGTTTTTGTGTCAGATTAAATCTAATCCCCGTGTACTATTTAATTAGCTTTATCCTTGAGTATTTATCTTGCTTGATCTTACAACAAATTAAATAGTTATTTAATTGAAATTTAAAAAGTTATTTCATTAAAATTTAAAATGTTATTTAAATCAACTTAAAAATAGTAATTTAAATCAACCCAAAATAGTTATTTAAATGAGATTTAAAATTTAAGAAATAGTAATTCAAATAAACTTTAAAATAGTAATCTAAGTCAAATTTAAAAAATAATAATTCCAATCAACTTAAATAATAATTTGAATCAAATTAAAATGAGTAACTCCACAATTATTCAAATTTAGCCCAGTCTGCTTTTCAGCCAATCAGGTCACAGTCTCCTGTGACGTCACTTAACCGGGTTTTTTTTTTTCAATTTTGCAGCTGTCGTACCTGTAGCACAGTGTCCCGATCAGGTCCGCTCCTCTCTGCTCCTGGAAGGAGCTACGCTCTAAAGCTTATGATTCCAAATAAACCTGTTGGATTTTAACCTGATTCTTAACAACATCAAGGCAGCATTTGACCAAGTGTGGATTTTGTTTCTTTTATAAATTTAGAGTGCCCAATTAATTTTTTCCAATTAAGAGTAATTTAGCATGGTACCCCTACCCTGCACATCTTTGGGTTGTGGGGGCAAAACCCACGCAAACACAGGGAGAATGTGCAAACTCCACACAGATAGTGACCCAGAGCCAGGATCGAACCTCAGACCTCGACGCCGTGAGGCAGCAATGCTAACCACTGCGTCACCGTGCTGACCAAGTGTGGATTAAGGAGCTCTAGCAATATTGAAACCAGTGGCATTGGAGGGAAACATTTATACTGGTTGGAGTCGTAACTAGCACAAAGAAAGGTTGTTATAACCTGCAGGAGACCCGTGTGGTTGGAGCATTGTGTTTCCCTGTGGGTCATAAGACTCATAGAATTATACAGCACAGAAAAAGCCCTTTGGTACATCGCGTCAGTGCCAGTCAAACACAACCACCTAACCATTCTCATCCCATTTTACAGCACTTGGCCTATAGCCTTGTATGCCCTGGGATTGCAAGTGCAAAACTAAATACTCCTTAAATATTCTGAGGGTCTCTGCCTCCACCAACCTTTCAGGCAGCGAATTCCAAACTTCCATCATCTTCTGGGTAAAAATGTTTTTTCTCACATCCCTCTAAACCTCCCACCCCGTACCTTAAATCTATGCCCCGAGATCATTGACCCCTATACGAAATGAAATGAAAATCGCTTATTGTCACGAGTCGGCTTCGAATGAAGTTACTGTGCAAAAGCCCCTAGTCGCCACATTCCGGCACCTGTTCGGGGAGGCTGTTACGGGAATTGAACCGTGCTGCTGGCTTGCCTTGGTCTGCTTTCAAAGCCAGCGATTATCCCTGTGAGCTAAACAGCCCCAAGGGAAAGGTTTGTTCCTGCCTACTCTGTGTATGCCCCGCAATTTTATACATCTCAATCATGTCCCCCCTCAGTCTCCCCTGCTCCAAGGAAAACATTGCCAAGTCTATTGCATTTGCTGCTCCTAATTATTGGATCCCTGTGTCTTTTCATATACCTGTAACACCATACCATATACCAAATAACAGATATTCTAGATTGGCTTCTTGGGTTAAAATTTGCCACTTTTATTTTGTCAGCTTCTGGTGTCTATTGGCAAGTTTCAATTTTCACACAAGTACAGAATTTAGGATGTTCCGACTAGCTCTGCAGCAAGCTAATCAATGATTGTCTTTCACAAATACTTCAAATCAAGATACACAGTACAAAAGGACTGTGCAGTTTAAAAGAGAATAAACTAGCGATTTTGCAAAGCAAGAGGATAGAATCGGTTTCGGAGGACAGGTTGATTGAATTGATCCTAGAATGGTTTTCCATCCTGATACCTGAATTTTAAGAAGATTACTATCTATAAAGTTCTGGCCCCTTTACAACTGTGATTGGGTTTAAATAATTTATAATTCATCTAATTCGACCAAAGTGTCTATCTGTCAATTAAGACAGCCAATATTTCTGTAATTTTCCAGTCAATGAAAAGCTTTCTCAGCAAAGATTCTTTCCATGGGGTGATTTGTGGTTACCATTGATACAGAACTGGATCTTATCCCAGCTCTCTAACACAAAGGTCTTTCTGTCAGTTCGGCCTTGCAAACTCTTGCAGTTTTCTGATCTGATCCTTTCACAAGTAGTCAATACTTTCTGCTATCATGGTTAATATATGACTTTTAATGGTATAATGTCACTAAATCATTTCTTACTTTAAACTTTATTACCTATAGGAAAAGTAGATTTCTATCAATGCCCCTCAATTTTATACATCGCAATCATGTCCCCCCTCAGTCTCCTCTGCTCCAAGGAAAACAATGCCAAGGCTATTGCATTTGGTGCTCCCAATGCGGTCTACTCAACATTGGAGAGACTAAACACAGACTGGGTGACCGCTTTGCAGAACACCTTCAGTCTGTCCGCAAGCAGGGCCCAGACCTTCCTGTCGCTGCCGTTTCAACTCGCCGTCCTGCTCTCATGTCCACATGTACTTGGGCTACTACAGTGATCCAGTGAAGCCCAGCGCAAACTGGAGGGACAGTAACTCATCTTCTGATTCGACATGTTACAGCCTTCCGGACTTAACATTGAGTTCAACAATTTCAGATTGTGAACTCTCTCCTCCGCCTTCACCCTATTTCTATCAATTTATTGTAATCCATTGATCTGTTTTTCCCTCACCATTGTTCCTACTCCCCCCCCACTGTACTTGGGCCAAAGTTGGTCTTTAACACGCTGCACACCTTTGTTCTGCCATTCACACATTCTAATCTCTTTCGGGGCAATTAGCAGCACCTTTCTTAGCCTTAATCACCCTCAATTTGCATTCCCTTTGTCTTCTGTCCAATACATCTTTGTCAATCTCCACCTATCGCTGGCCCCCTATCCAGCTCCACCCCACACCGCCTCACCACAGTATAAATCTGATCCTATCTCCACTTCTCTCCAGCTTTGACAAAGAGTCATCCAGACCCGAAACGTTCGCTTTCTTCACTCTCCACAGAGGCTGACAGACCTGCTGAGATTGTCCAGTATTTTCTGTTTTTGTTTCAGATTCCAGCATCTGCAGTAATTTGCTTTTATCTAACCAATCACTCTTCATAACTAAAACTTTCCAGCCAGGTAACATCCTGGTAAATCTCCTCTGCACCTTTTCCAGTGCTATCACATCCCACCTATAATGTGGATTCCAAAGCTGCACACAATACTCTCATTGTGGCCTAACCACATTTTGTACAATTCCAGCATAACCTCTCTACTCTTAAACTCTATGCCTCTGCTAATAAAGGCAAATATACCATATGCCTTCTTAACCATGGCATCTACCTACTCTGCTACCTTGAAGGTCAGGTGTATACGCAAAGTAAAATCCCTCTGATCCTCGGTGCATCCCAGGGTCCTGCCGTGTATCTCACATTCCCTTCCCTTCTTTATCCTGCCCAAGTGCATCACCTCACATTTATCCGGGTTGAATTCCATTTTCCACTGACCAGCCCATCTATATCTTCCTATAATTGAAGGCTATCCTCCTCACTATTCACCACCTATTCAATCTCACCGAATACGAGCTCCCCCCGCTAAGGGGGCGGGGAGCCCTAGAGCATGCATGGTTAAGTTCTTTCTAATGTCGGTCAGGTATGGAACCGACAGAGCAGACCTGACTGGGATCTGATGTATATTGTAAATACTTTTACATTCCAGTACACCAAGTTTTCTTTTTTGTTATCTTGGTTCGGACTTGTTTGTGGTCTACAAAACTGGTGACGAGGATACAACTGGATTACTGTTGACGCTGCTACACCATTTTTTTCAATATGCCTTTGGAAGATTGGACATGTTTGATGCAAGTTTAGCTAGAGGATTGGACACAGAATGCATGCGTTACTTTTTCCGGGCGAGGATTAGTTCCGATGATGATCGACAGACAGTAATATTACTGACTTGCTGTGGGGCACATACTAATAGAGTGATTAAAAGCTTAAAAGGGGCTGGTTTAGCTCACAAGGCTAAATCGCTGGCTTTTAAAGCAGACCAAGCAGGCCAGCAGCACGGTTCGATTCCCGTACCAGCCTCCCCGGACAGGCGCCGGAATGTGGCGACTAGGGGCTTTTCACAGTAACTTCATTGAAGCCTACTCGTGACAATAAGTAATTTTCATTTCATTTCATTTCATTTCATTTCAAAAGCCTAACATATCCTGCAGCTCCAGGCAATTGAAGACTTTTGAACAATTGGTAACCCTAGTGGCGCAACACTTCAATCCTCAACTGTCCGTAATAGTGCTGAGAAACAGCTTCTATACGGAAGAGTCCGTTGGAGACGTCTGTAACCGTATTTTTGACAAGGCTTTGAAAAATAGCCACATTATGTGAATACGGAACTTCCCTTTCTGTATGGTCTGTGGTGTAAAAAACATGGTTACACAAAGGACGTTGCTAGCTGAACCGTCTCTCGACTTTCAAATTTCTCTTTTCCGCTAAAGCACTGAGAGAGGCACGCAGGAGATCGAGGAGATAGAGGTTAACACCCTAGGGTGTGCCCTCTCCCGGCAAACGCCCCCTCCTCCCCTCCCAGGACTGATACCCTGCCCTGGACCAAGTACTGTAGAGGTTAGGATTGTTGGCCAAAGACCGAGTTGCTCCAGTGGGGTACCTTCCTGGAGTTTCTCGAGGGGGAGCCAGGACGTTGTGGGAATCAAAGGGAGCGTAAGACACAAGTCAGCCAGAGATCCAGACGACCCCAGTCAAGGCAGGCGCGAGCTACAGGCTCACGCTTTCTACCTGGACCAGCCAGAGGAGGAGTGTGTGCAGCTGAATTATGTCAATCCGAGTGGCCCCCATTAAGATAACTGTGCAGGTTATCCGTCAGACATTAGAGCTAGACACGGGAGCTGCAGTTTCCATTGCTGGAAAGCAAACTTTTGACATGATTAACTGTAGGATCTGAGGGACACTGAGGCAAGATTAGCAACGTTAACTGGTGAACCATTGGCCATTGCGGGAACCACTATGACTCTGATGGTTTATTGACAACATTCAGTGCATCTCCCATTGATCATAGTCAAAGGACACAACCCCAGCCTATTATTTGCTAGGGAAAATAAAGGGTGCGTGCAAAAATTTAGGTTGATTCAGATGAACAACCACGATATTTCAGAGCCCGCCCAGTCCCTTGCGCTTTATTAGTGAAAGGTGAGGTGGAACCTAGGATCATCAGGCCGATTGAGTGGCGCCAGCGGTCCCGGTTCTCAAACCTGATAAGATGGTCAGATTGTGTGGGGACTATAAAGTAGTGGCCAGAGAATGACATTTCTGTACAAGATAGAATCTAACCATTTCCTCTTGACATCCAACAATGTTACAATCACTGAATCATGTACCATCAACACCCTGGGGGTTACCATTGACCAGAAACTGAACTGGAGCTGCCATATAAATACTGTGGTTAAGGAGCAGGTCAGAGGCTGGGAAATCTGAGGTGAGTAACTCACTTCCTGACTCCCTAAAGCCATCTGCAAGATACAAGTCAGGATTGTGGTGAAATGCTCTTCACTTGCCTGGATAAGTGCAACTCCAGCAACACTGAAGAAACTTGACACTGTTGTACCTGTAAAACCTCAGATACGTTCGACCAGTTTACTTACTCAAAGTTTTACCCAGGTGCCCTTATTTGCAAGATGAACAAAGAACAAAACAGATTCACCGTTTAATATAATTTTATTCACTATTCTCTTATTCAACAAAATATGACTCAAACTCACAGCTGAGCTTCAGGTTTTCCTCGCACTTAGTGAAGGAGGCTGGCCAGACTACGATCACGCAATGAGGTTATTTTCTCTGGGCTTCGAAACCCAGGGTCCTGTCTTCCTGTGATGGATGTGCCTGGGGGACTACCAGGTTATTGCTGAAGATTTGTTCGATGTTCCATTCTTTGTACTGGTCTGCTAGCATTGAGTCATAGGTATACGCCCACAACTGGCCATTGTCCCATCCAGACCCCAACTCGTTAATGGGAAAGACAGATACTCCTGTTTATCCAGGGTGATTCAATCAAGACCCATTGTCCTCTGAAACACCCCCGTTTGACCAGCTAAAAGTCCATTATTAATTCTGATGGCTTTTATCTGTTCGTCCTGCTGCAAAGTTGATCACCTGTATCTGGAAGTTTGTTACATATTTGTAGCATGGTCTTTTTCTTTGGAGTGGGTAATCACAGAGTCCATATAACGATAACATGTTTATGCATTGACTTGAGTGCTCTTGCATCAAGTATCGATTCCAGCGAGGGCATAATGAGACAGTTTCTGTTCCTTGTCTATGTCTATCTCCTCAGCTTGTTTTCAGTACCACAACATCATCCAAGCTTAAATAGTCTGTTTGATCGGCATACCATCCACTGTCATAAACATTCACTTTCTTCACCACCAATGCACATTGGCTGCAATGTGTACCATCTAGCAGATGCACTGCGGCAACTCATCAAGACTCCTACTTTCCAAACCCATGACCTCATTCATCGAGAAGGACAAGAGCAACTGATGAATGGGAACACCACCAACTGCAAGTTCCCCTCCAAACCATACCATTCTGACTTTGTCCCATATCACCGTTCATCCATTGTCGCTGGGTCAAACCCCTTCCTATTAGCACAGTGGATAAGTCTACGCAATTTGGACTGCAACAGTTCAAGAAGGTGGCCCACTACTGTACCATCTTCTCAAGGGCAATCAAGAATGAGCATCAAATGCTCGTCCTGCCAACGACGCGCTCATCCCATGAAAGAAGAAAAAATCTACATGTAAAGGTGAATTTAAAATATAATTTGTTCACATCACAACAGTTGATACTTTCCAGCTAAATGTTGTGCTGTAAACTTTCAGCCTCAGTACAGAACATTCGCAAGTTGTACCAAAGTGAAGTCCCCAAGCAGCTGACCACTACTATCCTACCTGATACTGCTGAACACCAGATATCTAATTCTACCCTTGGTATCCTGTATTCTAGTTTAAAACTAGAACCAAAAATTCAGTCTAAAAACAATTGAAATGCTACTTATTTGTGTTTTACTGTGAAATAGTTAGGCAACTTGAACCTAAAAGCATGTGAAAAGCATCACAAATACCATTTAATACAAATAGAATTTGAGTGACATCAATAAATGTGATCAGTGGGCTCCATGTTATCCAGACATGGTATAAATACTGCTATTATTAAACATAAATAGCCAAAATAGGCTACTACAAGTCATGTTAAAGCCTGTTAAGACAATATCATCTCAATTTTGTTGTGCTTTTGTATCTATTTAACTATATATTTATAGTGTGAATTCGGTATAGAGTTGTCTAACTTGGCTTTGCTCCCTGGTACAAATGCTTGTGGTTTCTTTGAGTTACTCTTATTTGTTCTTCCGTCTCTTTATTAGCTCTTTGTGAAATGTTCACTGTAATATTTCATAGATTTCATAGAATTTACAGTGCAGAAGGAGGCCATTCGGCCCATCGAGTCTGCACCGGCTCTTGGAAAGAGCACCCTACCCAAGATCAACACCCTATCCCCATAACCCAGTAACCCCACCCAACGCTAAGGGCAATTTTGGACACTAAGGGCAATTTATCATGGCCAATCCACCTAACCTGCACATCTTTGGACTGTGGGAGGAAACCGGAGCACCCGGAGGAAACCCACGCACACACGGGGAGGATGTGCAGACTCCGCACAGACAGTGACCCAAGCCGGAATCGAACCTGGGACCCTGGAGCTGCGAAGCATTTGTGCTATCCACAATGCTACCGTGCTGCCCTTTTCATGAACATTTATGAATGTTATAGTTTTGCCGAGTCCAGGTCACCCATTTGCATCACTTGCCTGCCTCATTCCCCACTTACTACCTTGTTGACCTCTGTCACATTCATTCCATCCAACAAAGTTCCTTGGTCTCTCTGCCTCTTGTGCTCTGCCTCCCTCTAGCTAGTCTCCTCTTCCCTATGTAAGTGGTACAACTCCCAGCAATCTTGTGCACTTCTGTTCCAAGTTCTCCCTGGCTACACTTTTGTAAACCCCCCCCCCCCCCCCCCCACCTCCCCCCCCCCCCCCCCCCCCCCCCCCGGTATCTCTGCTGAGTGCCACTCCCCCAGCACTGCCTGTGTCTTGACTACCCATCTCCTGCCTCAATGTTGCTGTTGATTCTGCCTTTCACTCTCTGCTTCATTGTTTGTGGTTGCTAGTTTTGTTGTTTGTTGCCTATTAATGTTTATGTGAATAAATATATCAGGCCTATTCCCATTTTGTCCATGGGGGATGTTTGTGAACGTGTTTGAAGGGCTGTTCGTCACGGGGGAGGGGGAGGTGAAAAAGAGGAAAAATCTGTACAGACTGTATAATTCATTATAGGAAAGCATGTTTCCTGGGGTCGCTGTAACCTGTTTTGATGCATGTTTGTAATAAAATACATTTTTTTTTAAAAAGGAATGTTCCCTTCCAATCGGGG
The DNA here is from genome assembly GCF_902713615.1 of Scyliorhinus canicula. Taxonomy (NCBI): domain Eukaryota; kingdom Metazoa; phylum Chordata; class Chondrichthyes; order Carcharhiniformes; family Scyliorhinidae; genus Scyliorhinus; species Scyliorhinus canicula. The sequence goes on along the minus strand of NC_052163.1, from coordinate 74,832,325 downwards.
AACACTTCAGCAGTCAAGAGCATTCAGCCTCTGATCTCCGGGTAAGCGTTCTCCAAGGCGGCCTTCAGGACGTGCGACAACGCAGAATCGCCGAGCAGAAATTTATAGCCAAGTTTCACACACACGAGTACAGCCTCAACCAGGACCTTGGATTCATTTTTTTTTTTTTTTTTTTAATTTAGATTAGCCAATTTTTTTTTCCAATTAAGGGGCAATTTAGCGTGGCCAATCCACCTACTCTGCACATTTTGGGTTGTGGGGGCGAAACCCACGCAGACACGGGGAGAATGTGCAAACTCCACACGGACAGTGACCCAGAGCCGGGATCGAACCTGGGACCTCAGCGTCGTGAAGCGGTTGTGCTAACCACTAGGCCACCGTGCTGCCCCGGACCTTGGATTCATGTCGCATTATATTCACCCCCCACCATCTGGCCTGGGCTTGCGAAATCCTACCAACTGTCCTGGCTTGAGACAATTCACACCTCATTAACCTGTGATTATCCCTCTCTCCAGCTGCTCCAGCTGGATCTGGAAAGACTTAATTACTTGCAAAGACTCACATTCAAAGTATCGCCTTTGTCTATATATACGTTCCTGGAATGCACCTCTTCATTCACCTGAGGAAGGAGCAGTGCTCCGAAAGCTAGCGATTCGAAATAAACCTGTTGGACTTTAACCTGGTGTTGTAAGACTTCGTAAATGGGAACCCAGCTATTCACTATATATATTAATGATTTAGATAAGGTGTTAAATGTAATATCTCCAAATTTGCAGATGACAATAAAACTGGGTGAGATGGTGAACTGTGAGGAGGATGCAGAGATCCTTCAGTATGATTTGGACAAGTTGAGTGAGTAGGTGAATGAATGACAGATGCAGTATAATTGGATAAATGTGAGGTTATCCACTTTGGTCGCATAAACAGGAAGGCAATTATCTGAATGGTCATAAATTAGGAGAGGAGAATGCGCAATGCGATCTGGGTGTCCTCATACACCAGTTGCTGAAGATAAGCATGCAGGTACAGCAGGCAGTAAAGAAGGAAAGTGGTACGTTGGCCTTCATAGCGAGAGGATTTGAGTACAGGAGCCGGGATGTCTTGCTGCAATTATACAGGGCCTTGGTGAGGCCACACCTGTAATATTGTGTGTAGTTTTGGTCACCTTATCTGAGGAAGAATGTTCTTCCTCTAGAGGAAGTGCAGAGAAGGTTCACCAGACTGATTCCTGGGATGACGGGACTGACTTATGATGAGAGATTGAATGTATTCGCTGGAGTTCAGAAGAATGAGGGAGGATCTCCTAGAAACCTATAAAATTCTAACAGGGCTAGACAGGGTAGATACAAGAAGGATGTCCCTGATAGTGGGGTGTCCAGAACCAGAGGTCACAGTCTGAGGATACAGTAGACCAATTAAGACAGAGACGAGAAGAAATTTCTTCACCCAGAGAGTGGTCAACCTGTGGAATTCGCTGCTGCAGTAAGTAGTTGAGGTCAAAATATTAAGCAGCCGTTAGATATAGCAGTTGGGGTGAAGGAGATTAAAGGAAATGGGGGAAGGCAGGATCAGGCTGCTGAGTTGGATGATCATCCATGATCATAATGAATGGCAGAGTAGGCTTGAAGGGCCAAATGGCCTCCTATTCCTATTTTCTATGAACAGGATGTGGTTGCATAGGAGTGAGGGATACTCATGGATCTGCACTGGATGTTACAATGATAATCTTTATTGTCACAAGTAGGCTTACATTAACACTGCAATGAAGTTACTGTGAAAAATCCCTAGTCGCCACATTCCGGCATCTGTACAGGTGCATTGAGGGAGAATTCAGAATGTCCAAATTACCTATGTTCTGTTGGTATTGGCACTTCTGGTCATTCCTGTAAGCAGATGTGTCCTTTGTGATCTGCAGTGTTCCTTCACTGTCCAGTAGTTGGTTAAAGCCATTGTGACACCCAGGGATAATAGCTTTGGACTCTGCACTGGATACTGTGATATTACGTGCCCCACCATTTGCATTTTCTTGTCTTCAGGCAAAGTGAACTGGAGCAATCCAGTGAGACAAAGCATGAGTTTAACCCAACAAACGAGTTTATTTCACGTGATCAAACAGAATACAGGTTTCACATTAAGATTAAATTTCTTTCCTCCTACTACTCGTACCATAATAATAAAATGCAAATTCTGCTGCAGTCTAGTCTAAACCTGCTTTCAAGCTTGCTAACCCTAAGGCAGCATGGTAGCACAAGTGGATAGACTGTGGCTTCTCAGCGCCAGAGTCCCAGGTTCAATTTCCTGCTAGGTCACTGTCTGTGCGGAGTCTGCATGTTCTCCCTGTGTCTGTGTGGGTTTCCTCCGGGTTCTCCAGTTTCTTCCCACAGTCCAAAGAAGAGCAGGATGGGTGGATTGGCCATGCTAAATTGCCCTTTGTGACAAAAAAGGTGAGGAGTTATTGGGTTACGGTGATAGGGTGAAAGTGAGGGTTTAAGAGGGTCGGTGCAGACTCGATGGGCTGAATGGCCTCCTTCTGCACTGTATGTTCTATATGTTATAGCATCATTACATCCTCCTCTCTGTGCTATTATTTAATAATAATATAATAGCTTATTGTCACAAGTAGGCTTCAATGAAGTTACTGTGAAAAGCCCCTAGTTGCCACATTCCGGCGCCTGTTCAGGGAGGCCGGTACAGGAATTTAACCCGCGCTGCTGCCTTGTTCTGCATTACAAGCCAGCTATTTAGCCCACTGTGCTAAACCATTCATGTTTTGGATTAGATCTATCTCTTAACTGGCGCTGATGCTCCCATGTGATTGAGAAAGTAGCACACCCCTCTGACACCTCCCCAACTTTGGCACACCATGTTGCTAATCAAAGTTATTACCTTAAATTGCTACTCTGTTGGTATCAGAGCTCATGGCACCTATATATCTTTTTGGACCAGGGAAGTGAGTGAACACCATTCTGTTATGGGGAGAAATATTAAGAACTAAGCCTAATGAACTGCATTGCCTTAAAGTTTGGTTTTTAAAAATAATTTTTATTGAAAAATTTTGTATTTATACAACAACAACGAACCGTAATAAAATACCATCATTACATCCTAATTTATGATGATTTTAATCCAACAAACGAGTTTATTTCACGTGATCAAACAGAATACAGGTTTCATATTAAGATTAAATTTCTTTCCTCCTACTACTCGTACCATACTCGTACTCGTACTGGCATCAGCGCCAGTAATGATAGCAATCATAGCCCATCCTCAATGAACAACAAAACATATTAACAACTTAAATTAACACAATGTTAAGTTACATAACCATAGAGAAAAAAAATAGAAACAATAATAAGGAACACCCTATCCCCCCCCCCCCCCCCCCCCCCCCCCCCAGAAAAGGCTGCCACCGTTTATAGAACCCTTGTATTGATCCTCTCAGGGCAAATTTGACCCTCTCCAATTTTATAAATCCAGCCATGTCACTGATCCAGGTCTCCACACTTGGGGGCCTCGCATCCTTCCACTGCAGCAAGATCCTCCGCCGGGCTACTAGAGACGCAAAGGCCAGGACACCGGCCTCTTTCGCCTCCTGCACTCCCGGCTCCACCGCAACTCTAAAAATCGCGAGTCCCCACCCTGGTTTGACCCTGGATCCAACCACCCTCGACACCGTCCCCGCCACCCCCTTCCAGAATTCTTCCAGTGCCAGGCATGCCCAGAACATATGGGCATGATTCGCTGGACTCCCCGAACACCTGGTGCACCTGTCCTCACCCCCAAAGAACCTACTCATCCTAGTCCCGGACATGTGGGCCCGGTGCAGCACCTTGAATTGGATGAGACTAAGCCTCGCACATGAAGAGGAAGAGTTGACTCTCTCCAAGGCATCCGCCCAAGTCCTCTATCTGCTCCCCAAGTTCCCTCTCCCATTTAGCCTTCAGCTCCTCCACTGACGACTCCTCTACCTCCTGCATTACCTTATAAATGTCAGACACCTTCCCCTCTCCAACCCACACCCCCGGAAGCACTCTGTCCATCGTCCCCCGCGAGGGCAGCAAAGGGAACTCCTCTACCTGTCGCCTAGCAAACGCCTTTACCTACAGGTATCAGAACATGTTCCCTTGGGGGAGCCCAAATTTATCTTCCAGTTCCCTCAGGCCCACAAACCTCCCGCCAATAAACAGGTCCCTCAGTTTACTGATGCCCACCCTATGCCACCCCCTAAATCCCCCATCAGTGTTCCCTGGGATGAACCGATGATTCCCACCTAATGGAGCCTCCATCGAGCCCCCTGTTTCCCCCCTATGCCGTCTCCACTGTCCCCAGATTCTTAGGGTCGCCGCCACCATCGGGCTCGTGGTAAACCTCTTAGGAGAAAGCGGCAATGGTGCCGTTACCAAGGCACCCAGGTTCGTACCTCTGCAAGACGCCATCTCCATTCTTTTCCACGCCCCCCCCCATCACCCATTTACGCACCATTGACATATTGGCCGCCCAATAGTACCCCAAAAGGTTGGGCAGCGCCAGCCCGCCTCCATCCCTCCCTCGCTCCAGGAAAACCCTCTTCACTCTCAGAGTCCCATGTGCCCACACAAAGCTCAAAATACTGCTAGTCACCCTCCTAAAGAAGGCCCTGGGGATGAAGATGGGCAGGCACTGAAAGAGGAACAAGAACTTCGGAAGCACCGTCATTTTGACGGACTGCACCCTCCCCGCCAACGACAATGGTAGCATGTCCCGCCTCTTGAACTCCTCCTCCATCTGATCCACAAGCCTGGTGAAATTATGCTTGTGAAGAGTCCCCCAGTCCCTGGCCACCTGCACCCCCAGGTACCTAAAACTCTCCCCTGCCCTCCTAAGCGGGAGCCTACCAATTCCTTCCTCCTGGTCTCCACGGTGCACCACAAACACCTCACTCTTGCCTAGATTTAGTTTATAGCCTGAAAAGGTCCCAAACTCAGCTAGCAGCTCTATCACCCCCGGCATCCCTCCCACCGGGTCCGCCACATACAGTACCAGGTCATCGGCATACAACGACACCCTATGTTCCTCCCCACCTCGCACCAAACCCCTCCACCTCCCTGAATCCCTCAACACCATCGCCAACGGATCGATTGCCAATGCAAACAACAAGGGGGACAGGGGGCAACCCTGCCTGGTCCCTCGGTAAAGCCGGAAGTACTCCGACCTCCTCCCATTCGTGGCCACACACGCCATCGGGGCCTCATATAGCAGCCTCACCCATCTAATAAACCCTTCACCAAATCCAAATCTCCCCAACACCTCCCATAAGTACCCCCACTCCACTCTGTCGAAGGCCTTCTCCGCATCCAGCGCCACCACTATATCAGCCTCCCCCTCAATCGCCGGCATCATGATGACATTCAAAAACCTCCGCACATTCGTGTTCAGCTGCCTTCCCTTCACAAAACCTGTCTGGTCCTCGTGTACCACCCCTGGCACACACATTGTCTTAAAGTTAACGTACTGTTTAAAAGTACTTAGATTGATTGCTATTACCATTTGAGGTACCACCTGGAAACCATGTGAATTATCATTCTAAATCAAGAACTGTATTTCTGGGGAATTAAGAGTTGGCGGTTGCAATCAATGGCCTTGCATGAAGGTTTTCCTAAAAACAAATCTATGATGGTGAGAGTCAACAGAAGGCTGAGAAATAGCATTAATTGACATAAGATGTTTCAGAATAATTGGACTTAGTTTCAGCATGTTTCTTGCACTTGAGCTCCACCATGTTCTGGGGATTGGGATGTTCAAAGTTCCTTTGCTGAGTAAGAATATACTAAATAGGAGCAAGAATAGGCAGGCCATTTAGTCCTTTAATTCTGTTCTAATATTCAATCGAATCACTACTCCTGTACCTCTATTCCACCTTCCCACACTATCCCTGAATCCCTTAATTTCCAAATGTTTATCAAGCTCTGTCTTGAATATAGTCATCTACCACAGCTGTCTGGCGTACAGAATTCCAAAGATCCACAATGCTTCGAGAAATTTCTCCTTTTTGCAGTCCTAAATGGAGCACCCTTTATTCTGATTACCTTGTTAAATCTGATGTGATGCTGACATAAAGGTTATGTACAGATCTTTTGGCAACAGTCGGGTTATATTTTAATGCTAGAGATTTAACGCTGTTGTCATCAGCATTCAATTGGAAATTTATCCTTGAAGTCAATAAACCTTAGGGTCTAGTTTTAGGTATGGGTTCAGTTACATGCCAGAAATGACTTATACCAATCGATATCTCCTCATAGTTTATCTGCATATAGCAATAATATAGTATCTATAAAGCAATATCTACAGTAGCATAACTAGCCTTCTGCTATATGAATTTTTCAGTCACCCTCTGAGCTGCCGGGCTGGACTGTCCGGCCTACCAGCCGTGGGTTTCTCGGTAGCGCACCATTCCCTGGCAGTGGGATTGTCTCTTCCCGCTGCTTGTCAATGGGATTTCCCACTGAAACCACCCCACATGGCCAGGAAACCCGCAGGTGGGGCTGTGCTGCCAGCGGGAACAAAAATCCCAACGGCCAGAGAAACGTTATTGATCCTGGGCAACCCAGTAGCATTCACAATGACAGAGTAATGTGACAAAGCTCACCCTAAATATACCAACAAAAATATTACAACTTTGAAAAAATACCAGGAAAGTCAAAAATTGAATAAAGTTTTGTGGCCAAGGCTCTAGATATAGATAGATAGAGAAATACAGCACAGAACAGGCCCTTCGGCCCACGATGTTGCGCCGAACTTTTGTCCTAGGTTAATCATAGAATTTTGGACAATTTGTCATGGCCAATCCACCCAACCTGCACATCTTTGGACTGTGGGAGGAAACCGGAGTACCCGGAGGAAACCCACGCAGTCACGGGGAGGATGTGCAGACTCCACACAGACAGTGACCCAAGTCGAAATCGAACTTGGGACCCTGGAGCTGTGAAGCAATTGTGCTATCCACAATGCTACCGTGCTGCCCTTAAGAAGTTAACCTACACTCCCTTATTCTACCCTAATCCAAGTACCTATCCAATAGCCGCTTGAAGGTCCATAAATTTTCCGACTCAACTACTACCACAGGCAGTGCATTCCATGCCCCCACTACTCTCTGGGTAAAGAACCTACCTCTGACATCCCCTCTATATCTTCCACCATTTATCTTAAATTTATGTCCCCTTGTAATGGTGTGTTCCACCCGGGGAAAAAGTCTCTGACTGTCTACTCTATCTATTCCCCTGATCATCTTATAAACCTCTATCAAGTCGCCCCTCATCCTTCTCCGTTCTAATGAGAAAAGGCCTAACACCCTCAATCTTTCCTCGTATGACCTACTCTCCATTCCAGGCAACATCCTGGTAAATCTCCTTTGCACCTTTTCCAAAGCTTCCACATCCTTCCTAAAATGAGGTGACCAGAACTGCACACAGTACTCCAAATGTGGCCTGACCAAGGTTTTGTACAGCTGCATCATCACCTCACTGCTCTTAAATTCAATCCCTCTGCTAATGAACGCTAGCACACCATAGGCCTTCTTCACAGCTCTATCCACTTGAGTGGCAACTTTCAAAGAACAATGAACATAGACCCCAAGATCTCTCTGCTCCTCCACATTGCCAAGAACCCTACCATTAACCCTGTATTCCGCATTCAGATTTGTCCTTCCAAAATGGACAACCTCACACTTGTCAGGGTTAAACTCCATCTGCCACTTCTCAGCCCAGCTCTGCATTCTATCTATATCTTCACATTAAATTAATACACTGCCTCACATTATTGAAAAATCCTAATAAGAGCATAACCTACAGACTTCAGAAGCAAAATCTTAACATAGGATTGCTTATTATTGTTACAACTTAGTGACATGCTGTAGTAATCCACGGGAGGCAGGAGTTCCGTCACCACACCAATATTTATTTACAATAACGATATTACAGGAGCAGCTACAAACAGTGCTGCCTGCAGTCCAGTCAACTTAAGACTGCTCACAAAGCCTACACAGATGATTATATGGGCCCCCTCAATGAGCTATCATTGTGGTAGCTCATACTCCAATTGGCCAACCAATAAAGCCAATTGGAGTTCATTACACCCCTCCCCCCAAGGTCTGAGGAATTCCTGCCAGCTGGCATTCCTCTGAGCTTCTTCCTGCTCCTCATGTCTGGGTCTGTCACCTCTGTGTCGTCCGCCGGGTCGTTCTCCGAAGTGGGCGGGGTGTACCTTATAGGTGCCCGTCTTTTCCTTGACGACCTTGGAAGTTGTTCTTCCTCCTCGGTGAGAGGTGTCGCGGCGGCCTCGTCGAGTGTGTCCATCTCCGACTCTGATGACTGGATGACGGGGTCTGGAGAAATTGCTCGGGGCTGGGGTGTGGGTATCCTTTCCGTCTGGGCTATCCCAGCTTGAGGCGGTCCTGCTTCGCCTGCCTCCAGGTGTGGTTCCGCTGCCCTTATTTGGTCTAGGTGTTTCTTCAGCACCTTACCTCCTATTGAAACCTGATAGGATATAGGCCCTGTTTGGGATTCTACCGTGCCTTTGACCCACGTTGGTTCATTCCCATAATTCTTGACACAAACCGGTGCCCCCACCTGGAAATGCCTCTGCTGCCGACTATCATCATGCCCCCTGCGTTGGGCCTCCTGTTGTTTCTCCACTTTCCCCGTTAAATTTGGGAAAAGGAGACTCAGCCTCGTTCGCAGCCACCTTCCCATTAAGAGTTCAGCTGGCAGTATGCCTGTTGTGGAATGCGGTGTGGTCCTGTAATCAAACAGCCAGCGGGAGAGCTTTGTGTCTATTGACGCTGCCGGCTGCTTCTTGAGTCCCGCTTTAAGTGTCTGGACCGCTCTCTCTGCCAGGCCGTTGGTCGCTGGATGATAAGGGGCCGTTTTGATGTGACGGACTCCGTTTTCCTTCAGGAATTTACCAAATTCCCCACTCGTGAATGCCGTTCCGTTGTCCGACACCAATACCTCCGGAAGTCCATGTGTTGCAAACGAGGCCCTGAGCTTTTCAATTGTCGATGCTGTGCTTGCCGTGTTTACCCGGTGGACGTCCAACCATTTGGAGTGGGCGTCCACTATCACCAAAAACATTGAGCCCATGAAAGGGCCAGCGTGGTCAATAAGCAGGCGGGTCCACGGTCTGCCAGGCCATTCCCACGGGTGCAATGGCGCCGCTGGTGGCACTCTTTGCCCCTGTTGGCACTCCTGGCACCGACGTACCAAGGCTGCTATGTCTGTGTCCAAACCTGGCCACCAAACGTAGCTTTGAGCTAGCATCTTCATTTTAGACACCCTGGGTGTCCGTGATGTAACTCAGTTAAGATTGCCTGACGGCCCTGAGCTGGGACGATTACCCGGGCTCCCCATAATAGGATACCGTCTTCTACGGTTATTTGGTCCCTTCTGCTCCAGTATGGGTGCATCTGGGGCTCCGCTGGTCTTTCCAGTTCCCCTGTTAGCAGTAAATGCTTCATCTTGGTTAAAACTGGGTCTTTTTGCATCCACAACCGAATATGTTGTGCGTCTACTGGTAGGGTATCCAAAAAATTTAGAGTCATTACTGTCTCCTCTACTTTTGGTATTTGCGGCGGAGTGTCCGGGAAGGGAAGTCTGCTCAAAGCATCTGCATGTCCTACTCGCGTTCCCGGTCTGTGCTCCAGAACGTATCTATACGCCGCCAGTAGCAACGCCCAGCGTTGGATTCTAGCTGATGCAATCGGGGGTATTGACTTGTCTTCTTTTAATAACCGCTTATGGTCCGTCACTATGGTGAATTTCCGCCCGTACAGATACTGGTGAAATTTTTTTACTGCGAATATCACCGCCAGTCCTTCCTTCTCGATTTGGGCGTACTTCCTCTCAGCCATCGCCAAGGTCCTCGAAGCATAGGCTATTGGCCATTCTTCCCCTTTTAGCCGTACGCCTACCTTTGCGAAACGCCTGAGCACTTCCTCCAGGTTCCTTAAGTGTTCCCTGTTTGTCCTACCCGTGATTAAGACATCGTCCAAATAAATCGCCACTTGCGGTAGTCCCTGCAGAATATTTTCCATCGTACGCTGGAATATAGCGCAGGCTGATGACACTCCAAAAGGTAGCCTCGTATAACGAAAAAGGCCCTTCAGGGTGTTGATCGTAGCGAACTTCTGGGAGCCCTTGTCCAGTTTTAACTGCAGGTAGGCGTGGCTCATGTCTAGTTTTGTGAACAAAAGCCCACCTGCCAATTTGGCATATAGGTCGTCTATTTTCGGGATTGGGTATTTGTCCAGCAGTGCGTATTTGTTTACTGTCTGTTTGAAATCTCCACAGAGACGTATTGAGCCGTCTGGCTTCAAAATTGGTACCACCGGCACTGCCCATTCTGAGAATTGTACTGGTCTGATAATGCCGTCGCGCCGTAACCTTTCTATTTCGCCATCTACTTTCTTCCTTAATGCAAAAGGTACCGGCCTGGCCTTACAACATTTCGGAAGGGCTTCTGGGTCCACGTGCAAAGTTGCTTTGGCGTCTATGATTTCCCCCAAATCCTTCCTGGAAGACCTCCGGGTATTTTTGGAATACTCCACTCAACTGCCCGCTTCCACTCTGGAAAATTTTCATCCAATCTAATTTTAGGTCTTTCAGCCAGTTCCGTCCAATTAAGCTTGGTCCGGAGCACTCTACTATAGTCAACGGTAATCTGAGCAATTGTTTCTCATATTCCACAGGTACACGAGTCGTGCCTAGAACTTCCAGGGGTTCCCCCGTGTAGGTTTTAAGTTTCATTGATGTTTTTGTTAGGGTTAGTGGCTGGAGTGCATCTTTGATTTTTCTAAATGCTGCCAATCCCATTACTGATACGGCCGCACCCGTGTCTATTTCCATTATTGTCGGCCGCCCATTCACCCGTGGGGTAATCCTAATAGGTTCTGCTTCCTTCGTTGTAATATTATATAATTGTTCCCCTTCGGAGGAGGATGGGGCATCTAGGTTGTGTACTTCCCTGCTATTCCTCTTTTGCCACCTCCTTCTAGGGTTTCTGTCATTGTTACCCCACTCTGTCTGGTGCCAGAAATGGTCCTTCTCTGTTGGGGGAGCCTCAGCCGGTATTTCCCTCTGTCTCCAGTTAGTCCTGGCAGACTTGGGGGCAGTTCTGGGGTTTTCCTTTTTCCCTCTATTCCTCAGGTTTTTCCTTAGAGCGGCTATCTGGTAGCAGGACCCGTTGTGGTAGTCCCTCTCACAGGTATCTACCTCCATTGGCGTGCCCTGTAGTTCCTGCGCCCCACTTGCTGCCTTTTCTAGGGACAGTGTGAGCTGCAACGCCTGCCTGCAGTCTAGCTCCGTTTCCGCCAACAGGCGTTTCTGTATTGTGAGGTCGTTTATACCACACACTAACCGGTCCCGAAGCATTTCATTTAGCGTCGGGCCGAACTCACATTTTTCCGCCAGCCTTCTCAGGCGGGTCAAGAAATTCGTGACTGACTCCCTGTCTTCTCACTTCGCTGTGTAGAATCTGTACCTACGCAAAATGAGGGGTGGTTTTGGGTCGTAGTGCTCTTTCACCAATTCCGTTACTTCTTGGAAAGTTTTCGTGTCAGGCGCATCGGGTTAAGTCAGACTACGTATAATGGCGAAAGCAGAGGGTCCACACGCCGACAGCAGGATAAGCCGTCTCCTTTCGTCCGTCAGTATATCATTTGCCCGGAAGAAGTAACACATTCTCTCCACATACTGGGACCAGTCCTCAATAGCCGGGTCGAATGCCTCTAACCTCCCAAAAAACGGCATTTAAAAAATGGCAAGGCTCCCTCCGAGTGCAGCAGCTGGTCTCCGCACAATTCGTAGTTTACCTCGTCGCCACTGTAGTAATCCATGGGAGGCAGGAGTTCCGTCACCACACCAATATTTATTTACAATAACGATATTACAGGAGCAGCTACAAACAGTGCTCCTAGCAGTCCAGTCAACTTGAGACTGCTCACAAAGCCTACACAGGTGCTTATATGGCCCCCCTCAATGAGCTATCATTGAGGGAGCTCATACTCCAATTGGCCAACCAATAAAGCCAATTGGAGTTCATTACACATGGCATTAGCATTTTGAGTTTTCTTCTTTGTCACAAAAATGTCCTGTTTACATAGAATTATAGAATTTACAGTGAAGAAGGAGGCCATTCGGCCCATTGGGTCTGCACTGGCCCTTGGAAAGAGCATCCTATTAAGCCCTTACTTCCACACTACCTGCCTAACCCAGTAATCCCACCCAACCTTTTTGGACGTTTGGACACTAAGGGCAATTCAGCATGGCCAATGCACCTAACCGGCACATTTTTGGACTGTGGGAGGAAACCCACGCAGACACAGGGAGAAGGTGCAGACTCCACACAGACAGTGACCCAAACCGGAATCCAACCCAGATCCCTGGTGCTGTGAAGAACAGTGCTAATCACTGAGCTACCGTACTGCCCCAAAAGCCAAGAACAATGTTGTTCACCACCCCAAACCCTTTTAATTTTTTTAAATTAAGAAATGAGATACCTGTTTTGAGAAATAGTCCATTTGTCTCCGGGAGCAAAGACTGGAGATCTGAACAACTAAGAACAATTAAATGTTCTCCATCCTTAACCCTTCTGAAATTTTTTTTGCATTATGGAAATTATCCTGCACCTGTCCGGTGGGTCCACTGTACGGGTATGGTCCACTTAAAACCTGCAAAACAGCACGGTAGCACAGTTGCTTCACAGCTCCAGGGCCCCAGTTTCCGGCAGGGTCACTGTCTTTGCGGAGTCTGCACATCCTCCCCGTGTGTGCGTGGGTTTCCTCCAGGTGCTCCGGTTTCCTCTCACAGTCCAAAGATAGAACATAGAACAGTACAGCACAGAACAGACCCTTCGGCCCTCGATGTTGTGCCGAGCAATGATCACCCTACTCAAACCCACATATCCACCCTATACCCGTAACCCAACAACCCCCCCCATTAACCTTACTTTTTAGGACACTACGGGCAATTTAGCATGGCCAATCCACCTAACCCGCACATCTTTGGACTGTGGGAGGAAACCGGAGCACCCGGAGGAAACCCACGCACACACGGGGAGGACGTGCAGACTCCGCACAGACAGTGTCCCAGCCGGGAATCGAACCTGGGACCCTGGAGCTGTGAAGCATTTATGCTAACCACCATGCTACCGTGCTGCCCCGTGTGCAGGTTAGGTGGACTGGCCATGCTAAATTGCCCTTAGTGTCCAAAATTGCCCTTCGTGTTGGGTGGGGTTACTGGGTTATGGGGATAGGGTGGAGGTGTGCGGTTGGGAAGGGTGCTTTTTCCAAGAGCCGGTGCAGACTCGATGGGCCGAATGGCCTCCTTCTGCACTGTAAATTCTATGAAATTCTATGAGTCTGATCTGCCATTCAATCAAGACTAATATGTTTCTCATCCCCAGTCTCCTGCCTTCTCCCTATAATCCCTGATCTCCTGATTAATCAAGAGAATCCCCTTACAATGTAGAAAAGTGTGAGTTTATGCATTTGGGAGGAAGAACAGAGGCATATGCTATTTTCCAAATGTCCCAGTTCCTGGTTCTCTTACGGTTAACATGCAGGTTGAGTTGGCAGTTAGGAAGGCAAATGCAATGTTAGCATTCATGTCGAGAGGGCTAGAATACAAGGGCCGGGATGTACTGTTGAGGCTCTATAGGGCTTTGGTCAGACTCCATTTGGAATATTATGGTCTTGTATCCCCCCACTGTAAAAATATATCATTGGCTTACAAAGCCACTCTATGCTCCACGCCCTACCTCACTATCCCCTTCCATTTATCCGAACGGGCTGGTTTAGCTCACCAGGCTAAATCGCTGGCTTTTAAAGCAGACCAAGCAGGCCAGCAGCACGGTTCAATTCCCGTACCAGCCTCCCTGGACAGGTGCCGGAATGTGGTGACTAGGGGCTTTTCACAGTAACTTCATTGAAGCTTACTTGTGACAATAAGCGATTTTCATTTCATTTCATTTCAACACCTCAGCGCAATGACCAAGGACTCTATCACCAGCACAAACAGGAGGGGGGACATGGGACGTCCCCCTATGTAACCCCCTGCCTCGTCCCCCTATGTAACCAAAATTACCCCAAATTCATCTCATTTGTGCACACACTTGCCTTCAGTTCCCTATATAATAATTTGACCCACGACACAAACTTAGACCCAATCCCAAACCTCTCCAACACTGCAAACAAAGAACTCCACTCTACACGGTCAAATGCCTTCTCCGCATCCAGCGCCACCACCACCTCCGGTTCCCTCCCTTCTGCTGGAGAGAGCACCACATTTAACGAACGCTGCATGCCCTTCACAAATCCTGTCTGATCTTCCCCAATCACCTGCAGGATGCACTCTTCCAACCTAAGTTGCATCTCCTTGGCAAGAATCATGGCATCCACATTTAGCAGAGGTGTTGGCCTATACGGCCCACACTCCACCGGGTCCCTATCTTTTTATTTAATAACAGCTAAATGATGCCTTTCCCATCGTCTCCGAGAGCATCCCCTTCGCCATAGCATCTTCAAACATCTCCGCCAACAGTGGCACCATTCTATCTAAAACGTTTTTATCAAATTCCACTGGGAACCCATCTGGTCCTGATGCCTTACATGTTTGCATCTTTCCTGTCGCCGCTCTTTCTGCCCCCTTCTCTCCTCCTTCTGACTATAGGACACTCCAACCATCCCAAACAATCCCTCATTTCCGACTCTTCACCCACGGGCTCCGACCTATACAACTTTTTATAAAACTCCTCAAACGCCTTGTTCACCTAGTCCGGCACCACCACCAGCATTCTTGCCCCATCCCGGACTTTAACAATCTCTCATGCAGCCACCTGCCGGTGGAGCTGGCCCTCCAGCAAGTGACTGGCCTTCTCCCCATTTTCATATACCACCCCTTCACCGGTCTTAACTGCTGAACCGCCTACCCTGTGGACAGAAGGTCAAACTGTACCCACAATTCCTTTCTCCTCCGCAGATGTCCTGGGTGGGATCCTCTGCAGCTTCCCATCCACTTCCAAGATTTCCTCCACGTGCCGCTGCCACTCCTCTCTTGCCTCTCTGTCCACCTGAGCCTTAAATGAGATGATCTTCAGTGCCTACCAGACCACCAACAGCAAGATCGCCCCTTCCCAGAAACCCCCCAGCCACATCCTCTTAAAACCACTTCTCTCTGCATACTCGCCATCCCCCCCACCATTCACACCTCCTGTTCACTAACCAACTTGTATTTGCTAATGAGGTGACCCTGACAGAGCCCCCTCCCCCCCCACATGACCCATGGGTGGCACGGTGGCACAGTGCTTAACACTACTGCCTTACAGCTTCAGAGACCCGAGTTCAATTCCGGCCTGGAGTGACTGTCTGTGTGAAGTTTGCACGTTCTCCCTGTGTCTGCGTGGGTTTCCTCCGGGTGCTCCGGTTTCCTCCCACAGTCCAAAGATATGCAGGTTAGGTGGAATGGCCATACTAAATTGCCCCTTAATGCCCAAAAGGTTAGATGGGGTTACTGGGTTACGGGGATATGGTGGAGGCATGGGCTTAAGTAGGGTGCTTTTTCCAAGGGGCCGGTGCAGACTCGATGGGCCAAACGGCCTCTTTCTACACTGTAAATTCTATGATTCTATGATTCAATACTGAAAAACCAATGTGAAGACTCCCCCTGCATCCAGTCGTTCCAAACAACCCAATGTAATAGGCTCCCAAACAAAGGGAAACAAATCCCAACATATTACCCTAATGTCCCAAAACCATCCCCTCCCAACCATAACATGAAGAAAAACAAAGTCCATACTCCGTCCAGAACTCAGTCCTTCAGCCTTCACGAATGCCTCCGCCTTCTCCGCCATCTCTAAGTAATAGTCCCTGGAGTTGCGTGTAACTCTTAACTTCGCCAGGTAGACCACCTCAAACCGCATGTTTCTCTTTTGCAACAATGCCTTCACCCTATCAAAGGCCGCTCACTGTCTTGCCAGCTGTGCCATGAGATCTTGGTATGTTTGAATACCTCCGCCTTCCCACCTCACCTCTCGATTCTGCTTCGCCGACCTCAGCACCTTCTCCTTCACATGGTAGCTATGAAAGCAGCCTATCACAGCTCTTGGTGCTTCATTCGCCTTTGTCTTCAGCCGGAGTAACCGGTGACCCCTATCCCAGTTCATAGAGGGATTTGGGGTTATTGTCACGTGTACAGAGGTATAGTGAAAAGTATTGTTCTGGTACAGTCCAGACAGATCGTTCCATCCATGAAAAACATCGGACATACATAAATACACAATATGAATTCCTTTGGATATATTCCAGTCCCTAAGAAAAGCATATGTTCACAAAAGTGGGTAAGTCCGGGTATTTCTTTGAGATCTGCCAACGAGCCAATGTGAACATCCAGGGCTGCAGAGGCTTGTCAGTAGTGGGATCATGAACAAGTAACACACGGATGTCATTATTTGCATTACGTATCCATCGTACGTCAGTTCAAATTTCTAACATCCGCAGCATAGGCTTTTGTGATGTGAAATCTGCCAGTCTTTTAAAAAGACAAAGATGTATCAACACCAACCCCCAGAGCTGGGTAGAGGGGCTCTGTGAATAATTGATGCTGGAACTTGTGCATCGAGGTTAGTTTGCCATCTAACACACTATAAAAGGCAATTGTTCCAGCCTCAAAATCCAAATATACTCCTACTTTGGTGGGGTTTGCAGTGTTTAAATAATTTACTTTTGCCTTATGAAGTACAGAAAGCTGACCTTTGAGTGAGTAAAGACACCAAGACTTACTATTCATTCCAAACTCAGATTCTTTTCCATGGCCTTTACGGACTATGCTCCTGCAGCTCACTCCCTTTCCCCACCATGTGTCATATTCTGTGATCTTCACCTCCCAATATGAACTTCCGATAGCCAGACCCTCAGTACAGAGGACCTGCTCGTAATATTCAAACCTATCTAGATTGTCCAGACACAAAGTCTGCTGGCCAGATCCCGACACGGGTGTGGGACTGCACACAATATCTGGGTATGCTGCGTTTTCATTCAGAGTTGGAATTCAGCCATCTGTGAATGAAAGAATAGAAGGAATGGTAGATTGTAAATTCATATTGCTCCTTTCAACACACTCCACACTTCACAGCCAATCATTGTTGATTTTTAGGCACACATAGCCAGATCATATAGGGAGCTGGATTCTCTGATTCTGCGGCTATGTCCGCAGGATCCATCTGGTCTTACAACCAAAACGTCGGCGCCACTCCCGCACCGATGCTCCGCCCAGTGGGGGGCTAGCAGCCACACCACGTAAAACCCCCGGCTTTACCTACGCACACTCCCAGCCTGCCAAAAACTGCATCCCTGTCACCCCTCTTGCCACCTCCCAGACCACCGTCCACCAGTCCCCCCAGCCCCCGCAGAAGCCAGCGGAATGGCTCCCACAGCCACAGCTACCAAGTCAGGTTTATGAAAAGTGAGAGGACACGTGTCCCACGCCGTCAGGAAGTCGGCCCATCGGGGGCGGAGAATCGGGGGAGGGCCTCGGGTCACGTCCTGAGGCCGTCCCAACGGCGTGCGGCCAACTACGCCGTGTTTGAGGGGGTGGAGCATCGTAAAATTGCCGCCGCCCCCGATTTCAGTGCAAAAATGGATTCTCCAACTGATCGGCGAACGCAATTTCGGCGTCGGCAATCGGAGAAACCCGCCCAGGACCTTTCCTGTCCAGCTGAGAACAAGGACATGTGGAATCAATTTAATCTCTCCTATTATAAATCACTTTTGACAATGTGGCACTTTCCCAGCTTTATGCTACGACAGCAGGAGAACTTACTCACTCTTCAAATGGTGCAGTGGGATCCTCCACATCTAGTCAAGAGGGTGTAGAGATAACCTAGCCCAACATCTCATCTGTTGCCACCTATGACAGTTCAGTACTCTGCAGCCTCCAACACCCCCTTCCCCCACCCCACCCCACCCCCACCCAACCCACCCCACCCCCGCCACCTCAATCTCCACAGTACGGGCAGCACGGTAGCATGGTGGTTAGCATAAATGCTTCACAGCTCCAGGGTCCCAGGTTCGATTCCCGGCTGGGTCACTGTCTGTGCGGAGTCTGCACGTCCTCCCCGTGTGTGCGTGGGTTTCCTCCGGGTGCTCCGGTTTCCTTCCACAGTCCAAAGATGTGCGGGTTAGGTGGATTGGCCATGCTAAATTGCCCGTAGTGTCCTAAAAAGTAAGGTTAAGGGGGGGGGGGGGGGGGGGGTTGTTGGGTTACGGGTATAGGGTGGATACGTGGGTTTGAGTAGGGTGATCATTGATCGGCACAACATCGAGGGCCGAAGGGCCTGTTCTGTGCTGTACTGTTCTATGTTCTATGTTCTATGTACACTGGGGAGTCCAGCAAGACCACTCAATGTTGTCTGGTGTGGGGCCCATGCACACAACCTTCTAATAAGAATCCCTGTGGCTTTTAATAAGCTGACCAGTAGTGAATCGTAATTGGATCATTTCAGCACAAATGCCAAAGATTTGCAAATGCTGGCAATCTGCAATAAAAACAGAAAAATGCTGGAAGTACTCAACAGGTCAGGCAGTGGAGAAAGAAACGTGGAGTTAATGTTTCAGGTCAATGACGGGAATAGAGTTAGAAATATAATTAAATCATTTGCATTGCAAATGTAAAAGGCAGAGTGGGAATTATAACAAAAGGGACCATTTGTGATCTGAAAGGTTAGGTGGGATTACTGCATCACAGGAATAGGGTGGAGATGTGGGCTTAAGTAGGGTGCTCTTTCCAAGGGCTGGTGCAGACCCGATGGGCCGAAAGGCCTCCTTCCACACTATAAATGCAATGATTCTATATGGATGACAGAAGAGATTGAATGACAAAAGAGTTTGAAGTGCAGGGCCAATGGGAGAAGTAAAGAAACAAAAGATGTGACGAGAGCAGTGTGTTTCAAACTTTTATTCCTGGGACCCACTTTTTAAAAAAAAGATATTTCATTCCAAACATATTCAACACAACTTTAACATCCAATGGAGTATACGGTTTGTACATTTCCCCATTTACTTCCCACAAACAACTCCTCAAATATAGTCATGAACAGCCTCCATTGAACCTCGAAACCCTCCTCTGACCTCCTTAGGGCAAACTTGATTTTCTCCAACCTGAGAAATTCGTACAGATCCCCCAGCCATGCCGCGACCCCCGTGGTGTAGCCGATCCCCAATTCAAAAGTATTGGTAGCATGGGAGCATAGTGGCTAGAACTGTGGCTTCACAGCGGCAGGGTCCCAGGTTCGATTCCCCGCTGGGTCACTGTCTGTGCAGAGTTTGCACATTCTCCCCTTGTTTGCATGGGTTCCCTCCGGGTGCTCCGGTTTCCTCCCACAGTCCAAAGACGTGCAGGTTAGGTGGACTGGCCATGCTAAATTGCCCTTCGTGTCCAAAAAGGTTAGGAGGGGTTATTGGGTTACGGGGATAGGGTGGAAGTGAGGCCTTCAGTGGGTCGGAGCTGACTCTATGGGCCGAATGGCCTCCTTCTGCGCTGTATGTTCTATGTTTGTCACAAGGCAATCAAAGAGGCGAAGGCCACGACATTGGCCCCCTTCCCCTCCAGCAAATCTGGCACCTCCGACACCCCAAAGATCACTACCATAAGGTCCGGCTTCATCTTAATACATACAATCCTCGATGGGTTCCTAAACACCGTCTCCTAAAAGTTGTCCAACTCCACACACTCCCAGAACGGCCGGTCCCCTCCCACACCTCTCTCCTCCGTCCACTATCTCCGAGAAAAACACACTCATCCGAGCCCAAGTCATGTGGACACTATGCACCACCTTAAACTGTATAATACTCATTCTTGCACAGGAGGAAGTTTCACTCAGCGCATTACTTTGCACCAAAGTCCTCATCCTATCTCCCTCCCAAACTCCTCCTCCTACTTCTGCTTGATCCTTTCCACTAAGGTCGTGCCCTGCTCTCCCAACCACCCATATGTGTCCCCAATCCTCCCCTCCCCCCTCCTTCACCGGGAGCAACATTTGCTCCAAAGTCCCTCACCTGCCAGTATCTGAACTCACTCCCTCGTAATAGCGCAAACTTTTCCCGCAGTTCCTCTAGCCCAGCTAACTTGCCCTCCACAAACTTGTCCCTGACCCACACTAGCCCTTCCTCCCACCATCTCCTGTACATCCCATCCATCATCCCCGCCACAAACCTATGACCCCACACAGTGGCATCATCACCGACATGTGCCCCAGTTTAAAGTGCCCCCTCAGCTGGTTCCAAATTTTTATTGGCGACTGCAGCCCAGGGCTACTCATGTACTTCCTGAGGGTGAACGGTAGCGGGGCCTTCAGCAGAGCCCCCAGGCTCATCCCCTTGCACTTCGCCTCTTCCTGGCCCAATCTGCCCCCCCCCCCCCACCCCTCCGCACCCCCCGCCCCCCAACCCCTCACCATCATCTCATCTTCTCATTGCCCAATAGTAATGCAGCAAATTCGGGAGCGCCAGTCCCCCTTTCGGCCTCTGCCTTTGCAACAGAGTCCTATTAACCCTCGGTCCCCTCCCTGACTACACAAATTCTGAGATTAATGCATCTACCATACGAAAAAAAGTCTTGGGAGGAAAATCGGAAGGGGCTGAAAAGCAAACAGAAGACTTGGCAGTATGTTCATCTTTACCACCTGCACCTCCCCGTCAATGTCAAATGCAGAGTATCTCACTGTTTAAGGTCCCCCTTAACCTCCTCCACTAATCCCGTCAAGTTCCACCTATGCACCATGACCCACTTATGCGTTACCTGGATCCCTAAATACCAGAATCTATCCGTTGCCACCTGAAAAGGAAGAGCCCCAATTCGCTCCGCCCACAAAGCATTTACCGGAAAGACTTCGCTTTTCCCAACATTCCATTTATAGCCCGAGAAGGCCCCAAATTTCTCCAGTTAGCCCATGATTCTGCCCATGCTGTCTAACGGTGTGTCACAAACAGCAACAGATCATCGGCATATAGCGACACTCGGTACTCCCTGCGCCCCCCCCAATCCCTCGCCACTCAGCCGAGACCCAAAGTGCCATCGCCAAGTGCTCAATCGCCATCACGAACAGCAAAGAGGACAGCAGAGACCCCTGCCTTGTGTCCGCCCCCTCCCCGATGGGGGTCATAATTACGTTTAGCAACCTCCTAATGTTACTAGAAATCTGCCTTCCCTTCACAAACCCCGTTTGATCCTTCGAGTCCACCTCCTGCACACCCCCTTCCAACCTTCTCGCCAATACCTTTGATAGGACTTTCACATCCGTCTTCAGCAGTCAGATGGGCCGATAGGAACTGCACTCCAGTGGATCCTTCCTCTTTTTTGGGTTCAGCGAAATTGACAGCTGCACCAGCATAGCCAGCGGTTCCCCCTTTCTCCATCACTTCATTGAACATACCCAAAAGGTGGGAGACCAACTCCGTTACAAACTGCTTACCCGACTGCATCATGCCAATGCACTCCATCACCTCCTTTAACCCTATTAGTTCCCCCAGCACCTTCCTCTTCCCCTCCTCCAACTCCAAGAAGTCCAGCTCATCTAAGAACTGACCCATACCAGACAATCGCCGCTTCTCCTCCCTCCCGTCCTATTCTTAGGCCTTAAAAGAGATCATTTCCTCTCGGACCACTGCTTTCTAAGCCTCCCAGAATGTTGCTGCCGATACCACCCCAGGCTGAAGAAGCTCAACATAATTCTTAATAATAATAATCTTTATTGTTATAAGTAGGCTTACATTAACACTGCAACGAAGTTACTGTGAAAAGCCTCTAGTCGTCACATTCCAGCACCTGTTCGGGTACACAGAGGGAGAATTTAAAATGTCCAAATTACCTAACAGCACGTCATTTGGGACTAGTGGGAGGAAACAGGAGCACCCGACAGATACATGAATGGGCAGGGAGCAGAGGGATACAGATCCTTAGAAAATAGGCGACAGTTTTAGATAAAGGATCTGGATTGGCGCAGGCTTGGAGGGCCATAGGGCCTGTTCCTGTGCTGTAATTTTTCTTTGTTCACCCAGAGAACACCCCCAGCAGACACAGGGAGAATGTGCAGACTCTGCACAGACAGTGACCCAAGCTGGAAGTCGAATCTGGGACCCTGATGCTGTGAAGCAGCAGTGCCATCCACTGTGCTACCGCGCCCCCCTACCGTAATCGCCACTACCACCTTCCCACAGAACTCTTTGTCGGTCAAAAGCCCTGAATCGAACCTCCACCCCAGCCTCTGCACTTGACCCAAAGTCTCATATTTAGGTAAAGTGGAGCTACTCCCGCATATTCCGCTCCTTCCAACCCCATCAGCACCGCCTGGCTCATCACAAAAAAGTCATTCCGGGAATATACCCGATACAAATGCGAGAGGAAAGAGTACCGCCTCTCTCCCGGTGCCCAAACCTCCATGGATCCATCATCCCCATCCTTTTCATAAACCCTCCCAGCTCTCGCGCCATCTCCGAGCTCCCCATTGACTTAGGGCACGACCTATCCATCCTCTTTTCCTGTACATGACTAAAATCCCCCCACCCCCATAATCAGCAAGTGAGAGTCCAAATCCGGAAATATTCCTAACAGCCCCTTCATGAATCCGGCATTGTCCCAATTAGGCGCATATACATTCACAATACCACCGGAGTCCTCACTAGCACCCCACTCACTATCACAAACGCTGCCTCCCCAGAACATTCTTGAACCACCCTGCTGCCCCACCCTGAAGCCCAACCACCCCTCATGCACTGTACAGAGCACAAACAGTGTGCGATCATTATACCTGCAGCACTGAAGGGCCTCCCTGTGAAAAAAGCAGCAATTTAACAATACAAAAATGCAAAAAAGAGGAATTGCAACCTTTCCCAATTTGCAAACATTAACATGAGGAAAAATTTAAGAATCAGAACTTCCACCCGTATTTCTCTGTCAGCCCTCCCCCAGCTTATGTTCCTTAAAAATGTCATTTGCAGGGGCAGCACGGTGGCTCAGTGGTTAGCACTGCTGCCTCACGATGCTGGGGTCCCAGGTTTGATCCTGGCTCTGGGTTATTGTCTGTCTGGAGTTTGTGCATTCTCTCCGTGTTTGCGTGGGTTTTGTCCGCACAGCCCAGAGGATGTTCAGGGTAGGTGGATTGGCCACAATGGATTGCCCCTTAGTTGGGAAGGTGAATCGGGTACTCTAAATTTATTAAAAAAGAAAAAATAATAATAATGTCATTTGCCTGTGCCGGCAACCCAAAGTAATATTCCTGGTCCTCGAAAGAGACCCAAGGTTGGCTGGATATAACATCTCAAACTGAATCTGTCACCAATACAA
Source organism: Scyliorhinus canicula (assembly GCF_902713615.1). Classification (NCBI taxonomy): domain Eukaryota; kingdom Metazoa; phylum Chordata; class Chondrichthyes; order Carcharhiniformes; family Scyliorhinidae; genus Scyliorhinus; species Scyliorhinus canicula. The sequence goes on along the minus strand of NC_052163.1, from coordinate 74,808,959 downwards.
CACTGCCCTGGCCTTGTTCAAGTCCACCTGTCTCTTGGCCAGCTCTGTTCCAATGTCCTTGTAAATCTGGATTCAGTTTCCTTTCCAATCGTAATTTCGCTGTGCCCTGGTCCATCTGAGGATCTTTTCTTTGTCCTGGAACTTGTGCATTGAACTATTTTTAAATGGCATCCCAATCTCCGAGGCCCCTGAAGCAATCCCTGACCTCCCCCCAGCCCGAACACACTATGGGAGCGCATCAGTGTTCACCAAAGAAAATAACTTTGTGGATGATTCTTGAGTAGGGTGTTGGACAGTCTGGATTATGTTGTCATCAAAAAAGACATTAAGGTAGATAAGTCTGCTGGACCGGATGGGATTTACCCCAGAATACCGAGGGAAGCAAGGGAGGAAATTGCTGGGGCCTGAAAAGAACATAAGAACTAGGAGCAGGAGTAGAGCATCTGGCCCCTCGAGCCTGCTCCACCATTCAATGAGATCATGGCTGATCTTTTGTGGACTCAGCTCCACTTTCCGGCCCGAACACCATAACCCTTATCTTAACCTGTAACATTTTTTTAAATTGTCACATGCATGAAGTTACTGGGAAAAGACCCTAATCGCCACATTCCGGCGCCTGTTCAGGTAAGCTGGTACAGGAATTGAACCCACGCTGCTGGCCTTATTCTGCACCACAAACCAGCTGTCTAGCCCACTGAGCTAAACCAGCCCCACATTTGCCTCTGGCAGCTAACATAAAGGGGAATCCCAAAGCCTTCCAAAGGCATGTACATAGTAAAATGGTGGTAAAGGAGGAGTAGGTATGATGAGGAACCAGAAAGGGAATTTACACATGGAGACAGTGAGCATAACTGAGGTAATAAATTGATACTTGGCATGGATTTGTTAAGGGTAAGTCATGTTTAATGAACTTGCTGAAGTTTCTTTTGAGGAGGCAACAGAGAGGATTGATGAGGGCAATGGAGTTGATGTGGTTTACATTACATCCAAAAGGCATTTGATACAATGCTGCTGAACAGACTTGTGAGCCAAATGATAGCTCCATGATGGACAGTACCAACATGGTTACAGAATTGGCTGAGTGATAGGAAACAGACAATGCTACTAATGGATGTTTTCCATGCTGGAGTAAAGTTTGTAGTGGTGTTCCCCAGGGCCAGTGTTCGGATTCTTGCTTTACCTGAGATATATAATTCACCTAGACATTGATGTACAGGGGACAATTTCAAAATTTGCAGATGATATGAAACATGGAAGAATTGTGAACCTTGAGGAGAGTAACATAGAACTTCAAAAGGACATAGCTCCTGCCCTGGCAGGTTCTGAGGTGGAGGGAGTGTAAAATTCAATGGATGGGATTCCCTCTGCCATCCCGCCAGCTCCAACCAGACAAAATATTATAGTGGGGCGCCAGGGACCTGGACAGGAAGCCCACCCATGCCCCTATTAAGGCCTTCCAGTGGTCACTTAATGGTCTTATCCCACCCACCCTCAATGTTTAGGCTGGCAGGTGCTGGTTGGATCAGGGTGCTGAATAGAAAAAGTCTTCACCTTCGACCTTGGGCAAGAAGGTGGTATGGGTGCTTCAATCTAGAGACCCCTTCAGATTTGGGGTGCCTTCCCCACAGGGACCTTGGATTTTCAGCCCTCTTGCACCCCCGGCCCCCCCTTCAAGCCTACCCCCTGACACCGAGATCATCCCCCTTTGGGCATCTACTACCCTCACGCACCCAGGGCCCCTGGTATTTACCTGAAGTGCAGTCTGAGGACTTTGGCTCAGACACTGCAGCGCTGGGCTTGGAGGGGTTGAAGAGCTGTTGGCCAATCTGATTGGTCAATAGCTCTCCAAGGCGAGTCTTCCGTCCAAGGGCAGACGGAAGTCCTATCTGCTGCTAAATAATGAAAAATGAAAATCGCATATTGTCACGAGTAGGCTTCAATGAAGTTACTGTTCCGGCGGCTGTCCAGGGAGGCTGGTACGGGAATGCTCCATTGAATGTAAAATGGCACTGGGCCTGTCAGAGTTGGTGGAGATGCATTCCGCACTTTTATGATTCTGGACCAGACCCCAGTATTTGCTAGGATACCGGACAGGTATTGCTTTTTTAAAAATTTGTAAAACTGCAAGGAAAGGATACTTTGCTCCTGGAATGATTCTGCACACAAATAGGGTTATGTTGTATTAAAACAAACTTTATTATTAACACAATATTAAACTACCTTAACATCATAGAAATATAGCTCACAATTACCAGTTAAAACAATGGTTAACAATAAAATGAAGGGGTGGCACGTGGCACAGTGGTTAGCACTGCAGTCTCACGGCACTGAGGATCCGAGTTCAAATCCCGGCTCTGGGTCACTGTCCGTGAGGAGTTTGCACATTCTCCCCAATTCTGCGTGGGTTTGACCCCCACAACCCAAAGATATGCAGGTTAGGTGGGTTGGCCATGCTAAATTGGCCCTTAATTGCAAAGAAAATAATTGGGTACTCTAAATTTATTTTTTAAAAGCAATAAAATAAAAGGGGAGGCACATGGCACAGTGGTTAGCACTCAGACTGCAGCACTGAGGACTCAGGTTCGAATCCCGGCCCTGGGTCACTGTCCGTGTGGAGTTTGCACAATTCTCCCCGTGTTTGGGTGGGTTTCACCCCCAGAACCCAAAGATGTGCAGGTTTGGTGGATTGGCCACATTAAATTGCCCCTTGATTGGGAAAAAAAATAACTGGATACTCTAAATTTATTTTACAAAAACAATAAAATGAAACACTTTGGCCGGGATTCTCCGGTATCCGGCGGGAAGGCCGTACCGGCGCCAAGGAGTGGCGTGAACCACTCCGGCGCGGGCCGCATGGAAGGTGTGGAATCCTCCGCACCTTCGGGGGCTCGGCTGCCGCTGGAGTGGTTGACGCCGTGCCAACCGACACCAACGGGCCTCCGCCGGCCGGCGCGAGTCGGTGCATGCGCACGAGTGCCAGTGTGTTCCCAGAACCGCTGCCGTGATTCCTGCGCATGCGCAGGGGGTTTCTTCTCTTGGGGACACTCTTTCGCTCCGTGCCGGCCTGTGTAAAGCTCCACCATGGCCGGCGGGGAGCGAAAGAGTATCCCCATGGCATAGGCCCGCCTGCCGATCGGTGGGCCCCGATCACAGGCCAAACACAATGGGTGCAGTTTTCCCACAATGTTGCACCCAGGCCCACTCTGCTTGATGTGATGTGCATCACACCTCACCGTGCGTCATTCAGATCAGCATACTTAAATGCGTCATTAAACTCATTTAAATATGCAGCCGTAAAAGCCGGAGTCTCCTGAGTCCTGGGATTCACCGGACCTGAGGCCAGCACCAATTAGTACAGGTTTCCAAAAGCAGAAACCAAACATGATGGCCACACCGCAGGGTTCGGAAGTCATTGGAGCCCCCAGGTGGTCGGGGACAAGGCCCCCAGATTGTCGATGCAATGCTCAGCTGCCATGGGGCACTGCCAAGATGCCAAGGGGCACTGCCATGGACCGGGCCTGAGGGGGGCCATGAAAGGGGGACTGAGAAGTGAAGAGGGTCCATAAAGGGGTCCTGAAAGAGGGAGGCCTATTGGGGTGTATAAAGGACAGTGGTTTATGAAGGGTGGGGGGTATGAAAGGGGAGTATGAAATGGATTTGAAGGATGTGGAGAAGGGAGGCCTGAAGCGGGCACATAGAGGGGGCCTGAAATATGGGAATGAAAGAGGGGGGTGACCTTAGAGGTGAGGGCCTCAGCGACCCCATAGCGGTGTATGCTCACTTGGTGGGGGTGATGCCTTGAAGCTGACGAGGATTATGGGGGTGGCCCGGGTAACCTTCTTGCCTGGCGTGGGGGAGGGGGGGGAGGGGGGGGGAGGGGGGGGGAGGGTTCACGCGGACATTTAGTGATGGTGGGGAGGTTTCCTTTCTGGGGTCAAAGGTTAGGGGCGTCGCCCATGTCTGCGAAGTTTTGCTGAATTTATATAAGACACCAGTTAGGCCTCAGCTGGAATATTTTGTACATTTCTGGGTGCCACACTATAGGAAAGGTGTGAACGCAATAGAGAGAGTGTGGAAGAGGTTTCGAAGACCGGTTCCAGGGATGAGTGTGATCATGAGGATAGATTGGTGAGGTTGGGATTGTTTTCCTCGGAGAGAAGGCTGAGAGGAGATTTGATAGAGATGTTCAAAATCATGAGGGGTCTGGTCAGAGTCGATGGGGAGAAACTCTACCCGCTTGTGAAAGCATTAACATTTTACTTATTTGCATCATGAGATCAAAAACAGCTCAAAAATTTAAAATTCAAGAGTCAAGAAAGTGCGACACTCAATTCGCACATAGTGATACAATCATCACATTCATTAACTGTCAGGGCTGGGTGCAGGGGTTCACTGAATCTTTGCGACTGGAAGGAATGGAACAGGGTTAGTTTCCTGTCAGACACACCGTAAAATGAAATTATTCCAGCCTCAAAATCCACGTAGACTCCCACTCTGGATGGATTTCCGGCCGTTATTTTTGTTTTATTCCCATCGTGCAGTGCAGTATATGAGCCTAACACTGAGCACAGACTCCATGATTTTTCGTTCATTCCCAGGGAACATTGAGCACCCGGGCCTTTCCGACTCAGGCTCTTGTAACAGACCCCCACCCTCCAACACCCCCCCGGGACATTAACTTCCCAGTAAGAGCGGCCGCAGTTCACTCCCACAGCACACAGGACCTGTGGGAAACAGTCGAATCGTGCTGGATTATCAGGATGCCTTGTTTTCTGCCTAGTTAGTGTCACGTTCCTCTTACTGAGGGACACAACCAGTTGAGGGTAGGCAGTGGCTGGATCCAGAATCGGTGTCTGACCATCTGTGAAAAGAACCAGAAATCTGAGTACATTCTTGCCTTTCATTCTAGGATATTGTTCTAAGGGCCCAAGCAGGCATGGGTTAGTAGGAAGAGGGGGTTAGTAGTGGGGAAGGATACACTTTATGGAGCCTTTGGCTGATTTCCCTCCTATCTCACTACCGGGTTAAGCGTCAGGGCCCTCTTGAGCTTGGCACCATTGACAGACCTCAGGGAAAATCTTGGCAGTTAATTCTAATAGAGTAAAGAAACCAATTCTGGGCGCAGTCGTTGGAACTGCTGCCTCACGGCGCCGAGGTCCCAGGTTCAATCCTGGCCCTGGGTCACTGTCCGTGTGGAGTTTGCACATTCTCCCCGTGTTTGCGTGGGTTTCGCCCCCACAACCCAAAGATGTGCAGGTTAGGGTGAATTGGCCACGCAATTTAGCCCCTTAATTGGAAAGAACGAATTAGGTAATCTAAATGTATTTTAAAAAAGAACCCAATTCTGGCTGGGAAGGGATGGGGGGCTGGTCTTTATCTAGAGAAGCTTCTGGTGGCGTAACGCAGGGGCAAGACTACACGAGGTGACTCCCGACAGACTACTGTACTTTTCACCTTTCTCTTTCTCCCCGTGTCTGCATGGGTCTCACCCCCACAACCCAAAGATGTGCAGTGTGGGTGAATTGGCCACGCTAAATTGGCCCTTAATTGGAAACTCTAAATCTATTTTTAAAATTAATTTAAAAAATAGCCTAGATAGTGAGGAGTCAGTTGCTTCAATACTTACAGATTAAGATTGTGATATCTCTGTTCCTCTCCACCCGTTCCTGCAGCCAATGCGCCAACTCCTGAAGTTTAGTTGCATCCAAGCCCGGAGCAGGGAGCGCGGTGAATGGTTTTGATAAGCTTCCCAATCTGATAAACACACAAACACATTTCAAAAAGCTTATGAGCTTTTGGGGATTGCAACAGGGATCCGTCCTCTATTGACAGAAGATAAAACTATTTCATAGAAACATGGTTGTCACGCTCCTTTATTTTGCAATGGACATGCGTCTTTTTGATATTCTGGAACACTTCCCACATTTCTTTTTAAATAAAGGAGAAAGACTTGTATTTATATAGCCCCTTTCACTACCTCAGGATGTTCCAAAGGTTTTTTTACCATGCAACTAATTAAATATTACTGAAATATAGTTGCTGCTGTAATATAGGAGACAAAGCAGCTGATGTTCATTGAAAGATGCTGCAGGGAGCAATGTGACAATGACCAGACCGTTTGTTTTAGTGATGTTGGCACAGGGATAAATATTGTCCAAGATTCTCGGAAAAATCGTCTGCTTCAAAATAATGCCCTGGGACCTTTTATATTCACACGATCGGGATGGCCAGGGCCCTGGTTTGACTTTTCACCTGAAAGACAGGACTTGCAGCAAGGCAGGACTCACTCCATACTGCAGCAATATACTGAGATGTCCTGACGACATGGAAGGTGTTATTTAAATACTTCATTTCTTATTGTCCAAATCAGCAAAGTTCAGTCATAGAACCTCTGATATGTCGAAATTATCTATGTATAAAAGCTCAGGAGACCCAGAAGGTAAATCAAAATGCAACGTGACATACAACATATAACTCCTGACTGGGACTACCGATCATGCCGGTCCCAATTCAGGCCGGCTTTTATGAGGAGATTTCCACGAGCCCCATAATGGGCCTCCACCTATTAGTGAGGGAGCTTGTGCCCCACGGGAAGATTGATCAGGTCGTCCCTGTGGGTCTTGTGAGGGTTATTATAGTCTGACAATTCAATTCTCTGCCCCCTTCCCATATTTCTTTACATTCTTCCTCTTCAAATGCATATCCAATTCACATTTAAATAATGTTAGGAGCAACTTTCTCTCGAAAATACATCTGCCAGCTTGCCCCTTCAGTCTCCTTGGGATAATTCGTAGAATCCCTACAGTGCAGAAGGAGGCCATTGAGTCTGCACTGACCCTTTGAAAGAGCATTCTACCTATGTCTGGGCACTCTGGGTTGACGTTCCCTATTCCCACTCACAATTTTTCATTTTCTTTCTCTGATGAGAATGTTCCCAGTTTTTAAGCCTCGTGTCATATCCCTTGCCTTTCATTCCAGATACCATTCAAAATTCCCACCTGCTTCATGGCTCTAATATCCTTCTGTTGATGGGAACTGTCTGTGTCGAGTTCGCACATTCTCCCCGTATCTACGTGGGATTCCTCCGGGTGCTCCAGTTTCCTCCCACAGTCCAAAGATGTACCAGTGCCACGAGCTAGTCAGAGTAGGAATGTCAGGATAGATAGGATGAATGCGTGGCTTGAGAGATGGTGCAAGAGGGAGGGATTCAAATTCCTGGGGCATTGGGACCGGTTCTGGGGGAGGTGGGACCAGTACAAACCGGACGGTCTGCACCTGGGCAGGACTGGAACCGATGTCCAAGGCGGGGTGTTTGCTAGAGCTGTTGGGGAGGGTTTAAACTAAGGTGGCAGGGGGATGGGAACTGATGCAGGAAGTGGGAAGGTAGTTGTAGTAATCCACGGGAGGCAGGAGTTCCGTCACCACACCAATATTTATTTACAATAACGATATTACAGGAGCAGCTACAAACAGTGCTGCTAGCAGTCCAGTCAACTTAAGACTGTCTCACAAAGCCTACACAGGTGATTATATGGGCCCCCTCAATGAGCTATCATTGAGGGAGCTCATACTCCAATTGGCCAACCAATAAAGCCAATTGGAGTTCATTACACCCCTCCCCCCCCAAGGTTCGAGGAATTCCTGCCAGCTGGCATTCCTCTGAGCTTCTTCCTGCTCCTCATGTCTGGGTCTGTCACCTCTGTGTCGTCCGCCGGGTCGTTCTCCGAAGTGGGCGGGGTGTACCTTATAGGTGCCCGTCTTTTCCTTGACGACCTCCTTGGAAGTTGTTCTTCCTCCTCCTTGAGGAGAGGTGTCGTGGCGGCCTCGTCGAGTGTGTCCATCTCCGACTCTGATGACTGAATGACGGGGTCTGGAGAAATTGCTCGGGGCTGGGGTGTGGGTATCCTTTCCGTCTGGGCTATCCCAGCTTGAGGCGGTCCTGCTTCGCCTGCCTCCAGGTGTGGTTCCACTGCCCTTATTTGGTCTAGGTGTTTCTTCAGCACCTTACCTCCTATTGAAACCTCATAGGATATGGGCCCTGTTTGGGACTCTACCGTGCCTTTGACCCACGTTGGTCCATTCCCATAATTCTTGACCCAAACCGGTGCCCCCACCTGGAAATGTCTCTGCTGCTGACTATTATCATGCCCCCTGCGTTGGGCCTCCTGTTGTTTCTCCACTTTCCCCATTAAATTGGGAAAAGGAGACTCAGCCTCGTTCGCAGCCGCCTTCCCATTAAGAGTTCAGCTGGCGGTATGCCTGTTGTAGAATGCGGTGTGGTCCTGTAATCAAACAACCAGCGGGAGAGCTTTGTGTCTATTGACGCTGCCGGCTGCTTCTTGAGTCCCGCTTTAAGTGTCTGGACCGCTCTCTTTGCCAGGCCGTTGGTCACTGGATGGTAAGGGGCCGTTTTGATGTGACGGACTCCGTTTTCCTTCAGGAATTTTCCAAATTCCCCACTTATGAATGCCGTTCCGTTGTCCGACACCAATACCTCCAGAAGTCCATGTGTTGCAAACGAGGCCCTGAGCTTTTCAATTGTCGATGCTGTGCTTGCCGTGTTTACCCGGTGGACGTCCAACCATTTGGAGTGGGCGTCCACTATCACCAAAAACATTGAGCCCATGAAAGGGCTGGCGTGGTCAATATGCAGGCGGGTCCACGGTCTGCCTGGCCATTCCCACGGGTGCAATGGCGCCGCTGGTGGCACTCTTTGCCCCTGTTGGCACTCCTGGCACCGACGTACCAAGGCTGCTATATCTGTGTCCAAACCTGGCCACCAAACGTAGCTTTGAGCTAGCATCTTCATTTTAGACACCCCTGGGTGTCCGTGATGTAACTCAGTTAAGATTGCCTGACGGCCCTGAGCTGGGACGATTACCCGGGCTCCCATAGGGAGGTTATGCTGCAATTGTATAAGGTGTTAGTGAGGCCACACATGGAGTATTGTGTTCAGTTTTGGTCTCCTTACTTGAGAAAGGACATACTGGCGCTGGAGGGTGTGCAGAGGAGATTCACTAGGTTAATCCCAGAGCTGAAGGGGTTGGATTATGAGGAGAGGTTGAGTAGACTGGGACTGTACTCGTTGGAATTTTGAAGGATGAGGGGGGATCTTTTAGAAACATATAAAATTATGAAGGGAATAGATAGGATAGATGCGGGCAGGTTGTTTCCACTAGCGGGTGAAAGCAGAACTAGGGGGCATAGCCTCAAAATAAGGGGAAGTAGATTTAGGACTGAGTTTAGGAGGAACTTCTTCACCCAAAGGGTTGTGAATCTATGGAATTCCTTGCCCAGTGAAGCAGTTGAGGCTCCTTCATTAAATGTTTTTAAGGTAAAGATAGATGGTTTTTTGAAGAATAAAGGGATTAAGGGTTATGGTGTTCGGGCCGGAAAGTGGAGCTGAGTCCACAAAAGATCAGCCATGATCTAATTGAATGGTGGAGCAGGCTCGAGGGGCCAGATGGCCTACTCCTGCTCCTAGTTCTTATGTTCTTAAGTGCAAGTTAGATGGGATTATGGGTATAGGGCAGGGAGGTGAGCCTGGGTAGAGTGCTCTTTCTAAGGGTCAGTGCAGACTCGAGGGGCTAAATGGACTCCTTCTGCACTGTAGGGATTCTATGGATACTATTACGGAACTGTGACCGATACTTCAACTGTGAGTGTAACCAATGCCTTTCACAAAGTCAGCATCGTTGTACAATTCATTACACATAAATCTCAGCAGGAAAAGGAAAAGGACACCACTTCATGCAGCCTATCCTTTAGGCTCCTTTCTCTGATCTCAATCAGTCCCAGCAATGGTCAAAATCTCCCTTGGACAATGCTGGCTCATGTCCCAATAAGTAGGGTTTTAAGACAACAGTCATGTCTGGGACAGAACGGAAAGGGAACTGAACAGAGGCACTGTCAGGTCAGAGCAGATGCCACTAACTGCGGACATGATTCTCCAACACATTCAATTCAAAATAAGAACAATCTCTACTTACTTGCCAGCTTCAGAATTAAACATCTGGAATGAGATACAAATGGGAAGCAGTATTAAACATATACAGTATTAAGCACGTACATTAGCAACTCAACAAAGCTTTAAATGTTCAAGAGACATAATAGCCTCTGTAGAACTCTGAGACTAAATTGGAATGCAAGACACAAGGTCCAGGTTGAAAACTGTAAGGGAGCAGATGGAATCATTCAGGGCATAATGTTTAAGGGTCTCTAAGTATGGGTTTTAAACGTTTATAATACAAAACTAAACAATTCCAGCATAGTTGAAATCCTGGGAAAGAAACAAGAATATACAACAAAGCGGTGCGGTGGTATAGTGGTTAGCACTGCTGCCTCACAGCACCAGAGACCTGGGGCGGGATTCTCCAATAATGGGGCTATGTCAAAACACAGGAGAAAGTCCAGAGTGATTCTCCCACCTGCAGAGGGCTAGCAGGTCCTCGGAGTGCTTCTTGCAGCTCTGGCTGTGGATACGGGGTCCTGCACTTCCAGTCGGGAGTCCGCGCATGGGCACGGCAGCGGCCTGCAGCGGTCAGCCTGTGGGACATGGCAGATTCGGACGCGGAGCGGCACCAAAAATGTAGGCCCCCCCCAAGATCGCGCGCACCCACGGATCGGTGCCGCCCGATCACCCGACTGGCTGTCCACGAGGACCCCCCCCCCCCCCGGTGAAGGATCCCACCGGCTTCCACTAGGGAAGCCGCAGACTGAGTCTGCAGCTGCCACTGGCCGTTCCTGGTTAGAATCATGCTGTTGGGAACTCGGGCAGTTACCCTTGGTGAATCACGGGGGGGGTGCCTCTGTCAATGGCCCCCTACCCGCACCGCGTAGACCACGAGCGCACGATTCACAGCAATTCTCCAGGGACCGGAGAATCGCGGGAACGGCGTCGGACCAGATTTCGCCGTTGACGCCCATACCCCGCGCCAATCGCGATTTCGGTGTGGAGGCTCGGAGAATCCAGCCCATGGGTTCAATTCCAACCTTGGGTCTCTGAAATCTCTGAAGGCCAAAGGGCAGATTAATAAGCTGGTAAAAAAGTCAAATGGGACACTTGCCTTTATCAATCGAGGCATAGATTACAAAAGCAGGGAGGTCATGATGGAGTTATATAAAACTTTGGTGAGGCCACCGTGTGCAATTCTGGTCGCCACATAATACGAAGGATGTAATTGCACAGGAGCAGGTGCAGATTACCCAGAATGTTGCCTGGGATGGAACATTTAAGTTATAAAGAGAGGTTGGATAGGCTTGGGTTGTCTTCTCTGGACTGGAGAAGACTGAGAGGTGAGCTGATTGAGGTGTACAAGATTATGAGGGGCACGGACAGTGTGGTTAGGGAGCAGCTGGTCTCCTTAGTTGAAGTGTCAGTTATGAGGGGAGACAAGTTCAAAGTGAAGGGTGGGAGGTTTAGGGTGGATTTGAGGAAAAGCTTTTTTACCCAGAGAGGAGAGGCGGGATGCCTCACGTTAAAAAGTACCTAGATGAGTACTTGGCATGCATTAACATTCAAGGCTATGACCAAGTGCTGGCAAGTGGGATTAGGTGAGCAAGTCAGGGCCTTTCATCCATGGTTGCAGACTCGATGGGCCAAAGGGCCTCTTCTGCACTGTAGTATTCTGTGACTGTGTGGAGTTTGCATGTTCTCCCAGCGTCTGCATGGATTTCCTCTGGGTGCCCCAGTTTCCTTCCACAATTCAAAGGTGTGCAGATTAGGTGATCAGGCATGATAAATTCACACTTGTTGTCCAAAAGGTTAAATGGGGTTTATGGGATTGGGTGAGGGTGTGGGCCTAAATAGGGTGCTCTTTCAGAGGGTTGGTGCAGACTCAATGGGCCGAATGGCCTCCTTCTGAACTGTAGGGATCCTGTGAACTCAATGAAGTGACCATTATGTTCAGATCACTATTTTGTGCCCAAATTAGTTAAATGAACAATTTTGAATTGGCTGATCCATCACTTTTTGGAAAAACAATTCTATTTCATTTACCATTAAAGCAAATTACTGCGGATGCTGGAATCTGAAACAAAAACAGAAAAAGCTGGACAATGGCAGCAGGTCTGCCAGCCTCTGTGGAGAGAGAAGGGAGCTAACATTTTGAGTCTGGATGACTCTTTGGCAAAGCTATTCCATTTATCTCGGTTACAGAAGCAGAAATCGTTACCTGTATGAAGGAGATTTTTTTTTCCTTGGAGACGTTATTCAGGTTGGTCAGGTATTCCCTGAATTCACTCACTTTGCCATGGAGGTTGTTGATCTGGCCATCCATCTCCGCAATTACACGCTTCTCTTCTCTGTCCAGATAGTCAAACAGTTCTCTTTCTTCACTTTCAATTCTTCTCCTCAGTGCATCGCTCTTCAACTTTATCTTAATTTTCTTTTGTTTTATTTCATCCTAGTGGAAGGAGAAATTAAGCAAATTGTAAGTAACACTGACATGGCAGATTCCGATACAGCCTCGTTCTGTTCGTCAAGTACCTGTCATGGCTTCCTGAAAGATGTCATTATTCTCTAGGATACCAATGATTTGCCTGAAGGTTTTGAAAGGAATCCATAAGGTAGATGAAGAGGAACATTTTCCTCTGTTGAGGAGTTTAGATAAAGAGAACATTGGGGGGAGGTCCCAAAAACAAAACCGTTGGGCAGCACGGTAGCACAGTGGTTAGCACAGTTGCTTCACAGCTCCAGGGTCCCAGGTTCGATTCCCGACTTGGGTCACTGTCTGTGCAGAGTCTGCACGTTCTCCCCATGTGTGCGTGGGTTTCCTCCATGTGCTCTGGTTTCCTCCCACAGACCAAAGATGTGCAGGTTAGGTGGATTGGCCATGCTAAATTGCCCTTAGTGTTCAAAACGATTGGGTGGGGTTACTGGGTTACAGGGAGGGTGGGGGTGTAGGCTTGGGTAGGGTCCAAGGGCCAGTGCAGACTCGATCGGCTGAATGGCCTCCTTCTGCACTGTAAATTCTATGAAAAGCACGTTCTGCCATTCAGTTAAAATCATGGATAATCTGTATCTTCACTCCATTTATCTGTCTTGTCTCTAGATTCCTTAATACCCTTCCTTAGAAAAACTCTATTGGTCTCAGATTTAAAATGATTTGTTAAGCCAGCATCTTCTGCTTTTTGTGTGGAAGATTACCACACTTTTATCATGTTCAGGGTTACTAGCCATGGCCAACAGCAGAAGCAGCGACTTTTTGGTAGTGATTGTGGAACCTCGAGGGGCGACAGCTGGAGGATCCTTCAGGGCTTGTGTTTCTCTTAAGTACAGACAAGGAAGGCAACAGAAAACCTCCTCATGTATTCTTTTCTCTAGTCAAGTTGCTCATTGAAATTGAAAATGGGAGGCTCTTATGGACAAGTGGAGAGGAAAGCAGGACTGTAAAACATGGAGAAATAAGCAAAGGACCTGCTCTTGGACAGATCACTACCAAACAATAATAATAATCACTTATTATTACAAGTAGGCTTCAATGAAGTTACTGTGAAAAGCCCCTAGTTGCCACATTCCGGCGCCTGTTCGGGAAGGCTGGTACCCACAGCAGCACGGGAATTGAACCCGCGCTGCTGCCTTGTTCTGCATTACAAATCATCCATTTAGCCCAGTGTGCTAAACCAACCACTACAACTTGGCTTCGTTGAAATCTGTTAGCCAGTTTCACACATTCATCTAATCTATCAATGTCTCTTTGTAATTTCCTTGTGTTTCTGGCAAATTTGAAAATATGGCACTCTTTGGTGTCACCCTAAGTTATTAATAAAATTGGTGAATATTTGAAGCCCCAACACAAATTCTTACAGGACATGACTAGTCACTTCCTTCTAAATCGCTATGGTTTCAGTCCCTGATTGCCCAATGACTGGAGTGCCTTAACAGAGACCTTTCCCCATTGAGCTTCTGTGACAGTTGCAGATGGCTTAAGTGCATCCATTAGCTCTTCTTCCCCTCCACACCCACCTTGAGGGAAATGGGGGCATCACGGTGGCATAGTGGTTAGCACTGCTGCCTCACAGCACCAAGGACCCGGGTTCAATTTCGGCCTCGGGTGACTGTGTGGAGTTTGCACATTCTCCCCGCGTCTGTGTGGGTTTCCTCCAAGTGCTCCGGTTTCCAAAGGATGTGCAGGTTAGCCGGATTAACAATGCTAAATTGGCCCTTAGTTTCCAAGGATGTGAAGCTAGGTGGGGTTACGGGGATAGGGCGGGGCATTGGCCTGGGTAGAGTGCTCTTTCAGAGGGTTGGTGCAGACCTCATGGGGCGATTGGCCTCCTTCTGTGCTTTAAGAATTCTATGGAATGCTATGGAAACTCTGGCATGTAGGAGGATCTGAAAGGGAGACTCATCTCACCACCAGCCAAACTATGCTTTTGTTCTTGTTTGAAAGTTCTGGCGATGAGGTATTCTGCCAAAGGGGTCTGGTTTAGCACAGTGGGCTAGACAGCTGGCTTGTAATGCAGAACAAAGCCAGCAGTGCGGGTTCAATTCCAGGCACCAGAATGTGGCGGCTGAATGTGACGACTAGGGGCTTTTCACAGTAACTTCATTGCAGCCATCTTGTGACAAGAAGCGATTATTGTATTATTGTTATATTAAAAATCATTTTGCCAGTTTATTCCATCTGACAGGATCCACTGTCTCCTTTTCCAACAGGGTCCTCAGAACATTGCACAAGCTTGGGGAATAACTGTTCCATGGTGCATTCTCCATGACAAAAGCTCTAATCAATAAAAGTCCACTTGCCAACCAATCAGCACCCTTTTCTCATGCAGTATGAATTGTTGTTCCCTTTGAAATTTGACATTCTGGCATCTGTCCTTATGTGCAAGATGGAAAATCTTCAACTGTATGTGTCTATTTTTCAACAACACTCAAATCCAAGTAAATTACATTTACTGATTCTCCTTTATCTACCCTCCTAGTTCATAGAAGTCATGGTGCTGAAGGAGGCCATTTGGCCCATTGTTTCCACACTGACCCTCCAAAGGAACTCCTTACTAAGGCATCCGCTCTATCCCCACCAAACCTTTTTGGACACTGAGAGGCAATTTATCATGGCCAATCTACCTAAGCTGAACATCTTTAGACTGTGGGAGGATGCCGGAGAACCTGGAGGAATCCAACGCAGACATGGGGAGAAAGTGCAATCTACTCACAGACAGTCACCCAAGGTCACTCAATGTCCTTAATGCAGCAATGCTAACCACTGTGCCACCATGCCGCCTCTAGTTACATCCTCAAAAAACTCTGAACAAAAATGTCAAATAGGGTTTCCCTTTTGTAAAACGATATTGATTTGTTCTAACCATACTATTGTTATGGGCCAGGGTTCAGAGAATCCCAAAATGTATCATGGAGTTCACCTGACCCACAACTTTTAATAGATTGTGGTATGGGGAGCACACGGCCCACTCTACAGGTGTGGGACAGCAGAAAATGGACCAGTGTTTTTTTAAAACAAAACAATGTTTATTCTATGAACTCAAGTTAACCTTTTTAAAACAAACAGTGAATATCTTAGCAACCAGTAAATCAAACACACACCCCAAAGAATACAACACTAAGTACTCTGTATGCCGTCCTTTTAACATCCAAAAGACTTAACAAACCTTCAAACAGGAGCACATTTGGGTTTACATTCAATACTGAGACCTTTTTACAATTCTGAATTCACAAAATGATCCATAGATAGTCTTTTGATGGCAGAGATCACAGCAGTGCAGCTCACTTTTAACTTCAGATTCAGCTCACTGAAAAACCCAGACACACCCAAGCTCTTTCTCAAACTAAAAGTAAAAAAGCAGAAGTGGAGCTGAGCTCCACCTACACTCTGACATCACTCCAGCAACATGAGCAGCCTCATTTCTTAAAGGTACATTTCTTAAACACCAATTTCTTAAAGGGTACTCTCACATGACACTATGCTTTTCTAAATATATTGTTAAGTATTTCTTAATAACAGATTCCAGAAGGAAGGCATGGTGGCGTAGTGGTTTGCAGTGCCGCCTCATGGCGCCAAGGACCCGGGTTCAATCCCAGCCCCGGGTCACTGTCTGTGTGGAGTTTGCACATTCTCCTCGTGTTTGCATGGGTCTCAACCCCACCACCCAAAGATGTGCCGGGTAGGTGGATTAGCCACGCTAAATTGCCCCTTAATTGGAAAAAAAAATTGGGTACTCTACATTTACTTTAAATTTTTTTTACAAAGAATAGATTCCAGAACTTTCTCAATGACTAATGTCAGGTTAGGTGACCTGTGGTTTCATGTTTTCTCACTCTCCTTTATTCAACAGCAGTGTTATATTTACTAACTTCCAATCTGCTGGAACCATTCCAGAATCTAGGGAATTTTAGAGTCATAGAGTCATTCAGCACAGAAACCGGCCCTTCGGCCCACTTTGTCTATGCTGTCCATCAAATGCCAATCTATATTAATCCCATTTACCAGCACTTGGTCCATAGTCTTCTCTGCCGTGACAACTTAAGTGCTCGTCCAGATGCTTCTTAAATGTTGGGAGAGTATCTGCCTCCACCACCCCCTCAGGCAGCACGTTCCTTATTTCCTGGGTGAAAAAATATTATCCCAGGTCCCCTCCAAACCACTTACCTTAAACCTATGCTCTCTGGTCTGAGACACAGGGGGAAAATAGTCTTACGATCTATCCTATCTATGTCTCTGATAATTTTGTATACCTCAATCAGCTCCCCTACCAGCCTCCTCTGCTCCAGGGAAAACAAATCCAGCCAATCAAGTCTCTCCTCATAGCTGAAACTTTCCATCCCAGACAACATCTTGGTGAATCCCTGCACCCCCTCCAGTACAATCACGTCCTTCCGATGGTGTGGCGACCAGAACTGCACACAATATTCCATCTGTGGCCTAACCAATATTTTATAAAGTTGGACCAAGATCTCCCTGCTCCTATATTCCCATCTAATGAAGACACGCATTCTGTGTGCCTTCTTCACCTCCTTATCTACCTGTGCTGCCACTTAAGGGATCCATGGACTTATACACCAAAATCCCTTTGTTCCTCACTTTTTGGAAAACCTTAGTCAGCCCACTAGAACATAGAACATAGAACAGTACAGCACAGAACAGGCCCTTCGGCCCTCAATGTTGTGCCGAGCCATGATCACCCTACTCAAACCCTCGTATCCACCCTATACCTGTAACCCAACAACCCCCCCCTTAACCTTACTTTTATTAGGACACTACGGGCAATTTAGCATGGCCAATCCACCTAACCCGCACATCTTTGGACTGTGGGAGGAAACCGGAGCACCCGGAGGAAACCCACGCACACTGGAGGAGGACGTGCAGACTCCACACAGACAGTGACCCAGCCGGGAATCGAACCTGGGACCCTGGAGCTGTGAAGCATTTATGCTAACCACCATGCTACCCTGCTGCCCTTTTTTAAATAATACTACCTCTGCACCTATCTCTTTTTGAACCAGAGGACGTAGTCCATCAGGTCCTGAGGGCTTGTCCACTGAATTTCTCCAGGACTTTTTCTCTGCTGATATCAATTACCTTAATTTCTTCACTCTTACTGGCCTCTAGGTTATCATTTACTTCTGGTATGTAACTTGTGCCTTGTACTGTGAAGTCAGACGAAAAGGGCGAGATTCTCTGACCCTCTCTGAACCCCCTGCGCATGCGCAGGAAATACGCTGGCCAGTCTGTGCATGTGCGGAACCACACCGGCAGTTCTGCGCATGCATCAACTCGCGCTGGCCCTTCGGCGCCATTTGGCGTGGCGCCAACCCCTCTGGCGCCAGCCTAGCCCCCGGAAGTGCGGATGATTCCACACCTCCGGTTGGCCCGATGCCGGAGTGGTTTGCGCCGCTCTTGGCGCCAGCGTTGGGCCATCCAGCCAGCTGCGGGAGAATCCTGCCCAAAATGTTTGTTTAATGTCTGCCATTTCTTCAATCTACATCATAATTTATCCTCTTCTGAGGAATCAATATTTACTTTAGCTACTCTCCTTTTTATTTCCTCGTGAAAGTTCTTACAATCTGTTTTTACATTTCTACTGGTTTACTCTCATATTCTATTTCTCCCTTTTGTCATCTTTGTGGGGATCCTTTGCTGGTTTCTAAAATGTCCCCAATCCTCAGACTTACTATTACTCTTTGCAACTTTATCAGCATCTTCTTGATGGTCATGGTAAAGTGACTGAACAGGTTGATAATCAATCTCCAAATTGTTCTCATACATATTGGTGGCCTGCAGCAAGAGTGGGAGAGATTTCTGGTCCCCCCTCTTCCATCACTATCCATAGCTCCAGGCTACACTGTGTAAAGGTTCACGTTACCATAGCAACTCGGGCTTCCTTAGTGAACTGCAACACACGCACTGAGGGAGTCCTGCACTGTTGTAGGTGCTCTCTTTTGGTGGCATGTTAAAGGAAAACCTTGTTTACCCTCTCAAATAGATGCAAAAGATCCCAAGACACTATTCCAAAGAACAGCAAGTGACCCAATGACCTAACCAATATTCATCTCTCTATCACCACTAATTATCTATTGCTGTTTTTGGGATCTTGCTATGTGCAAATTGCCTGCGGTGCTTTCTACATTACAGCAGTCACTAATAGGAGCCGCCTACCTTCGTTTTCTGCTTTTCTCTCTGAAGGTCTCCAAGAGAAGCCTGTGCAACATCTATGTTGTTCCTGATCATTTCTGTTTGATTGTTGAAGATATGCTGAAATAGAATCACTTTGTTACTTCAATCATCCATCAATTTAAAAATGTGCAGATATCACACTGACATCGCCAGAGTTATGGATCCAAAAGCTCATGGGAAATGTTTAGATTTAGAAGAAAAACCTAGAGAGGAGTTAGCAGAGTCACCAATAAGGGTGATGGGGCATGTCCTGGGAGCAATAGTCCAATTAACATCAGTGGCAGGAAAAAAATGGAATCCCGACTAAAGGAGGAATTGGGGGACAAAAGTCTAGAAATCAATATACGTGAATGAATAATCAGCAAAGATTTCAAAAATTGAAGTCCTGTTTGTGCTTGGAGCAAAGGTGATACAGCAGAGATCTGATAGAGATGTACAAAGTTATGACAGGTTTATAGATGGTTGACAAAAAACTTGTCATTAGCTGCAAATACAAGGACTAAGGGACACAGATTTAAAGACAAAATATGCAGGGGAAAATAATATTTTTACACAGTTAGTGGTAATTACCTGGAACCCATTGCCCACAAGGATGATAAACGTGGAGGCAATAAATTATTTCAAAAATAAGTTGTATTGGGTACTTGATGGAAATAAACTTGCAGAGTCACATGGTTAGAGTTCGGGGAAATGGAACTGACTGGTGTCCTCTACAGAGAGTCGGCATGGATTCGATGGAGAGCAGAGCCGAGGAGATACAATAGTGCAAGAAAGAGTGAGACTGAGAGTGAAGAATGAGAAAGAGTAAGAATCTAAGCGGAGCTGAGGAAATAAAAAGGCACCAGAAAGAGTGAGAGTAAAAGCGAAGCCGGGGAGCTTGTAAGGAACACTAACCATAGGGAAGTAAAGTTAAATCAAGTCAAAGTGAAATAAAATAATAAAGTAAACAAAATAAGATAAAGTTAGCATAAGTGTAGTAAAGTTAAGTTACTCATAATTTATTCTATTCATTCTACTTACGCTAAGTATAATAGTTGTTAGAGTTACGGAATGGTAAGTCAGCTTTGCCAAGGGGAGTGTGCATCCTGCGGTATGTGTGAAGTTGTGGACACATCACGTGTGAACAGCTGCACAAGTTGAGCTCCGGGTTTCGGAACATGAGAAATGGGCAGATTCACTGATGTGCATCCGCAAGGCAGAGGATTGTGAGGATAGCATGTTTAGGGAGGCAATCACATTGCAGGTTAGACGTGTTCAGCCATGGAGGAAATGGGTGACCACACAGCACTCTAAGACAACTAGGCAGTTAGCACAGGCAGCCCAGCCTATTCCTCTTGTTAATTGGTTTCGCATTTCGGAAGCTGATGTGGGCGATGGCTCCTCAGGGGAATGCAGCCAGAGCCTAGCCTGTGCCACCACAGTCAGGGGAGGAAGAAGAATGCAAGAGAAATAGTGATAGGGGATTCCAAAGTCAGGAGATCAGGCATTCCTGTTTTGGTGGGTTTAAACTAGCTTATCAGGTGGGTGGAACCTGAGGCGTGGCCCAAATTAGAAGGCAGTAAGCATGACTCCAGGATGGTGTGTTGCCCCTCTGATGCCACGCCGAGGATGTCACCGTCATCCTTCAAGGGGAGGGGGAGGAGCCAGACATTGTGGTCCACATTGGTACCATTGCCATAGGTAGGAAGAGGGATGAAGTCCTGAACGTGGATTTCAGGGAATTAGGAAAGAAATTCAAAAGCAGGACCTCAAAAGCAGTAATCTTGGGATTACTCCCAGTTCCACTTGCTTCTGAGCTTAGGAATAGGAGGACTGATCGATTATATATGTGGCTGGAGAAATGGTGTAGAAGGGAGGGCACAGATTTCTGAGGCACGAAGACTGGTTCTGGAGCAGGTGGAATGTGTACAAGGTGGATGAGTTACATCTTGACAAGACTGGCACTGATATACTGCAGGGAGGTTTGCTAGTGCTGTTCATTTCATAGAATTTACAGTGCAGAAGGAGGCCATTCGGTCCATCGAGTCTGCACCGGCTCTTGGAAAGAGCACCCTACCCAAGGTTAACACCTCCACTCTATCCCCATAACCCAGTAACCCCACCCAACACTAAGGGCAATTTTGGACACTAAGGGCAATTTATCATGTCCAATCCACCTATGGGTGGGTTTAAACTAGGGCGCTCTACCTGAATGCAGCATTCATAACAAGGTGGGTGATCTAAAGGCACAAATTGATGTTAACAGTATAATATAATTGACATTATGGAAACATGATGTACTGGAGAATTTGTGTGGTGAGCACCAGATAGTGTCCCAAGGGCCTCTTCACTAAAGTGCCCACTGAGGTGAGTGTCACTGAGATGGTGGAGGGTGTTGGAGACAGCTGGACAGGAAATCGGTGTCATCCTCGGACTTGAGCTCTGGGGGTGTCCTGTGTCTCGGACATATGGGTCTCCACTGTGTCGGTATTCCTACATTCCTGAATTCTTGAATCACCTATCTGTTTGTTTGTGTTTAAAGTGATTTCTTTATGCTTTTATGTTTTATGCTTTTTTTCTCATAAGTTCGATTCTTTTATGTATCGTTTGATATTTCATTTCTAAAATTTTGATTCAGTTCTTAATCAAGTGGATTTAAGTGAATAATTTGCAATCAATCGTATTTCGATACTTCCAACCAACCGGACGATCGACTCTTATTAGAAGCAAGGCCGGCCCAAGGTACCGGCAACTCGGGCAGTCGCCCGGGGCGCCATGTGCTAGGGGGCGCCAGAGACTCGGGTCCCGCGCATGCGCAGTTGGGCCGGTGCCAACCAGCGCATGTGCGGTGGCCGCCCTCCCCCAGGGCGACCCCCTCCGCCCCCGCCCCCCCCCCGCTCCCGCCCCTGCCCCCTCTGCCCCCCTCGCCCCCGCCCCCTCTGCCCCCCCCGCTCCCGCCCCCTCCGCCCCCCCGGCCTCGGCCCCCCCACCCCCACCCCCCGGCCTCGCCCCCCCCCCCGGCCTCGGCCCCCCCACCCCCCGGCCTCGGCCCCCCCCCCGGCCTCAGCCACCCCCCCGGCCTCGGCCCCCCCCCCGCCTCGGCCCCCCCCTGGCCTCGGCCCCCCCCCGCCTCGGCCCCCCCCGCCTCAGGCCCCCCCCGCCTCAGGCCCCCCCCCCGCCTCAGGCCCCCCCCCCGCCTCGGGCCCCCCCGCCTCGCCCCCCCCGCCTCGGCCCCCCCGTCTCGGCCCACCCCCCCGCCTCGGCCCGCCCCCCCCCGCCTCGGCCCCCCCCCCGCCTCGGCCCCCCCCCCCCCGCCCCCACCTCCGGCCCCCGGCCCCCCCGGCTCCCGGCCCCCCCCGGCCCCCCCCCCCGGCCCTCCCGGCCCCCCCGGCCCCCGGCATCCCCGGCCCCCCGCCCCCAGGTATAATTAAGGAAATTCCATGTTTTCAACAAGAGTGTGTGAATTTAAAGATAAAGTTACAATTCGTGATTTGAGATGGTCGGCAACTTCAAAGGATATCAAGCAGTAATCTTGATTCAGCCGGTACATCGGTCCAGGGCCCGGAGAGCCAAGAAGGGGCCCGTGAATCTCTGAAGGGCCCTTAAAAATTATAATTAATTAGATAAATATATCTCCAACTTCTTTCCTGAGATTTGTATTCTAACTTAATAAAATATAATTGTTTTTAAAAAGAGCAATACCAAATAAAAATGCAATAAAGAAACAAACAAATAATCACTCAGTGTATGAAGGAACGAAGCAGTGTTAAACGGATGTGAAAAGGAGTGGGGGGGGGCTGGTTCACCCGGGTCGGACATAGTTGGAAATCCACGTTTTCAGCAAGAGTGTGTGAATTTAAAGATAAAGTTACAGTTCGTGATTTGAGATGGTCGGCAACTTGTAAGGATATCAAGCAGTACATAGGGTCGTGAGGTCACCGAAAAGGAGAAGCAGTACCTTTGACCGTGAATCATGAGGTCAAAGATATTGAAGTGATAAGCCATGATCGGTAAACTCAAAGGGTTGCGACTTGTAACACTACACTGGTATCAAACTGGACATGTTAACTTTGGTCGTGGGACCATTCTTAATGTCTTACTGTAGTCGGCCCAAACTTCTAAGTTTCAACAGTTGTCTCAGTTGCTTGCTGGTGTGAACACTGGACAGTGGATTGTCTCCTCTTCTGAAGCTGCATGGGCCACAGTAATATTGACTAATGAACATAGCCTATTGAAGTGTAAGTAAGTTATTTTATATTTTTTATCAAGTAGGGGTTTATCTGGAATTCCTTCAAGTTATTCTTGCAATCATCAATATTCATTTTTCCCAATGTGGGCTATTTTTAATTAAGTTTTTATTTCAGGAATATTACCCCTACCAGCATGGAAAAGAAAAAGCATAAATCTGGCTCACTAAAACGCAAAGAACAAAAAGAAGCAGAAAGGAAGGAATCAGCCAAGCGATGCAGGCCTATTACAGAGTTTATAATACCACAAGCACAATCCATATCAATATCCAGTTCTGCAACAAATAATCAAGAAGCAAGAAACAATGCTCATGGTGATGATGCAATGACATGCGAGTTACAAGAACAGAGAAGAGCTATGTCGGGACAAATACAAGTGCATCCATTACTAATCAACCCAGGCCCAATATTTCTTCTGGCTTCCTTGTTCCGGCATCTGTACTGCCTGTAGTTGCAACATCTGAACACATAGCTTCAACTAGTGACAGGGAATCAGATATTCCTTCAAGCATAAATGACTTGGTTTCTGAAGCACATCCTGTAAATGAACCTACGCAAGAAAATGAAAGATCAATTACTGGAATCTTCCAATATCCATCACAAGCAAAGCTAAAACAGTTTTTTGCTGAACATCCACTTCAGCCACTTGATGATCTGCCATTTGATGCTCGTTTGTATGAGAGGAAAATTATGAATGACTCAGTCCCAAGAAAATGGCCAACATATAACAAAGAAAATAGATGCTTATATTGTTCATACTGCTTAGCCTTTGAGTTTCCCAACACTTGTAATCCATCACCCTTTGTACGTGGCTTTAGTGACTACAGGCGTATTAGCCAGAGCTTGACTTTACATGAATCGACAACAACACATGTCAGAAATGCTCAGCAATATATCAGTGTGGTTAATGATGGCACCTTAGATAAATTTTTTGCAGCATCACTAATTAAAAGGAAAGAAGAAGTATTGAAGCAGAGAAGTATTGTCATGAGGATTATAGACATCATAAAGATGTTAGGCAAGCAAGCACTTCCTTTTCGAAGTCACAGAAATGAATCGGCCTACACTCTAGATAATGAGGTTCTGAATCATGGCAATTTTTTAGCTACAGTGCAGTTGATGGCAAAATATGACCCCATTATGGCAGCTCACGTTTCTGCAGTGCAAAACAAGTCTAAACAAAGAATCAAATGATTAGAGCAACAAGGAAAGGCTCAAAGTAAAGGCCGTGGTGGACTTGTTACATACCTAAGTAAAACAAATATAAACATGTTAATCAAAATTATGAAGAATATGATACAAGAAAGAATTAGTCATGAAGTTTCTCAAGCAAAATATTATTCTATTCAGGTTGATTCAACACAAGATAATTCATCCATTGATCAGTTTAGCATTATTATTCGGTATGTGCTTAAAGGTATTATCTGTGAGCGACTACTTTCAGTTGTGCCAAGTAATGATGGTGCAGGACAGGGACTTTTTGATCTATTGATTGAAACATTACAGCATCTTAAAATTGACCCCAAAAAATGTTTATCTGATAGCACAGATGGCGCTGCAAGCTACCATGGCCAGTATAATGGTTTACAAAGTAAAATTGCTGATGTGGCTGATCAACATGTTCATATATGGTGCTATGCCCATGTCTTGAATTTGGTGATAACTGAAACAACAAAATGTTGTGTGCCTGCAGTTTCTTTTTTCAATTTGCTCCAGAATATAGCAACTTTTGTGAAAGCATCATACAAGAGAATGGCTGTATGGATAGAAGTTGTTGGAAAACATCTAGGACAAGAAAAAATGAAACAATTAAGCTAATTGGTGAGACCAGATGGTCAGGAAAATCCAATGCAGCAAAAACTATATTTGGACGTTTTGATGATGCCGCTGCCAGTACTTTCGTAAATCTATTCACATGCTTATCAATGATACAAGATTCAGAAAAGTTTGATGCAAAAACAAAACATGAAGCAAATGTTTTACTTCAAAGTCTTCTAAAGTTTGAAACCATATTGACAGCATTTACTTACTTGTATATATTTGAAACTACAACCCCGTTATCAAGTTATCTACAGACAAGTGGTTTAGATATGTTTACTGCATGGAGTTTGGTAGATTCAGCTACAACAAAGTTGAAAGAACAGACAAGAACATTTGATAACTTTCACAGCAAGGCTTTGAACTGGCCATGGTAGCTTGCAGCGCCGTCTGTGCTATCAGATAACATTTTTGGGGTCAATTTTAAGATGCTGTAATGTTTCAATCAATAGATCAAAAAGTCCCTGTCCTGCACCATCATTACTTGGCACAAATAAATGTAATGACAGGATTTCACAGATGAATATGGATGAAAATCAAACATTGGAAATTGATGGGTTGGAAACAGCATTGCCAGTTAAGAGGCAGAGGAAGAAGAAAAGAATAGCAGATGAGCTTATTGATGATGAAAGAAATTCCTCAGATTCTCTCGCTGATTTTGGAGTAAATGTGTTTAACCTGATAATGGATCGCATTGTCCAGTCACTGGAATCACGCTTTGTACAACACAAACAGTTGTATAAAGATTTGTCCTGCTTGGACCCAGCAAAGTTTAAAACTATTGCAGAGAAGGGCCTTGAAGATGAAGCATTGGAAGGTATTATTAAGCTGTTTCCACAAATCAACAAAGATCAGGTAATATTGGAATTGTTTTCTTTTGCTTCAAACTTTGATGTATTAAAGCTATTGCTTAATGATGGTGAGAATATGGATTCCAGTTGCAACAATTGTAAAATTTGCAGCACTTGCCCATCGTGTGTACTAAAAATTCTGGCATCCAACAGACTTCATGACAAGGCATATGATAACCTTTATGAAGTTTATAAAGTCATCTGCACACTATCAGTTACTCAAGTCCAATGTGAGAGGACATTTTCAAAGCTAAAGATCATAAAGACAAGGTTAAGAAATTCGCTGTCTGAGGAGAATTTGGAATCATACATGTTGCTATCCATTGAAAAGGAATTGTTAGATGAATTGGATGCAGAAGCAATTATTGACAGATTCGCACAATCATCTAGCGAACACAAATGATTGCTCTTAATATAGTGGACTGCATGCAATGCTCTATTGTGCTTTTGAACTACCTGTTAATGTGCAAATTGTGCAGTAAACTATTTAAAAATATCAACCAATTACTTAAAATTAAAATAAATAAATTAAAAATTAAATTATAACATTCTGTATTTACATTTGGTATCTACTGCCAGTAATATGTACTGTACATGTACACTGTAATTACTAAGAAATGCACATTTTTTCCACAAAAATTTTAATTGTACCCTTTTTCCATATGTATTTTTTGAAAATTTTATTTATTCGTTATGAAAATTAAATGATAGCATTGTAGTTGTGGGTGGACCCCCTTTGTCTCCTGGCAACCAATATTTTTAGACCCAGTCCGCCACTGGTGGGGTTACTGGGTTATGGGGTTATGGGGATGGGGTGGAGGTGTTGACCTTGGGTAGGGTGCTCTTTCCAAGAGCCAGTGCAGACTCGATGGGCCAAATGGCCTCCTTCTGCACTGTAAAATCTATGAAACCTATGTTGTACCATGCCTCTGTAAGCTCGGCACACGAGCAGTTGCGTGGCTCTGCCCCTAGGGGGAGGTGTACTGGGAATGTACGGAAGTTTGTACTGGGCTCCACCCTTGGCTCCGCCCATGACTCCTCCCCCACAATGGTTGTATAAAGCTTGGTAGTCGGAGCCTGCCTGCCAGTTCATCTAGAGTTCATCTCGTCACAGGCAGGCTCTGTTGTAAGACGATTAAAACCACTGTTCACTTCTAACCACGTGTCGCGTGAATTGATGGTCTCATCAATTTAATCATCTTAAAAAAAAGTAAGGAACGACTATGGAATCAGCCCTCAAGCCTGATCGACTGGAACTCGACCCACAGGATGCAGAGGCGAAATAAATCTTTTCACATTGGCTCCGATGTTTTAAGGCCTACTTCGCTGAAGCAAGTACCACAGAAATGACGGAGGAGCAGAAACTCAGCCTACTGCACGCAAGGGTGAGCCATCGTATATCTACTCAGCTAAACTGTACCGGCTCATATACAGAGGCCCTGGCCCTACTCGATAGAATGTACGTGAGGCCTGTCAATGAGGTTTACACGTTTTTACTACTCGCCGCCAGCGCCCCACAGAATTGCTAGAAGAATTTCTAAGAGACTTAAAAGCCTTATCCCGGGACTGTAATTACCAGGCAGTAAATGCTGCTGAACATAGAGAACTTGCTGTCTGCAATGTCTTTGTTGCAGGCCTTAGATTGAATTACGTGCTCCAGCAACTGCTGGAGAAAGGGGATCAAAATTTAGAAGAAACTGTTGAACTCGCTACAACTATGGAGGTCTCATTTTGTAGCCTCACCTCGTTTCCTGCGGACTTCGTGACCCCGTCATGGGCCCCCGACCAGCGACTCCCCCAGGCCTGCGCCACGCGGCCACCCAGCCACCATGCTGCCCCAGCCTGCCACTTTTGTGGCCAGTCCCAGCACCCGCGGTAGCACTGCCCGGCCCGCAATGCGACCTGTAGCAGCTGCGGGCGAAAAGGCCACTACGCCAGAGTGTGTCTGGCAAGGAAGGCCCCAGCCCCTAAACCTCCAGCGGCACAAAGCAACCGCTCTCCCCACTCGCAGGCCCGCAGGCCCCAGAACGCTGCGGCCTATACCCTGACTCCGCCCCCGCCCGCCACATGCGATCCATGGCGGCCTCCACCACGAGGCCGACCACGTGCGACTCCTGGGGGCCGCCATCTTGGATGCCATCTTCCTTGCCGCCCGCCATGTGCGATCATGGGGGCGGCCATCTTGGGCTCCATCCTCTTCAAACTTTGATTGAAGACTGCGACCTCTGTGGGCACTCATCGCGGGGCCATCCCAGCGCAGCCGACCGAGCCGCCGATGACCCGCAACTCAACGCAGTCACACTGGACCAATCGCGCCCAAAACATCTCCACAACTCTATGACGACGGTCCAAATCAACGGGTACAGTACACCGTGCCTTTTCGACTCCGGGAGCACCGAGAGCTTCGTACACCCAGATCTGGTAAGACGCCGTTCGCTCCCTGTTTTCCCTGCACAGCAAACTATCTCCCTCGCTTCAGGTTCCCACTCTGTCCATATCCAAGGATGCTTTGTCGCGACTTTAACGATCCAAGGCGCGAGTTACTCTAATTTTCAACTATACGTCCTGCTCGAACTCTACGCCCCACTCTTACTGGGACTCGATTTTCAGTGCAATCTCAAGAGTCGTGCCCACAGCTTCGGCGGACCTCTACCCCCACTCACTATCTGCAGCCCAGCCACGCTGCAAATCTCCCCCCCCCCCCCCTCCTCTCTTTGCCAATCTCACTCCGGACTGTAAATCCGTAGCCACTCACAGCAGGCGGTACAGCCTGCAGGACAGGGTGTTCATTCGAACTGAGGTCCAGAGGCTCCTACGTGAGGGGATCATAGAGGCCAGTAACAGTCCCTGGAGAGCTCAGGTGGTGGTCGTCAAGACCGGGGAAAAATTCCGCATGGTCGTAGACTATAGTCAGACTATTAATCGGTTTATGCTCCTCAACGCTAACCCCTTCCCCAGGATTGCAGACATGGTGAATCAGATCGCCCAGTATCGGATTTTCTCCACGGTGGATCTGAAGTCTGCATACCACCAACTCCCAATCCGCCCGGAGGACCGCCACTTCACGGCGTTCGAGGCCGATGGCCGTCTCTTCCATTTCCTCCGGGTTCCCTTTGGCATCACAAATGGGGTCTCGGTGTTCCAACGAGCAATGGACCGAATGGTGGACCAGTACGGGCTGCGGGCCACGTTTCCGTACTTGGATAACGTCACCATCTGCGGCTATAACCAGCAGGACCACGATGCCAACCTCAATCGATTTCTCCAGACGGCCCAGAAGCTTAATCTCACGTACAACAAGGAGAAATGCGTTTTCCGCACAACCAGACTGGCCATCCTTGGCTATGTCGTGGAAAACGGAGTCCATGCCCCGACCCGGACCGTATGCGCCCCCTCTTAGAACTCCCTCTCCCTCATTGTCCCAGGGCCCTCAAACGGTGCTTGGGGTTCTTTTCATATTATGCCCAGTGGGTCCCTCAATATGCGGACAAAGCCCGCCCACTCTTTAAGGCCACACTTTTTCCCCTGTCAGCCGAGGCCCGTCAGGCCTTCAACTGCATCAAGGAGGACATCGCCAAAGCTGCCATGCGGGCGGTGGATGAATCCACTCCATTCCAGGTTGAGAGCGACGCCTCAGAGGTAGCTCTAGCAGCCACACTAAATCAGGCAGGGAGACCAGTCGCATTTTTCTCCCGAACCCTCTCTGCTTCGTAACTTCGACACTCCTCAGTCGAGAAAGAAGCACAAGCCATTGTGGAGGCTATTCGTTACTGGAGGCACTACCTCGCAGGTAGGAGGTTCACCCTCATCACCGACCAAAGATCGGTTGTTTTCATGTTTGACAACTCGCAAAGGGGCAAAATTAAAAATGATAAAATTTTGAGGTGGAGGATCGAACTCTCCACCTACCAATACGATATTATGTATCGACCGGGGAAGCTCAACGAGCCCCCAGATGCCCTGTCCCACGGCATGTGCGCCAGCACATAGAGCGACCGCTTAAAAACCATCCACAATGACCTCTGCCACCTGGGGGTCACCCGGCTCGCCCACTACATTAAAGCCCGAAATCTGCCTTTCTCCACCGAGGAGGGAAAAGCGGTCACCAGGGATTGCCCGATCTGTGCGGAGTGCAAACCACACTTCTATAGACCAGACAGGGCCCACCTGATCAAGGCTTCTCGGCCCTTTGAACGCCTCGCTATCGATTTCAACGGGCCACTCCCCTCGATTAAGCGGAATGTGTACTTCCTAAATGTCATCGACGAGTTCTCCCGATTCCCTTTTGCTATCCCGTGCCCCGACATGACGTCCCACACAGTCATCAGGGCCCTGCATAGTATCTTCACCCTGTTTGGTTTCCCCAGCTATGTACACAGCAACCGGGGTTCGTCCTTCATGAGCGACGAGCTGCGTCAGTACCTGCTCGACAAGGGCATGGCCTCGAAACGGGCCGAATGGGTGATGGCCAGGGGCGAGCAGTCGATGGGTTATGGTTAGTTGACGGGGGAGTGGGGCAGGGTGCCCCCTGATCCGGCTGATTACGTGGAACGTGAGGGGGTTGAATGGGCCGGTTAAGCGGGCCCGGGTGTTTTCACATCTGAAGGGGCTGAAGGCGGATGTCGCCATGCTCCAGGAGACCCACCTGAAGGTGGCGGACCAGGTCCGTCTGAGGAAGGGGTGGGTGGGGCAGGTTTTCCACTCAGGGCTCGACTCGAAGAACCAGGGGGTGGCGATCCTGGTGGGGAAGAGGGTGGCGTTCGAGGCGGCTGAGGTGGTGTCAGACAAGGAGGGCAGATATATTATGGTGAAGGGTAGGCTGCAGGGAGAGAAGGTGGTGCTGGTTAATGTGTACGCCCCAAATTGGGATGATGCTGGTTTCATGAGGCGTATGTTGGGCCGCATTCCTGGCCTGGAGGTGGGGGCTTGATCATGGGGGGGGACTTCAATATGGTGCTGGATCCCCTACTGGATCGTTCTAGTTCAAGGACAGGCAGGAGGCCAGCGGCAGCCAAGGTATGGAGGGGGTTTATGGACCAGATGGGAGGAGTGGATCCCGTTCGGGAGGCCGAGGGCTCAGGAGTACTCCTTTTTCTCCCACGTGCACAGGGTTTATTCCCGTATTGATTTCTTTGTTCTGAGCAGGGGACTGGTCCCGAGGGTGGAGGAGGCCGAATATTTGGCTATCGCGATTTCGGACCATGCTCCTCATTGGGTGGATCTCGAGATGGGGAGGCGCGGGACCAGCGCCTGCTTTGGCGTCTGGATGTGGGGTTGTTAGCTGATGAGGAGGTGTGTAGGAGGGTTCGGGGATGTATCGAGAGGTACCTCGAGGTCAATGATACTGGGGAGGTCCAGGTGGGGATGGTGTGGGAGGCTCTGAAGGCAGTGATTAGGGGGGAGCTGATCTCCATCCGAGCCCAAAGGGAGAGGGGGGAGAGGAGGGAGAGGGAGAGACTGGTGGAGGAGCTGTTGAGTGTGGATAGGAGGTACGCGGAGGCCCCGGAGGAGGGATTGCTGGGGGAGCGGCGTAGCTTGCAGGCCAAGTTTGATTTACTGACCACCAGAAAGGCAGAGACACAGTGGAGGAAGGCGCAGGGAGCGGTCTACGAGTATGGAGAGAAGGCAAGCAGGATGCTGGCGCATCAGCTTCGCCAGCGGGACGCGGCTAGGGAGATTGGTGTAGTGAAGGATAGAGATGGGAATGTGGTGCAGAGGGGGGCAGAGGTCAATGAGGTTTTTAGGGACTTCTACAGGGAACTGTACCGGTCGGAGCCGCCAGTGGTGGGGGGGGGAATGGAGAATTTTTTGGACAGGCTCCAATTTCCAAGGGTGCAGGAGGAGCAGGTGGAGGGACTGGGGGCACCGATCGAGTTGGAGGAGCTGGTCAGTGGGATTGGTCGCATGCAGTCGGGGAAGGTGCCGGGACCGGATGGGTTCCCGGTTGAATTTTATAAGAAATATGCAGACCTGCTGGGCCCCCTGTTGGTCAGGACCTTTAACGAGGCATGGGAGGGGGGTGTTCTGCCCACGACGATGTCTCGGGCACTAATCTCCCTGATCCTGAAGGCCGACTTCACTGCTGAATGTAGACGCCAAGTTGCTGCCGAAGGTCTTGGCCACTCGAATAGAGGACTGTGTGCCGGGGGTGATACATGAAGATCAGACGGGTTTTGTGAAGGGGAGGCAGCTGAACACTAACGTGCGAAGGCTGCTAAATGTGATAATGATGCCGGCAGCAGAAGGAGAGGCGGAGATTGTGGTGGCATTGGATGCGGAGAAGGCCTTTGAGGGTTGAGTGGGGGTACTTGTGGGAGGTGTTAGAGAGGTTCGGGTTTGGGGTGGGGTTTATTAAATGGGTGAGGTTGCTGTACGAGGCCCCGATGGCGAGTGTAGCGGCAAATGGGAGGAGGTCCGAGTACTTCAGGCTCCACCGTGGGATGAGGCAGGGGTGCCCCCTGTCCCTCTTGCTTTTTGCGCTGGCAATAGAGCCTCTTGCCATGGCTCTCAGGGAGTCGGGGAGGTGGAGGGGTCTGGTGCGGGGTGGGGAGGAGCACCGAGTGTCGCTGTATGCGGATGACTTGCTGCTGTATGTAGCAGACCCGGTGGGGGGAATGCCGGAGGTGATGGAGATTCTTGCTGAGTTCGGGAGTTTCTCGGGCTGTAAATTGAACCAGGGCAAGAGTGAGCTGTTTGTTGTACACCCGGGAGATCAGGAGGAGGGGATTGGTAGGCTCCCGCTAAAGAGGGCAGTGAGGAGTTTTAGGTACCTGGGGGTTCAGGTGGCTAGGAGTTGGGGGACTCTGCACAAGCTTAATTTTACTAGGTTGGTGGACCAGATGGAGGAGGAATTTAAAAGGTGGGACATGCTGCCGTTGTCGTTGGAGGGTAGAGTACAGTCCGTTAAAATGACGGTGCTCCCGAGGTTTTTGTTTTTGTTTCATTGCCTCCCCATCTTCGTTCCGAGGGCCGTTTTTAGGAGGGTGAACAGCAGCATTCTGGGATTTGTCTGGGCGCACGGGACTCCGAGGGTAAGGAGGGTCTTTTTGGAGCGGGGCAGGGATAGAGGGGGGCTGGCGCTGCCCAACCTCTCTGGGTACTATTGGGTGGCTAATGTCTCGATGGTACGCAAGTGGGTAATGGAGGGGGAGGGGGCAGCATGGAAACGGATAGAGATGGCGTCCTGCGGAGGCACGAGCCTGAAGGCACTGGTAACGGCTCCGTTGCCGCTCCCTCCAACGAGGTACACCACGAGCCCGGTGGTGGCGGCTACCCTCAAGATTTGGAGGCAGTGGAGGCGACACAGGGGGGAAGTGGGGGGCTCGGTGGAGGCCCTGCTGCGGGGGAACCACCGGTTTGTCCCAGGGAACATGGATGGTGGGTTCCTGGGGTGGCACAGGGCGGGCATTAGGAAGTTGGGAGACCTGTTTATTGACGGGAGGTTCGCGAGCCTTGGTGAACTGGAGGAGAAGTTTGAGCTCCCCCCGGGGAATATGTTCAAGTACCTTCAGGTCAAGGCGTTTGCTAGGCGACAGGTGGAGGGGTTCCCTTTGCTGCCCCCGCGGGGGGTAAGGGATAGGGTGCTTTCAGGGGTGTGGGTCGGGGATGGGAAGGTGTCTGACATCTACCAGGTATTGCAGGAGGTGGGGGAGGTGTCGGTAGAGGAGCTGAAGGCTAAGTGGGAGGTGGAGCTGGGGGAGCAGATTGAGGAGGGGACATGGATGGACGCCCTGGAGAGGGTGAACTCCTCCTCTTCATGTGCGAGGCTTAGCCTCATCCAGTTCAAGGTGCTGCACCGGGCCCACATGTCCGGATCTGGGATGAGTAGGTTCTTTGGGGGCGAAGACAAGTGTGTCAGGTGCTCGGGGAGTCCAGCGACCCATGCCCATATGTTCTGGGCATGCCCGGCACTGGAGGAGTTCTGGAAGGGGGTGGCGGGGACGATGTCGAGGGTGGTGGGATCCAGGGTCAAGCCAGGTTGGGGACTCGCGATATTTGGGGTTGGGGTGGAGCCGGGAGTGCAGGTGGCGAAAGAGGCCGATGTCTTGGCCTTTGCGTCCCTAGTAGCCCGGCGGAGGATCTTGCTGCAGTGGAAAGATGCGAGACCTGCGAGTGTGGAGACCTGGATTAACGACATGGCAGGATTCATTCAGCTGGAGAGGGACAAATTCGCCCTGAGGGGGTCGGTACAAGGGTTCTTTAGGAGGTGGCAACCTTTCCTCGACTTTCTGGCTCAACGATAAGGTACTGGGTCAGCAGCAGCAGCAACCCAGGGGGAGGGGGGGAAAGGTGGGGGGGGGGTTTAGGGGGATAGTGTTTAAGTTAATTTGCTTATTGTTAATTTATTCTGTTGTTTATTGGGGTTGGGGGTGGTGGGGGGTTTGTTATATGCGGTGTTACGGGTGCCGGGGGGTGTTTATTATTATTATTGTTATTGTTATTATTATATTGTTTTGTTGATATATATTTTTCAAAAAATTTCAATAAAAATAATTTTTTTTTTAAAAAGGGCATGGCCTCGAGCAGGACTACCAGCTATAACCCCAGAGGGAACGGGCAGATGGAGAGGGAGAATGCGGCGGTCTGGAAGACCGTCCTACTGACCCTCCGGTCCAGGAATCTCCCGATCTCCCATTGGCAAGAAGTCCTCCCAGACGCGCTCCACGCTATTAGGTCCCTCTTGTGTACCGCCACCAATCAGACCCCTCACGAGCGGCTCTTTATCTTTTCCAGGGGCACTACCACGGGGGTTTCGCTCCCGGCATGGTTGAAGACACCGGGCCCAGTGCTCCTCAGGAAGCACGTCAGGGCGCACAAAACTGACCCGCTTGTGGAAAAAGTGCTCCTACTACACTCGAACCCCCAATACGCCTTCATAGAGTTCCCTGACGGCCGTCAGGACACCGTATCCCTCCGGGACCTAGCGCCGGCAGGATCAAACCCCACCACTACCACCGCCGAGGTACCCCTCACACTACATCCCACCCAACTCGCAGCGCCCCATGCCCCCGCGCCTACCAGTTCGCTACACATATTCCGCGCGCCCGCACCCGCAAGCTCCCAGCGCCCCCACTCCCCAGTCGAACCAGACGGGTACAAAGCTCGGACAGAATCACTCCCAGAGTCCGCCATCGTACCCCAACCGACCGTAATCATCCAGCCACCAGAAGAGACTGCAACCCTGTGCTCCGCCGATCACAACGGACACCTCGCCCACTGGACAGGCTCAATCTGTAAACCATCACCCCCGCCGGACTTGATTTTTTTACAGGGGGTGAATGTGGTGAATCATAATAGCATAATTCACACTATTATTACACATGTTGTACCATGCCTCTGTAAGCTCGGCACACGAGCAGTTGCACGGCTCTGCCCCTAGGGGGAGGTGTACTGGGAATGTACGGAAGTTTGTACTGGGCTCCACCCTTGGCTCCGCCCATGACTCCTCCCCCACTGGTTGTATAAAGCTTGGTAGTCGGTGCCTGCCTGCCAGTTCATCTAGAGTTCATCTCGTCACAGGCAGGCTCTGTTGTAAGACGATTAAAACCACTGTTCACTTCTAACCACGTGTCGCGTGAATTGATGGTCTCATCACGCTTAATATACTTGTAAAACAACTTATGATTTACAAATGCCACACAGTACGTTTCAAGGGTGCTGGTGGGGCTGGTGATGGAGAGGGTGCTGGACAAGGCCCCAGAGGTGGATAGGGTGCCTAAGGCAGAAATCGAGGGTGAGGGAGCTGCCATGGGCGATAATTGTGAGGCTCCATAAGTTTGTGGAGAAGGAGAAGATCCTGTGGTGTCCAGAGAGAATCAGAACTACAAATGGGAGGGGAACGGGGTCCGAATCTATCAGGAGATTGGAGCGGAGCTGGTGAAAAGGTGCGCCGGATTCAACAAGGCCAAAGAGGTTCTATACCTAAGGCAGATCCGGTTTGGGGTACAGTATCCGCCGAAACTGTGGGTGACTTATGAAAGCGATGAGTACTATTTTGAAACCCCAGAGGAGACCATAAACTGAGGGGGCGGGGCGGGGCGGGGGGGGGGGGGGGTGGTTACTGAATGTTGATGGGAGACGGAGGAGCCGGAGCAACAGAGATCGGAAGATGTGGGTATTGTGGGGGCCGGAGGGTGTGCGTTTTTATTCTTGGGTGGAGTGATTGTGTTGTTGTGATTGTTTGTTAAGGGGCAATACGGTTGTACAGGGGCAACTGCCCCCACCCCTGCCATTTGTAGTGTTTTTTTTGGAGGGGTGACCTGTGGTTTTGGATCTATCTTTGTTTGTTCGGGGGTGGGTGGGGTCCACAGGGAATCATTTGCACAGACCAAGGAGGGAAAGGTGAGGGGAGGGGTGGAGGGGTAGATAGGAAGAGCCTTTGGGCAGAAGCTACCACGCTGGCAGGAATGCTGGTGAACAGAAGTGAGGTGGGGGAGGTGGCCGCGGGGGTTAGCCAAGTGGGGGTGGGGGACTGATGGAGGAGTTCAGGGGGAAGGGTAGGGGGAGAGAGGGGAATGCGACCTGGCAGTGCTGGAGTAGGAGCGGGGTCATTGACACAGAAGGGAGCCATCTTGGATGGGCCCGGTATAGGTTGAAATTAAAGGAGGAAGTGTTGGAAGGGGAGGGTAGCGGACAGTAGAGGGGAATGGCGGCGCAAGTCTCCGGTAAGGTTCAAAACATGGAACATGCAGAGACTGAAAGGGCTGGTGAAAAGGGCTCGGGTCTCCGCACACTTGAGGTGTTTGAGGGTGGGAGTGGTCTATCTGCAGGAGACGCACCTCCAGGTGAAGGATCAGGTCAGGTTGAGGAAGGGAAGGTTGGGTCAGGTATTCCACTCGAGGTTTGATTCAAAGTCGCAGGGGGGTGGCCATCCTACTGAGTAAAAGGACGGGGTTTGTACGTGCATGGATTAATGTGCGTTACCTTGATAAGAAAAATGAGATTACACATTACCATTAAAAGAATCTAAATGGTGTTCAGAGCAGCGGGATCTCAGGCAATAGATACACAAACCACTAAAGTAGCAACGTTGGCCAACAGAGACATTAAAAAAAAAACAGGAACTTGGTTAATTTCTAAATGGATATAATTGGAAAAAAGGGAAGATTGTATCAAATCTTGGTTAGGCCACAATTAGAGTACAGCATTGGCAGTATGGTTCTGGTCACCATATTATTAACAAAAGATATGGAGACACTGGAGAGGCTGCAGAGAAGATTTCTAGGGTGATACCAGAAATGCATGGTCATACTGTCAGGAAAGCTTGAATAGGCCGAGTCCCTTTTCTCTGAGAAAGCGGAGGCTGAAGGATGGCATAATAGCAGTGGTTAGAATTCTATAAGATTTTAATAGTGGACTGAAAGAAATTGATTCCTCTCGTGGGACGTGCATTTAACTAGAAATTATCAATGTGAGATAGTCACTAAGAAATCCAGCAGAGAATTCAGAAGAAACTTCTTTAACTAAACTCACTGAAGCAGGGAATGGTCGAAGCTGATAGGTTAGATGTATTTAAAGGGAAGCTCAATGAGAATATGAAAGCGAAGGAAATAAATGGCTTTGCTGACAAAATTCAATGAAGGAAGACGGAATGAGGTTTTAGTGGGGTATAAATGCCAGTATGGAATGCTTGGCATAATGGTCCGTTTCAATGCTGTTTACATGTAGTAGCGGGTCTCTTAAAGGGGTGAGATTTTGAAGGATCTTGTGACCCAATTGGCCGGTTGGACCGGGAGCGGGCGGGGGTGGGGGAGGGGGGTGGGGTGGGGTTGGGGGGGGGGGGGGGGTGGGTGCGGCTGAGCGCAGACTTTCCTGGACAGAATTGATTCTGGAGCTGTACAAGCACTAGCTAGAGTAATTCTAATGGGTAGCACAGTGGGTAGCATAGTGGTTAGCACTGTTGCTTCACAACGGCAGAGACTGGGTTCGATTCCCGGCTTGGGTCACTGTCTGTGCGGAGTCTGCACGTTCTCCCCATGTCTGCGTGGGCTTCCTCCGGGTGCTCCGATTTCCTCCCACAAGTCCCAAAAGATGTGTTTGTTAGGTGAATTGGACATTCTGAATTCTCCCTCAGTGTACCCAATCAGGTGCCGGAATGTGGCGACTAGGGGATTTTCACAGTAACTTCATTGCAGTGTTAAAGTAAGCCTACTTGTGACACTAATAAAGATGATTATTTATCTATCTAGTAAGATTATTCTCAATAAATTGTTTGTTGTTGTTCAAACCTGGTGGTCACCAATTACAAAGATATTACAATATACTTTGCAATTCTAGGTGAAGCATCGGCTGAAAATCCTCACAGGAGGGAGCTAACACCCAGATCTAACATTTTTAGATTTGGTAATTCCTGTGATATGTGCTACCTTTCCAAAGGTGAGGATTTGGACTTTGATCAGTGGCATGGGATTTAGATTAAGATACAACCATTTGAATAAACGTAGTGAGTTCACCGGCAGCAAGATATTAACAAATACTTATTTTGATAGAACATACAAGCGGGAAAAAAAAGCAGCTGATTCATCAACCTTTCCCTGATCTCAATTTTTCTTTCCCCCATGACAACCTGAAAGAGGCAAAAAACA
Source organism: Scyliorhinus canicula (assembly GCF_902713615.1). Lineage (NCBI taxonomy): Eukaryota > Metazoa > Chordata > Chondrichthyes > Carcharhiniformes > Scyliorhinidae > Scyliorhinus > Scyliorhinus canicula. The sequence continues at coordinate 74,770,842 of NC_052163.1, read as the reverse complement.
TTTTTTTTCAAAAACCCCAAGCCAATAAGAAAACAATTACTCTGGAAAATTTCTCTTTGAACCTCTCAGGTTATCAAAACCAGTCCAGGAGATCACACGGGGGCGGTACAGCGGCATAGTGGTTAGCACCGCTGCCTCAAAGTGCCAGGGACCTGGGTTCAATTCCAGCCTTGGGTGACTGTGTGGAGTTTGCGCATTCTTCCCCCATGGTCCAAAGATGTGGAGTTACAGGACGAGGGGCCTGGATAGGGTGTTCTTTTGGAGGGCTGGTGCAGACTCAATGGGCCAAATGGCCTCCTACTGCATTGTAGGGATTCTATGAAGACCAAATGTTATTTATAAAACTGCTTAGTTTCTGTACAATGTTATCTCTGCTTCCGGAACTATTCTAACTTCCTCTTGCAGGTGGGAGGAGTGATAACGTGTGCTACATCAACTGGCAATGCATATAGATTGAAAAAAATGACAGTCTGATTATTAATATCCCATTCTTACCCTCAGTTCCTTCTCTCCCTCGCTGATCATCCCACAGTTGTGACCCTTGTGTTTCCCGATCAGAGTACAGAAGGTGCACACACACACTTTATCATCTTTACAGTAAATATTCAGTAGCTCCTGATGCTCTGTGCATCTCCACAGGGATTCACCTGCAGTGGGATCTGCAAGAAGATGGTTTTTAAACATAATTCCCTCAGTGGGATCTCTGAGATGTACAGGGTACATCGAACTTTCACATTCCAGACAGGTTTCCACGGCTCGGTGTGAGTTGCAGGTGTGTGAAAGCGAGCAGATTGAAGGATCTTCAGCTTTGTATTTCTGGATTATACTTGCAAGTTTGAAGTTCTTCTGCAGGTGTGGCCTCCTCCTGTACTCTGCCCTGCATTCAGGGCAGGGATAAGCTTCAAAAATGGCCTCGTCCCAGGTTTTCGTGATACAGACTTGACAGAAGCTGTGTTTGCAATTGAGTATAACCGGATCAGTGTAAATCTGTAGACAGATGGAACACATCAGCTCCTCATCTAACCACGCTTGAGGTGGAGCAGTCGCCATTTGTTTAACCAAGAATAGAAACTGAAAGTGACTTGCAAACATACGTTAGGAAACTGGTAACAACACAGATTCACTCAGTGATGGTGACCTGTGGTATTTTTCAAGATAAGTGCAGCTGGATCAAAACTGCATTGAAAAATAGATTTATTTTTTTTAAAAAATATTTTATTGAGGCATTTATATATTTACACATCAAACACAACAATGAAACAAAACAAGCCAACGGGGCTGCAAATAACCAAGCCAACTAGATACCTAAGACCAAGCTTGCTCCCCAGCTCCCCAACCTCCCCATTTTATCCTCCCTCTCCCCCCCCCCCCCCCCCCAACTCACTGTGACATCTTCACTCGATGAACATGTGCCATCTCTGGGCAAACCCCTCCACAGACCCTCTCAAGGCGAACTTTATCTTTTTCAGCCTAAGAAACTCTGCCAGGTCACTCACCCACGCCCCCGGTTTCGGGGGCGAGAAATAGATTTAATTTAAACTAATAAATGTAGGGTTTAATGCTCTAAACTCAAGTCGTCTGATGTGGTGAATCTTTTTTTAAAGATATTTTTATTCCCCTCCTTTTTCACAATTTTTCTCCCGAATTTACAGCCAACAACAATCAATAACCAACAACAAATATCTCAAACTCCATAACAGTAACAACGATCCCATCCTCCCACCATGCCCAGACATCAGCCCGCATATTAACATAAACAAATGACAAAGAAAAAAAGGAATCAGGGATTACCCATAGCCACCCTCAACATACACATCCCCCTCCCCCCCCAACCCACCCACCCATCCCCCCCCCCCAACTAATGTTCGATGTTATCCAGTTCTTGAAAGTGCATAATAAATAGTGCCCATGACTTGTAGAACCCCTCAGAGCTTCCCCTCAGTTCGAACTTAACCTTCTCAAGGGTCAAGTATTCCAACAGGTCCCCTCGCCACACCAGGGCACAGGGTGGAGAGGCCGCTCTCCATCCCAGCAGGATCCGCCTTCGGGCGATCAACGAGGTGAAGGCTATGATATCTGTCTCCGCACCCGTTTCCAACCCTGGCTGATCCGACACCCCGAATATGGCCTCCCAGGGACCCGGGTCCAGCTTCACGCACCACCTTGGAAATTACCCTAAACACCTCCTTCCAGTACTCCCCAATCTTTGGACAGGACCAAAACATATGAACGTGATTAGCAGCCCCCCCCCCCCCCCCCCCCCCACCCACCCCGGGCAACGTTCACACACATCTTCTACCCCTTCCAAGAATCGGCTCATCCTCGCCCTCGTGAGGTGTGCCCTGTACACCACCTTCAGCTGATCAGCCCCAACCTCGCACACGAGATGAAGGCATTCACTCTCCGGAGCACCTCACACCAGACCCCCTCCTCTATAACCTCTCTCAATTCTTCCTCCCACTTCGCTTTGATCTCCTCCAGTGGTGCCTTATCCTTTTCCAACATAGCTCCGTATACCGCTGACACTGTCCCCTTCTCCAGTCCACTTGCCGCCAGCACCTCCTCCAACAACGTGGAGGCCGGTTCCTCCGGGAAGCTCTGTATCTCTTTCCTGGCAAAGTCCCGAACCTGCATATACCTAAACATCTCCCTGCTCCAGCCCATACTTCGCTTCCAGCTCCCTCAATCCTGCAAATCGACCCCGAGGAAATAAATCTTTTAGAATCTTGACCCCCTTCTCTTTCCATTTCCAAAGCTTCCGTCCCACCTCCCTGGCTCAAATCTGTGGTTCTCCCGGATCGGCATTTCCCTCGACCCTGCCCCCAACCTGAAGTGTTGGGGAAACTGCCTCCAGATTTTCAATGAAGCTATTATTACCGGACTCCGAGTATTTCCCCGGAGCTATCGGGAGCGGCGCTGTTGTTAGTGCCTTCAGTCCTGACCCCCTGCACAAACTCTCCTCCATTCTGACCCACTGGGAATCAACCCCTCTGACCCAGCTCCGCACCTTCTCCACATTCGCCGCCCAGTAGTAGTACATCAGGTTCGGGAGGCTCAAACCCCCTGCCTGCCTTCCCCTCTGTAGCAGCACCTTCCTCATTCTGGCCACCTTCCCTCCCCATATAAACAAGGTAATCCTTCCTTCAATCTCCCTGAAAAAAGTCTTTGGCAGGAAAATCGGTAGGCATTGAAAAATAAACAGAAATCGCGGCAATACATTCATTTTAACCGCCTGCACCCGACCCACCAGTGACAGAGGGAGACCATCCCACCTCGTCAGGTCGGCTTTCACTCTCCCCACCAAACTAGTGATGTTGTATCTGCGAAGCCTTCCCCACTCCCGGGCAACCTGCACCCCCAAATACCTAAAGTGAGTCCCTGCTCTACAGAATGGCAGCCCCACCACCCCTGCCCCCACCCCCGGTTGAGACGCCACGAAATACTCACTCTTGTCCAAGTTCAGCTTGTACCCAGAGAAAGACCCAAATACCTGCAGCAACTCCAATATTCCTCCTATCGACGCACTCGGCTCCGACACATACATCAGCAAGTCGTCGGCATACAAGGGCACCCTATGCTCTATCCCCCCCCCCCCGCGCTATTCCTTTCCATGCTCCCGAACTTCTTAATGCGATGGCCAACGGCTCAATCGCAAGCGCAAACAGCAGGGGGGACATAGGACATCCCTGCCTCGTCCCACGGTGGAGAGGAAACTATCTCGAACTGATATTGTTCGTGCGGACACTCGCCTTCGGCTGCTTATATAATAACTTTACCTAGTTCACAAATCGTGGTCCAATCCCAAGCCGTTCCAGCACTGTCATCAGGTACCCCCATTCCACTCGATCAAACGCCTTCTCGGCGTCCAGTGCCACCACCACCTCTGTTTCCTTCCCTTCTGCCGGTGCCATAACGACGTTCAAAACCCTCCTAATGTTCGAAAAAAGCTGCCTCCCTATCACGAACCCTGTCTGATCCTCACCTATCATCTTCGGGAGGCACCCCTCCAGCCTTCCCGCCAGTACCTTCGCCAATACCTTTGCGTCCACATTCAGAAGTGATATGGGCCTATATGACCCACACTCCATCGGATCCTTATCCTTTTTAAGCAACCACTGTTGCCTGCCCCAAGGTTTGCGGCAGCACTCCCTTCCCTATCGCCTCTCCAAACATCCCTACCATCAGGGGTGCCAACTTATCCTTAAATTTTTTACAATATTCCACCGGAAACCCATCCGACCATGCCACCTTCCCCGACTGCATCCTCCCAATCGCATCTTTTATCTCCTGTTCCAGTATTGCTCCACATTCAGAAGTGATAGCCTTGTCTCCCTCCCCTAGCCTCGGGTACTCCAACCCATCCAGAAATCCAGAAATTCCAGCATCTCACGGTCTCCCCCTGGTGGCTCTGACCTGTACAACCGCTCGTAGAATTCCTCAAAAACCTTGTTAATCAGCTCCGGAGCCACCACCAACTTCCCGGCCCTATCCCTTACCTGAAGAATTTCCCTTGCCGCTGCCTCCCTCCGGAGCCGACCTGCTAACATGCCTTGTCTCCATGTTCATAAACTGCACCCCTTGCTCGCCTCAGTTGGCGCACCACCTTCCTGGTGGATAGTCGATTGAAGCTCGCCTGTAGTTCCTTCCTCTTTCCCAGCATCGCTGGGTCCCCATCCTCCGCATAACTCCTATCTGCCTCCAACATCTCATCTATTAGCCTCTGCTGCTCCAACCTCTCCTCTTTGTCCACCCTGGCCTTAAACTAAATTACCTCATCCCTCACTACCGCCTTTAGAGCCTCCCAGACGACTGCCATTGACACCTCACCCGTACAGTTGAATCTTACATATTCCTTAATTACCTTTTCAAGAACATATCGACCCAATGTGGCATGCGATCTGACACAGCAATTGCAGAGTATTTCGACCCATTGACTCCAGCCAGCAAAGCCTTTCCCACCACAAAAAAGTCAATCTGCGAGTATACCCTATGGACTGCTGAGAAAAACGAGCACTCCCATTCCCCTGGGTGCAGGAACCTCCAAGGGTCCACCCCTCCCATTTCCACCATTAGCCCAGCTAGCGCCTTTGCCCCCCCTGATGGGACCAGCGAGCGCGGCCGTGATCTGTCCAACCTTGGCCCCTGCACCAGGTTCCAGTCCCCCCCCCCTACAATCAGCTCATGTGTGTCCAAGTCAGGAATGGCTCCAAACACCTTCCTCGCAAATCCCAGCCTCCCCGGACAGGCGCCGGAATGTGGCGACTAGGGGCTTTTCACAGTAACTTCATTGAAGCCTACTCGTGACAATAAGCGATTTTCATTTCATTTCATTTCATTCCAGTTGGGACCGTATACACTTACCAGCGCCACTAAGCTCTTGTCCAGCGCCCCGGCCACAATCACATATCTACCCCCCTGATCTGCCACTACCTTCTCCATCTGGAAGCGTACCCTTTTGCTGACCAACACTGCTACCCCTCGAGCCCTTCCATCAAACCCAGAGTGAAACACTTGGCTAACCCAACCCTTTTTAAGTCTCACCTGGTCCTTCATCCTCAAGTGAATCTCCTGCAGCATTGCCACATCGGTTTTCAGACTTTTAAGATGTGCAAGCACCCTTGACCTCTTGACCGGACCTCCTAGCCCTCTCACGTTCCACGTAACTATCCTTACTTGGGGTCTCTCCCCCCCCCCCCCACCTTTCTTATCCACCATCACCATACCGCCGGGTCCTGCCCCATAAGCCTGACCCGCCCCTGTCCATTGTTAACATCGAACCCCTGCCCCCCTCCCGAAACCCCCCCCCCACCTTTCTGCCAGAAACAACATCCCCCAGCATCCAACCCTCCCTCCCACCCTCTTGCTCGCCTCGTAGGCCCATTGACGCCTGCTATCCAGGCTCCAATGTCCGCAGCCTTCCTCTCCTCTCACCTCCGTTCACTAGCTGACTGACTTTAGCTAGCTAGTGCGGGTGGCTCCCCCCCACCAAGACATATCATCCCTTTCCACCCAGTCCCAGAGAAAAAAAAACAAACCCAACAATCCAACCCATACAATTCACTAACATAACATTTAACCCGTGGCAACACAGAGCGCCCATCAAGCCACCATTAACTTAAACTCCATAACAATACAAAGAGAAGTAGATTACAATACAAATCCGTAAAAAGGAATAACATTGATACATTTTCCGGCTGTTCAAACACAGTCCACAGTCTCTCTTCCAGCTCCGCTCTTCATGTCTGTCCCAAGCCTTCTGCCTTCACGAACGCCTCCGCTGTCTCAAAATAAAAGTCTTTGCCGTTATACGTTACCCTCAACCTCGCTGGGTACACCATACCAAACCATACCCCCTTCTTGTACAACGTTGCCTTCACTCGCCCAAACACCGCTTGTCTTTTTGCCAACTCCACCGTCAGGTCCTGGTAGATCCGGAGCGTAGTACCATTCCATAGTATCTCCCACTTCTGCTTCGCCCAGTTTAACACTTTCTCCTTCATGCAAAACTTATGGAAGCAGATAATTACTGTCCTTGGTGGCTCGTTCACTTTGGGCTTCGGCCTTAATGATGGGCTCTGTCTAGCTCGTACTGGGAGGGGCTCTCACCCTCCCCCATCAGCTCCGCCAACTTCTTAGTGAAGTATTGTGTTGGCCTTGGGCCCTCTGTCCCTTCGGGCAAGCCCACAATTCTCAAATTATGCCGCTTTGAGTGGTTTTCCATAAATAGTGCGTAAATAGTGCGGCCCCGCTTTGCAGTTCGGCTTCGGCCATCCCATCACCACTTTTATTCGTCTTCTCCTTCAGCAGCGACCCCACGTTGCCTCCTTTCTTCGACGTTGCTTTTCGCATCCTTTAGCATCTTATTGTTTTTCACTTTCTTTCTCTTCTCCTCTCTCTCCCTCCACCCTTCTGTCCTTCATCAATCTGAATTATTCTGTTTTTTTAAAGACAAAGGGGAGGAAGAAAAAAACTTCACCAACCTTCTTTAAATTTCTTTAAATCTTCCAGCTCTCTTCCTTTCCCCTCTGTACTCATCCAGAATTCCCCTGGGACCAGGTTCCAGCCTTCTTTCTTCCTCCGAGGTGGGAGCCATCCGTTGTGGGACACCGCTCTGACATGGTGTTCTGGACTCGAGCCCGCCCCCACTGCTCTGGCCCCGACGCCGTGCTGGGCCCAGGACCTCAGCTCCTGCCGCCCCAATACCCGCACGGGGTTCTTCACCGGCTTTTAAACCGGCCCCGCTGGCTGCTCGCGACGGCCCCAAAGGGCGACGGTAGTCGGGGGGGTGCGTCGAAACTCGGGGATTTCCCCGAAATCGCCGCAACTTGCGACCACCGGCGGGAGCTCTTCGCGCTGTGGTCACCCTGCACGCCCACGCCACCGGGAGTCTCGTTCTAATCCAATCTTTGTCAGCACTTCATGAGGTAGCGAGCCATTCTCACTCACTTTCCAGGGTGTCGGGTTCTCCCAGGATCGGACAGCTTCAGTGTCAGGTGTGACTGGGTGGGTGAGCGACGGTGCACCGATGACCTGGTTTGAACCCGGCCCCGGGTCACTGTCCATGTGGAGATTACACATTCTTCGTGACTGCGTGGGTCTCATACCCACAACCCGAAAAGATGTGCAGGATAGGTGGATTGGCCATGCAAAATTGCACCTTAATTGGAAAAAATATTGTTTTAAAAAAAGGAGACCGGGTGTCCAGAGAGTGGAATACGAGGAAAATTACATGAAGGCTATCCATTCACCTTCCCTCTTCGGAGCTCCATCCAATTCCATGCGTGTTTCCAGGACCACAGTAACTCTTCCTCTGGGTTTAACTAACCAATACCTTTAATGGGATTCCCAGCTTCTACCCATTCTTCTCCAGCTCTCCCCCTCCTACTCAGATGTCCAGTGCTAAGTATCGATAGGCGGCCCTTTGCTGCCTGTTCTCAGAGCAATCGTGTTTTTCCTGGAATAGTTTCCAGAAATGCTATACCAGAGATGGCAACAAACTAATTCTCAATAAGCTGTTCACAAATTATGTCAGGTTTTTTTTCCTCCGTTGCACCCTACATACAATCTAATGTAACTCCCAATATATATCACTCTTTCACGGGACAGAACATAGAACATACAGTGCAGAAGGAGGCCATTCGGCCCATCGAGTCTGCACCGACCCACTTAAGCCCTCAATTCCACCCTATCCCTGTAACCCAATTACCCCATCTAACCTTTTTGGACACCAAGGGCAATTTATCATGGCCAATCCACCTAACCTGCAAGTCTTTGGACTGGGAGGAAATCGGAGCACCCGGAGGAAATCCATGCAGACACAGGGAGAACGTGCAGACTCCGCACAGACAGTGACCCAACGGGGATTCGAACCTGGGTCCCTGGCGCTGTGAAGCCACAGTGCTATTCACTTGTGCTACTGTGCCGCCCATGTGTGTGTCACTGGCAAGCCCAGCATTTGTTCTTGTTCCTTCCAGGGCAATTAGGGATGAACAAATACAGGGCTTGTCAGTGAGACCACCAACCCACGAAACAAAAACCACCATTTTCTCCTTAAAACAAAAACCAATTACTGCGGATGCTGCAATGAGAAACAAAAACAGAAAACACTGGACAATCACAGCAGGTCTGAGAGCATCTGTGGAGAGAAGGGAGCCATCGTTGAGTCTGGATGACTCTTTGAGTATGTTATCCTTCCCTACTCTTGGCACTTCTCCCGCGTTGATGGTATTTGATTTCCTATGTCACAGTCCAACATCTTCCACTACCCAGCTTTGAAACTTGGGCAGCCTCTTGGGCTGTTTTGACACCAGTTACTTCCTGGAGCTTCAGTGCAAGTCCTCAGCCAATTTCCTTCAACTGATTCTTCAGTTGTGAAACCAGTTTAGTAATTTCACTGGTCGCTGTGATCAGTAACTCTTAATGCACTCTAGAAGGTTTAGTTTATGACTATGGTGCTCACACATTAAAAGGCCAGGCAATTGGAGATCAGATAACGTCCCCCAACCAACATTTAGAACATAGAATCTGCAGTGCAGGCCATTCGGCCCATCAAGTCTGCATGGATCCTCTGAAAGAGCTCTCTACCTTTGGCCACTCCCCCACCCTATCCTCATAACCCCACCAAACCTGCACCTCTTTGGCACTAAGGGCAATTTAGCGTGGTCAATCCACCAAACATGCACATTCAATTCCACAGATTAGTTTTTTCCAGGGCCTTCTCATTTGGTTCCCTTCTCCCCATCCTACTTGATCTAGTTTTTTTTTCTGGCCAATACAATATTTAATCATGCTTGCGCCTTCCAACGGTCAAACAGATCTTCCTTTTGTTCATTACCATAGAAAGGTTACAGCACAGGCCATTTGTCCATGCCTGCCCAAGGACGCCCACGTGCCCTTTCTAGTCCCACCTTCTGGCACCCGGTCCATAGTCTTATAGATTACAGCACTTAAGGTGCAGATCCAGATGCTTGTGTTTAGGGTCTCTGTCTCCACTACCAACCCGGGCAGTGAATTCCAGACTCCCATTACCCTCTACGTAAACAGGTTCTTCCTCATGTCCCCTCTACACCTTCTGCCACTTGTTGCTAAGTGTTGCTTTTACTTAATTGCTCTGTTTTAGTAACCTTTGCTCTAGAGTCGCCAGGTATCTTTCTGATACCACCACGAGGTTCAAAGCCAAGTGCTGATCAATAACTCAATACACCAGTTAGTAAGTTTCAAATCAAAACACATTTATTATACACACAGTCAATTACTATTCATGCATAAAACTACTTACTAGACTATCACTACAACTAAAGGCCTATACTTAGCTTTCAAATGGCCCACCAGGTCAGAGGAACAATGGCCTTTGTCCGGGTCTGAATCTGCTGGCTTCAAAGCTGGTATGGAATAGTAGCTAGGAGCGTCCATCTCGTAGCGTGCGTTGACTGGAGACTTACTTGGTCGGTGCAGCTGCTAGGCAGGTCTCTCCTTGCTTTTTTTTAAAATATAATTTTTATTGGAATTTTTTACAGAAAATATAAAACATAACGACAAACAATGAAATGCAACAAAATAACCCATAATAATTGTAACACCCCCAGACCGTATGTATCACATCCCCCCACCCCCAACCCCAATGAACAACAAAAGAACTTAAAAATAAATTAAAATTAAATAAACAAACATAGTCATTGTCCGCCCCCCCCTTTTCCCTCCCCCTTCCCCTCCTCCCCCCCGGGTTGCTGCTGCTACTGTCCCTGTACCCTATCGTCAAGCCACAAAGTCGAGAAAAGGTTGCCACCGCCTAAAGAACCCTTGTACCGACCCTCTCAGGGCGAATTTGACCTTCTCCAGCTTAATGAATCCTGCCATGTCATTGATCCAGGTCTCCACGCTTGGGGGCCTCGCATCCTTCCATTGTAGCAAGATCCTTCGCCGGGCTACTAGGGACGCAAAGGCCAGCACACCGGCCTCTTTCGCCTCCTGCACTCCCGGCTCCACCCCAACCCCAAAAATCGCTGAGTCCCCATCCTGGCTTGACCCTGGATCCCACCATCCCTCGAACACCGTCCTCGCCACCCCCTTCCAGAACTCTCCAGCGCCGGGCATGCCCAGAACATATGGGCATGGTTCGCTGGACTCCCCGAGCACCTGACACACCTGTCTTCACCCCCAAGAACCTACTCATCCTCGTCCCAGTCATGTGGGCCCGGTGCAGCACCTTGAATTGGATGAGGCTAAGCCGCGCACACGAGGAGGAAGAATTAACCCTCTCCAGGGCATCAGCCCATGTCCCGTCTTCGATCTCTTCCCCCAGTTCCCCCTCCCACTTAGCTTTCAGCTCCTCTACTGACGCCTCCTCCGCCTCCTGCATAACCTTGTAGATATCAGATATCTTCCCATCCTCGACCCAGACCCCCGAAGGCACCCTGTCACTCACCCCCCTCGTGGGAAGCGAAGGGAATCCCTCCACCTGCCGCCTAGCAAATGCCTTTACCTGCAGATACCTGAACATGTTCCCCGGGGGAGCCCAAATTTCTCCTCCAACTCCCCCAGGCTCGCAAACCTCCCATCAATAAACAGGTCCCTCAGCTGTCTGATGCCCGCTCTGTGCCAACCCTGAAATCCCCCATCAATGTTCACCGGGACGAACCTATGGTTCCCCCTTAACGGAGCCTCCATCAAGCCCCCCACTTCTCCCCTATGTCGCCTCCACTGCCCCCAAATCTTGAGGGTAGTCGCCACCACCGGACTCGTGGTATACCTCGTAGGAGGGAGCGGCCACGGCGCCGTTACCAGGGCCCCCAGGCTTGTATCTCCACAGGACGCCCTCTCCATCCGTTTCCATGCTGCCCCCTCCCCCTCCATTACCCACTTGCGCACCATCGACACATTGGCCGCCCAATAATACCCCGAGAGATTGGGTAACGCCAGACCCCCCCCATCTCTACCCCGCTCCAAGAAGACCCTCTTCACCCTCGGGGTCCCATGCGCCCAAACAAAGCTCATGATGCTGCTAGTCACCCTTCTAAAAAAGGCCCTAGGGATAAAGATGGGCAAACACTGAAAAAGGAACAAGAACCTCGGGAGAACCGTCATTTTGACGGACTGCACTCTACCCGCCAACGATAGCGGTACCATGTCCCACCTTTTAAATTCCTCCTCCATCTGCTCCACCAGCCTGGTAAAATTAAGCTTATGGAGAGTCCCCCAACTCCTGGCCACCTGCTCCCCCAGGTATCTGAAACTCTTCACTGCCCTCTTAAACGGGAGCCTCCCAATTCCCTCCTGATCACCCGGGTGTACTACAAATACCTCACTCTTGCCTAAATTTAACTTATAGCCCGAGAAGCCCCCAAATTCCGCTAACAGCTCCATCACCCCCGGCATTCTCCCTTCTGGATCCGCCACATACAACAGCAGGTCGTCCGCATACAGCGATACACGATGTTCCTCCCCACCCCGCACCAGACCTCTCCATCTCCCTGACTCCCTCAACGCCATAGCCAAAGGTTCAATCGCCAGTGCAAAGAGCAAGGGGGACAGGGGGCACCCCTGCCTGGTCCCACGGTAGAGCCTAAAGTACTCCAATCTCCTTCCATTGGTAACTACACTTGCCATCGGAGCCGCGTAGCAGCCTCACCCATTTGATGAATCCCTCCCCGAATCCGAACCGCTCCAGCACCTCCCACAGGTACCCCCACTCAACTCTATCAAACGCTTTCTCCGCATCCAGCGCCAACACTATCTCCGCCTCCCCCTCCACTGCCGGCATCATAATAACATTTAGCAGTCTCCGCACATTCGTGTTGAGCTGCCGTCCCTTGACAAATCCTGTCTGATCCTCGTGTATCACCCCTGGCACACAGTCCTCTATCCTGGTGGCCAGGATCTTCGCCAGCAACTTAGCGTCAACATTGAGGAGCGAGATAGGCCTGTATGATCCACACTGCAAGGGGTCCTTATCCCTCTTCAGGATCAGAGAGATCAGTGCCCGCGACATTGTCGGGGGCAAAGCCCCCCCCCTCCCATGCCTCATTGAAGGCTCGCACCAACACGGGGCCCACCAGATCCGCATACTTTTTATAAAATTCCACCGGGAACCCGTCCGGCCCCGGCGCCTTACCTGACTGCATTTGACCAATTCCCCTGACTAGCTCCTCCAACTCTATCGGCGCCCCCAGCCCCTCTACCAGCTCCTCTTGAACCCTTGGGAATAATAGCCTGTTCATGAAGCTCTCCATCCCCCCTCTCCCCATCGGAGGTTCTGACCGGTACAGTTCCTCGTAGAAGTCCCTAAAGACCCCATTTACTTCTGTCCCCTTCTGCACTACATTCCCACCCCTATCCGTCACTCCACCAATTTCCCTAGCCGCATCTCGCCTGCGGAGCTGATGCGCCAACATCCTGCTCGCCTTCTCCCCATACTCATATACCGCGCCCTGCGACCTCCTCCACTGTGTCTCCGCCTTTCTGGTGGTCAACAAGTCAAATTTGGCCTGCAAACTACGCCGTTCCCCCAGCAACCCCTCCTCTGGTGCCTCCGCGTATCTCCTGTCCACATCCAGGAGCTCCCTCACCAGTCTCTCCCTCTCCTTCCTCTCCCTCCTTTCCCTATGGGCCCGGATGGAGATCAGCTCCCCCCGGATCACTGCTTTCAGAGCCTCCCAGACCATCCCCACCCGGACCTCCCCCGTGTCGTTGGTATCCAGATACCCCTCAATACTTCCCCAGACCCTCCTACACACCTCCTCATCAGCCAGCATCCCCACATCCAGGCGCCAGAGCGGGCGCTGGTCCCGCGCCTCCCCCATCTCCAGATCAACCCAGTGCGGAGCATGGTCTGAGATCGCTATGGCCGAATACTCTGCATCCTGCACCTTCGGGATCAGCCCCCTGCTCAGGACGAAAAAATCTATTCGGGAATAAACCCTATGGACATGGGAGAAAAAGGAATACTCCCGCGCTCTCGGCCTCCGAAACCTCCGGGGATCCACCCCTCCCATCTGGTTCAGAAAACCCCTCAGCACTTTGGCCGCCGCCGGTCTCCTACCCGTCCTTGAACTGGACCGGTCCAGTGGGGGATCCAGCACTGTGTTAAAGTCTCCCCCCATGATCAGGCCTCCAGGTCCGGAATGCGGCCCAACAAGCGCCTCATGAAGCCGGTATCATCCCAATTCGGGGCATATACATTAACCAGCACCACCTTCTCTCCCTGCAGCCTACCCTTCACCATAATATATCTGCCCTCCTTGTCCGACACCACCTCAGCCGCCTCGAACGCCACCCTCTTCCCCACCAGAATCGCCACCCCCCGGTTCTTCGCATCCAATCCTGAGTGAAAAACCTGCCCCACCCACCCCTTCCTCAGACGAACCTGGTCCGCCACCTTCAAGTGGGTCTCCTGGAGCATAGCCACATCCGCCTTCAGCCCCTTCAGATGAGAAAATACCCTAGTTCTCTTAACCGGCCCATTCAGTCCCCTCACGTTCCAGGTAATCAGCCGGATCAGAGGGCAACCTGCCCCTCTCCTCTGCCGGCTAGCCATAGCTTATCGACTGCTCGCCCCAGGCCAGCTCGCCCCGCCTGACCCGTTCCCCATGGCGATAACGCCTCTCCTCTACCCCCCCGGCCCACACCAGCTCCTTCCTGGCCATTCCAGCAGCAACCCGGTATCCCCCCCACCCCCCCCCCACCCCCCCAGGCTAGGACCCCTCCTAGCCGCGACGCACCCTCCATGGTACTTCCGTGAGTCAGCTGACTTCTGCTGACCCGGCAGCTCCCGCCAAAACCCATCTCCTCCCGGCATGGGGTCATCCCCCTCTTGCCACACCTCCTTGGCACCGCTTCAGCGCGGGAAAGAAAACCAGTGAAGGCCACGCCCCCACCTCCAGCTCCGCCCCCCCGCCCCGCAGCGCGGACATCCAGAGGATTGCACATTGCCACACCCCACCCTTCTGACACAGCTCCTCAAAATCCAGTTTCACCCCAACCCCCAGCCCCGTACAGAAGAGAACATATAAAGCACATACCCCCAACGTTCCCCACATACCCCACACCCATATCCAACAGACAAACCCACCCGGAAACAGAGCAAAAAGAAAACCAACATAAGAATAACACCTGTCAAAATTGAAGAACAGCAACAGCGATAACAGCAACGGCCATAGTGTGTCCCCAGACCCTAGTTCGAGTCCAGCTTCTCCGCCTGTACAAAGGCCCACGCCTCCTCCAGGGACTCGAAGTAGTGGTGCCGGTCCTTATATGTCACCCACAGACGCGCAGGCTGCAGCATTCCAAATCTGACCTGCTTGGCATGCAGCACCGCCTTCGTCCGGTTGAACCCGGCCCGCCGCTTTGCCACCTCCGCACCCCAGTCCTGGTAGATTCGCACCACCGAATTCTCCCACTTGCTGCTCCTCTCTTTCTTGGCCCAGCGCAGCACACAGTCCCGGTCACTAAACCGATGGAACCGCACCAGCACCGCCCGCAGGGGTTCATTTGCCTTAGGCCTCCTGGCCAGCACTCTGTGAGCTCGCTCAAGCTCCTGGGGCAAATGGAAGGACCCCGCTCCCATCAACGAGCTCAACATTGTGGTCACATACGCCGGGAGATCCGACCCCTCCAGCCCCTCCGCCAGGCCCAGGATCCTCAAATTCTTTCGCCTCGTGCGAACATCCAGCTCCTCCAAGCGGTCTTGCCACTTTTTGTGAACTGCCTCGTGCAACTCCACTTTCCCCACTAGGACCACGGCCTCCTCCTCCCGCTCAGCGGCCTGCTGCTGCAACTCCCGGATAGACACCTCCTGGGCCGCCTGGGTCCCAAGCAGCTTGTTGGTAGTCGCATTCAGGGAGTCCAGAAACTCAGCCTTCAGCTCCGCAAAACAGCGCAGAAGAGAGGCTTGCTGCTCCTGCGCCCACTTCCACCAGTCCTCGGGTGTTCCGCCGGCCGCCATTTTGTCTTTCTTCCCCTGCTTTTCTTGGGGAGCTGCTGCAGCTTTTCCTTTGCCCCCCCTCCGGGTGAGCACCATAAATTATGGGGAATTCTCCTCTAGACACCTACCCCCACTGGGATTCGTCGGGACAGCGTCGACTGCTGCTAGAATTCAGCTTTCATAAAGGCCCTCAAGTCAGCTTGAGAAATCTGAGCTAGCCCTTCCCCCGCCTGCCTGCTTTTAGAGGCTCCTGTTTGCTGCTGCTTCCGCCCAATCTTGCACTGTTTCTGAGGGTCTGATAACCCAGAAACATACTATTCCTGGGGGAAAGTACTCCTTGAACATTCACCAACGGCTTTTCATCGAAATTCCAACCCGTGCCGCCCAAAAAAGAGCTCTTTTCTGTAACCTTGGGCAGGAGCTGCCACTGTGTGCTCACTCACGTCATGCTGCACACCGGATGTCCAGGTCTCTCCTTGCTGAGAGTCACGGTCAAGAGTTCTTCGAGAACTGCCAAGAGAGCGAACTGAACTTGGGGACTACTTTCTAGTCCCCAGGGGCTTTGCGCCCTTGTGGGCGGAGCCCGGACTTGGTCCCAATTAATTGGACCATGTCCCAATCGATTATTTCGATTTCTCAAATATTGGAGCTGTTCCCTGATCGTTGGGCGGGCCCTATGCATCCGTTGGCCTGCCTTTGTCCTGGCTCCCGCTGGCGCCGGGGAGTCTGTCTTGGTCCCGATTGCTTCAATGTTTTTAATTGTTCCTGGGGATTGCTCATTAGTATGTAGATGGCTATTGGTTTTGGTTCTGTCTGGGTTCTGCAAGTCTTAATACACAGGAAACCTTGCACCTGCTTGTTTTCCTGTGCCTGGCCAATTTTCCCTGTATTCTTTGCGGGTCTCCATTTTGGATTCGGGAAGTGGCCACCCCAGGTGGCTACACTCCCTCCTTGTGATCCTCAACGTGAAGCCATAAAGGGACATGCATTACAAAACAAGAACTGGAACCTCTAACTATCCTCAATAAACTACTCTCACTTAAATCATTCAAACATACTAACTTCCTAACAGTACAAATAGCAGCATTCAAATTTTCCTCTGGTTTGGCAGTCAAACACAGAGTTTTACAATCCTTTGGTCACAAGAGAACACATTTCTTTATTTACAAATGAAGACGCACAAACAAACGAATGTTCTTTATTCTAGGTCGAGGGGCTCGGGGGCCTGGTGGAAACCAAAAATAGGGGATCTTATTCTTTATACCGGGGTGTGAGAGCGGTAGGCTCTCCTTTGCCATTTCTTCATGCGGATGGTTTCAGGGGCTGGTTTAACTCACCAGGCTAAATCGCTGGCTTTTAAAGCAGACCAAGCAGGCCAGCAGCACGGTTCGATTCCCGTACCAGCCTCCCCGGACAGGCGCCGGAATGTGGCGACTAGGGGCTTTTCACAGTAACTTCATTGAAGCTTACTCGTGACAATAAGCGATTTTCATTTCATTTCATTTCATTTTGGATAGTCTGCACGATGCTGCAGAGTATTGCCAATGCTAGAAGTGCTTCGACAACATACGAAAGGGAATACCATGTGATAAACTTATCACACCATGTCGGGGTACTGTTGGTTGTTACTGGGCTCTGTGTACTATGGGGGAGTGAATCATTGACGGCCAGTGGGGTTGGGGTGAGGCGGTTCGCGCGCAACCAAATACATAATGTCCAACAAATAAAGATGGAGGTCGTCCTCATCTTCTCTTCTCTTCTCTTTTCTCTTCTCTTCTTGTCCTGGAGCTTCTGGAATTCTGTGGATACAAGCATAACATCTGTTATTATCTTGCTTAAGATCTCGTGCGTTATTCTGTCTGTCCTTTAGTGCCAATTACCCTTTACAATTGGTCATCATCTGTGACTCCCTCTTTTTTTTTAAAAACAGAATTTCAGGACAAGACACGCTTAAAAGTACTGAAACAGTGCGAGCCGTCTCGCAGCCTGTGCGATTTACCATCCAAATGTTTGAGGATGTAAATAGCATGAGGGGAAGCAACCGATGGGTCACCTTAAAACAAAACAAAAACTTTTGAACCAAAAGAGCCAAAATGAGGTGCGTATGGGCCACGGCGGGTAAGAGTTGGATGGAATCCCCGGGTAGGGTGGGCTGTGCTCTACCCGAGCTTAGCTGACCAGAGGGGGGGGTCCTCAGACAGGGCGGGGGTAAGTGCCGTTTCTCCACTGCCTGAGTAACCGGCAAGAACGGGCAAGAATGTAGCCATCGTGGGGGTTGCAGTAATGCCTCTACCGTCGGATCGGAAGAGCAGTTATGAAATGGGTGCTGGCAAGTTCTCAGCAGTTTCGGCTGATAAGCATGACGCCAAGTTCTCATAGGTATCTGCGGACAAATCTGGCGTGGGGCTGTGGGAGGATGTCTAAAATCAAACAAAGAACATTTGACAAACACAAACAAACAAACATGCAACGAAAATCGTGCAGGGTCCATCAGAAAGGACACCGTTTCTCTCTTAAGCGGTTCCTTTTTAAAACATCATCTGGGCACCTCAGTTATCTGTTGCGAACAGGGTCACAAAGGGATTCGCGTGGTGGGAGTCAGACTGAATGTCATCCTCTTCTCCTGGATGCCATACTCTTGTATGGATAAGGGTCGCCAAAGCTGCATGGTGTGAGTTGGGGTTCATCTCATCCTTCCGGATGAGCCTGAACGAATTGTCGCGGTGCCAAAAACGGGTGTCGAGTTCGGAGCTAACGGAGTCGGGGTCGTCATTGTGGGGCGGAGGTGTTGGGTGTGGGTTGTTAAGGAATGCGATCAGGAAGGGATCACTCGAATCGTGTTCAGAGTCGCTGGGAGTGGGGCCTGTTGTAGGGGGACGGTAGCGAGGTGTGCTGTCGCTGTCGTCCGTGTCACTGTCGCTGCTGCTTGTGGGCGTGGCGGGGTGGAGTCGAGAGTTAGGGGGCGGAGTCGAGATCGAGTCCGTGGATGGGCTGGACGTGCTGGGGGAGGGTAGGAATGCGTCTCCTGTGGGCGGGGCGGGGTGTGCTGCGTCAAGCATGACGTGGTGTGCGTGGTTGGACTGCGAGCCATAAGCCTTGAGCTGGTTAATATGAAACCACGCAGACTTTCCGTTGGGGTACTTTATTTTATACACGGAGGGGCTTACTTTGTCCGAAATGGAGTACGGACCTGAATACTTCGGTGACAGGAATGTGCTGGGGTTGTAAAGGGATAGCATAACCTGCTGTCCTACTTCAAACTCAGTCGCATGCACTGTCTTGTCGAAACAAACCTTGCTCTGTTTCTTTCTGGTGCCTAGTTTTACTGCGGCTGCTAGCTGAGCCGTTTTAACATTCTCTACAAGCTGTCTTACTGCGTTCTCGTGGGTGAAGGTCGTCACTTCAGGGCTGGTCAAGTCCAATCCTAATAAAAATTCTGTGCCTTTCATGGGGCGTCCGGTCATGAGAGTGTGGGGGGTGTATCCTGTGGACGTGGAAACAGTGTTCCGTAAAAACATGAGAGCAAATGGGAGGACTGAGTCCCAAGTGCTGTTGTTCTGTTGAACCATCTTTCTGAGGGTGGCTTTTAGGGGCCGATTCATTCTTTCCACAATACCACTTGACTGGGGGTGGTATGCGATATGAAATTTTTGGGTGATGCCAAATATAGTTAGGACGTTTTTCATAACGCGTCCCGTAAAATGGGAGCCTTGGTCGGATTCAATGCTGCGGGGGAGTCCCCATCTCGTAAAGGTGTGGTGGGTCAGAATTTTGGCTGTGGTCTTCGCCGTATTTGTCCTTGATGGGAATGCCTCTACCCATTTTGTAAATGTGTCGATAACCACCAACACATATTTGTAACCATTTCTGCAAGGGGGTAAGGGTCCTATAAAGTCAATCTGGAGGTTAGTCCAGGGGCCATTAATGGGACGGGTGTGGCTAAGTTGAGCTTTTTTCGCATATCTGTCCGGATTGTTTTGGGCACAGATAAGGCAATTCTCAACATAGTGGGTGATGTCTGCTTTTAAATTTGGCCACCAACAGAGCAGCCTGAGGTGGGCTACAGTCATGCCATGGTGTCCATGACTGTCATGGAACAAACAAATGAGTTGATTCCTGTCCTGCTCAGGAACCACATAAAGAGTGTCTTTCAGGATCACACCGCCATGTGTGGTCAGAGAATTCCTAAATTTGTCATAGGGTGCTGGGAAGTTTCCCGTTAAAATCTCCCTGAGATTTTCATCTTGTTTCTGGGCCTGCGTTAAATCTTGGATTTTGGTCTGTGAGACCTGAACTGTGTGTACTGGGGCACTTTCGGGGGGTTCCAAAAATAACCATGCCTGGAACCTGCTTTAGCTAGTGCGTCAGCTTTTACATTTCCAGGTGGGGAAGAACGGTGGTGACTACGAACTTTTATGATTCCATATGTCCTGTCCTTTGCTTGTTCTAAAATATGTCGGAGTAAGGGGGCTGATGGTAGGGGCTTACCGTCTGCGGAAACAAATCCTCTTGCTTCCCACAGGGGTAGGAATTCTGTTAGGCTGTTGCAGACATAGAGGCTGTCCGAGTATATGTCTGCTAGGCTGGGGAACGAATCGGGGTGATCTACTATATAAGCAATGGCTGCCAGTTCTGCTGCCTGCGAGCCTGCTAAGTGTCCTGGTAGCTTTAATGAAATTTCCTCTAGGGCGCTTCCCTGCGCGTCCTCTACATAAATTCCGCATCCTGTTATGCGTTCCCCATCTAATACAGTGGAAGAACCGTCCACATATATTCTCAGGGGTGCGCACATGTCTGTGGGCTGGGGTGAACTACCTATCTTCTTGGGAGATGTTTTAGCGATTAAGGGTTCTTTTTCTTGAGAAGTTCAGATAAGGGCGCTGCTTTAGTGGTGAAACAGTCAATGTGGTTTCGGCTGTAGCCAACCAGTCCTAGGAATGACCGGAGGGCTGAGACATTGTGGGGAAGGGGCAATTTGACAATCGAGTCAATCCTTTTATGCTTGATCTCGTGTTTACCATGCGTGATAATTGTTCCCAAATATATCACCTTGTCTTCCAAAATTTGGGTCTTTTTGGGGTTAACTTTACATCCAAACTGCTGCAGGAGCCCCAGGAGTTCTGACAGAAGCGAGATGTGCTCTGCCTTTGTGTCTGTCTGCAGTAACAGGTCGTCTGCATACTGGACCAGACATTCGGGCGAGAAAATTTAGATAAACCATTTGCCAGCTGTCTGTGGAAAATGGAGGGGGAGTTGTGGAATCTTTCTGGAAGGCATGTCCACATGTATTGCTGACCTTTAAAAGTGAATGCGAATTTATACTGGCACGCTTTAGCCAATGGAATGGACCAGAATCCGTTGCTGATGTCCAAAACCGTAAAATATCGTAAATGGAGTCCCTGCTTGAGCATGCCTTGGGACTTGTGGCTACAGTGGGGGCTGCTGCTGGGGTGACTTTATTGAGTTCCCGGTAATCAATGGTCAGTCGCCATGATCCATCGGGTTTTCTTACTGGCCAAATCGGGGCATTATTAGTGGAGGCTACTGATCTTAGTACGCCCTGTTCTAATAAGCTATCAATCACTTTGGAGATTTCTCCCTCTTGGGGAAATCCATATTGCTTCTGGGGTCTAGGGTCAGATCCTGTAATCTGAACCGAGCCAGCCATCCTGCCAGTCGTGTTTATGATGTGCAAACGCTGCTCTGTTTTCCTGCAGAACTGCCCTAACCTGCTTGTCTGTGCTAATTGTGCTCGGGACAAACCAGTATTCGCCGACTGCGCTGATCCTATTAGCATAATCTCCTACTGTGAGCGTGGCGGGGGCTCTTGCTGTCTTTGCCATTCCCCAGACACATTTGTTTACTGGATCGAATGAAAGGTTGTGGGAGCTCATGAAATCAATTCCCAAAATGTGTTCTGCTGTGTGGGGCAGATCGACTAAAACTATGGGGTGCTTGGTTGTAATATTGCCAATCTGAATGGATACAAGGGCTGTGATGTGTCCCTGCTGCGAGTGGCCTGTAAAGCCGCTGAGGGTGATGGTGTCTGTAGTGGACCACGTGTCTTTCTGAAACATGGTGGAGGAATTAAGAGTGGTGCGGGACCCTCCTGTGTCCCAAAGAAATTCAACGGGCTGACCCCGTACTTTTGCTGCAACGACCGGTCGGGTGTCGCAGACCCAAGTTGGGGAGCCCGAACACTGTCAGTCTGTGCCGTTCATGTCTGCCTGGTCTGAACGGGCGCTAACACTGTGAATAGGCTTTGACCTATTCCTATTTAGAGTGCTTGTCTGTTGGGCTCTCTGTGCTTTCTGTGGGGTACTGCACTTTCGTGCAAAGTGTCCTAATTGACCACAGTTGTAACACTCCTGTGATTTCTGGGGTGGGCTGTTATTACCTTCATTTACCCATGCAGGGTTCTGGTGCGTTTTAACTGCGTGTATATCTGCCTCTGCCTGCTCTTCATCGGGCTGCCTAAATGCGGGTTTATTCTGAACAGATTGCTCCCAAGCGGGACAACCTTTTTAAAACCCATTTTTCGTTGTGGGCCTCATCTGAGGGATCATAATTTGCACAAGCTCTCTGTCCTGCCTCTGTGGCATGAGAGGTTAGGATTCGAGTCCATTTGGCCATGTTTTCTGGGGTCAAATGGGCGCGGGCTTAGTCTCCGAATATTGCTGTGAAATGGATCCACAAGCGTCCAGCAAACGCTGTGGGGTGTTCGGTTTTCTTCTGCCTGCATTTGTTCAGGCCTTCTACTGGGTCACCTCTATTGTAACTGATCGCATCTAGGATCGCTGTGTGCATCTCTGCTAGGGTGCCTCCTCCTACATTCTGTGGGTCGGGAAGGGCTGCTACAACGGAAGGGTCTAGGCTCAAAACTGTGAGCTTCACTTGCTCTCGCTCATCCATGGTTGCCTTCTGCTTAACCTTAGCAAAGTGGTGGGGAACTCCGTGTCTCCTTCTGGTGCGGCTCTGCTGTGGGTGGTTACCGGATTCATGGGGGTGTGATCTATCTGCTCTGTGGGGGGGTTGGGGTGCTCTTCTTTTCTGGGGCTTCTCTTGTGCACATGTTCCATGTACATACCTATGGGCTGTTTCATTTAATTCTTGCCAATCGGGGCCGTTTTCCTCATTTAATTGGGATCCGAATGTGCTCTGAAAGCCATTCTGGACTGAAAGCCGAGATTGCAGTTCTGCAATCTGCTTCCGGCACTTTGCATGATCTACTGAGCTCTGCCTTTGTTCCGTGGTGGAAGCATGGAGTGCTCGTAGGGCTGCCTTTAAATCGCTGCATTGCTTCTGCAATGCCTCTACCTGCTGTTCTGTTTCTTGCCTTACCAGGACCGCACGTTGTGTGTCCTGGTAGGCCTTGTCGTATTGGGTCTGGAAGCTGCTTAAGTGCGCCAGACAAGACTGGTGTGCCCTCTTGGCATCATCCACCTCTCTGTCCTTTGCTGCCAACTTCCCTCTTAACTCTATGTTCTCCTTCTCTATGTTGCTCACATCAACTTTACTCATTCTATTTCTCTCATCTATCTCTTTACGGAACACCCGGACGACCTCCTCTGTGCCTTGCAATTGTGCCAGACAGGACACGATTGCCATCGGCTTGCGAGCTTTTCCCAAGCTCTTCTTGTGAATCTCTGTCAGGTTCTCCCACCAAGTATGTCCTATACCCCCGGGACCAGTTTCCTCATTTGCACAAAATCCGCTCCAAAGGGGCCATCCCTTCCCTTTGAGCTACTTTCTGATTTCTTCCCAAACAGGAGACTGTCCTATCCTACTGGTCGCTGCGACCACGAATTCCTGCGGGTTCATAAGGCGTTCAATTGCCTTCATTCCCATTTTTCCTATCTGAATTCTCTTTAAATTTGGAACAAGGGGTAATAAAGCGGTGTGGCAAACACGGGTACGGCTTTCGCTAATTTCCGGAATACAAACTCCCGACAGTTTTTCGCAACAAAATCTCTCAGGTTTACCTTATATCCCTGTTAGTACGCATGCATTAACACACTTCCTTATATCCCTGTTAGTACGCATGCATTAACACACTTCCGAGTTCTGGAGGCAGTGGCGTGCAGAGGTCTGGTGATGCCCGGGGCAAATCTTGAGTGTATGCCCCAAAGACTCAAGTATAAGGCCTAATATACTGAGAAATATTATGAGAAAGGAAAACATTTTGAATATATAAACACAGATGAAACATGAAATAAACGCTTTATTCCATTTTAATATAAATCAATCAAATTTATTAAGTTATTTTCCCCAAATGATACCTCCTGTCACAAAACACCTGAACTACTTCACTTTTTACATCAGCTGTGAGAAATTCTTTTTCAATGCTTATTAAAGCCAGGTTGGTCAGTCGCTCCTGTGACATAGAAGACCTCAGATATGTTTTTATTAATTTCAGTTTTGAAAATGACCTTTCACAGCTTGCGACTGAAAATGCAATTGTAAGCAGTAATATGTATGAAACACACAGCGTCGGAAAGACATCCCTCCCATACTGCAGTAAAGACTCCAGAGCATCTTTAGGATCAGGGGGAACTCTATTCCCTCCAGCTCGAAGGAGCATCACAAAATCAATAATTTTGTCATATAACTGAATTGCAACCACATCATTGTCATAATAATTTGCAAAGTCTGAACATTCCTTTTTTAATTTCTCTCTTTCTTGTTCATCTTCAATCTTCAATCACTACTGAATTTAAGTTCAGAAGAAAAGAAAATCGGTCACTGAGTCTTTGAAGACGGACACTGCGGTCTTCAATTTCAGTTTTTAATCTGTTCACAATCTCTACCATTACTCTATTCATTTCTTCTTGTGCCGTCAGTCCACTATCTCTTGCTGACTCTCCAGGCATTATTCTTCTTCTCCTTGTTCGTGCAATTCGTATTCCCCAATTTTCACAATATTCATTGGCTAAATCTATTGCATTGTGGATAATTTCGTCATTCTTCAAATTCAAGATATGAATAAGTCCTCTCAGATCACAAGAAGCTTCATGGAACCCCATTTTCGGATCCTGCAAACGTTTTGAGACTTTCTCCACTGATGATAAAACTGAGTACCAAAAATTGAATAAAGCTATAAACGGGAACTGTTGAATAGAGTTCAGTAGCGATCCTGCATCAGATTTAGTTTCCCTTGAAAATTCTCCTTCCAGCAGGTGTTGAAGGCTTGCAATAACGTTGTCACACTCTTCATGGATTACTTGCACAGCATCATGGCTGGAACTCCATCTTGTGTCACACTGTCTTTTCACAGTCCGAGTGACAAATGATTTTAACACTTCCCAACGAGAAGTAGATGAAGAAAAAAAAGTAAAGAGTTTTTCTAGAATGCCAAAAAATGTAACAACAACAGGTTGCACCTCACTTGCATGGACACAGGACAAATTGAGGCTGTGGTTCTCGCAGTTCACAAACACAGCTTTTGGGTTAACTTCAAGAATTTTTTGTTGAACACCTCCTCTCACTCCAGCCATAACTGCTGCGTTATCATATGCTTGACCACGACAGTCATTCATGGAAATTTTGTCTTCTTCCAATTTTTCCTGAATTTTATTTACCAGGCTGACTGCATCTTTCTTGTTGACTTGAAAAAATCCCAGAAATGTCTCCTTTATTTCTACTTTTCTGTTTTCATCAATATGAACGTAACGCAGAATTTCAGAAACCTGATCTCCATGGGCAATATCTGGAGTTGAATCGAGCATTATGCTAAAATATTTTGCGTCCTTAATTTCGGAAATTATATTTTTCTTGACAGTTTCACCAAGAAGATTGATTATTTCGTTTTGAATTCTGTTGGACAAGTAGGTTACACTTTTTGGTTTCTCTTTCCCTCTCTGCAAGTGTTTTGCTAAGATGTCATCATATTTGGCCAAAAGTCTGATTGTTGCTAGAAAGTTTCCTGTATTTTCACTGACTGTCTCCCCTGGCTCGATAACCCAGATATTCCTTCTCCTCGATATCCACGATAGGCCAGATTCTGTTTTGCCAGAAAGGATATAACCTCGACAATCCGTTCAGTTATAGCTTTCCATCTTTTCTTTTCAGCAGACATTTGCTGTTGAAGTTCAGCATCTATCGTAGTTGAATGATGGAGTCGAACTACGAGGTTCAGGTATTCCCTCATGTGAGCTCTATGAGAAGGGCTTTTCTCATGATCAGGTATTGTTGGATTTAATTTTCTCCAAGTGGAGAAACCGTCTTCCTTTCCAAAGTTTGACACAGACGACAAATGCTCCTTTGAAAACAAAAAGCAAACAAAACAGTAGCATGCTTTCCGATATAGAGAGTATAACAACCATTTTCTCTCCACAATTTCTCCGTTTGTGGAAACTTTATCAAACCACTGTTTGGAAAATGATCTCCCATCCTTCTCAGCAAATGGACCACTTTTATTCTGATATCTTTCAGGGCCATGTTGTAATATTGTCATCTTCAAATGATCTGGAATCGGTTTCTTCAAACAGCCAAAATCGCTTCTTTGCAAAAATATGCTAAAATCTTCTTTATTTTCTTCACATGGATCATCATCCTGACAACGAGACTGAGGAGAGAGAGTATTATGTTCTGACCGAGCTGAATACGTATCAGAAAAATCCTTCTCTGCACCCACATCATCTTTTACTTCTCCAGGTTCTCCTACTTCTTCTTTACTTCTTTTTATCCATGCATCTAATGCCCCTCTTTGATGGGACTCTTCTTCGACTCTGGCCCTCTTTTTTTTCCTGTTCTGTGCTCCACTCGGTTGTACACGAAATACTCGTAACATTTCATTTTCTATCTCAAAAACCGTAAGACGCATGAGAAAATGGGAAGAAAATGGTAAACAATCGGTCAGTTGCAGACGGATAAACCATATTTCATTTCTTTGTTCCTTCGTATCAAATTATTTCACACTGATTCTCCACTGATAATTTTGTGCAATTTATATCATAGACTTGAAAATTAGTGGTATCTGTATTCGAATATAGCATTAGCATGTTAAGGAATAAATGTCTCCAATTCCGAGATTAAATGCCATAGCAGTCCTCTGATCATCCAGGCTTCACTCTTACTACATCTCACGTAAATATTTAATTAAATATCACCAAAAAACCTATAAAAAACGTAGTTGCACCTGTTCTAGAGCTATTCACTGACCTGAGTAGGTAAAAGAACGAATCTAGATGCACAAAAAGCTGAAGAAAAGACGAGTTATGACTCGAGGAAACGCAGGAACGAACAGCCACGGAAGGGCCTGTTCTGTGCTGTACTATTCTATGTTCTATGTTCTATGTCTGCTTGTTGCTTTTGATGGTTGCACCACGTACATCATGCGCATGCGTGTGGGGGGATGGGGAGAAGCACCATTTTCTCTAGACAGAAAGGGTACACCATGTTAAAGGAATAAAGGGCTAACAACTGCCTCTGCAGTGTGGTGAGCCTCCAAAAATTGATTTATCACCGCTGAAATTTAAAAATTACTATCTTATTTCCTTCTCTGGGGCAGCACGGTGGCCTAGTGGTTAGCACAACCGCCTCACGGAACTGAGGTCCCAGGTTCGATCCCGGCTCTGGATCACTGTCCGTGTGGAGTTTGCACATTCTCCCCGTGTCTGCGTGGGTTTCGCCCCCACAACCCAAAAAATGTGCAGAGTAGTGGATTGGCCACGCTAAATTGCCCCTTAATTGAAAAAATAATTGGGTAATCTAAATTTTTAAAAAAAAATTAAAAAAAAACTTTTTTCCTTCTCTGATTGGATGCCCCCATCCAATGGATGCCCGGGGCATCCAATCCAAAAGTGTTGCTTTTACTTAATTGCTCTGTTTTAATAACCTTTGCTCTAGAGTCGCCAGGTATCTTTCTGATACCACCACGAGGTTCAAAGCCAAGTACTGATCAATAACTCAATACACCAGTTACTAAGTTTCAAATCAAAACACATTTATTATACACACAGTCAATCACTACTCATGCATAAAACTCTACTTACTAGACTATCACTACAACTAAAGGCCTATACTTAGCTTTCAAATGGCCCACCAGGTTAGAGGAACAATGGCCTTTGTCCAGGTCTGGATCTGCTGGCTTCAAAACTGTTATGGAATAGTAGCTAGGAGCGTCCATCTTGTAGCGTGCTTTGACTGGAGACTTACTTGGTTGGTGCAGCTGCTAGGCAGGTCTCTCCTTGCTGAGAGTCACGGTCAAGAGTTCTTCGAGAACTGCCAAGAGAGCGAACTGAACTTGGGGACTACTTTATAGTCCCCAGGGGCCTCGCGCCATTGTGGGCGGACCCGGACTTGGTCCCAATTAACTGGACCATGTCCCAATCGTTTCTATCGATTTCTCAAATACTGGAGCTGTTCCCTGATCATAGAACATAGAACATTACAGCGCAGTACAGGCCCTTCGGCCCTCGATGTTGCGCCGACCTGTGAAACCATCTGAAGCCTATCTGACCTACACTATTCCATTTTCATCCATATGTCTATCCAGTGACCACTTAAATGCCCTTAAAGTTGGCGAGTCTACTACTGTTGCAGGCAGGGCGTTCCACGCCCCTACTACTCTCTGAGTAAAGAAACTGCCTCTGACATCTGTCCTATATCTACCACCTCTCAATTTAAAGCTGTGTCCCCTCGTGTTTGTCATCCCCATCCGAGGAAAAAGACTCTCACTGTCCACCCTATCTAACCCTCTGACTATCTTGTATGTCTCTATTAAGTCACCTCTCAGCCTTCTTCTCTCTAACGAAAACAACTTCAAGTCCCTGAGCCTTTCCTCGTAAGACCTTCCCGCCATACCAGGCAACATCCAAGTAAATCTCCTCTGAACCCTTTCCAAAGCTTCCACGTCCTTCCTATAATGTGGTGACCAGAACTGCACGCAGTACTCCAGGAGCGGCCGCACCAGAGTTATGTACAGCTGCAGCATGACCTCGTGGCTCCGAAACTCAATCCCCCTACTGATAAAGGCTAGCACACCATATGCCTTCTTAACAGCCCTATTAACCTGGGTGGCAACTTTCAGGGATTTATGTACATGGATGCCAAGATCTTTCTGTTCATCTACACTACCAAGAATCTTGCCATTGGCCAAGTACTCTACATTCCTGTTACTCCTTCCAAAGTGAACCACCTCACACTTTTCCGCATTAAACTCCATCTGCCACCTCTCAGCCCAGCTCTGCAGCTTATCTATGTCCCTCTGTAACCTATAACATCCTTCAGCACTATCCACAACTCCACCGACCTTCGTGTCATCTGCAAATTTACTAACCCATCCTTCTACACCCTCTTCCAGCTCATTTATAAAAATGACAAATAGCAGCGCCCCAAAACAGATCCTTGCGGTACACCACTAGTAACTGAACCCTAGGATGAACATTTGCCATCAACCACCACCCTCTGTCTTCTTTCAGCTAGCCAATTACTGATCCAAACAGCTAAATCACCTTCAATTCCATACTTCCGTATTTTCTGCAATAGCCTGCCGTGGGGAACCTTATCAAACGCCTTACTAAAATCCATATACACCACATCAACCGCTTTACCCTCATCCACCTGTTTGGTCACCTTCTCAAAAAACTCAATAAGGTTTGTGAGGCATGACCTACCCTTCACAAAACCGTGTTGACTATCGCTAATCAACTTGTTCTTTTCAAGATGATTATACACCCTATCTCTTATAACCTTTTCCAACATTTTACCCACAACTGAAGTAAGGCTCACAGGTCTCTAATTACCAGGGTTGTTAGGAGTTGTGGATAGTGCTGAAGGATGTTATAGGTTACAGAGGGACATAGATAAGCTGCAGAGCTGGGCTGAGAGGTGGCAGATGGAGTTTAATGCGGAAAAGTATGAGGTGGTTCACTTTGGAAGGAGTAACAGGAATGTAGAGTACTTGCCAGGTAATTACCAGGTAATTACCTTCTTGAACAAGGGGACAACATTTGCTATCCTCCAGTCTTCTGGCACTATTCCTGTCGACAAAGACGACATAAAGATCAAGGACAAAGGCTCTGCAATCTCCTCCCTGGCTTCCCAGAGAATCCTAGGATAAATCCCATCTGGCCCAGGGGATTTATCTATTTTTACACTTTCCAAAATTGCTAACAACACCTCCTTGTGAATCTCAATCCCATCTAGCCTGGTCGACTGTACCGGAGTATCCTCCTCGACAACATTGTCTTTCTCCAGTGTAAACACTGACAAAAATATCCATTTAACGCTTCCCCTATCTCCCCTGATTCCACACACAACTTTCCACTACTATCCTTGATTGGCCCTAATCTTACTCCAGTCATTCTTTTGTTCCTGATATACCTATAGAAAGCCTTAGGGTTTTCCTTGATCCTATCCGCCAATGACTTTTCGTGTCCTCTCCTCGCTCTTAACTCTCCCTTTAAGTCCTTCCTGGCTAACTTGTAACTCTCAAGTGCCCTAACTGAGCCTTCATGTCTCATCCTAACATAAGCCTTCTTCTTCCTCTTGACAAGTGCTTCAACTTCCTTAGTAAACCACGGTTCCCTTGCTCGACCACTTCATCCCTGCCTGACAGGTACATACTCATCAAGGACACGCAGTAGCTGTTCCTTGAATAAGCTCCACATTTCGATTGTACCCATCCCCTGCAGTTTCCTTCCCCATCCCATACATCCTAAATCTTGCCGAATAGCATCATAATTGCCTTTCCCCCAGCTATAATTCTTGCCTTGTGGTATATACCTATCCCTGCCCATCGCTAAAGTAAACATAACCGAATTGTGATCACTATCACCAAAGTGCTCACCTACATCTAAATCTAACACCTGGCCGGGTTCATTACCCAGTACCAAATCCAATATGGCATCGACCCTTGTTGGCCTGTCTACATACTGTGTCAGAAAACCCTCCTGCACACACTGCACAAAAACTGACTCATCTATAGTACTCGAACTATAGTATTTCCAGTCAATACTTGGAAAGTTAAAGTTCCCCCATAACAACTACCCTGTTACTTTCGCTCCTGTCGAGAATCATCTTTGCTATCCTTTCCTCTACATCTCTGGAACTATTCGGAGGTCTATAGACAACTCCCAACAGGGTGACCTCTCCTCTCCTGTTCCTAACCTCGGCCCATACTACCTCAGTCGACGAGTCCTCAAACGTCCTTTCTGCCGCCGTAATACTTTCCTTGATTAACAATGCCACCCCCCCCACCCCCCTCTTTTACCATCTTCTCTGTTCTTACAGAAACATGTGACTGAGGGGAGCACAGTGAATAGGCCCAGTAATAACAAAAGGAATAAAACTGGAGATGTTAAGATTCAAAACAGAGGTAAAAAAACCAACATAAGTGTACTTTACCTGAATGCTCGTAGTATTCGGAATAAAGTAAATGAGTTGGTGGCACAAATCATCGTAAATGACTATGATTTAGTGGCCATTACTGAAACATGGTTAAAGGATGGTCACGACTGGGAGTTAAATATCCGAGGGTATCAAACTATTCGGAAGGACAGAGTGGATGGTAAGGGAGGTGGTGTTGCTCTGTTATTTAAGGATGACATCCGGGCAATAGTAAGGGATGACATCGGTGCTATGGAGGATAAGGTTGAATCCATTTGGGTGGAAATCAGGAATAGTAAGGCGAAAAAGTCACTGATAGGAGTAGTCTATCGGCCACCAAATAGTAACGAGATGGTGGGGCAGGCAATAAACAAAGAAATAACTGATGCATGTAGAAATGGTACAGCAGTTATCATGGGGGATTTTAATCTACATGTCGATTGGTTTAACCAGGTCGGTCAAGGCAACCGTGAGGAGGAGTTTATAGAATGTATCCGCGATAGTTTCCTAGAACAGTATGTAATGGAACCTACGAAGGAACAAGCGGTCCTAGATCTTGTCCTGTGTAATGAGACAGGATTGATTCATGATCTTATAGTTAGGGATCCTCTCGGAAGGAGCGATCACAATATGGTGGAATTTAAAATACAGATGGAGGGTGAGAAAGTAAAATCAAATACTAGTGTTTTGTGTTTAAACAAAGGAGATTACAAGGGGATGAGAGAAGAACTAGCTAAGGTAGACTGGGAGCTAAGACTTTATGGTGGAACAGTTGAGGAACAGTGGAGAACCTTCCAAGCGATTTTTCACAGTGCTCAGCAAAGGTTTATACCAACAAAAAGGAAGGACGGAAGAAAGAGGGAAAATCGACCGCGGATATCTAAGGAAATAAGGGAGAGTATCAAATTGAAGGAAAAAGCATATAAAGTGGCAAAGATTGCTGGGAGATTAGAGGACTGGGAAATCTTTAGGGGGCAACAGAAAGCTACTAAAAAAGCTATAAAGAGTAAGATAGAGTATGAGAGTAAACTTGCTCAGAATATAAAAACAGACAGTAAAAGTTTTTACAAATATATAAGACAAAAAAGAGTGGCTAAGGTAAATATTGGTCCTTTAGAGGATGAGAAGGGAGTTTTAATAATGGGAAATGAGGAAATGGCTGAGGAACTGAACAGGTTTTTTGGGTCGGTCTTCACAGTGGAAGACACAAATAACATGCCAGCGACTGATAGAAATTAGGCTATGACAGGTGAGGATCTTGAGAGGATTGTTATCACTAAGGAGTGAGTGATGGGCAAGCTAATGGGGCTAAAGGTAGACAAGTCTCCTGGCCCTGATGGAATGCATCCCAGAGTGCTAAAAGAGATGGCTAGGGAAATTGCAGATGCACTACAGTAGTCCCCCTTTATAACGCGGGTGTTGGGGTCCAAGACAGCCACCCGCGTTGCAACCGAACCGCGGATATCCACGATGGGGGTTTTAAATGTATTTAAAAATCTATGCTAGCGCTTCCCATTGAGAGTCTACGGGGGGCGGGGGTGAGGTCAGACCCCCGTAGACTCACAATGGGAAGCGCTAGCATAGATTTTTAAATAAATTTAAAACCCCCATCGTGGATCTAATTAAAACAGTGTCAATTTCAGCGGCCGGCTCACTTTGATCCGGAGAGGGAAGCTGCTCTCTCACTGAAACAATCAGCCGGCCGCTGAAATTGACACTGCCGGCTGCTCTCTCCCTCCAATCCAACTTTTAAGTTTTAATGTTTCTGATTGGAGGGAGAGAGCAGCGGGCAGTGTCAATTTCAGCGGCCGGCTGATTGTTTCAGTGAGAGAGCAGCTTCCCTCTCCGGATCAAAGTGAGCTGGCCGCTGAAATTGACACTGCCGGCTGATTGGAGGGAGAGAGCAGAGAACACAGGAGGAGGTCATACGGGCCTCTGCAAGACCAGCATGGTCTCACATCGCCCCTCCCCTCTGTAGCTGGGGTTCAGGCTGTGGCTGCTGGGGTACAGGCTGTGGCTCCTGGGGTACAGGCCGTGGCTGCTGAGGTACAGGCCGTGGCTGCTGAGGTGCAGGCCGTGGCTGCTGGGGTGCAGGCCGTGGCTGCTGAGGTACAGGCCGTGGCTGCTGAGGTGCAGGCCGTGGCTGCTGGGGTACAGGCCGTGGCTGCTGAGGTACAGGCCGTGGCTGCTGAGGTACAGGCCGTGGCTGCTGAGGTACAGGCCGTGGCTGCTGGGGTACTGATTGGAGGGAGAGAGCAGCGGGCAGTGTCAATTTCAGCGGCCGGCTGATTGCTTCAGTGAGAGAGCAGCTTCCCTCTCCGGATCAAAGTGAGCCGGCCGCTGAAATTGACACTACCGGCTGCTCTCTCCCTCCAATCAGAAACATTAAAACTTAAAAGTTGGATTGGAGGGAGAGAGCAGCGGGCAGTGTCAATTTCAGCGGCCGGCTCACTTTGATCCGGAGAGGGAAGCTGCTCTCTCACTGAAACAATCAGCTGGCCGCTGAAATTGACACAACTGACAGTTGGGGTCCATAAGCCCCCCCGCGGTATATCGCGAACCGCGGTATTGCGGAGCGCGGTATAACGGGGGACTACTGTAGTGATAATTTACCGAAATTCACTAGACTCTGGTCCCGGTGGATTGGAAATTAGCAAACGTGACGCCACTGTTTAAAAAAGGAGGTAGGCAGAAAGCAGGAAATTATAGGCCAGTGAGTTTAACTTCGGTAATAGGGAAGATGCTGGAATCTATCATCAAGGAAGAAATTGCGAGGCATCTGGATAGAAATTGTCCCATTGGGCAGACGCAGCATGGGTTCGTAAAAGGCAGGTCGTGCCTAACTAATTTAGTGGAATTTTTTGAGGACATTACCAGTGCAGTAGATAACGGGGAGCCGATGGATGTGGTATATCTGGATTTCCAGAAAGCCTTTGACAAGGTGCCACACAAAAGGTTGCTGCATAAGATAAAGATGCATGGCATTAAGGGTAAAGTAGTAGCATGGATAGAGGATTGGTTAATTAATAGAAAGCAAAGAGTTGGGATAAATGGGTGTTTCTCTGGTTGGCAATCAGTAGCTAGTGGTGTCCCTCAGGGATCCGTGTTGGGCCCACAATTGTTCACAATTTACATTGATGATTTGGAGTTGGGGACCAAGGGCAATGTGTCCAAGTTTGCAGATGACACTAAGATGAGTGGTAAAGCGAAAAGTGCAGAGGATACTGGAAGTCTGCAGAGGGATTTGGATAGGTTAAGTGAATGGGCTCGGGTCTGGCAGATGGAATACAATGTTGACAAATGTGAGGTTATCCATTTTGGTAGGAATAACAGAAAACGGGATTATTATTTAAACGATAAAATATTAAAGCATGCCGCTGTTCAGAGAGACTTGGGTGTGCTAGTGCATGAGTCACAGAAGGTTGGTTTACAAGTGCAACAGGTGATTAAGAAGGCAAATGGAATTTTGTCCTTCATTGCTAGAGGGATGGAGTTTAAGACTAGGGAGGTTATGTTGCAATTGTATAAGGTGTTAGTGCGGCCACACCTGGAGTATTGTGTTCAGTTTTGGTCTCCTTACTTGAGAAAGGACGTACTGGCGCTGGAGGGTGTGCAGAGGAGATTCACTAGGTTAATCCCAGACCTGAAGGGGTTGGATTATGAGGAGAGGTTGAGTAGACTGGGACTGTACTCGTTGGAATTTAGAAGGATGAGGGGGGATCTTATAGAAACATTTAAAATTATGAAGGGAATAGATAGGATAGATGCGGGCAGGTTGTTTCCACTGGCAGGTGACAGCAGAACTAGGGGGCATAGCCTCAAAATAAGGGGAAGTAGATTTAGAACTGAGTTTAGGAGGAACTTCTTCACCCAAAGGGTTGTGAATCTATGGAATTCCTTGCCCAGTGAAGCAGTTGAGGCTCCTTCATTACATGTTTTTAAGGTAAAGATAGATAGTTTTTTGAAGAATAAAGGGATTAAGGGTTATGGTGTTCGGGCCGGAAAGTGGAGCTGAGTCCACAAAAGGTCAGCCATGATCTAATTGAATGGCGGAGCAGGCTCGAGGGGCCAGATGGCCTACTCCTGCTCCTAGTTCTTATGTTCTTATGTTCTAAATCCTGGAACCTGTAAAAACCATTCCTGTCCCTGCTCTACCCATGTCTCCGAGATCGCCACAACATCGAAATCCCAGGTACCAACCCATGCTGCAAGCTCACCCACCTTATTCCGGATGCTCCTGGCGTTGAAGTAGACACACTTCAAACCAGTGTCTTGCTTGCCGATGCCCTCTTTCGAACTTTTAACCCTATCCCTGACCTCATTACTCTCAACATCCTGTACACTGGGACTACAATTTAGGTTCCCATCCCCCTGCTGAATTAGTTTAAACCCCCCCGAAGAGCACTAGCAAATCTCCCCCCCCCCCCCCAGGATATTGGTACCCCTCTGGTTTAGGTGAAGGCCATCCTGTTTGTAGAGGTCCCACCTACCCCAGAATGAGCCCCAATTATCCAGGAAACCAAAACCCTCCTTCCTGCACCATCCCTGTAGCCACGTGTTCAACTCCTCTCTCCTTATTTCTCACTTCGCTAGCACGTGGCACGGGTAATAACCCAGAGATAACAACTCTGTTTGTTCTAGCTCTCAGCTTCCACCCTAGCTCTCTGAATTTCTGTCTCAAATCCCCATCTCTCTTCCTAACTATGTCATTGGTACCTATGTGGACCACGACTTGGGGCTGCTCCCCCTTAAGGATCCCAAAAACACGATCAGAGACATCACGAACCATGGCACTTGGGAGGCAACATACCAGCTGTGAGTCTCTTTCGTTCCCACAGAACCTCCTGTCTGTTCCTCTAACTATGGAGTCCCCAATGACAAGTGCTCTGTTCCTCTTCTCCCTTCCCTTCTGAGCAACAGGGACAGTCTCTGTGCCAGAGACCCGTGCCCCATTGCTTACCCCTGGTAAGTCCCCCCCCCCTCTCCCTCCAACAGTATCCAAAACGGTATACTTGTTATTGAGGGGAACGACCACAGGGGATCCCTGCACTGCCTGCCGGTTCCCTCTCGTTCCCCTGACGGTAACCCATCTACCTTCTTCTTTTACCTGAGGTGTGACTACCTCCCTATAACTCGTCTCAATAACCCCCTCCGCTTCCTGAATGATCCGAAGTTCATCCATCTCCAGCTCTAGTTCCCTAATGCGGTTCTCGAGGAGCTGGAGTTGGGTGCGTAGCCACCTGGGGTGGCCACTGCCCAACACAAAATGGAAGATTGCAAGGAAAATGGACATGTTGTAAAGCAAGCAGCTTGCAAAGTGCTTGTATATTTGGATTGCTGCAGAAACCAGTTTTGACTGCTGCAGAAACCAGACAGCACTGTGAAAAGAAAAGTTAACATACTAATGAGGCGATACCGGGCGATCCCCAGATACAATGGAAACAAGTTAAACACAGATCGATACATTGAATGGAAGGCCAGACCTTTCGGTGCCAGAGAAGCCCAAAATAATAAGTCCCAAGAACCGCCCCAGTGACCGAGGAACTGCCCCATTATTGGGGGATTCAAACATAATCGATTGGGAAGAGACCCAATCGATTCCAAGCAGGTAAGGGAGTCCACCCAAAGGGGCACGGATCCCCTGGGACCTATAAAAGACAGGTCCCACACATGGTTCAGTCTTCTGATCCAGCCCTCCAGCCCTTTTCTCTCTTTGACCAACACTCCTCCGTGGACCAGCACCTCGACCAGCTTTTGCCAAGATGATCTTGAACGAGAGAGAGGAGGGGGTTTGGACAGCAGCCGCCAACAATTAAGTGCCTCACAATGATCGCTACCAGAGATAGGCACTCCTGACCCCATTTAACTTACACCAACCTGAAGTCTGCAGACCAGAGCAGAGCAAGAGGCCTTGTTCCCTGACCCAGCAGTTCCTTCGAGATAAGTATTAGTTTATTTAGCGGTAGAAATAAGTTTAATCCTTTTAGCGTGTGCATGGGTAGTTATTATAATTGTATTATAATAAACTCAGTTGTTTGGACTTACTAATTGGTGTATGGTTTTATTGCTTTGAACTTCACCTTGACCTTGTGACGGTGTCTTGACACCTGGCGACTCCAGAGCTAAGTAAAGAAACAGAGCCAAATTGAGTGTTAAGCACACTCACCCAGAACGACCAACAGGTGCACTTCCCGCAGATGTAGCCAGCAGGGACACTCGAGGTGACCCTTACCTCCCACATTCTGCAGGATGAACATTCAACTGCCCTAGCCTCCATTCCCACTGAACTAACTTCCCAACTACTGAAAAAAACAAAAAAAAAAAACTTTAGTAATCAGACGGACAGAACTTTTTACAGAACTGATCGTTGGGCGGGCCCTATGCGTCCGTTGGCCTGGCTCCCACTGGCGCCGGGGAGTCTGTCTTGGTCCCGATTGCTTCAATGTTTCTAATTGTTCCTGGGGATTGCTCATTAGTATGTAGATGGCTATTGGTTTCGGTTCTGTCTGGGTTCTGCAAGTCTTAATACACAGGAAACCTTGCACCTGCTTGTTTTCCTGTGCCTGGCCAATTTTCCGTATTCTTTGCGGGTCTCCATTTTGGAATCGGGAAGTGGCCACCCCAGGTGGCTACACACTTATCTTGAATCTATGTCCCCGGTTCTAGAATTCTCCAAGGAAAACAATGTTATCCTGTCCCCTCAGTTTTGTACACCTCAATCACCCCTCAGGCGTTTGTTCCAAGGAAAATAATCCCAACCTATCCAATCTCTCCTCGTAGCTACATTTCTAGCCCTGGCAACATTCTTGTAAACCTCTCCAGAGAAATTACATCCTTCCTGTAATGTGACCAGAACAGCAAATACTCCAGTTGAGGCCTCACCAGTTTCATACAATTTCAACGCTATATCCTTACTTTTATATTCTAGACCCCTGCCAATGAAGGAGAGCATTCCATATGCTTTCTTTACAACCGTGTCTACTTGAACTGCTGTCTTTAGGAACGTGTGTAATTCTATGCCAATCTCTCTTACTTCATCTACTCCTCTTAGTATATTCCCATTTATTGTGTACTCCCTAGAACAGTTTTACCTCCCTAAATGCATGACCTCACACTTCTTGGTGTTAACTTCCATTCGCCACTTTAACGCCCACTCTTCTTCCAAACTCTACTTGTAGAAAATCCGTTAACATTTGGGACTTTATCCAGTTTGCACCTGAAACGTTATTTATTTCTCCCCTGCACAGATGTTGCCTGACCCAAGTATTTTACATTTTCATTTCAGTTCTATTTTCATTTGACTGGAGTAATCTGAAAATCCCACAGCAAGGTACATCCAAATCATAACATCCTTCTTTGGCTGCCTCAGTTATACATTAAAACCCAACTTACTGCAAGTCCCATCATCTGCCTGGGCTGCTTACAGGCCACCGCTCTGCCAGTTTATTGACTGTCACTACACAAAAACATTTAAAGGCTTTGTTTAGGGGCCATTTGGCTTTACTGCCTATGCTGCCGAAGGAGAGCTAA
This sequence comes from Scyliorhinus canicula, assembly GCF_902713615.1. Lineage (NCBI taxonomy): Eukaryota > Metazoa > Chordata > Chondrichthyes > Carcharhiniformes > Scyliorhinidae > Scyliorhinus > Scyliorhinus canicula. The sequence goes on along the minus strand of NC_052163.1, from coordinate 74,732,564 downwards.
TCAACCTAATCCAACTTTCCAGCTTCTACAGGGTCCATATCCCCGTAGATTATGACACCCAATATTCAGATGAGTGTTTCCATCTCTATCATTCTTTCAGGCAGAGTTTGGGGTGAATAAATTACTCAAATTCTTCTATCAATTACTTTAAATCCATGTCCTGTGGTTATTGACCCCTCTGCTAACAGAAATAGGTCCTTGGGTCCATCGACTTTAAGAGTCAATGGACTCAAAACATTAACTGTTTCTCTCCTAATAGATGCTGGCAGATCTGCTGGATTTTTCCAGGATCCTTGGTTCATGTTTTATACAGTTCTAGAATAACCTCCTGCTCTTAATACTCTGGGTCTCAACCAATAAAGTGTCCCACATGCCTTTCTGGCCACTTTCCTACCTGCCCTGCTACTTAATGATCTGTGAACAACCACTCCAAGTTTCTCATTTATCGTGTATTCCCGTAGCTTTGTTCTCCCCCTCCCCCATCCTAGCAAATGCATTACCACACTTCTTAGGATTGAATTGTTTGCCATTTTTCTGCCCAAAAATGTCTTTTTGCGTTCAAGGATGAACAAAAGAATAAAAAGAGATCTGCACTGTGGCTTACAAGGAACTTCTGGACCCCTACTTAGTGAATTGTGTGTTATCCGGTCACTTACTTGAACATAATATCTACTGCCAAGAGTTAGGAAGTCAATGAAGATTCAACATCACTAACTTAGTGAGGCAGGATGAAGACCTCACCCTAAGAAATCCAGTGGAAGGAGAGTTGGGGGAAAAATGAATCAGCAACTCTTCTCTGAAGAGTTAAAATACCAGGGGATGAAATTCTAAATTAGAAAGATAGTTGTAATATTAAGGGAGGCATATGAACACAGGGTGCAAGGGGTAATTAAATGCAGTGTTATGTAGAACATGCAGCATATTTCTGCATCTCCAAATCATTTTCAAAATATATTCAAGAAGTTGTTACTGAAGGACCTGAAGAGATGGAAAAGACTAGAAAAGTGCACTATAAGCCATTCCTTTTAATAACCAAAACTCAAAATGCTTGCGGACATTAAATCATATTAGAAAACATCATGGGCAGTCACACCATCACAAAGAGAGTCCCCAAATTTGCATCTAATCTTAAAATTAAGTTCAGACACGCAAACTTATATTTTTACTTTTATTTATGGAAAATTGAAGTGACTCCTTCAGAGTCTAGGCTCAATACAAGTACTTTAACAATAAAGTAACCATGAAATGATCATTAATTCCAAAACAATTCTGGTTTCAGAGGCAGTAAACAAAAATACACAAGAACATGGTACTGTGATTAGCACTACGCACCACTATTAAAGATTTCCTTTACATTAAAATCAGTTGATAAGAAATAAGAGCTAGTAGCGATGCTGGAAGCGGGGATCATTAGACAGTATCTGTATTTGTTCACCGAAGCTGCCCAATCCTTGTATGCTGCTGCCTGCAATCATCTGGGCACTGCAGTTCATTGGTTGACCACTACCCCCCTGGTTCCCGTCTTGTACAAATCCTCCATGCCTGTGGAAAAAGGATATTTGTCTCAATTCAGTGATATCGATGGACATGCCAAGAAACGAATATGCACACATCACAAGTGGATCCACAGAATAGTGCTATGAGCCCTAACAAAAATCAGATATCAATGGTCAGAACATCCGATGATAGGACAAGACAATCAATATTCATATTACTGGTCCATGTGGGCAGACATCATATTAAAACATTTTTACACTTCAGGTGAATAACAGAGATAAGGATGAAATCTCACCAGCACTTAAATTAACAGGTTAAAAACTGACATTTTTCAATGCCATAAAATTACTCTGGGGAAATATTCCCTCACAGAAAACCTGAGCCCCAGGCATGTAAAGAATTCATGAATCAGTTTGCGGCGGTGTTTTACCATTCAGATGACCTTTCCATTGCCTTTTATTTCCCTTGCTTTCAACCAATTTATTAAGTTGGCAAAAGCATTTCAATTACTAACTCCAGTATAACCTCGCATTTCTTACTTTAAACCTTATATCCACATCCTAGACCCACCACACATTAGAAACAATCTGTTTCTTTCACAAGCATTTATTTTAAATCATTCTATTCTAACAAAAGCAGTTCTGATTTTCATGGTCTCTCCTGTGTGTATTTTCCCCATACCAGGCATCATACAATCTTATAAATGTTCAATGCAGCTTCCTTTATTCCCCAAAATGATTAACCATGTTCCCACATCAACATCTTCTAATTGAATAGCATCCCTTCTAGCCTTATATCTAAATCAATATATACTCTCTCAGAATTGCCTGCTCTAAACCTGATCCTTTTAAAAAATAAATTTTAAGTGTGGTCTCTTTTTTTCCAACTAAGGGGCAATTTAGCATGGCCAATCCATGTGAGACCCACGCAGACATGGACAGTGAACCCGAGTCTGTGGCACTGTGAGGCAACAGTGTCACTGCGCCACCGTGCCGCACTAACCTGATCGGTTTTAAATAATAAATTTAGAGTACCCATTTTTTTCCCAATGAAGGGGCAAATTAACATGGCCAATTTACCTACCCTGCACATCTTTGGGTTGTGTGTGGAGAGAGGGGGAGGGGGAGAAGAAGAGACCCACGCAGACATGGGGAGAATGGGCAAACTCCACATGCAGTGACACGGGGCCGGGATAAAAGCCAGGTCCTCAGCGATGTGAGGCAGCAGTGCTAATCACTGCACCACCACGCCGCCCAACCTGATCCATTTTAAACCAGTTTTAAAATTCTGTTAACTGAAACTTGACAAGCACAAATATAATTATTCTTGACCATATGATCTCTTAATTACTTTTTCTATGCAGATATTTTTGTAATGAGTACATTTGAGTGGTTGGTCAATTGTTTCTCAGTAAATGGAGCAAAATAGAATGGATAATAGCATTGACTTCATTCACTAATGTCAGCAGCAATGAAGACTATACTGACCTCCATTCTGCATATTTACATCAGTCATAAGCTGCTCCGAGAATGCCAAATGAACTCAGTTGCTCTGGTAAAATGAGAAGGATTGGGATCAACCTTTTCACAAAAGTAGCCACGATCAAATAATTCAATTTTTATTTATTTCTTTATAAAATAAACTTTATCTTCAGTTGCAGGATATAGGTTTTACCTATTCATCCATAGACAGCTGCTGAAACCATTCAAGCAGAAGTTAAATGTAACCGAATGAATATGTATTTAAAAAAATAAAAAATGGAAAATTAACCCAAGATTCTTGTTTCTAAAATTTGTTTTGTATGAAAAGTGCTAAGCAGAAAAATGAAAAGATATAATTAGTGACTTTAAATCGCCGTTCAGTGTCAATAAACATTTCCCCAGAAAAATGATACTGTGTAGAAAACAAAGTCCTTCAAAGTATTTTTTCTGTAAATACAATGTACCTAACAAAAACTGGATGTATTACAGACCATAGAACTGTGCTAATCAACACTTCACAGGTTTTTTTAAAAGTCATAATGAAAATGTTTTTTTACTTGGTCTGAATCAAAACGGCAGCTAATTTTTGGAAACCAGACACATACAGTTCGCATTGTGAACAAGATCGTAGAAAAGACAAAAGAAAGCTTTATAGTAATGGACATACATACAAGTGCCGACAGTATCTGATTAAGGAGTTCGAGAAAGTCAACTTAAATGAAATCATTTGCTTTATAGGTATGAATAAACAGAATTTTTGCCAGAGGCTTCTATTAAGAAGCTATGAAAAATGTTAACTAATTTTGAGATATAATAATCGATGATAACCATTAGGCTACATCCGACAGTGTAATGTAATATTCTGCTGCATAAGGTCCAGTTAAGTTCAGAAAGATGGAATAGCAGCGCAAATTCCAGTTTACAAATACAATTTTAAAGTTTTTGGTAACTACATGTCCATTCTAGAGAATGGAATTGCTCTATTTCTTGCTTCCAGCATTGGTTCAAAATAACCTAGTTTCACCTTCAATGGGTGCCTATCAATCAATCTTAGCTTCATCAACAAACCTTCCAGCACAGGCATAAGCCTGACACATGAGAGTTTTGTGCAGCAGGCCCACACAAGGAACTTCCCAAAACTCATTGTTGACCAGCAAGAATGATCACTTCTATCCCATTAAACTGGATTGGTTCCAAACCAAGACCCCAGTGATTAAATTGCCAACAATTCTAGGAAAGGTACCCAGAACTCCTGATCAAATATTGTTTAATTATATTTGTGCTCAGCAGGATTCAGCAACAGCCAACAGATGCAGAGCCAATAATTACAGCATGCCTCTTCTTACCCAGGAATTCCTCCTCGTTGTATGATATGGCCTTGCCCAGTCTGGGCAGGTACGCCCCTATCTGCTCCTACAAAAGCAGAATATTAGGTTATTCCCCACAAAAAAAAATTATGACTGATTATTTTTTATTAAAAACCGTGCATGTTAATACAACAAAAACTTTACTAAATGCATTCCTCCATCTTTCACTAGCTTTCAGAGCACATGAAGTGATCACCCGATGAAGGAGCTGCGCTCCAAAAGCTAGCGATTCCAAATAAACCTGTTGGGACTTTAACCGGGTGTTCTAAGACTTCTTACTGTGCCCACCCCAATCCAACACCGGCATCTCCACAACAGAGCAGAGAGGTCTCCCAGTGTTGTCCTAAGATTCTTCTGAACACTTCTTGTGTGGAATTGGTTACCATATTTGCCTAAATATCAATGACTGCACTTCAAAATTAACTCCATGGGTATAAAACACTGTGGCGTGTCCTGGGAATGTAACAGGTACTAGATCAATTAAAATTATTGATAGCTTTTTAATAATAGTTCGATATTTCCCACAGATAAAAGCACCACTTTACTAATAAATAGGGATTTGAAATGTTTTTAGTTAGGCACACTAACATTAGAAAATGCTATGGATTCTGGAAATTTGCAACACATAAATAGACTGTATTCACTGCAAATGTCAAACTTGAAAGGATTAGATGACTGTATTTTTTTAATGAGTCTGCCCATAATGAGGAAGTGCCTCTCATTTAAAATCTAAGTTTGTGCTGAGGAATAAATTGTGGTACCATCTTCAGTTAGACTAAAAACCCTCAAAGGAAATTCCCAATATAACCTCCAATAAAATGTTAGTTATATAGTTGAAATAGTCAAATAGTTTGTGCATGTAGCAAATATGAAAGATTTAAAAAATTTAAATTGGGAATTAAATTTGGGAATATCAAAATTGAGAAATTTCGACATTACAGCAACCATCAATAGTGAGGACCTGATAGAACATACTAAATATACAGAACACACCTTCAAACAAAATAACCGATTATTCTTTGTGCTGCCCACATCAGTGAAGCAGGCCTATGGATGATTCAGGCCAGTCAATGGTTTGGGACAGTGATTTGATTTTGCATGGAGTACACTATGAAGAGACCACGGGATGGATCCCACCATAAATCCATAGCCATGCAAATGGTATTTTTAAAAATTTTTTTAAGAACATACAGTGCAGAAGGAGGCCATTTGGCCCATCGAGTCTGCACCCACCCACTTAAGCCCTCACTTCCACCCTATCCCCATAACCCAATAACCCCATCTAACCTTTTTGGTCACTAAGGGCAATTTATCATGCCCAATCCACCTAACCTGCACGTCTTTGGACTGTGGGAGGAAACCGGAGCACCCGGAGGAAACCCACGCAGACACGCGGAGAACGTGCAGACTCTGCAGACAGTGGCCCAGCAGGGAATCGAACCTGGTACCCTGGCGCTGTCAAGCCACAGTGCTATCCCACTTGTGCTACCCAAATTCAAAGAGTGATCCCACAGTGAGACAATCATGACTGCTCTTTAATTCCAACATTTCACCAGTCCTTGCTGACACTCAACAATTTAGTCCCACAGACATAATTGGCCGGATTCTCCCTTTTGGGGACTAAATCCCCACGCCTGTCGGAAAACGGGCGAGATCACTTTGGACTTTATTCCTTGAAAGTCCGGGGTGATTCCCCGTTTTCCAGGGGGCTAGCAGGGCCCCAGCGCGTGTCCCACAGCTCTGGCTGCCGGCGGGGCCATGCTGTCCAGACCACGCGGCCCACTTCGGCGTGGGCACTACCGACATGGCGGACCCACACAGCGGGCCCAAGCTAAGGAAGGTAACCTCACCTCCCCAGATCGCGATGGCCCACCTGTTGGAGGCCTGGCCACCGCTGAGCCCCCCCCCCCCCCCGGGAGTCATATTCCCCCCACCCCCCAGCAAGACAGCCACCACGGCCATGTGGTGGTACCAGATGTGAACCACACCAGTGGGAACTCAATCGCGGAGAATCGCTGCGGGGCCCTCTTCCAACAGCCCCCGACCGGCGCCTCGTTGACTGCGCGAGAGACTGGCAGGTCCGCGGAATGATTACCGGCGTGAACGGCTATTCTCCGCCTCCGCACCAGGCGCGATTCTGGCATGGAGATTCCTGCCCAATATGTTTTCCCAATTTCTCCATAATAAGCTGGAGTCTAACTTAAGCAATGGTCAGGACTTGGGAAAAACAAAGGAACGTGCATTTATATGGTGCTTTTCACAACCACCAGGTGTCTCAAAGCACTTTACGTCAATGAAATTGTTCTGTGGTGTTGTAATGTAGAAAACACAGTTGCCAATTTAACTCTGCAAGCTTTCACAAACAACAAAGTGATTATGGCCGGATAATCTGGTTGTGTCGTTGATTTGAGGAATAACTATTGGCAGAACATTGGGGAGAACTCCCCTGCATTTCTACAAAATAGTGCCAGGGGATTGTTTATACGCACTTGACATAGCAGACAGGACCATAGTTTAATTTCTCATCCAAAAGGCCATCAATATTGCTGCAATCCTTCAGTCTGGCACTGGAATGACAACTTTGAATTTTATGTCAAGTCCTGGACATGAACCCAGAACAAAAAGTATACCAATTGAGCCATGGCTAGTCTGTAATGTACACTGCATGTTAATGGTACTTTCAAAAAAAAAAACTCCCACGCAGGTTGTCGGGCATCACAGAAAATTGGGGCGATGTGTGAGTCAGCAAGTAGATTTTCCTTTTGATTCCCATACACATAATTTTTTTAATGATTCCTTCACTATTGGAATATTTGAAGTTGGAACATGCACCATACACAAAATTTGCTAAAGCGAACGGGTTTAATTATCGGATCAAGATTAGAAAACTTGTAATTCGAAAGCAACAAGCCATTCCTAATAGACTGTCAGGTGCACAAATTTAAGTTTTGATGGAAGTTGCAAAGCTGGACTCCAGTTAAGTACATAACGTACGAGCTAACACAGAGCTGACTAAGATTTATTCTTCCTGCACATTAATTCATAAAATAAACAATGCATAGCTCATATTACCTGAATTAACTGCCAGAAGTGTAAAATGATATGCCAGCACCTTGCAATTATTGGTTATCAGTGATATCGAAGTGTTGTGAAAAGCTTTTGGAAATAACTAAAGGTAAAATGATCTTGATAACAGCTTAAGAATAACCAGGCTCATCAATCAAGAATGGAACCTTTTTAAAAAAAAATTACAAGTTCTAAAAGTTTACCTTGCCAACGATCAGGATCTCTTCCCATAATTCCTGCTTCCAGGGTACTCTGCCAAGAGCGTTCAGGGTGGCCTTCTACCTTCCGTCCATGGTCATTGTTCCAATCCCTACCATCTCTGTACAAACAAAAGTAACACTTACAATATACTGAGCCAATGAGCTAACATCTAGATGTTTTCCATGGGGCAGGAAGGTTCAATGTAATTTCTGTGGCCACTAAATTACTCCTAGTTTTACTCTCTATAAGTTAGATTCACTCAGGTACTGCATTAGCTGCTTTACCCTTAACTCCTGCCCTCTGTACTTGGTAGTTCTTCATCCCTGTCACTGTTAACTCCAAGCTAAGCCCCTTCGTGAGACTACCGAGCTCACATTCACCCAACAAATTTCCAACCGGCTACCGTTCTTTGCTCCTGTGCTTTCTAACATATTAAATGAACCCTTTTTCTTAGGCATCTCCAATGCTGCCTTGTGAAAAGTCCACTACTGGTTGGACATTTCCAACCTCCTTCCCCTCCAAATGTCACCCCACTATTTAAGGGGCGGAGAAAGAAAACAGGGAACTATAGACCTGTTAACCTTACATTAGAAGGATAAATGCTACAATCTATCCTAACATTTATGATAAATGGACATTTGGATAATAATGATCTGACTGGGCAAAGTCAATATGATTTATGAATGGGAAATGTTTGCCAAGCCCATTGGGAGTTTTTTTGAGCATGTTACTTGGAGATTGGTTAGCAAAATTAAAGCGCCTTGGATAGGTGGTGATATACTGGCATCGAATGTCTCGACGGGGCAGATGCTCACTTTTCATTAATAGAAAATTGTACTAGACTTTCCACTGCAAATCGTTTATCCAGGAGACGGAGTGTAGACAAAGATTGTGTTTAGGGTGGCACAGTGGTTAGCACTTCTGCCTCACAGCACCAGGGCCTTGGGTGACTGTGAATGGAGTTTGCACATTCTCCCCATGTCTGCATGGTTTCCTCTGGGTGCTCCAGTTTCCTCCCACAGACCAAAGATATGCGGGTTGGGTGGATTGGCCATGATCAATGCACGGGGTTACATGAACAGGGTAGGGGAGTGAGCCTAGGTAGAGTGTTATTTCGGAGGGCTGTACAGGCTCGACAGGCCGAATGACCCTCCTTCTGCACTGTAGGGATTCTATGGATTGGTTAAGACAGAAGAGTAGGAATAAATGGGCCATATTGCATTGACATGCTGTGACTGGTGGGGTACTGTCAAAAGTATTTGAACCTCAGTTGTTCACAAAATACATCAATGATTAGTATGTGGGGAGCAAATGTAATATTTCCCAGTTTATGGGCGACACAAAATCAGGTGGGAACATGTGATATGAGGAAGATGCAAAGCAACTGCTTTTTAAAAAATAAATTTAGAGTACCCAATTCATTTTTTCCAATTAAGGGGCAATTTAGCATGGCCAATCCATCGACCCTGCACATCTTTGGGTTGCGGGAGCGAAAACCAAGCAAACACAGGGAGAATGTGCAAACTCCGCACGGACAGTGACCCAGAGCCGAGATCAAACCTGGGACCTTGGCGCCATGAAGCAACAGTGCGAACCACTGCACCACTATACCGCCCAAGCAAGTTCCAAGGGGATTTGGACAGACTTAGTGAATGGCAGATGGAATATAATGTGGAAAAATAGGAGGCTATCTACATTGGTAGGAGGAACAGAAATGCAGGGTATGTCTTAAATGCTAAGAGATTAGGAACTGTTGATGTACAAAGGGGCCTGGGTGCCTGCATCAATAAGTCACTGGAGGCTAATGTGCAGGTTCAGCAAGCAATTAGGTAGGCTAATGCTAAGTTAGCCTTTGTCACAAGAGGACGCGAATACTGGAGCAACAAAGTCTTGCTTGAATTATGTGAGTACTGAGGTTTTGGTCCCCTTACCTTAGGAAGGATATTATTGTCATAGATGGGACTATGTCTAAAGCAGAGATTGGCAGATTTCTAAATGCCACAAAATAATAATCTTTATTATTGTCACAAGTAGGCTTACATTAACACTGAAATGAAGTTACTATGAAAATCCCCTAGGTGTCACACTACGTGCCAGAGGGAGAATTCAGAATGGCCAATTCATGTAACAAGCACGTCTTTTGGGAGGAAACCTGAACGCCCAGAGGAAACCCACGGCAAATACGAGAACATGCATATTCCGCAGTGATCCAAGCCGGGAATCGAACCCGGGTCCCTGGCGCTGTGAAACAACAGCGTTAACCACTGTGCCGCCCAAAATAGAATTCAAATTTTACCATCTGCCATGGCAGGATTCGAACACAGGTCCCCACAATATGACTTGATCTCTGGATTACTAGTCCAGCAACAATACCATTATGCTACTGCCTCCATACATCAAGGGATATGGGGATATAATGTGGAAGAAAGGCTTTGGTGTGGATGATCAGCCATGATTGTTATTAAATAGCAAAGCAGGGTCAATGGACTGAATGGTCTACTCCTTTTTTTTTAAGGGGTATGCCTGCATGTTATGAGACGACTCCCTATTGTTTGCACCCATCCATAAAACAAAGCAGCTCTGATCAACAACCCGTGAAACATAATTACCTGTCTTTTTTGCCATTTCCCAGTCTCTTCTCTAGTTACTAACCATTTCTTGGATATGCTCTTACACGGCTCCACTCATATCTGCCCTAGTCCAATACATCAGCAATGTTAATGCCGTTGCAACACGAACCCCTCCTTCCCCAAACATCTCCAGCTAGTCGATATCCTGCAATACACCTCAAAACTTCAAACTCAGCTCCACAGTGCCATTCAGTTATATCAACTATGGGCACAAGACTGCCTTTAATATGTATTTTAACTAGTTCTACAACTTTCCCTCAAATACACAACCACTTTCCCTGAAACAAACAGTGGTGAGAACAAAGACACCTAATTTGGCCACGGTTCTATATAGTTACATATTCCATCTCCCTTCTAATCACCCGCTCAAAAATATCTTGGTAATCAAAATGATTACTTCCACCTCCGCAAAGAATGGTACCAGGGTAAAACTAACGCGGGCGGCACGGTAGCACAAGTGGTTAACAGTGCTGCTTCAGTGCCAGGGACACGGTTGATTCCCGGCTTGGGTCACTGTCACTGCTTATTTCCTCCGGGTGCTCCTGTTTCCTCCCACAAGTCCCGAAAGACATGCTTGTTAGGTGAATTGGACATTCTGAATTCTCCCTCAGTGTACCCGACAGGCACTGGAGTCTGTCATCTAGGGGATTTTCACAGTAACTTCATTGTAGTGTTAATGCAAGCCTACTTGTGACAATAAAGATTATTATTATAACGTTAGTATCCCCTTGGGTAAATTTAAAGATGCTCTAATCGAGATTTTAAAATGAGTAAGAAATCCATAGAATTTAATTTTACAGCATAGAAATAGTCCCATTTACCTAATAAGTCTATACAAGAGTCTCCTCTTGCCTTCTATAACATCACCTAGTTTGTGGAAATCTGGAACTTGCCTCTTCTAAAAGGTTCTGAATGCTGGGTCAAATAGAACTTTTCAATATAGAAGTTGATAAATTTTTGTTAGGTAAGGTTACCAAAGGATACCAAACAAAGCTGGGCGAATGGAGTTGAAGTACAATTAGCCAATCTAAATTAAAAGCAGAATAGGTTTAACCCAAAGTCCTATTTGCCCACCTCTGCTGAAATCCTTATTCATGCTTGGGTCCAAGCTCCTACCAATACATCCCAAGTCTGCCACCAACGTGCATAAATTCCCACTTACATATCACTCTAAACCTAGTCTACATAATGTAGCTTCCTATATCCCAAAATAGTGTCCTCCACAAACCACAGCGCACCTCCAAACTTCGCCACCCGTATACCTTACATCAGTCCTTCTTTCCACCAATCCCAGGCTATGTTTAACTAGTCCCTGCAGTTTTATCAAACACTTACCTTGACTGACGAGGCATAATTGCTCCTCTGGTGTCTCCTACACGTTTCAGGTCAGATCCATAGCCACCGCCAGACCCGCCCCAACTCTCTCGCTGTGACCCTGAATCACGGCTGCGGGGTTCTGGTCCTCCATGCCTTCCATCAGGATAATGCTGAAGCCATTAAAAAAAAATTAAGTTTGTTCAAAGAAACTACATAGAATAACTCATTTTTGAGCATATTCCTTTCAAATCAACATGATAAACAACAGCTTTAAACATATGTTTTCATCTTCTGAGCCCTTTCTTGCTCCATCAAAGCTGTAGATGTTTGTGCTTTTCCTTCACCTTGCATTAAAATTCACTACTTGATTAAAATTAAGACCCATGACACCGTCTCTCCCAAGATTACAGGACGGAAGAATCTTCGGTTTCACAAACAATGAGCTTAATATAATTCCTCACTTGGTCATTCAACTAGGATTAGATCAGAGTGCAGGTTTAATACCTCAAATCCAGATTCCCCCAGCCATACTGAGGCACTGGGCAGAGAAGCTGACCTCCATCCCATCAGCACCAGCCTTTGAACAATCAGTCAGGCCAAAGCATCAGCCCCAACGCCATCTGCAGCTCTGACACCCCAAATAGGGTCCCCAAGGAACAGTGTTTCAGTTCAATTTGTAGGACACGACCAGAAGATGTGCACATGGTTAGCTGGACCCCTCCCACAACGCTCATTTATTCTCCATTCCTGCAAACAACCTCCTCATCCTAGATCTAGTCAAATGAGCCCTATGCACCACCTTCAACTGTATTAACCCGAATCTCGCAAAGGCTCTCCACAGGGCCTCGCACCATACCCCACCCTCCAATTACAACTGCAATTCCCCCTCCCACTTGGCCTTATTCGCCTCCACCGAATTCGGCTTGCGTCCTCCGCCATAATCCATCCATAAATCCCCGAGGGACTCCCCATCCCTGCAAGTGACAAAACCATCTCCAGCAATGAACATAGAACAGTACAGCACAGAACAGGCCCGTCGGCCCTCGATGTTGTGCCGAGCAATGATCACCCTACCTAAACCCACGTAACCCGTATACCCGTAACCCAACAATCCCCCCAAGCATCACAGGGATGTTGGAAAGACCTTTTTCGCGAAATTGCGAACTTCTAGATACCTAAATGTATCAAACTGCGAAAGCCCAAATTTATCCAAAAACTCTTCCCAAGCTCAATCACCTTTCCAAAAACAAATCCCTTCCACCCCCTCCATCTGCACCCAAACAGCCGCAGGGTCCCCACACCACCGCAGTTCCTTCTCCGCATTCGTTGCCGAATAATAATAAATTGAACGCCAGGCCCCCTGACTGACAATCCCCATGAAGGACACTCTTTCGAATCCTAGCTACTTTACCCGCCCAAATAAAGTACAAAATTAATCTCTCAAATCCCCCAAAGGAGAATTTTGGTAGAAAAACTGGCAAACATTAGAACAGAAACCACGGAAAAATGTTCATGTTGACAGACTGAATTCTGCCCAAGGACAGAGGGAGACAATCCCACCTCCGCAATTCGGCCTTGAGCCTATTCACCGCTCGCAAGATTCAACTTACGAAGCCAGGCCCAATTCCGAGCTACCTGTACCCCCAAAACCTAAAATGAGAACCCGTTAAACAACACGGCATCACCCCCAGACTGGTCCCCCTCCCTGGAGTGGCCAGAAACACTCAGTTTTCTCCGAATTCAATTTGTACCCTGAAAAAGCCCCAAAATGCTGCAATAGCGCCAACTGTGGGGATCAGGTCTGTCACATATAGATGATCATCAGCGTACAAGGAACACTGCATTCCCCCCCCCCCCCCCCCCCCCAACCCCGAGGCTCTCAGGGCAATGGCCAAAGACTATTGCCAATGCAAACAAGAGGGGGGTTAATGTCATAGGGCACCCTTGCCTAATTCCTCCGTGCAGCTGAAAATACCCTGAACTCTCATTATTTACACTGACATTCGCCTAGGTGCCTTATATAACTGAACCGATGACACAAATTTAGGCCCTATCCCAAACCATTCCTGCACTGCAAACAAATATCCCCCATTCCACCCCATCAAAAGCCTTCTCAGCATCCAATGCCATAATAACCTCCTGCTCCCTCCCCTCAAGACAGGGAAAAAATATCCCGAACACTCATTATTTGTACACTCTCATCGTAGGTACCTAATATATCTGAACCCATGACACTAATTTAGGTCCTATCCAAAACCGTTCTAGCACCGTAAACAAAAATCCTCCATTCTACCCCATCAAAAGCCTTCTTGGCATCAATGCCACAATAACCTCCTGTTCCCTCCCTTCCGGCGGAGACAACAGCACATTTAAAAGCCACCGCAGATTAGATACAAACCCGGTCTGATCCTCCCCGATAACCTAAGGCAGACACTCTTCCATCCTCAGTGCTAGAACCTTGGTCAACATCTTAGTAGTCACATTTAATAAGGAAATCGGGCGGTACAGCCCACACTCCACTGGGTCGTTATGTTTTTTCTAAAAATTGAGATGGACGCTTGCATCAGTCTTTGGAAGAGACCCCAGCACCGCTGAATCCTCAAACATCCCCTTTCACCAACAACGATACCAGCCAATCAGCAAACTTTTTATAAAATTCCACCGGGAGCCCATCCGCCACAGCACCTTGCCAGTTTGCATTTGCCCGATGCCTGTCTTCCACCCCCAAAGGTTCTTGCAACTCTTCCCGATCCTCCTCATCCACCGAGGGACACTCCAACCCCTCTTAAAAACTCCACTATATCCAACTCCTTCGCAGGCTGCTCCGACCTATAAAGATTCTTATAGAACGCCTCAAACAACCTATGACTTTATCTGGCGCAGACACTACTCCCGAACCTGAACAATCTCTCAGGAGGCTGCCTGCCATCTCAACTAACCAGTGTTCTCCCCATATTCATGTCTTACACACACATCCTCCTCGAGCGCTGCAACTGGTACACCGCCTTGTCAGTGTTTAATAGGTCAAACTGCATCTGCAGCTTCTTCCTATTAGCCAGGAACTAGTGACCTGGAGTAGGGTCGCTCGAATACCTACCATCTGCCTCCAAGAGCTCATACATCACCTTTAGCTTTCTGTCCTTGCCTCCCTATTCACCTGTGCCTTATACGAGATTATCTCCCCTCTCACCACCACCTCCAGGGCCTTCCACAGTACCAAGGGCAAAACCTCCCTATTTTTGGTAAACCCCACAAACTCATTCACCCGTGCTATCTTTGCAGAAAATCCAAAATCTGCCAACAGCCCCATATCAAAACTCCACATCGGCCGCTGAACTGCCCCGTCTCCTAAACCAAATCTACCAGGAACGGAGCATGATACAAAATAACTCGCAAAATATTCCGCTTTCCTCAGCGTTGGAAGCAGAGACCGCCCCCCCACGACGAAAAAGTGATACGCGAATACACATTATGCATCGGAGAATTCCTTGTTCTCAGCGTACAAAAAGACTGCCATGGATCCGCTCCACCCATCTCCTTCATAAACCCAGTCAGTACCTTTTCTAACCTCGAAGGGGCCAACGACTTTGGCTTAGACTGATCCAACTTAGGATTCAAAATGCAATTCAGAGCTCCTTCCCAAGATCAACCGGCGTGTCTATGCATGAAATGCCAGCCAACATACTCTTCATAAACTCCACATCATCCCAATTTAGCACATACACACAAAAGAAACCAAAACCCAAACCACCAAACCCAAGAGCCGAAACTCCCCCACACCCTCTTTCAACCCTGAAACTACCAAACACCCCATGCTTTCTCCAAAGTCATATACTCCCTCAACTAAAAATAGCATCTGAAAAAAAAAAAAATTCCAATTAACAACTCCATACCAATAAACGGGGGTGGTGAAGAGAGAAAAAACCACAACTTCACAACAACATCCCCATACAAACCCATCCCAATGACCAAAGACCCATTTAAAACCCCTCAGTTCAGTTCAAGTCCTTGAGATTTAATAAAAGCCTCCGCTGTCTCAAAGAAATGGCTCTTGGAATTATACGCAATTCTCAGCCTCACCAGGTACACCACACCAAAACGCTGCCACTCTTATAAAAACGCTGGCTTCACCCTGTTAAAGGCAGCATGCCTCCTTGCCAATTCCGCCTTGATATCCTGATATAAACGAAGACTGCTGCCTTCCCACCACACCTCCCGATTCTCCATGGCCCAATTCAGGACTTTTTCCTTCATCCGATAGCTATGAGAACACACAATCACCACTTGCGGCTTTGCCCGGTGAGGGGGGATCCAGAAGTCGCTATCATATCTGCTTCCAGACCTCCGACAGCACATTCCATGCATTCACCGCCCTGTGTAAAAAAAAAACTTGCCTCGCACATCTCTAATCAGATCGCCCCTCAACCTCCGTCATTGCAGTGAAAACAATAGGACTGCCGGTGGCGACCATGGAGTGAGCAGTCACACGTTTGGTGGCTCCAGCTCAATATGCATGTTTTGGTCTTTTCCCTGCCCGAAGGGTGAAGCATTTGAGAGCAAGAGGTGCAGGAGTGCCCACGGAAGGTTTTACTCCTCTGGTTTGGTTGGTGGATGGATCCACGCACAAGGAGTGGTGCAAGAAAGAAACAGCTGCCGGAACAAGTCTTCATGGTGCGCCACAGAAAAAGATGGCGGAGAGCAAAGGGGCTGCGCTGCCTGCCCAGTGATCAAAGGAGCAGTTAATAGAGTACCTCAATGATACGTTTCGGCAGCAGAGGAAAGAGGCCCTGGAAGATTTAGCCATGGTGGTGGAACCGCTTAAATCTGGGATTGAGCGAGAGGAGCAGAGGTTGGAGTCCCAGGGCCTGGCGATACAAAAGTGGAGGCAGCAGTGGGAGAGCATGTGGAGCAGTAGGCCTCGCTAATGGCAGAGATGGGAGTGATGGAAGAGAGCACTGGGAGTGATGAAAGAGAGCCAGAAGACGCTGAGGAGAAGTTGGAGAATCGCTCCAGAAGGCATAACCTCAGGACTGTCAGGATGCCTGAAGGCACTGAAGGTGCGGAGGCCAGTGTGTACGTAGCCAGAATACTGGAGAAATTGGTGATGGCGGTTGGGGGTGCCTTTGGCTGGACCCTAGAAGTCAACCAAGAGCACAGGGCACAGATGAGTAGGCCACAGGTAGGCCAGTCGCCGAGGGAGATGGTGGTGCAGTTGGACCTCTTTCTAGACAAGGAGGGGGCAAGGCAGGCCAGGAAATATACCTGGGAAGGGAATGAGGTGTACCAGGACCTAGGAGCAGAACTGGCGAAGAGGGCTGAGTTTAACTGGGTTATGGCAGCCCGCAAAGGGGGTGAGGTTTGGGGTATTGTACCCAGTCTGCCTCTGGGTGACTTTCCAGAAGTGAGATTGTTATTTCGGTACGCCAGAGGAGGCAATGGGAGTTTGTGAGGGACAATGGACTGGGAGGAATGCATTGAACCATCGGAGAGTTTTGTGTGTTTTTTAAAAAAGGTTTTTGATGGTGGGTTTTTGGGGACAGGCTTTTTTTTTAATGGGGGAACAACAATAGTGAATGCATCTTTTGTTACAATTCAGGGAGGGAGGGGGGAAGAGAGAAAGAAAGAAGGGTAACTGGAGGCGGTGGGGTGGTTGGTTGGGGGCCACCATACTAGCTGGGAGGGCTAGTTAACATGAATGGGGGGGTTGCTAGGAGGCAGGCGTTGGGGGGGGGGGGGGGGGGCGCGAATGTGATGGTTAATGGGGGAGATAGTAAACGCCTATGCCCCAAATTGGGGCGATGTAGATTTTATGAGATGGGTGCCAGGGAAGATTCCCGACTTGGGAATCGTATCGGCTGATTATAGGGGAAGGGGGAATTTAACATGGCTATAGAATCGGGCCTGGCCGGTCGAGACCCAAGTCGCCGAGGATGTCGGCAGTGGCACAGGAGCCAAGGGGGCCCAGGGAGCACATCGAGGGCGAAGGTATTTTCATACTTCTCCCGTGTGCACTGGGCGTACTGCTGGATTGTTTTTTTTGTGAAAGACAAGACATTGCAGGCGGTTTGACTCTCGGTACTTCGGGGGATGAGGCAGGGGTGCCCGCTTTCCCTGTTCTTCTTTGCCTTGGCGACAGAGCCGCTGGCAATGGTGCTTAGGGCGTAGAGGGGAAACTTTAGATACTCTAGTATCCAGGTGATGCGGGGCTGGGCGCAGCTGCACAAGGCAAGCCTGGCTCGGCGGGTACAGCAGATGAAAGCGGATTTCAAGAGGTGGGATGTGCCATTGCTGAGGGCGGGTGCAGACAGAAAAAAATGATGGTGCTGCCAAGGTTTCTCTTCATGTTCCAGAACCTCCCAATATTCGTCCCCACGTCATTTTTTAACGGTCATTACGCTAATCTCTGGATTTGTGTGGGCGGGGAAGACCTCACAGTTTAGGAGCGCTTTCTTGGAATGGGGACTGGCACTGCGGAATATGAAGAATCATTACTGTGCGGTGAATATTGGTATGGTTAGGAAATGGATCGCGGGGAACGGGTCTGATGAAGGCGGCATCGTGCAGGGGAACATGTTTATGGGCTTTGCTGTTGGCGCCTCTACCATTCTCGCTGACCAGGTACCGCGTGAGCCAGTAATGGTGTCGGCCCTAAGGGTGTGGGGGCAGTGGAGGCAGCATTAGAGGTTGTGGGGTGCCTCAGTGTGGGCAACATCCTGCGACAACCATAGGTTTGCGAGGTTTTGGGGTGGCGGCAGGCATGGATTGAACGATTCGTTTATGGGGCAATGTTAGAGGACCTGGAGGAAGAGTACAAGTTTCCCAGGGGGAAACGGCTTTAGGTACCAGGTCCAAGACTTTGTTAAAGAGAGATGGGTGCGGTCCTTTCCTGGGCTGCTGCCCCTGGGGTTGCAAGACACGGTGCTGTCGAGAGATGAGATAGGGGAGGGGAAGGTGTCCGATGTATAGAAGGAATTGATGGATCGGGAAGTCGCCCTGGTGGGGGACATAACATGTAAGTGGGAGGAGGACCTGGGAGGGAAGGCGGGGGGCGATATATTGGCAGAAGCCTTGCGGTGGGCGAACGTAGCGTTTGAGGCCAAGTCTCATCCAGTTCAAAGTGATAGATAAGCTTTGAGGGGATAGAGGATAGGTGTGGGTGGTGTATGGGAGAGCGGGGGGGCTCGTGAATCACATCCACACGTCTGGGCGTGTCTAAGGTTGAAGGAGTTCTGGCAGGGGTTCATGGATGTGATGTCCGAGGTGCTGGGTGTGGAGGTGATTCCAAGTCCAGAGGTTGCGATATTCGGGGTGTCGGAAGACCTGGGAGTCCAGGGGGTGATACCGGCTGATGTTTTGCCTTTGCCTCCCTGATCATCCGAAGACGGATTTTGCTCGGGTGGCAGGACTGGGAGCCGCCGTACTAGCGGGGGTTTGGGCGAGTGACCCGGCAGAATTCCTGAGGCCGGAGAGGGTCAAGTTCATCTTGAGGGGGCCGGTGGATGGGTTAACGTGGAGGTGGTAGCCGTTTACTGATTTCTTTAAGGAGGTTGGAGGGGTCCGCAGGGAAGCCCAAGGGAGGTTAAAATGAGGAAGGCGGGATGTGAGACGGGGTGCAGAGTGAGTGTTGGCTGCTTTAGTTTGTTTACATAAAAATGCCTTGAATAAAACATTTAAAAAAAAGAAAACAGTCTGACTTTATTCACCCTCTCCTTTTAGCTAATACCCTCCAGACCACGCAACATCCTGGTAAACCTCTTCTGTACCCTTTCCAAAGCCTCCACATCCTTCTGGTAGTGTGGCGACCAGAATTATACATTATATTCCAAGTGTGGCCGAACTAAGGTTCTGTACAGCTGCAGCATAACTTGGCAGTTTTTATACTCAATGCCCCGACATACATAGGCAAGCATGTCGTATGCCTTCTTGACTACCTTATCCACCTGCGTTCCCACTTTCAGTGATCTGTGGACCTGTATGCTCAGATCTCTCTGCCTGCCATTTATTGCATGCTCAGTAAAACATTTCCTTCTCTGTAATTGATATTCGGTATGTATCAAGATTGCCAGGAAACATATGACAATCCTTGTTTAAGATCTGAAAGTGACAATCCCAGAGTTTTCAAATCCAGAGACATAATTAATAAATTCAAGTGAAGTATGTTACCTGTCCATCTCTATCACCAACCATGCCTCGAGAACTGTGAAAGAAAGGAACACAACAAAACCAAATGATTACAAGATTTCAGACTGCTAGAGCAAGAAACACATCAGCAAACCAGTTCCCAAAATACTATTTAAATATTTCATTCAACTACTGTGACTTTTAACTGTTAGGTAGTATGACTACAGTGGACATGGGGTTCCTCTTCCAGCTTAAGAGAAGATTGGAGAACTTGATTGCCACTCTAATAAATGGTCATATGGATCATTTCAAGTTCAGTTAAACAGCACTACGTATTAAGATAAATAAGTTGCACCAGAGTGGCATCTAATAGCAATCCATTTTAAACTAGATATCAATAATAATCTTTATTAATGTCACAAGTAGGCATACGTCAACACTGCAATGAAGTTACTGTGAAAATCCCCCAGTCGCCACATTCCAGCACCTGTTCCAGTACACAGAGGGAGAATTCAGAATGTCCAATTCACCTAACAAGCACGTCTTTCGGGGTTTGTGGGGGGTAAAACTGGAGCACCTGGAGGAAACCCACGCAGACACGGGAGAATGCGCAGACACCAAACAGAGTGACCTAAGCCGGAGGAAACACACGCAATAATATAATCACCAAGAAATCCAATAGGAGGGGCAGCACGGTGGCGCAGCGGGTTAGCCCTGCTGCCTCACGGCGCTGAGGTCTCAGGTTCAATCCCGGCTCTGGGTCACTGTCCGTGTGGCGTTTGCACATTCTCCCCGTGTTTTGCCCCCACAACCCAAAGATGTACAGGATAGGTGGATTGGCCACGCTAAATTGCCCCTCAATTGGAAACAATTGAATTGGGTACTCTAAATTTATATTTAAAAAAAGAAATCCTATAGGGAATTGATGAAGCAAATAGTACAGATTTAAGGGGAAGCTGGACAAGCACACGAGGCAGATGCAAATACAGGTTACAATCATAAAGCCAGGTGAGGAAAGTTGGAAGGAGGCCAAGTGGAACACCAGCCTGGACTTATTGGGCTGTATGTTCTGTTGCTGTGTTCTCTTATGTATATTAGATAAAAATTCTTCTCAAATACTTACTCATTCATGCCCAATGTAGGCAGCTAGGCTATGCAATATTAAAGTTTGTTGAAGGGTTCCAGTTAATTTTAGATTGGTCAATTTCCAACTGAACAACTAAAATTCAAGAGCAGTGGTACAGAGAACATTTTGAGCACAAGTATTTCATTCCCTCTCATAAACTTCTTAATGTTTTAAAAGAAAAATTGTTTTTCTGTCTCGCATTATACATCTCAATCCATTTATTTTCTGTGCCATTCCAGATATTTAAATGCCCCTGTACAGATACTTGCAATGGCCATGATGCAAATCCTACAGGCACTTTTTAAACTGACTAAGTATTGTAGACCAGTATAGGCCCAATTTATTGTAGTAATAATAATAATAAATAATAATCGCTTATTGTCTCAAGTAGGCGTCAATTATGTTACTGTGAAAAGCCCCGAGTTGCCACATTCCGGCACCTGTTCGGGGAGGCCGGTACACAAATTGAACCCGCGCTGCTGGCCTTGTTCTGCATTACAAGCCAGCTGTTTAGCCCACTGTGCTAAACCAGCCCCATGGAAACTATATTCTGTTTTGAGTCAACCATATTCATTGCATTTCAAACATGATGAAATGGTAAATGACCTATTAACATCCACCCTACCTATTAGATAGCACAACCATGTGCATCATCCACCCCAATTGCTAGAATTATTAACTCTAGGATAGACAAAAAGCGCACTAAAAATCGGTTATAATTTTCAGGTTATCACCCTCTGACAATCCAAGTAAATTTCAACAACTCATGTGACATTGCTACACCTCTCCCATCCTGATGCATCACAACGTCCATTGGACCATCATACAGAGACAATCACAAGTTCTAAGAATTCAATATATACCCAGAATCACGCCTGTCTGGGATCCGCTCAGGTTTCCAGTTGCCACGTGGTAGCCCTCTTCGTGGAGATTCGCGCCGAGGGCTGTGGTTGCGATGGGAGCCGTGATCAAGATGTCGATCATGGTCTCTACCTGATTTGAGAACAATATCACGGCCCCGACTACCACCACGTCTATCATGGAATCCTTCAAGCCTCTTGTCAAATCTTCCTCCAAATAGTCCTTCATCCCGACGTGGTGGGCCACTATCTCTGCGGTCAAACCGATCCATTCGCCTACATGAGAGAGATGATGTTATCACCAATATGACCACACTCACTTGCGCTAGTGGCAAAATTAGTCAAAGACCAGTGAAAACAAAGCAGAAACCAAAATCTAGGCAAGATCCACATCTTAATATGGACGTTTGAGGATTGGGTGACTAAGAACACTTATCTGGGACCTGGGTCTGAGGGCAATCCTGGCTAGGATAATTGCCTCCCTTTCTGCGAGCCGCAAAAAACAAATCTCAAGTGAAAAGAATCTGGCAGTTACTCGAGCTCAGATTTAATAAAAATATTTTTAGTTATTGATGTCTCAAATAGAGCTGCAAAGTGGTGGTCGGAAATAACTGGGTTTGCAAATTTGGATTTTGGGCAGATTAGCAAAGTGTACAGTACCTGATCTCAGAACTTGATACCATACATGAAGAAATATAAATGTTGCAGCTCTCATTAGATTCCTTTAAACTTTGCACAATTAAGAAATTTATAAATTAACACTAAATGCCGTAACTCACTAACATTCACTTTCTGGAGTGTCCAGTGCACCCAGAAAATTGTATCAATGTTTAGTTTAAGCTTTAGATTTTCACCAACATCAACAAATTTGTTTCTATCAACAGTCTTCCCACAATTAATGCTTTGAACCAGTAGCTTTTGGGAAGATTCCAAAAATCGCATAGAATCCCTACAGTGCAGGAGGCCATTCAGTCTGTCGAGTCTGCACCGGCCCTTGGAAAGAGCACCCTACCAAAGCCCATGCCTCCACCCTATCCCCGTAACCCCAACTAACCCTTTTGGACACCAAGGGCAATTTAGCATGGCCAATCCACCTAACCTGCGCATCTTTGGACTGTGGAAGAAAACCGGAGCACCCAGAGGAGACCCACGCAGACATGGGGTTTGGTGCAAAGAAATCCTGTGGCACAGAGCAAAGACAGCAAGAAGTCTTACAACACCAGGTTAAAGTCCAGCAGGTTTAGCTTTCAGAGCACAGCTCCATCATCAGGTGAGTGGTAAAGTGATCACCCGATGAAGAAGCTGCACTCCAAAAGCTAGTGATTCTAAATAAACCTGTTGGACTTTAACTGGGTGTTAAGACTTCTTACTGTGCCCACCCCAGTCCAACGTCAGCATCTCCACAACAGAGCAGAGAGGTCTCCCAGTGTTGTCCTAAGATTCTTCTGAACTCTCTGCAATTTATCAGGTGATGCAGGAGGCCTCGGTGGAGGAGCTGAAAGCGAAGTGGGAGGAGGAGTTGGGTGAGGAGATTGAAGAGGGGACGTGGGCAGATGCCCTGGGGAAGGTGAATTCCTCCTCTTCTTGCGCACGGCTTAGTCTAATTCAGCTAAAGGTGCTGCATAGGGCGCACATGACTGGGACTAGGCTGAGCCGGTTCTTGAGGGAGGGGGGGGGGGGGGGGGGGGGGGGGAGAGGAGGAGACAGGACAGGTGTGGCAGGTGTTCGGGGAGCCCAGCTAATCACACCCACATGTTCTGGGCATGTCCGGCAGTGGAGGGTTTCTGGAAAGGGGTGACGGGGACCTTGTCCAGGGTGGAACCGGGCTGGGGGCTCGCTATTTTTGGGGTAGCATCGGAACCGGGAGTGCAGGAGGCGAGAGAGGCCGGTATTCTGGCCTTTGCGTCCCTAGCAGCCCGGCGAAGGATCCTTTTGCAGTGGAAGGACGCAAAGCCCCCGAGCCCGGAATCCTGGGTCAGCGACATGGGCGGGTTCATTAAACTGGAGAGGGTCAAGTTTGCCCTGAGGGGGTCGGTACAGGGGTTCCTCCGGTGGTGGCAGCCTTTCAACCGCGGGGCGCGATGGGTTCTTTATGGGGGTTTGTTCTTATGGTTCTATGTTTATTACTCTTTCTTGTTGTTAATTTATTGTCTTGTATTGGGGGGGGGGGGGGAATGCTATGTATTCTGGACATTTGCAAAACATAAATAGTACTGAATTCACTGCAAATGTCAAACTTGAAAGGATTAGATGACTGATTGCATATATAAGTCTGCCCGCAATGAGGAAGTGCCTCCCATTTAAAATCTAAGTTTATGTTGAGGAATAAATAGTGGATGTAAAACTGCACACTAATACTATCTTCAGTTAGACTAAAAACCCTCAAAAGGAAATTCCTAATATAACCACCAATAAAATGTTTGTTACATAATTGATATTAGTGCTCACGTAGTTTGCGCATGTAGCAAATATGGAAGATATAAAATTTGCTTCAAACAACAACAAAAAAACTAAGCCGCACGTTCGGCAGCTCCTGCTTTTTTTGGACTTTCGGGCTCTTTTAAGAGCCCGCAACGGCGCTTTTTAAAAAACTTTTCTGCGGGGGGAAACACAGCCAGTGTGCCCAGCGACTGGTGGATGGACTGGACAAAAGTCGGCTCTACAGCAGAGGAAGGCAAGGTTTGAGTGGGGTGATCATGGCTCGGCACAACATTGAGGGCCGGAGGGCCTGTTCTGTGCTGTACTGTTCTATGAAGGCGAGAGGCAGAAAAGGCAAGATGGCAGCGGGCGGGGAAGCAGCAACAGCGTGGCAGCAGTGGTCGCGGGAGCAGCAGGAGCTGCTTCAGCGCTCCTTCAAGGAGCTTAAAGCTGCGATCTTGGAGCCGTTTAAGGCCTCGCTGGACAAGCTGGTGGCGACTCAGACGGCCCAGGCCGTGGAGATTTGGGAGCTGCAGCAAAAGGCTTCGGACAACGAGGATGAGCTTTTGGGCCTGGCAGTGAAAGTGGAGTCGCACGAGGCGCTGCACAAGAAATGGCTGGCAAGGATGGAGGAGATGGAGAACCGTTCCCGCCGGAAGAATTTGCGGATTTTGGGCCTCTCGGAGGGGCTGGAAGGCTAGGATTTGGGGGCCTATGTGGTCCTAATGTTGAACTCGCTGATGGGTACGTGGTCGTTTCGTGGTCCCCTGGAGCTGGAGGGCGCCCATCGAGTGGTGCAGCAGAAGCTGAGTCCGAACGAGCCGCCCAGGGCGGTACTAGTCCATTTTCACCGCTTGGTCAACCGGGAGTGCGTGTTGAGATGGGCGAAGGAGAGGAGCAGCAGGTGGGAGAACACGGACGTTATGATTTATCAGGACTGGAGCGCGGAGGTGGCGAAGAGAAGGGCTGGCTTCAATCGAGCGAAGGGGGTGCTTCATAGGAAAGGGATCACTTACAAGGACCGCCAGCTCTATTTTGACTCTTCGGAGGAGGCCTGGGCTTTTGTCCAGGCAGAGAACGTGGACTCGAACTGAGGACTGGAGAAAAATGTGCTTTGTTTGGAGGCTTTGCCCTCCTAGGTATCCTGTCGTTTATATTGGCTGTGTTTGCTGATTGATGTTGCCTGTTCGTTTTCGCTATTTTGTTTTTTTCAGGGTTGTTTTCTGGGCTGTTGTTTATTTATTGTGGTGTTTTGTTTGGTTTTGTCCACTGGTGGGTTGGGGAGTAGTTTGGGGTCCCGATGGGCCATGTGTCCGTGTTTTTCCCGCGTGTTGGGTTGAGGGGCGGAGCTCGGGTTTCTTCCGGAGGAATTGGGAGCGGGGCCGGCGCTGGTAGGGAGGGATTGGTGGCTGTGTTGCGGGGAGGGGGGTTATGGCGGGAGTAGCCAGGGCCAGCAGAAGTCAGCTGACTCACGGAAGCACAATGGTCACATGGAACGTGAGGGGGCTGAACGGTCCGGTGAAGCGATCCCGGGTCTTGGCTCACTTGAGGGGGTTGGGAGCGGATGTGGCTATGCTCCAGGAGACGCACCTCAGGGTTACGGATCAGGTGAGGCTAAGAAAATGTTGGGTGGGACAGGTGTTTCACTCGGGGCTTGATGCGAAGAACCGTGGGGTGGCAATTTTGGTCGGTAAGAGCCTGTCGTTCGTTGCGTCCAAAGTGGTGGCGGATAGTGTAGGTAGATATGTGATGGTGAGTGGGAGACTTCAGGGGGAGCGGGTCGTCTTGGTTAATGTTTATGCTCCCAACTGGGACGATGCGGGCTTCATGCGGCGAATGCTGGGCCTGATCCCGGACCTGGAGACACGGTGCTGGATCCGGTTCTGGATCGTTCGAAGTCTAGAACGGGCAGGAGGCCGGCAGCGGCCTCGGTGCTTGAGGGGGTTCATGGATTAGATTTGGGGGGGGGGGCCGGACCCTTGGAGGTTTTTGGAGCCGGGGGGTAGGGAGTTCTCCTTTTTCTCCCATGTTCATAAGGCGTACTCCCGAATTGATTTTTTTTGTGCTTAG
Organism: Scyliorhinus canicula; assembly: GCF_902713615.1. NCBI lineage: Eukaryota > Metazoa > Chordata > Chondrichthyes > Carcharhiniformes > Scyliorhinidae > Scyliorhinus > Scyliorhinus canicula. Next base: position 74,706,410 of record NC_052163.1, on the reverse strand, counting down.
CAGGGCGCTAATCCCAAGAGTAGTGGGGGCGGAGTATTCGGCGATAGCCATTTCTGATCATGCCCCACATTTAGTGGATCTGGAGATGGGGAAGGATCAGCACCCGCTGTGGAGGCTGGATGTGGGGCTTTTGGCTGAGGAGGAAGTGTGCGGGCGGATCCGTAGGGGCATAGAGGGGTATCTAGAAACCAATGATAACGGGGTGGTGCAAGTTGGGGTGGTTTGGGAAGCGCTAAAGGCAGTAGTCAGAGGGGAGCTGATATCTATTCGGGCGCACAGGGTGAGGGGGGAGAGGGACGAGAGGCAGAGGCTGGTGGAGGAAATGATAAGGGTGGATAGGAGGTATGCAGACACCCCGGAGGAGGGGCTTTTGAGGATGCGGCGCAATCTCCAAGCGGAATTTTACATTTTAACCACCCGGAAGGCGGAGGAGGAGGGCGCAGTATATGAGTACGGGGAGAAGGCAAGTCAGATGTTGGCTCACCAGCTCCGGAAGCGGGAGGCAGCTAGAGAAATTGGGGGAGCCACGGATGCAGAAGGGAGCTTGGTGCGGGGTGGAAAGGACATCAATGGGGGATCAAAGACCGGGCGGTGCCCCCCAGGGAAGCAGGTGGGATGGACCGCTTTTTGGATAGGCTGGAGTTCCCAAGAGTAGGGGACGAGCGGGTGGAGGGTTTGGGGGGCCCCAATTGAGTTGGAGAAGCTGGTGGAGGTGTTGGGAAGTATGCAGACAGGGAAAGCGCCGGGGCCTGACGGGTTCCCGGTGGAATTTTACAAGAAATTTTCAGATTTGCTTGCCCCTCTGCTTGTGAGGACCCTGAATGAGGCTAGGGATGGCGGGGGGCTCTGCCCCCAACGATGTCCAGGGCAATTATCTCTTTGCTCCTAAAGCAGGACAAGGACCCTCTTCAGTGTGGGTCTTACAGGCCGATCTCGCTCCTTAATGTAGATGTCAAGTTGTTGGCAAAGGTGCTGTCCAGGAGGGTGGAGGATGTGGTCCCGACGGTGATTAAGGAGGATCAAACGGGGTTTGTAAAGGAGGGACAACTGAATACCAACGTGCGGAGGCTCCTTAATGTCATGATGATGGCGCCGGCGGCTGGGGAGTCAGAAATAGTGGCGTCCATGGATGCGGAGAAAGCTTTTGATAGGGTGGAGTGGAGTTACCCGTGGGAGGTGTTGCGGATGTTTGGGTTTGGTGAGGGGTTCATCAGCTGGGTGAGGTTGCTGTACAGCTCCCCGGTGGTGAGTGTGGTGACGAACGGGAGGTCGGCGGACCTTTGGCTTTCCAGGGGGACGAGGCGGGGGTGCCCCTTGTCTCCCCTGCTCTTCGCGTTAGCGATTGAGCCCCTGGCCATGGCGCTGAAGGACTCAAAGAGTTGGAGGGGGATTGTGCGGAGGGGAGGGGGGGAAGCACCGGTTGTCCCTGTACACAGATGATCTGCTGTTGTATGTCGCGGATCCGGCTGAGGGGATGCCAGAGGTGCTGAAGATACTTGAGGACTTTTCGGGCTACAAGCTCAATGTGGGGAAAAGTGAGCTGTTTGTCCTGCACCCGGGGGATCAGGAGAGGGAAATAGGTGAACTCCCATTGAAGAGGGCTGAGAGGAGCTTTAGGTATCTTGGGGTCCGGGTGGCTAGGACCTGGGGGGTCATGCATAGGCTTAACTTTTCGAGGCTGGTGGGGCAGATGGAGGAGGAGTTTAGGAGGTGGGACGCGATACCGCTTTTGTTGGCAGGCAGGGTCCAGTCGATTAAGATGACGGTGCTCCTGAGGTTTTTGTTTCTTTTCCAGTGCCTCCCCATATTGATCCCAAAGGTTTTTTTCAGACGGGTGAATAAGTCGATTCTGGTGTTCATGTGGGTGCGGAAGGCCCCGAGAGTAAGGAGGGTATTTCTGGAGCGAAGAAGGGAGGTAGGGGGCCTGGCGCTGCCCAACCTCTGTGGATTTTATTGGGCGGCGAACGTGGCAATGATTCGCAGGTGAGTGACGGAAGGGGAGGGTGACGCTTGGAAGAGATTGGAGGTGGCGTCCTGTGCGGGTACAATCTGGAGGCTTTGGCGACGGCCCCACTTCCACTCCCCCGGCAAAGTACTCTACGAGTCCGGTGGTGGATGCGTCCCTTAAAATCTGGGGACAGTGGAGGCGGCATAGGGGGGGAAGTGAAGGCCTCAGTTTGGGCCCCGATACGGGGCAATCACCGTTTTGCACCGGGGAGAACGGGTGGGGGATTTGGGAGTTGGCAGAGGGCAGGCATCAGACAGTTTGGGGACCTCTTCCTGGATGGGAAGTTCGCGACTCTGGAGGAGCTGGTGGGGAAGTGGAACCTCCCCTGGGAACGCTTTTAGGTATATGCAGGTCAGGGCATTTGTTAAGAGGCAGGTGGCGGAGTTTCCGCGGCTGCCGCCAAGGGGGGTGCAAGATAGGGTGCTTTCGGGGACATGGGTCGGTGAAGGAAAGATCTCAGCAATTTACCAGCTGATGCAGGAGGAGGCCTCAGTAGAAGAGCTCAAAGCGAAGTGGGAGGAAGAGCTAGGGGAAGAGATTGAAGATGGAACGTGGTTGGACGCCCTGGAGAGGGTGAATTCCTCCTCCTCTTGCGCACGACTCAGCCTAATTCAGCTGAAGGTGCTGCATAGGGCTCAAATGACAGGGGCAAGAATGAGCCAGTTCTTCGGAGGGGAAGACAGGTGCGGGAGGTGTTCGGGAGGCCCGGCGAACCACACCCATATGTTCTGGGCTTGTCCGGCCGTGGAGAGGTTTTGGAAGGGGGTGGCGGGGACTTGCGATCTTTGGGGTAGCTTCGGAGCCGGGAGTGCAGGAGGCGAGAGGCCGGCATTCTGGCCTTTGCATCTCTAGTAGCCGGGCGCAGCATTCTGTTACAGTGGAGGGATACGCGGCCCCCGAGTTCGAAGGCCTCGATCAACGACATGGCTGGGTTCATCAAGTTGGAGAGGATGAAGTTTGCCCTGAGGGGGTCGGTACAGGGGTTCTTTCGGCGGTGACAGCCCTTTCTCGACTTCCTGGCGAAGGGGTAGAGAGTGGTCAGTCTCAGCAGCAACTGGGGGGGGGGGGGGGGGGGGGGTGGGGGGGGGGGGGGGGATGATGGTTAGGGGGTTTGCTATGTTGTAATTTTCTTCTTTCTTGTATTGCTGTTGGTTTTTTGTTATTATTTATTTTGGGGGGGTGAGTTCTTTTCTTGAGTTGGTGTGGAAACATGCCTTGTTTGTTTTAAACTTGAATAAAAAGTATTTTTTTAAAAACAAAATAAAAAAAAAATTAAAATTTGGAATTAAATTTGGGAAATTTCAACATTACTGCAACCATCAATAGTGAGATGGCCTGATAGAACACACTAAATATACAGCTTTAAACAGTGGTTCTACTTGCAGCTGCAGCTTGTTAATTAGTTACTTGGATGAAGCCAGTTTTAACAGTATAAAGGTACAGCAGCTTACAGTGCTGAATTTGTGTGCATTAGAGTATGAATGTGAGTTTGGTGACTGAGATGAGGGGGGAGCACGGTGCTCCTTTCATTTCCGACATTTCCTCAAAGATCGTGAAGGGAGCCGGGAGTTTACAGAGTGCAGCTGACTGGGAGTAGAGTTGGAGGGCAGAGTTCCAGTTGGGTCACAGGGCAGCTACATTTAAACAAAGAAAATTACAGCACAGGAACAGGCCCTTCGGCCCTCCCAGCCTGCACTGATCCAGATCCTTTATCTAAACCCGTCGCCTATTTTCCAAGGATCTACTTCCCTCTGATCCCCGCCCGTTCATATCTGTCTAGATGCAGCTTAAACAATGCTATCATGCCCGCCTCTACCACCTCCACTGGCAAAGCTTCCCAGGCACCCACCACCCTCTGCACAAAAAACATTCCACGCACATCTCCCTTAAACTTTCCCCTTCTCACCTTGAAATCGTGACCCCTTGTAACTGACACCCCCACTCTTGGGAAAAGCTTGTTGCTATCCACCCTGTCCATACCTCATAATTTTGTAGACCTCAATCAGGTCCCCCATGAACCTCCGTCTTTCCAACGAAAACATTCCTAATCTACTCAACCTTTCTTCATGGCTAGCACCCTCCATACCAGGCAACATCCTGGTGAACCTCCTCTGCACCCTCTCCAAGGCATCCACATCCTTCTGGTAATGTGGCGACCAGAACTGTGCGCAGTATTCCAAATGTGGCCCAACCAAAGTCCTGTACAACTGTAATATGACCTGCCGACTCTTGTACTCAATACTCCATCCAATGAAGGCAAGCATGCTGTATGCCTTCTTGACCACTCTATCGACCTGCGTTGCCACCTTCAGAGTACAATGGACCTGAACTCCTAGATCTCTCTGTACATCAATTTTCCCCAGGACTCTTCCATTGACCGTATAGTCCACTCTTGAAGTAGATCTTCCAAAATGCAACACCTCGCATTTGCCTGGATTGAACTCCATCTGCCATTTCTCTGCCCAACTCTCCAATCTATCTATATTTTGCTGTATTCTCTGACAATCCTCCTCGCTATCTGCAACTCCACCAATCTTAGTATCACGGCAAACTTGCTAATCAGACCACCTCTATCTTCCTCTAGATCATTTATGTATATCACAAAGATCAGTGGTCCGAGCACAGATCCCTGTGGAACACTAGTCACCGTTCTCCATTTTGAGTCACTCCCTTCCACCACTACTCTCCGTCTCCTGTTGCCCAGTCAGTTCTTTATCCATCTAGCCAGTGAACCCTGAACCCCATATGACTACACTTTTTCCATCAACCTGCCATGGGAAACTTTATCAAATGCCTTACTGAAGTCCATGTATCTGACATCTACAGCCCTTCCCTCATCAATTAACTTTGTCACTTCCTCAAAGAATTCTATTAGGTTTGTAAGACATGACCTTCCCTGCACAAAACCATCCTGCCTATCACTGATGAGTCTATTTTCTTCCAAATGTGAATAGATCCTATCCCTCAGTATCTTCTCCAACAGTTTGCCTACCACTGACGTCAAGATCACAGGTCTATAATTCCCTGGATTATCCCTGCTACCCTTCTTAAACAAAGGGACAACATTAGCAATTCTCCAGTCCTCCGGGACCTCACCCGTGCTCAAGGATGCTGCAAAGAATTTAGAATTTAGAACAGTACAGCACAGAACAGGCCCTTCGGCCCCCAATGTTGTGCCGAGCAATGATCACCCTACTCAAACTCACGTATCCACCCTATACCCGTAACCCAACAACTCCCCCTTAACCTTACTTTTTAGGACACTACGGGCAATTTAGCATGGCCAATCCACCTAACCCGCACATCTTTGGACTGTGGGAGGAAACCGGAGCACCCGGAGGAAACCCACGCACACACGGGGAGGACGTAAAGATATCTGTTAAGGCCCCAACTATTTCGTCCCTCGCTTCCCTCAGTAACCTGGGATAGATCCCATCTGGACCTGGGGACTTGTCCACCTTAATGCCTTTTAGAATACCCAAAATGTCCCCCTTCCTTATGCTGACTTGACCTAGAGTATTTAAACATCCATCCCTAATCTCAACATCCGTCATGTCCCTCTCCTTGGTGAATACCAATGCAAAGTATTCGTCAAGAATCTCACCCATTTCCTGACTTCACGCATAAATTCCCTCTTTTGTCTTTGAGTGGGCCAATCCTTTCTCTAGTTACCCTCTTGCTCCTTATATACGAATAAAAGGCTTTTGGATTTTCATTAACCCTGTTAGCCAAAGATATTTCATGACCCCTTTTAGCCCTCTTTATTGCACGTTTGAGATTTGTCCTACTTTCCCAATATTCCTCCAAAGCTTCATCAGTTTTAAGTCGCCTAGATTTTATGTATGCTTCCCTTTTCATCTTAGCTAGTCTCACAATTCTACCCGTCATCCATGGTTCCCTAATCTTGCCATTTCTATCCCTCATTTTCAGAGGGACATGTCTGTCCTGCACTCTAATCTACCTTTCCTTAAAAGACTCCCACATTTCAAATGTGGATTTACCCTTAAACAGCTGCTCCCAATCCACAATCCCTAGCTCTTGCCGAATTTTGTTATACTTGGCCTTTCCAAGTTCTGTACAGTAAGAGATGTTTGTTTTTTTTAAATTTCTGTGTTTGCTTCGTTTTTTGCGGGCAAGCTTTCTATCATTTAGCAGAATCACCAATTTTAGAGGATTCACTTGGGATAGTAGCAGTATGTTTTTTTAGGGCCAAACAGGTGTTTTTTTTTCCCTTTAAATCTCTTCGGGAGTTCAGATCAGAGGGGATGGAGGCTGGGGCAGTTGCATGCTCCTCCTGTCGGATGTGGGTGGAGAGGGGAACCACCGGTTTCCCCACTGACTACACCTGTGGGAAGTGCACCCAACTCCAGCTCCTCAGAGACCGCGTTAGGGAACTGGAGTTGGAGGAACTTCAGATCATCCGGGAGGCAAAGGGAGTGATATAGAGGAGTTACAGGGAGGTAGCCACACCAAGGTGCAGGACAAAAGTAGCTGGGTTACAGTCAGGGGACGGAAAAGGAACGGGAAGACAGTGCAGGGATCTCTCGTGGCCGTTCCCCTTCAAAACAAGTGCACCATTTTGGATGCTCTAGGGAAGGGGGGCCTAGCTGACAGGTCTTTGGCACTGAGCATGGCTCTGTGGCTCAGAAGTGAAGGGGGGAGAATAGAAAAGCAATAGTGATAGGAGACTCAATGGTTAGGGGAACGGATAGGAGATTCTGTGGTCGCAAACGAGACTCCTTAAAGTTATGTTGCCTCCAGGGTGCCAGGGATGTCTCAGATCGAGTCTACAGGATTCTTAAGGGGGAGGGGGAGCAACCAGAAGGCGTGGTGCACATAGGCACCCACGACATAGCTAAGAAAAGGGATGAGAGCTGAGGTCCCAGGTTCGATCCCGGCTCTGGGTCATTGTCCGTGTGGAGTTTGCACATTCTCCCCGTGTCTGCGTGGGTTTCGCCCCCACAACCCAAAAATGTGCAGAGTAGGTGGAGTGGCCACGCTAAATTGCCCCTTAATTGGAAAAAATAATTGGGTAATCTAAATTTTTTTTAAAAAAGAAAAGAAAAGGGATGAGGTTCCAAAAACGGATTTTAGGGAGTTAGGTTGGAAGCCAAAGAGCAGGACAAGCAGAGTAGTGATCTCAGGATTGCTACTGGTGCCATGTGCAAGTGAGGCAAGGAACAGAGAGCAAGTGCAGCTGAACACATGGCTAGAAGTCTGGTGCAGGAGGGAATCCTCAGATATGTGGATGATTAGGATATCTTCTGGGAAAGGTGGGACCTGTACATGAAGGACGGATTGCACCAATATCCTGGGTGGGAGGTTTGCGAGGGCTCTTCGGGAGGGTTTAAACTAGTTTGGCAGGGGGGTGGGAACCAGAGCTATGGATCAGAGGATAGGGCAGCTGTTGAACAGATAGAAATAGTATGCAGTTAGTCTGTGAGGAAGGACAGACAGTTGATAGGGCAATTTTGCACTCTGAAATGGGTTAAAACGTGTCTGTTTCAATGCAAGGAGTGTCAGGAATAAGGGCTTTGAAGTGAAGAGCATGGATCAGTACTTGGAACTACAATGTTGTGGCCATTACGGAGACATGCATTTTACAGGGGCAGGAATGGTTGTTAGATGTTCGGGATTTGGATGTTTTCAGAAGAACAGGGAGGGAGGTAAAAGAGGAGGGGGCGTTGCACTTTTAATTAGGGTGTGCATCACAGCTACAGAAAAGAAGGTGGTTGAGAAGGGTTGGTCTACTGAGTCAGTATGGGTGGAAGTCAGAAACAAAAAAGGAGCAGTCACTTTATTGGAAGTTTTCTATAGACCCCCAATAGCAACAGAGAGATAGAGGAACACATTGGGCGGCAGATCTTGGAAAGGTGCAGAAGTGACAAAGTTGTTGCCCTGGGTGACTTCAACTTCCCTAACATTGACTGGAACCTCCTTACTGCAAATGGTTTGGATGGTGCAGATGTTGTCAGGTGTGTACAGGAAGGTTTCCTGACTCTATGTAGATCGGCCAACTGGGTGGGGGTGGGGGGGCATACTAGACTAGGTGCTCGTCAACAAACCAGGCCAGGTGTCAGATGTCTCGGTGGGAGAGCATTTCAGTGACAGTGATCACAACTCCTTGACCGTTACCATAGTCATGGAGAGGGATAGGAACAGACAGTATGGGAAGCTATTTAATTGGGGGAGGGGAAATTATACTGCAATTAGACAGGAGCTGAGGAGCATAAAGTGGGAACAATTATTTTTGGGGAAATGCACAACAGTAATGTGGGGATTGTTTAAGGAGCACATGCGGCGAGTGCTGGATAGTTTTGTCCCACTGAGACTAGGAAGGAATGGTAAGGTGAAGTAGCCTTGGATGACAAGAGAAGTGGAGCTTCTAGTTAAGAGGAAGAAGGAAGTTTACGTAAGGTTGAGGAAGCAAGGATCTGACCCGGCTCTAGAGGGTTACAAGGTAGCTGAGAAGGAACTCAGAAATGGACTGAGGAGAGCTAGAAGGGGGCATGAAAAAGCCTTGGCGGGAAGGATGAGGGAAAACCCCAAGGCGTTCAACACTGATGTGAGAAGTAAGAGGATGATCAGAGTGAGAGTAGGGCTGATCAGGGATAGTGGAGGGAACTTGTGCCTAGAGTCTGAGGAGATGGGAGAGGCCCTAAATGAATATGTTGCTTCAGTATTCACAAGAAAGAGGGACCTTGTTGCTCATGAGAACAGTGTGAACCAGGTTAATAGACTCGAACAGGTTGATATTATGAAGGAGGATGTGCTGGAAATTTTGAAAAGCATCAGGATAAATCCCCTGGGCCAGATCAATATACCCAAGGTTACTACAGGAAGCGAGGAAGGAGATTGCTGCGCCATTGGCAATGATCTTTGCGTTCTCACTCTCCACTGTAGTAGTACCGGATGAGTGGAGGGAAGTGAATGTTGTTTCCCTGTTCAAGGAAGGGAATAGGGAAAATCCCTGGGAATTACAGACCCATCAGTCTTACGTCTGTGGTGAGCAAAATATTGGAAAGGATTCTGAGAGGTAGGATTTATGATTATTTAGAAAAACATAGTTTGATTAAAGATAGTCAGCATGGCTTTGTGAGGGGCAGCCATGCCTCACAAGCCTCATTGAATTCTTTGAGGATGTGACGAGGCACATTGATGAAGGTCGGGCAGTGGATGTGGTGTACATGGATTTCAGCAAGGCATTTGATAAGGTTCCCCATGGTAGGCTCATTCCGAAAGTCAGGGGGCATGGGATACAGGGAAATTTGGCTGTCTAGATACAGAATTGGCTGGCCGAAAGCTGGGCTGAGAAGTGGCAGATGGAGTTCAACCTAGATAAATGTGAAGTGATTCATTTTGGAAGGTCGAATTTGAATGCTGAATACAGGGTTAAAGGCAGGATTCTTGGAAGTGTGGAGGAACAGAAGGATCTTGAGGTCCATGCACAGATCCCTCAAAGTTGCCACCAAGTTGATAGTGTTGTCAAGAAGGTGTATGGTGTGTTGGCTTTCATTAACAGGGGGATTGAGTTTAAGAGCCGCGAGGTTTTGCTGCAGCTTTATAAAACCCTAGTTAGACCACACTTGGAATAGTGTGTCCAGTTCTGGTAGCCTCATTATAGGAAGGATGTGGATGCTTTGGAGAGGGTACAGAGGACATTTACCAGGATGCTGCCTAGAATGGAGTGCATGTCTTATGAAGAAAGATTGAGGGAGCTAGGGCTTTTCTCACTGGAGCGAAGGAGGAAAGAGAGGTGACTTGGTAGAGGTGTACAAGGTGATGAGAGGCATGGATAGCCAGAGGCTTCTCCCCAGGGTGGAAATGGCTGTCACGAGGGGACATAGTTTTAAGGTGATTGGAGGAAGGTATAGGGGAGATGTCAGAGGTAGGTTCTTTACACAGAGTGGTGGGTGTGTGGAATGCACCGCCAGCAGAGGTGGTGAAGTCAGAGTCATTAAATATATTAAGCGACTCTTAGACAAGCACATGGACAGTAGTAAATTGAAGGGGTTAGGTTGACCTTAGATTACGATATATGGTCAGCACAACATCATGGTCCGAAGGGCCTGTACTGTTCTATGTTCTACAGAACACACCTTTAAACAAAATAACCAATTATTTTTTGTGCTGCCCACATCAGTGAAGCAGGCCTATGGATGATTCAGGCCAGTCAATGGTTTGGGACAGTGATTTGATTTTGCATGGAGCACACTATGAAGAGACCATGGGATGGATCCCACCATAAATCCATAGCCATGCAAATGGTATACAAAAAGTAATCCCACAGTGAGACAATCATGACTGCTCTTTAATTCCAACATTTCATCAGTCCTTGCTGACACTCAACAATTTAGTCCCACAGACAAAATGTGTTTTCCCAATTTCTCCATAATATAATGGATGTCTAACTTAAGTAATGGTCAGGACTTGGAGAAAAACGAGGAATTTGCATTTATATGGTGATTTTCACAACCACCAGATATCTCAAAGCACTTTACGTCAATGAAGTTGTTCTGTGGTGTCGTAATGTGGAAAACACAGTTGTCAATTTGCACTCAGCAAGTTTCCACAAACAACAAAGTGATCATGGCCAGATAATCTGGTTGTGTAGTTGACTTGAGGAATAAATATTGATAATTCTGATGTTTCATAGTTTCATTATTGTGCCTTTGTAAAGTTTACTAAATGCAAGATTCTCAAACTGTAAGCACTCGCAAAAACCAATACTCTCAAGTGTTCTTAAATCCAAGGATGATGTGCACTTCCACCCTTAATTTTCCCTGTTTCAACATCATCACAGTGACTCTGAATCGTGACTCACCTGTCCACCTGTACATCTGGAAACCCCCGACCTCGCTCTCGGTGATCAAAGTCATTGAACCTTTCTGGGCGACCAAAATCAGACCCGTGACTGCCATATCTGCTGTCACTGTCAAGGGCTATACGTTTCTGATCAGGCCAGTACTGATCATCCCGCCTAAAAGAGGAAGTTGAAAACCATTTTTAGTTTTACGCATAATAACAAGTAATCAAAGAGCAATATTACAGTTTAAGCAGTTACCTATCACTGTCATATGGTCTTTTAATACCACCACGACGTTCATGCTCATAGCGCATCTGCTCCTGCTGACGTCTGAGTTCTTCTTTCTCTCTATTAATTCGCTCCTGTTCACGCCTCCTCTCCTGTGTAAAGGAAAGACATCTTAGAATTAAGCAACGGAAGCCTAATTTTATTCTAAATAGGGCAGCACGATGGCACAGTGGTTAGTATTGCTGCCACACGGCACTGAAGTCCCAGGTTCCATCCCGGCCCTGGGTCACTGCTCGCGTGGAATTTGCATAGTCTTCCCGTATTTGCGTGGGTTTCGCCCCCATAACCCAACGATGTGCAGGATAGGTCACCAATTAAACTGCCCCTTAATTGGAAAAAAATGAATTGGGTACTCTAAATTTATTTTTTTAAATATATATATATATATAAAAATATTCTAAATATAATTTAGCAATCATTTATTTTTGAAGTGACCAACTGGGGCCAAATATCCTTCCATTTTTCTTACATGAAACTGCCACAATTAGGAGTTAATTCACAATGGTTAAAAAGGTCACAAATTACAACTAGATGGGTGTTTCTCCATCTTTAGCTGAATCAAAAGTAGCTGAAAGTATACCCCTATATTTTTAATCATCAAATTGAATGAGTTAACAATTGGCATTATTCCTGCATCCTGTTTTACCTGCTCGATTCGGATTCTCTCCCTTTCTAGCTTTTCCCGTTCTAGCCGTTCCCTCTCAAGACGCTTCCTTTCAATTTCAAGCCGCTCCCTCTCCCGCTGGAGCAGCTCCCGCTCTTCGCGCTCTCGCATACGCTCTCTCTCCCATTTTTCCCGTTCTCTGTTAGGGGAAATCAACAGCAACACCAGTTATTGAAATAAAAGCACCAGGTAAAGGAAAATTTCACAAATGTACATTCAATACAGATTTCCTTCCCCATGATCAACGAAAGCAACTGAACATATCCATTGCTGAAATGATATTGCAAATGATTTTGCATCAAAATGGTCAGCGCTTTAAACAAAATATACAACCTTGGAAAAACACAAAATAATTTCCCAAAGTTAGATCATACACGGCAGCACGGTAGCATTGTGGATAGCACAATTGCTTCACAGCTCCAGGGTCCCAGGTTCGATTCCGGCTTGGGTCACGGTCTGCACATTCTCCCCCGTGTGTGCGTGGGTTTCCTCCGGGTGCTCCGGTTTCCTCCCACAGTCCAAAGATGTGCAGGTTAGGTGGATTGGCCATGCTAAATTGCCCTTCGTGTTGGGTGGGGTTACTGGGTTATGGGGTGGAGGTGTTGACCTTGGGTATGGTGCTCTTTCCAAGAGCCGGTGCAGACTCGATGGGCCGAATGGCCTCCTTCTGCACTGTATATTCTATGATACCCAAAAACTCATTATGAACGACGCCCAAACTTAGCACCTGGTTTGATCCAGAGTGAGTTTCAAATCCAAACTTATTAAAAGCACAAGCGTAGCTCATGTTCACCTCTACAACAGTGACTCTGCATGGCTTTCTCAAGTTCTCCATCCCAATCTATGCCAGATGGTCCTTTATCTTTGCTCTACTGTGACTCCCTTGTGCATCTTGTGCCATGTTATAAGAACCTCCAGCATCTTGGGCCTTTCTCCTTAAAACCCTCCATTTGCCTACTGTATCCCCAGCCTTAAAAATCTACAAAAGACCTTTTATTTATTTTTTTAAAATATACTTTCAATTCAATTTTTTCATTTTATACAATACAAAACCACAAGAACAAACATTTAGACATTAAAACCTGCAACATACCATATCTTCACACAGTATCTAACTCCTCCCTGTCCAAACTCCCTTAATAACTGTACAAATTCCTTGAAATAAATAATGAACTGCTGCCACCTCCAATAGAATCCCTCAATTGCTCCTCTCAGGGTGTATTTGACTTTCTGAAGTTATAGGAACTGCATCAGGTCTTCCAGCCACAACGAGGCACTGGGTGGAGACCGAGACCCCCACCCCAACAGCACTCGCCTCCAGGCAATCAGCAAAGGCCCAAACAACCGTCCCCGCACAGGTCTGCAGCGCAAACAAGTTTGACACCCCGAATATGGCCACTAAAGAACTGGGCTTCAGCTCAATCTTCAGAATCGCCGACATGTGCAGAAGAAGGAGCTTTGGGCAAGATCAGAACGTGTGTGTGTGGTTAACCGAGCCACTTGAGTAGTGCTCGTACCTGTGCTCCACCTCTACTGGGAAGCAACTAATTCTAGACTTGGTCAGTTGCAACCTAAAAACTAAGTTGTATCAAACTAAGCCTCGCGCACAAGGATGTGGAGATCACCTTGCGTAAGGGCTCACTCCACACTTCATCATACTGTATGGGCCCTAGCACCTCCTCCCACCTAACCTTAAACCCCGCCACTGACATGGAATCCTCAACATAATCAGTCCATAATGTTGGAGGTGCTCCATTCTTCCGACCCTGAAACCGTAAAAAACCCTCTGTATTAGAGATATTGGCGGCGCCATGGGGAATGTCAGGAAAATCCTAAGATGTCTAACTGAATCTGAACCGGAGAGTCCAAGCTCTCCGACAATTCCTCTAGACTGGCAACCCCCCCGTTCTAGCCCCTTCCCACCTCCCCGAATATGGCATCCAATATCACAGGCTCACACAGATAATTTGCACAAACGGGAGCCAGCTTTGACATTGAGCCCAATTTATCGTCAACATTTTCTCCATATCTTCAAGTGGAAATAACCACTGTATTTGGCGGATACTTTGTTGGTGAGAAAGGGTCACCAATGCCCTTTAGGCCAGACCTCCTACACCAACCCAACACCTTCTCTGCATTAGCTGCCCAGTAACAGAATATCAGGTTTGGCAATGCCAGGCCCCCGACTGCCTATTCCTTTGAAGGGCTGCCCTATGAATTCTCATATAAAGGATGTATTCAACTTCTCAACCGTCCCCAAAATCAAGCAAATCAGAAAACACTGGAACCGAAACAAGAATCGTGGCAAAATGTTTAGCTCGATCAACTGAAATCTGCCCCGCCAAGGACAGGGGAAGGTTATCCCAACTTTGCAGATCAATCTTAAGTCTACCCACCAAACAGGTTATGAAGTCAGGCCCAATCCTGAACTACTTGGACCCCCAGATATCTAATGATGGATCCAGCCTGCACTCCCAGAATGGCTCCCCTCCCCATGGGGTTTAAAGACCACGGCCAGGATTCTCCATCGGCAGGATCCTCTGCTTCGTCAGCAGCGCACTCACGTCCACGGGGTTCCCAACGGTGTGGGGGTGGTCACAACAGCAAACCCCTTCGGCCGGCTTCCGGGACAGAGGGTCCAGCTGCAGGCCAGGGAGGGAGCGACGCCAGAAAACTGGTCTCAGGAATGGAGAATTGCACCCCATTTATTTGACCACCTATTCATTATCTTCAAAATTTTCCATTGCTCCCCAATCTGCTTCTCTTCTGCAGAGCTTTGGAGGGTTTTGACATTAAAGGCCACTATTTAAATATTCTCATTTGAGAGGACACTAGCAGTTTCATGGAGATCTGCATTGTGGATCTGCTAGATATAAAATCTTAATTTACAACTTGCTCCAGGTGTTAATGATGATAATAATCTTTATTGTCACAAGTAGGCTTACATTAACCGTGCAAAGTTACTGTGAAAATCCCCACAGTCCGGCGCCAGCTCGGGTACACGGAGGGAGAATTCAGAATGTCCAAATTACCTAACAGCACGTCTTTCGGGACTTATGGGAGGAAACCAGAGCACCCGGCGGAAACCCACGCGGACATGGGAGAATGTGCAGACTCTGCACAAACAATACCCAAGCTGGGAATCAACCTGGGACCATGGCGCTATGAAGCAACAGTGCTCGCCACTGTGCCATCGTGCCACCCATAAGCCACTGACCAGAGATCAGAGGATTTTTCTATTCTCTGGATGAAAGCATCCATTCATGCCAAACACAGCTATCTTCAAGGTGAATTGACAGAATCTTTCTTGCAGATAGTTCCTCTAAAGACCATTTTAAAAGCGGAATTAAGCTTTGTACAAATCGGGTAAAAGCGTATTTACTTCATGGCGCTAAGGACTCGATCCTCGCCCTGGGTCACAGTCCATGTGGAGTTTGCACATTCTCCCCATGTCTGCGTGGGTTTCACCCCCACAACACATAGATGTGCAGTGTAGGTGGATTGGCCACACAAAACTGTCCCTTAATTGGAAAGAGAATTGGGTACTCTTTAAGCAAAAAGTGCATTTACTGCTCAAGTTAGTCACTGGTGTATAGAATTTACAAGTCTTTAATAACCATCTGAATACCAGTTCTCTGGGTCAGCTGTTAGCTAAAAATGCTGCTCGTTTCTATTTGCATTTCCGATGGATTGGAATCTAGCTTTGCAAACGGCACTTGTTCAGGGCCAATTTAGATAAATATTTAGAATGTTCAAAACAAAAAAAATTACAACTATGAAGTGTACTATGAGAGTACCCGGGGGACACCCATGCAACCTGCGGCGTTAAATTCACAGTGGACAGTCAGCACCATGTGCAGCTGCATGGCTGCCTTGCAGGCTATTAAAATGGTGTTCCATGCCCGTCCACCCTGACCCCACAGTCCACCTCTTGACCAGCCCCCACTACTCCCCCAGGCCCTGGCAGAAGCCTCCCGGCCAGCGACACAACTGTCAGCAAACCAGTGAACTACAATGGATACAAGCCAGTCAATGGTTTGGCACAGTAATTTTCTATCGCATGGAGTACACTATGAGGGAATCACAGAACAGATCCAAACATAAATCCATAAGCCATGCATCTCAGTTCTGAGAGCCAGAATTAAAAGAATAATCCAAAGATTTTTGTTTCTTGAACCTTGTTATATATTGAAGGCTGTTAGATGCATGCAGATATTAATAGGCATTTTGCAATAAAATTGGAATGAAATTTCCTAAACATCTTTGCTGTTAATATTTATGAAATTTGTTTTACCTGCGCCTTTCTATCTCACGAATCTCCCTTTCGCGTTGCCTTTGTCGTTCACGCTCTCGTTGCTCTTTGATCTTGTCGAAGGAGAGCATGTCTTTCTTATCCTTTTCTTTGCCGTCTGATTTGCCGTCCTGACTTTTCGCAGACTATTTTAACAAAACAAAATCCCTCAAAATTTGTGTTGAATAACTGAAACTGTTGAAACACATAACTTGTGTTGAATTAACAGAATACTACGAGAGTCTGCCTCGCTTTGGTATGAATATTACGGGCGGGATTCTCCGTTCCCGAGACTCGTGTCGATGCCGGAGAAGGATCCATGCAGCAAAACTGGTGCCGCATCTGGACCGATTGCGCGACCGTTGGGCTAGCACCGTCACCAAGTGGTACACAAACGATTCCAATGAGAAACAGTGCAGGACTTGCAATTGACACTCGTGAGGCCGACAAACTGCAGCCACATATACACACTTCACTCCCCATGGACACCAACCCAGCCAACAAGATGGCACTGGTTGCGCTAGAGTACGCCCATACCGCTGCTGCGTCAGCTAGGCCAGAGCACCCAGGGGACACCCATGCAACCTGCGGCATGAAATTCACAGTGGGCAGTCAGCACCATGTGCAGCTGCATGGTTGCCCTGCAGGCTACTACAATGGTGTTCCATGCCCGTCCACCCAGTCCACCTCTTGGCCAGCCCCCGCTACTCCCCCATGGCCAAGTCCTCCAGGCCATGATCAGAAGCCCCCGAGCCAGCGACACAACTGTCAGCAAACCATGGACTTCCCCTACCCCCCTCTGTCATTCTCAGTAGCCACAGCGACCATTTTGCAATTTATGAAAGCACCAGTAAACCTCACCACTGGGCATTCTCCCCAGTGGAGGATATCAGGTCAGGCCCACTAATGATACGCCAATGGTGGGGGTAGCACGGCGGCACAGTGGGTTAGCCCTGCAGCCTCACGGCGCTGAGGTCCGAGCTCTGAGTCACTGTCCGTGTGGAGTTTGCACATTCTCCCAGTGTTTGCGTGGGTTTCACACCCCCCCCCCCCCCCCCCCACACCCCAAAGATGTGCAGGGTAGGTGGATTGGCCACGCTAAATTGCCCCTTTATTGGAAAAAATGAATTGGGTGCTCTAAATTTAAAAAAAAGATACACCAACGGCATTTACTGTACATGCGGAGCAGGATGCCGTTGTTGAGGCACCGGAGAATTGAGATTTGGCGTGAAACTGGCACCCTCCACGATTACGCCGTCAAAACGGATTCTCTGCCCAATTGAGTTTCCAAATTCTGCCACTGGGACAATCCCGCACCACATGCTTGGACAAAAGCATAAGTGTAGTCATTTCTTAATGGACAAGATCATACTTCAGTACTTATTTTTTCCAGGAATACGTCGACTCCGAATCAGGTACCACCATACAACAACCTGCCCCCGCCCTAGGCTAATACAGTAGTCCCCCTTTATAACGCGGGTGTTGGGGTCCAAGACAGCCACCCGCGTTGTATCCGAGCCGCGGATATCCATGATGGGGGTTTTAAATTTATTTAAAAATCTATGCATGCGCTTCCCATTGTGAGTCTACGGGGGGGGGGGGAGAGGTCAGACCCCCGTAGACTCACAATGGGAAGCGCTAGCATAGATTTTAAAATAAATTTAAAACCCCCATCGTGGATCCAATTAAAATTTCAGCGGCCGGCTCACTTTGATCCGGAGAAGGAAGCTGCTCTCACTGAAATCAGCCGGCCGCTGAAATTGACACTGCCCGCTGCTCTCTCCCTCCAATCCAACTTTTAATTTTTAATGTTTCTGATTGGAGGGAGAGAGCAGCCGGCAGTGTCAATTTCTTTTTTTTCCCTCCGGCTTGCCCCCTCTCCCCCCACATCCTCCAACTAGACCCCTCTCCCCCCACACCCTCCGGCTCGCCCACTCTCCCCCCACACCCTCCGGCTCGCCCCCCTCCCCCCACACCCTCCGGCTCGCCCCCTCTCCTCCCCCGTCCCCCGCAGGGCCCCCCTCTCTCCCCCAACACCCGCAGGGCCCCCCTCTCTCCCCCAACACCCGCAGGTCCCCCCTCTCTCCCCCAACACCCACAGGGGGGGGGTCTCCCCCACACCCACTCCTCTCCCCCCCCCCTCTTCTCTCCCCCCCCCCCCCCAACACCCGCCCCCTCTTCTCCCCCCCCAACACCCGTCCCCCCTCTTCTCCCCCCCCCCAACACCCGCCCCCCCTCTTCTCCCCCTCGGCAGTGTCAATTTCAGCGGCCGGCTGATTGTTTCAGTGAGAGAGCAGCTACCCTCTCCGGATCAAAGTGAGCCGGCCGCTGAAATTGACACTGCCGGCTGCTCTCTCCCTCCAATCCAACTTTTAAGTTTTAATGTTTTTGATTGGAGGGAGAGAGCAGCCGGCAGTGTCAATTTCAGCGGCCGGCTCACTTTGATCCAGAGAGGGAAGCTGCTCTCACTGAAATAATCAGCCGGCCGCTGAAATTGACACAACTGACAGTTGGGGTCCATAAGCCCCCCCGCGGTATATCGCGGACCGCGGTATTGCGGAGCGCAGTATAACGGGGGACTACTGTATGACCATAATGTGAATGGTGCTGCAGTATCAAGAAGTTTCAAATATGTATATTATTATTGTTCTTCATTTCAATCAGGTCTTGTCATGAAGAAAATGGAAGCCAAAATTAGTCCTAGAACATAAAAATTAGCAGTAACCATCGAAGACTGTCTCTCATTTCAAGAGCTGAGATGATGCATGGGGAGAAAAGAGTTTTGGAGTTAAGCTCATTAATATATTGCAAAACTAATCCTTCAAGGGTTATTTTTGAAAGACAGCAGTGGTAGTATGGATTAGTGTTAGCTTTAGACCTGGTCAGTGTGCTGGATGCAATGAAAGTTAGTTCAAGATTCCAGTGATCGTTCAAACTCAGTGATCCTTGATTCTAGTGACCCACAACAGTTGCCAAGTTAGATTGGTGAATTCTGCTATGGGGCTGAAATAAGTGGGAATTAGCTTAAATAAAACTGATGAGTTGGACTTTTAAGAAAATAGAAAAGTTATACTAAGCAGCAGACATCAGACAGGTATTGCAAGAAAATTGAAAGTTGACATCAGGGGTAGCTGTATGATGTGAGGCAGAAGTTATTCCATTTAGAATTATTAAGTGGAGCAGTATAACTTGATTACACAAAGGTATGTTGCATTGTTTCATATGTTATTATGAACGCTGTTCTTTACTGTTAAATAAAACAGCCAATGTGCTGCTTCATACCACATAAGACAATAGGAGCAGAATTAGGTCATTCTGCCCCGCTGATATGTTTCTCATCCCCATTCTCCTGCCTTCTCTCCATAAGCCCTGATCCCTTTATTCATCAAGAACCTGTCTATCTCAGTCTTAAATACACTGTGATTTGGTCTCCTTCTGCAGCAATGGGTTCCACAGATTCACCACCCTCTGGCTTAAGAAATTCTTCTTCATCCGTTTTAAAGGATTGTCCCTTCAGTCCGAGGCTGTGCCCTCATGTTCTAGTTTCTCCCACTCATGGAAACATCCTTTCCACATTCACTATCTAATCTAGGCCTCTCAAGTTTCAATAAGAGCCCTTCTCAAACTAGGGCAGTACGGTGGCGCCGTGTCTATTGGCGACCTGGGTTCGATCCTGGCCCTGGGTCACTGTCTGTCTGGCATTTGTACATTCTCCAGTGCCTGCATAGGTTTCCCCCCCACCCAAAGGTGTGCAGGTTAAGTGGATTGGCCACGCTAAATTGCCCCTTAATTGGACAAAAATTAATTGGGTACTTTAAAATTATTATTTTTTTTTTTAAATTCCCCCTTATCCTTCTGAACTCCAACGAGTACAGACCCAGAGTCCTCAACCGCTCCTCAAATGACAAGTCCTTCATTCCGGGGATCATAGTTGTGAACCTTCACCGGGCCCTCTCCAAGGACAGCACACTCTTCCTTAGATACAGTGCCCAAAACTGCTTACTATACTCCAAATGGGGCCTGACCAGAGCCATATAGAGCCTCAACAGTACAATCCTGTTTTTGTATTCTAGCACACTCGAAATGAATGCTAACATTGCATAACTGCCAACTGAACCATAAGAGAATGTGGACCTAGGACCCAAGTTTCTTTGTACTTCTGATTTCCGAAGCATTCTCATTTAGAAAATAGTCTATGCCTCTATTCTTCTAACATTGTATTCCATCTGCCACTTCTTTGCCCATTCTCCTAGCCTGACCAGGTCCTTCTGCAGCCTCTGCTTCCTCAACACAACCTGTCCCTCTACATATCTTTGTATCATTTGCAAATTTAGCAACAATGCCCTCAGTTCCTTCTTCCAGGTCATTAATATATAACATGAATAGCTGTTGTCCCAATACTGACCCCTGTGGAATACCACTAGTCACCGGCTGCCATCCTGCAAAGGACCCCTTTATCTCCACACTCTGCCAGTCAGCCAATCACCTACCCATGCCAGTACCTTGCCCCTTACACCATGGGCTTTTATCTTATTTTGCAGCCTCCTGTACGGCACTTTGTTAAAGGCCTTCTGGAAATCCAAACAGATCACATCCACTGGTTCTCCTTTGTCAAACTTCCTCGTTACCTCCTCAAAAGATTCCAACAGAATTGTCAAGCATGACCTCCCATTGATGGATTAGTGCTGTTTCAATCCTATTTTACCATGCACTTACTTCCGAGTACTCTGCAATCTCATCTTTAATAATGGACTCTTAAAATCTTACCAACAACCAAAGTCAGGCTAACCAACCAGTCGTCTGCATACCTCCCTACATAAAACTGGGGTGTTACATTAGCCATTTTCCAGTCCTCTGGGACCCTCCCTGCCTCCTGTGATTTCTGAAAGATCACCACGAATGCCTCCACAATCTCCTCAGCTATCTCCTTCAGAACCATGGGGTGTAGTTCAACCGGTTAAGTTGATTAATCCACCTTCAGACCTTTCAGTTTCTCAGCACCTTCCCCTTAGTGATGACTACTTCACTACTCACCTCTGCCCCGACGCTCTTCAAGTACTGGTATGCCACTGGTGTCTTCCACTGTGAAGACTGATGTAAAGTTCCTCTGCCATTACTTTGTTCCCTATTACTACTTCTCCAGCCTCATTTTCCAGTGGTCCAATGTCCAGTCTTGCCTCTTACCTTTTATATAATGAAAAAAAAACTCTTGCACTCTTTATATTACTAGCTAGTGTTACTCATATTTCATCTTCTCCCCGCCTTATTGCTTTTTTTTTAAAAAAAAAAGTTGACCTCTGCTTGCTTTTAAAGGCTTCCCGCTAATCCTCGCCATATTGTATGCTTTTCCCCCTTGTTTTTAATGCTGTCCTTGTTTTCCCTCGCCAACCATGGTTGCTTTGTCCTCCCCTTAGCATGTTTCCTCCTCCTTGGGATGAATTTCTGTTGTGCCTCCCGAATAAACCCCAAAACTCCTGTCATTGCTTTTCAAATGTCTTTCCTGCTAGGCTCCCCTTCCAAACAATTCGGGCCAGCTCCTCCCTCATGTCTTTGCAGTTACATTTATTCAATTGTAAAACCGTTGCGTCTGATTCCAGCTTCTCCCTCTCTAACTGCAGGGTGAATTCTATCATATTGCGGTCACTGCCCCCTAGGGGTTCCTTCATTTAAGTTCCCTAATCAAATCTGCCTCGTTACACATCGCCAAATCCAGAATTGCTTGTTCCCTGGTGGGCTCTGCCACAAGCTGCTCCAAAAAAAACATTTTGTAGACATTCCACAGATTCATTTTCTTGGGATCTGCTACCCATCTGATTCTCCCAGTCCACCTACATATTGAAGCACTCCTTGATTATTGTAATATTGCTTCTTATGCCTTTCTATCTCCTGTTTTATTTTCTGCCCCACATACTGACTACTGCCAGGAGGCTTGTACATAACTCCCATCAGAGTGTGTTTTCCTTTGCGATTCCTCAACTCTATCCACACAGATTCGACGCCTTCCAACCCAATATCGCTTTTTGCTAGCGATTTAAGTTCATTTGTTATGAACAATGCAACCCTGCCCCCTCTGCCTGTCCTTCCCATTGGAAACATATACTTGGATATTCAGATCTCAGCCCTGATCCCCTTGCAGCCACGTGTACCTACTAATATCAATGTGCGCAACAAGCTTATTAACCTAGTTTCGTATACTGCGCGCATTTAGGTACAACACCCTCAGTCCTGCGTTGACCGCCTCCCCTTCTCCTAGTTGTCCCCTTTTTTGTTGTGCCTGAACATAAGAACATAAGAACTAGGAGCAGGAGTAGGCCATCTGGCCCCTCGAGCCTGCTCCGCCATTCAATTAGATCATGGCTGATCTTTTGTGGACTCAGCTCCACTTTCCGGCCCGAACACCATAACCCTTAATCCCTTTATTCTTCAAAAAACTATCTATCTTTACCTTAAAAACATGTAATGAAGGAGCCTCAACTGCTTCACTGGGCAAGGAATTCCATAGATTCACAACCCTTTGGGTGAAGAAGTTCCTCCTAAACTCAGTCCTAAATCCATTTCCCCTTATTTTCTACTATCCCCTGAAGTTGGATTCCTGCCACTTTCTATGCTCTCTTTTACGTGTTCTGGAAACTTTACTATCCTCTCCTGAGCCGTCGGCACCTTTAACTCGTATGAAGTCCTCATCATTCACCTGCACTCTCACATTTTCCTTTAACTTTGGTTTTCTAATTTTCCATACAACTGACCCCCCCCCCCCCCCCCCCCCCCCCCCCTCCCCCCCCAAAATCTACAGCCCCAGTTATGTGATTCGTCAGGACTCTGGGTCCATCAGACCAGCTCCTTCCTTCCCCAGAAATTGTGCCAATGCCCCATGAATTCAACCTCATTTCTCCCACACCAACCTTTGAACCACACATTTACCTCTTTAATCTTATTGACCCTGTGCCAATTAGCTCGTGGCTCAGGTAGTAATCAAGAGATTTGTTTCTGCTTTTTAATTTAGCTCCTAGCTGTTCATACTCCCTTAGTAGAAGCTCTGTCCTTGTTCTACCTATGTCACTGTTACCTACGTGGACCATGACAACTGGATCTTTACCCTCCCACTCCTAGTTCCTATACAGCCCAGATGAGATATCCCGAACCCGAGCACTGGGCAGGCAACACAACTGCCGGAACTCTCGATCCTGGTCAGAGAGAATAAGTCGGGCGGGGCATGTGGCGCAGTGGTGAGCACTGGAACTACGGCGCGAAGGACCCAAGTTCAAATCCCGGCCCTGGGTCACTGTCCTTATGGAGTTTGCATTCTCCCGTGTCTACGTGGGTTTCACCCCCACAACCCAAAGATGTGCCATGCTAAATTGTCCCTTAATTGGAGAGAAAAATAATTGGGTACTCTTAAGTTTATTTTAATAAAGAGAGAGTATGTCTATACTGTTAACTATACAATCCTCAATTCCGACATTTCTTTTCTCTCCCCCAACTTGAGTGGCTCCCTATACTCAACTTTGAGCCGGAGTTCATCAAACAACCAACATTTACTACAGATATGGTGACTGGGAATCACAATGGGACCCACCAGCTCCCACTCATGCAGGAGCAACACATCGCCTGGTCCTGCATCTCTTTGGTTGAATTACATTTAATTTGTTTTTTTTTTTTAATTTCCTGCTAGTTTTAGTATTTCTAATCTGTAAAATATTTATCTTTTTACCTTCAATCTGAAAGCAACTCAGGATAGGTCATGCAGGGCTTCCGGTGTGGACCATGGAGTAAGTGGTCACACACAAGGCAGCTCCTGCCCACGGTTACAGAAAAGAGCTCTTTTTTAATCAATACGGGGTGGAATTTTGATGAAAAGGCATAGGTGAATGTTGGAGGAGTACTTTCCCCCAGGAGTGTTATGTTTCTTGGTTACCAGACTCGCAGAAACAGTGAAAGATTTGGCTGAAGCTGCAGCAAAGACAAAACGACAGAGCTGACTTGAGGGCCTTTATTAAAGCTGAATTCTAGCAGCAGAGGGAACAACTGTGAAAAGATCTCACCAAGGCCATTGAAGAAGCGGTGACGGCTGACTTCCGGTGACGGCGGGCGGGAGGCAACCGCGCGTGGAGGGGTCCTGTTCGGGAACGGCATTGTTGGGGATGGACGCCCGGTCCTAGGGGCAGCGAAGGCGGTGAAGGCCAGGAGAAAGCACAGGGAAGGGATATGTCGAGGTCCAGTAAGAAAAAGGCTGTGAAAACAGCTGAAGTTCATCAGGGAGTAGAAAGTTCACCGCAGGGTCACCAAGGAAAATGGAGGCTGGAGCACCGGGGAGGCTGCATTGCTTACAGCTGAAGAAATAACTATTACAGCTGAAGAAATAACTATGAAGAAATGGCTGCGGAATTCAAAAGGCAGTTTACAAAATACATGGAGACAACGAGGAAGGAGATGAGGGAGGTTTTGAGTGTGCTGGTGGAGGAGGAGATTTCCCCAGTGACGATGGTGTTGGCGAGCGCAGTGGCGGAGGTGCGGGAGCAAGGGGAGGCACTGAAGGAAGTGGAGGAGACATTATTGCAGCCTGGTGATCAACTTACGTCGATGGGGAAGGTGATAAGAGATTAACACGGATCTGCGAGGAAAAATGGAAGACCTGGAAAACAGATCCAGGCGACAGAATTTGAGGATTGCGGGGCTGCCTGAAGGAGTTAAAGGGCCGAGGCCGACTGAGTATTTTGCTGCGATGCTGGCAAAACTATTGGGGGAGGAGGAGGATCCCTCCCGGTATGAGCTGGATCTGGCTCATCGGTCGTGGAGGCCTGTACCAAAGGCGAGTGAGCCACCAAGGGTAGTGACTCTGTGCTTCTACAGTGTGAAGGAGAAGGTCCTGTGCTGGGCCAAGCAGAAGCGGGTGGTGCAGTGGGCTGGAGCTCGTATATGTGTAAACCAGGACTTTACGGTGGAGCTGGCGAGGAGGCGGGCTGCTTTCAACCGGGTGAAGTGCAGTGCGGCATTGTATATCCAGTGAAGCCGAGGGTGACTTACAAGCTCATGGACTTTTATTTCACTGCGTGCTGGTGTATGGGCTAAAGGAGCCGGTGGTGTATATATTTGGACAAGGGAAGTGATAATTACTTTCACTCGAAGTGAGGGCTCTTTGGGGTGTAGGTGGATATGCGGGGTTTGTGTGCTAAAAGGGTTTTTTTGGGCTTTCCTAGGGTCGGGCAAGGGGGAAAGGGACCCAGGCGGGGGCCTCCACGCTGGCCGGTCTAAGCCAGCCAGTGAACGGGAGTGAGGCGGGGGCGCTGCGGCCATCGGAGCCTGGCAGAACAGGATCTGAGTAGTCTAGCCGGGGTGAAAAGTTGGGGGGAAGGAACAGAGGTTGGGGGAAGGAGTTTTACAAGAGGCAGTGGACGGGAGGAGTTGGGGGGGTTTACAACTCTTGGACGGCGCTGTGTGTGTGTGTGTGTGTGGGGTGGACTATGGTGACCATGGGCAGTCCCGGACTCCTTTTTACTTTTTCTCCTTTGTTTTTTGTTTCCACCGTGGGAGGGTTTGTTTTATTGGATGCATATATTGACAGGTGGGCCGTTGTTTGGGGTGGTGGGAGGATAGGATCGTTGTTATTGTTAAAGGGATTGATTTTGCATTTGTTACCGTTTACTGTCTGTGGGTGGGGTGTAAATTTTGAAGGAAAATGTGAAAATGGAGAATAAAAACATTTATTTAAAAAAAGGATAGATCACGCAAATTAGCAGTTACTTGCCAGCCAATGAACTTACCGTTTTACTATAACGTCACTCCTGGATTGTTTTTAAAACATAGCCAGCTGCCCAGAGGGTCCCTCTCAGCTCCTGCTCTATTTAAATCTCCTCTTGGACACTCCAGTCCAGCTCTACTTAAATCTCCTCTTGACTTTCAGCTCCTGCTCTACTTAAATCTCCTATTGGACTTTCAGCTCCTGCTCTACTTAAATCTCCTATTGGACTTTCAGCTCCTGCTCTATTTAAATCTCCTCTTGGACTCTCCGGTCCAGCTCTATTTAAAGCTCCTCTTGGACTCTCCAGCCCAGCTCTACTCAAACCTCTGCTCAGACTTTCAGCCTCCACTCTTTTTAAACCTCCGTTGACTCACAGGTTCCGCTCTTTTTAAATCTCTGCCCGGACTCAGCTCCCGCTCTAAATCTCCACTCTCACAGCTCCTGCTCTTTTTAAAACCCCGCTGATTCTTAGTTCCGCTCTTTTAAATCTCCATCCTAACTCCCGCTCTTTCTAAAAGCCCTGTTGAGTCTCAGCTCCCGCCCTACTCCCACCTACCGATGCAGAACCAGGCCTGCAGCACGGGTTCAATTCCCGTACCAGCTTACCCAAACAGGCGCCGGAACATGGCGACTAGGGGCTTTTCAAAGTAACTTCATACTTGTGACAATAAAAGGTTCTTCTTATTATTAAATCTCTGCTCTCATAGTTCCCACTCTTTTTAAATCTCCTGACTTAGCTTCCACTATTCTTAAATCTCCGCTGACTCGCAGCTCCTGCTCTTTTAAAAATTCCGCTGACTCTCAGCTCCCGCTCTTTTGGTGATTCCCCTTCATCTAAGAGTCTAAAATGTTTTCCAGCCTGTTCTCTAGCAGCACTAGCCAGGTGTGCAACTGCACTCTCATATCTTCTCCAAAATTACTTGAGCAGGCAAAAAAACAATCATGGGCAGCTGCTTTCTCTCCAGTGTGCTGTACCTGACATTGTGCTGCCCCAGTTGGGCACCAATTGAGGAAAATCTGTTGGATCCTATTTGACATTGCATCGTTTGTTTCAATCCCGTTTTCTTCATTTTCCTGTTGAGCAAGTCTGAGAAATGTTTTTCTCAGATTTATGACCAGCTTTCTCTTTGAAACAAAAACCATAAGCAGAGACCATTTGGCCTATTGTGTCCATACCAGCAACAAGAGTTATCCAGCCTCATCCCAACTGCCAGCTATTGGCCCATACCCCAGTAGGTGGCAGCAATTCAAATACATATCCAAGTATCCCTTCACTGCAATGAGGCTCTCTGTCTCTACCTCACTTTCAGAAAGTAACCCCACACAAATCAGCTTTAGAACAAAAAATGGGCCCTTACTCCATCACCTTAGTGAAAATCTAACTTACAATTCAACAGCCGTGGTGCCTCCATCAGTGAAACTAGCCTATGGAGGATCCAGGCCAGACAATGGTTTGGGACAGCAATTTGATTTAGCATGAAATGTAGGATAAAGGAATCATGGTCTATTTCCCATTATAAATCCATAGCCATGCAATTTATAACTCGTCCAGCAGTAATGAGAAGGGTATCAGCATGATTGACACCTACATCTGTTCCTAGTTTCAGATCATGATTACAAATTACCTGAACTTCATTGAATTTCGAATCACACACACCTATATGACCCAGTCTTCTAACCATGAATATACACATTGAAGGTCAGGGAAGCAATTTTACAGAAGTGCAGACACCAACGTCCAGTGCTACCATAGGTAATGCACCAGACATTCATCCTGAATTAATAATATTGACATAATCACTGGAAGCAATCAGTTAATTGTTAACAATCCTAGATTACAAGTACAATGTGGAATTAAATAAACTGTGCATCGCCTTAAGGCAACATTGATTTCAAATCTGATCTTAAGAACGATGTTTAGCAATCTCACTTAGAGCTCATGGGTAAGCTCATTAGTAGCTGATGAGGTAGCAAAAATGTATCTAATGGAGTACGAGTTGCAGTTTAAGGGCCATGCTGGGTAGAACAGAGGGAAAGCTTTGTGCTGCGTGTTATCTTATACTTTCCCTGTGAAAATTTGATGTCAACGGTGTTGCACTCCTGATATCTCTTGTCACAAGAACAAAACTCCTTCAAAAAGATTTTGCATTCTTTCATACCATATGATTTAAATTTATTTCACTTGATTGCAATTAAGTAATCTTGACTGAGCTGTGCAATAGTCTTGGTTGAGTGGAACAAATAAGCATACTCACTGACTCATCTTTGGACTTTGTTTTCACACTGATGACCGGTTCTCCCTTAGATTTATCCATCACTACTATTCTCTCTGAACCTCGACTTCCTGAAAAAGGTAAAGATAAGGATGCATACTTTTGTCTTCTCTGTAAGTCAATTTCAGAATGATATCCATTGGGAATTTAACAGTGTAAAAATTTTAAAATGTGCTCTAACCCTGAACTGTGATTTCAAAGCTTGACATTCCAGCTTACATGACCCCATCATGTCACCTACTCGGCGTGAAGGGCATTTAAAGACTGCATCATCTCCCAACAGATACTCAATATACCTTACCTGATCTGCTTCCACCAGCATGCGAGGATCCAGTCTTCCGTTCATTTTTTGAATCCTTTTTTTCATCTCGCTTTTCATCCTTTGAATCTTTCTTCCTGTCATCCAGTTTCTTGGAGTCCTCTCTTTTATCATCTTTTTTTCCACTGCTAGACCTGCAGCACAAATTGCATTTGACTATCAAAGGGACATGTAGAGTTTGGCAGAAACCTATACAAGGTTGACACTGGGAGGAAAATACGTAATTCACTATTTGCCAGTACTCGCCAGCTAGTTTCGCTGTATATTGTGTGGAATGATCTGTGACTTTTCTCCCACCCTAGCATTATCCTCTTTCAGGTCAGTCACTCCAAGTTAATCCTGAACTTTCTCATATTCCATGGAGGTACTATTGTTTCAGACACTAATCAGAGCTGTGTTTTACTAATTTATTATATTAATTTAAGTTGTTAAAACTAATGGGACATAAAAATGCCCATAATGTACTTGTGGGTTTTAAGCCCCCTTCAAAATTTGAACATGAAATATAGGCACACTACTGCATCAATTTTCAAATGAGACATTAAACCAAAGTTCTGCCTGCTTGCTCAGGTGGGTATAAAAAGATTCACAGGTATTCATTTTACTGCTGTCCGAACTCAATCATTGAAAATACCTTTTATTACTAATGCTTGCATTTGTACTCACTATAAAAGGGATAATCTATTAGCATGGGCTAGAAATCTTTAAAAGGCTACCTAAGCAATCTTATCACTCACTTGTCAGTTTTGGACTCTGCAGAATGGCGCCTGTCACCACTGAGTTCTCGACTTGAAATGGACTTTGAATCCTTTTTGGAGTCATCCTTCTTATCTGGTTTCTTACCTGAAGGCTCATTTTTAGCCTGGAAACAAAACAATTTTATAATTTCATATCTACTCAGAGCAATAATAATCCAAACCCACAAGCCATGACAGGTCATATTCTGAGCTCGCTGATAATTTTGTGTCGCTCACCAGTGACAATAGAATTAGATTTTCCACAAAATTGCACTGCTTATTTCTCATTCTCTACTTCACAGTGGCAGATTTTTGCTGCATATGGTGCAAACATTTCTGGCTATTTTCTGTCTTTTTAACCAAGACTTAAAAGTACTCTATCCTTTTCTGTAAAGCTTTATCCCACTTTGTCTCTCCTCCCACTTGTCCTAAAACTTCAACTGCTCACCCAGGCACCCATATGTCTCTGAGCTTGCCCTCCCCTTCCACATCTGGAAGCAGCATTCGCTCCAATAGGGTGCACCTCGGCAGCTTGTGGAACCCTTTCCAAATCTTTCGCGCAGGTCTCTTACCTGCAGGTACCTAAACTCACTTCCTCTCGGGAGCTCTATCATCTCCTTCAGTTCCTCTATGCTGGCAAACCCTTCTTTCAGGTACAAATCCCTCACCGTAACCAGCCCAACTTCTCTCCACTTCCTGTACATGTCATCTATCTCCCCGGCTCAAAACCATGGTTTTCGCACAAGGGCATTAACACCAACATCCCCATTATCCAAAAGTGCCTCCTCAGCTGGTTCCAGACCATCACCGTGGACTACATTACAGGGCTGAGTGATTCCTTGGCAGCATTGGTAATGCCACCGTCACCATAGCCCTCAAGCTGGACCCCCTCCAGGATTCTTCCTCCATCCTAACCCACTCTACCCCTTCCCACCACCGCCTCACCTTCTCCACGTTCACCTCCTCTACCTGTTTTGTTAAATTCTATTTACGTAGCATCGCCCATTCCCTCACTATCTGAATCCCCAGATATGCAAACATGTCTCTGGCCACCTTAAATGGCATCCCCCTAGATTGGCTCGCCAACCCAACTCGTTCACCAGGAACACTTCGCTTTCCCCTCCGTTTAATTTATATCCCGAGAACACCCCAAACTTCCCCAACTGGCCCATGATCCTATCCATGCTCTCCAGTGGGTCTGAAATATACAATAGTAGGTCACCCGCATATAGCCACACCCAATGCTCCCTTTGTCGCCTCATAATCCCTCGCCACTCTGTCAACCCCCTAATCTTTATACCAAAGGTCTTTTTCGGAAAGTGGACACAAGTCATTTTTGACTTTGTATGGGCAGGGAAGGTGTCGAGCTTGGGGAGGACCCTGCTAGTGACGCAGAGGCAGCAGGGGGGGGGGGTTGGTGTTGCTGAACTTGCTTCATTATTATTGGGCGGCGAATGTGGACATGGTGCGGCAGTGGTAGGAAGGGGAAGGGATAGAGTGGGTTAGGGTTGAAGAGAAATCTCGTAAAGGGTCTAGGTTGAGGGCTATGGTGACGGCAGCGTTGCCAATGGCTCAGAGTAGGTATTCAAGGAGCCCGGTGGTGAAGTCCACAGTGAAGATATGGAATCTGTTGAGGCGGCATTTTAGGGTGGAAGGGATTTCGGTGCTAACGCCCCTGAGCTAAGGGAGAGGGTAGAGCTGCCGAGAGGGAGAGTTCAGGTTTCTGCAGGTTAGCGACTTTGCGCAAAAGATCTGGAGGGGGTTCCCTAGGTTGCCGGGATGAACCCTGCTGGAGTGACTTGCCGCTTCCGGGTGTGGAAGGGGAGGGAAGAATTGGGGATGTACACAAGTGGCTAGCGGAGCAGGGAGGCGAGCGGGTGGTGATGATCAAGGAGAAATGGAAAGCGCAGTTGGGAGGAGAGATCAATTGGAGAGTATGGAGTGAGGCACTGCGAACGGGAAACAGGACCTCTTCCCGTGCAAGGATGAGCCTCATACAGTTTAAGCTGGTGCACAGGGTGCATATGACTCAGGCGAGAATGAGTGGGTTCTTTCAGGGGAGGGGGGTAGCAGATGAGTGAGAGTGGTGTGGGTGGGGGCCAGCGAATCATGTGCACACGTTTTGGGGTTTGCGAAAAATTGGCAAGATTCTTAGCCAGGATAGTGGAGGAGGTGGACCCGGACCCTTTGGTGGCAATATCGATATTTGGGGTTTCAGAGAAGCCGGAGTTCACGGAGAGGAAGAAGTCTTGGCCTTCGCCTCTCTAATTGCACGACGGCGAATTTTGCTGGAGTGGCGGTCGGCATTGTCACCGGGGGTAGCGGCTTGGTCGGGTGACCTGTACAACTTCCTGCGGTTAGGGAAAATAAAGCATGAGTTAACGAGCTCTTCAGGGGAGTTTGAGAAAAGGTGGGAGATGTTTGTGACCGTGTTTGAGGGGCTGTTCGTTGCGGGGGAGATGGGGATGAAAAGGGGGGGGGGAATCTTTACAGACTATATAGTTGAGTGTTGGGAAGTATGTTTCCTGGGGAGTTTATTCACTAAACTGTTTTGATACACGTTTGTAAGATATATATATATATATATATATATATATATTTTTTTTTTAATGTGGCTGCCGACACCTCCCCTTTTGATTCAATTCTACATAATTTGGCAAAATTTGGGTCCAACTCCATCTACAAGTTTGCTGGCAATATGACCATAGTGGGCCGAATCTTGAATAACGACGAGTCAGAATACAGGAGGGAGATTGAGAACCTAGTGGAGTGGTGCAGCGACATCAATCTATCCTTCAATGCCAGCAAAACTAAAGAGCTGGTCATTGACTTCAGAAAGCAAAGTACTGTACACACTCCTGACAGCATCAACGGGGCCGAGGTGGAGATGGTCAGCAGTTTCAAATTCCTAGGGAACACATCTCCAAAAATCTGTCCTGGTCCACTCACGTTGACACTACCACTAAGAAAGCACTTTGTTTTCCGGAAGGAAACTAAGGAAATTCGGCATGTCCACGTTAATTCTTACCAACTTTTACAGATGTACCATAGAAAGCATCCTATCTGGCTGCATCACAGCCTGATATGGCAACTGCTCGGCACAAGACTGCAGGAAACTTCAGAGTCGTGAACACAGTCCAGTCCATCACACGAACCTCCCGCCCAGCCATTGACTCCATCTACACCTCCCACTGCCCGAGGAAAGCAGGCAGCATAATCAAAGACCCCTCCCACCCGACTTACTCACTCTTCCAATTTCTTCCATTGGGCAGGAGACACAAAAATCTGAGAACACGTACAAACAGACTCAAAAACAGCTTCTTCCCCGCTGTTACCAGACTCCTAAACGACCCGCTAATGGACTGACCTCATTAACACAACACCAGCATCAGGTGAAGCATACAGGGTGTACCTTGTGTTGCCCTATTGTGTATTTTCTTTTATTTCCTTTTCTTTTCATGTACTTAATGATCTGTTGAGCTGCTCACAGAAAAATACTTTTCACTGTACCTTGGTACACGTGACAACAAATCCAATTCAAAATCTTTAATCACTGTCTGCACTTTGTCACAAAATCCCCTATCTGCCAACAACCCTGAATCGAGCCTCCACACTAGCCTCTGTTCCATCCCGATCGAAGCTGAATCTCCAGCCAGTGGGGCACATTGCCGATATTACTATCCCCAAGCATTCGGCCCCCTCCACCCCAACCAAAATCTCCTGACTCACCACAAAAAAGTAGATTCTTGAATACATCCTATACACGAGATAAAAGGGAATACTCCCCTTCCCCCTGGGTTTTTGAAGCGCCACGGACCCAGCATGTCCATCTTATCCATAAACTCGCCCAGCTCCTTTGCCATTTGTATTCTACCCATTGACCTGGGGCTCCCTTCTAATACCCCACTAACCATCACATAACTCTCACCCAGGTTCCTCACTTCCATCACGCTCACAAACCCCATTTTATTTACTCATCTGGTCTACCACACAGAGGTGCGTCTCCTGCAGAAAGACCACCTCTGTATTTAAACCCCTTAGGTGGGCAAAGAACCAAGATCTCTTCACCGGTCCATCAAGCTCTCGCACATTCCACGTTATCAGCCGTACCAGGCACTTACACCTCCATTCCCCTCTACCGTCTGCCATCCCCACCTTTCAGCTCTACCACCGTTAATTTCACCCTCTACTTGGCCCCTTTCTCCATACCCAGACCATGTTTGTTCTTCTTCCTCCTCCCTCACTTCCTTTCACCAGCATTACCTGCCAACTCCTGCCCAAAGGCTCCTCCTACTGACCCCCACCCCAAAGCCTTGTTCTGAGAAAAAGGCTCCCTCCTCCACCCAAACTCATCTCGAACCACAGGTCACCTCCCCCAAAGACAAACAAAAAGAAAAAACAGCCCCAGACAGGAGGTGAGTGGGGACAGCCGTCCCCATACAAACGTTTCACCCTTTCTACCCTTTGTCGGCCCAACAATAAAAAGATAAGAACTCACCACGTCGAAGGAAAAGAACCCCCCTCCCTCCAACCCCCACTCTCCCATAATAATTCTCCTGCATCTTCTTCCTCTGCTGGTGGAACAATCCTTCCCCCATCTTTCCATTGGCAACTGAGCCATAGGTCCCTTCCAACTACTAGGCAAAGTCCTTCACCTTCTTCGGCCGGGTTTGATATACCACTCCAGGGGGGAATTTCTCCTCCAACCTTCAGTTTCCGTCCAAGTTGCACCCAATTACAGGTAAAATTAACTCTTTTCTACACCTTCAAGCAGGAGTTGTCCTGTGTGAGACCACTCATACCAATGCCCCCACCAGAAGTCCTGCAGTTCCTTGCTACTTACCAAAAACTCCGGAGTGGGATCTTCCGCATACTCCCCCACAACTTCCAAGATTTCATCTATCAGCAGCTGCTCTCTTGTCTCCCGATGCACCTGCGCCATATGAGAGGGGATCTCACCCCTTACAACTGCATTCAGTGCCTCCCAAATCACTGA
This sequence comes from Scyliorhinus canicula, assembly GCF_902713615.1. Classification (NCBI taxonomy): domain Eukaryota; kingdom Metazoa; phylum Chordata; class Chondrichthyes; order Carcharhiniformes; family Scyliorhinidae; genus Scyliorhinus; species Scyliorhinus canicula. Next base: position 74,672,289 of record NC_052163.1, on the reverse strand, counting down.
TGGCGAGACCTTCCCATTCTTATTAAGGCCCACATAATCGGTAATCACCTTTGTCACCCTCATACAAAAACTTGGATCCACAAGCAGCCCCACATCCAATCACCACGCCGGCCTCATCTCCAGAAGCCACACCCACCAAATGCAGAGCATGATCCGAAATAACAATCACCGAGTATTCAGCTTTCCACACCCGACAGCAACCTCTCCATAATAAAGTCAATCCTCAAACGTACATTATGCACTGGGGGAAAAAAAGGAATACTCTCGACCCCCGGGATGCAAGAACAACCATGAGTCCGCTCCCCCTCCCCCATTTCCTTCATAAACGCTGGCAACACCCTCACTGCTCCCCTCCCAACCCCACCCGAAGGGGTAAACGAACGCGGCTTAGGCCGATCCGCCTTCAGATGCAACACTATTTAAATGCACACCTAAATTTAACTAATGAGTTGCCAAACTTGCTTTGACCGTCAGCATCCTCTTCATAAACCCTACATCATCCCAATTTGGGACATACACCTGAACTAACACCACCAACCTCTCCTCCGAAGCACCCGTCCCAAAACGTATCTGCCCTCTGATCTCCTCTCCTCTTTCCCCCCCCCCCCCCCCCCAAAATGTCACCGTTCAGTCTCAATCCTTCGGCCATCACGAATGGCCTTCATTCTGTTTTTAAAAAAAATTAGAGCACCCAATTGCTTTTGTCCAAATTAAAGGGCAATTTAGCATGTCCAATCCACCTACCCTGCACAACTTTTTGGGTGGTTGTGTGTGTGTGCTGTGTGCGGTGGGTGTAACCCTCACGCAGACACAGGAGAATGTGCTGGGATCGAACCCGTGTCCTCAGGATTGTGATGCAGCAGTGCTAACCACTGCGCCACCGTGCTGTCCACCTTCACCCTGTTAAAGGCCACCCACCATCTTGCCAGCTCCAGTGACGTAGTGGTACATATGAATGCCACTGCCTTCCCACCTCACCCCTCCCTTCTCCCCCCCCACCCCCCCCCGAATCCGAGTGACCCATCTCAAGATTTCTCCTTCATCGGATCGCGGTGTAAACAGACTATCACAGCTCCTGGTGGATCATTTGCCTTTGGCTCGAGCGACCAATGAGCCATATTCAGCTCAAAGACGGAGGTGTTCCCCATCTCCCCCAACAACTTGGCAAACATCTCTGAAAAATACTCCGTTGGCCTCCAGCCCTTCAGCCTCACAGGCAGCCCCACGATCCGAAGATTCTGCCGCCGTGACCTGTTCTTCAGGTCTTCCACTTTGGCGCTCAGTTTTTATTACTTTCCTCCACCTTCTGCAGCTCCTCTTCCATTGAGGTGAGCTGGTCGCTGTGCCGTGACAATGCCTCCTCCACCACCTTCAATACCTCTCCGTGCTCCTTCACCGCTGTCAACGACATCTTTCCAAGAGCCTCCTATATCGGGGCCAACGATCGTCCGTCAACTGTTTGAGCATTCCCATCATCTCCTTCCCACGCCACTTAAAATGTCCACTGTAATGAGCACATAGATATCTGCACCGAACTCAATCTCAGGAAGACTAGTGCTCGTTCCTTTTCGTGCAGTGTTTTTCCGTTGGGTCTTCAGACCTTCTCCAATTACGAATTCACTGACGACGTTTATAACATTTTCCCCCCAAAACTGGGTGAAACGGGCAAAATAATAATAATCGCTTATTGCCACGAGTAGGCTTCAATTAAGTTACTGTGGAAAGCCCCTAGTCGCCACATTCCGGCGCCTGTTCGGGGAGGCTGGAACAGGAATAGAACCCGCGCTGGTCTTGTTCTGCATTACAAGCCAGCTGTCTTAGCCCACGGTGCTAAACCAGCCTGAAAGCTCTAATGGGAGTCAACTAATGTGCAATCTCCACCTACGTGTCATCACCAGAGGTTCAGAAAGTCATTTGTAGAGAAGATTCTGGAGCCACGGTATGCTACCCAAAACTGGATGAGCATTGCATGTGTAAGAGGGCAGCACTGTGGCTGTGGGTAGCACTGCTGTCTCACGGCACTGAGGTCCCAGGTTCGATCCCGGCCCTGGGTCACTGTCCGTGTGGAGATTGCACATTCTCCCCGTCTTTGCGTGGGTTTCACCCCCACAACCCAAAGATGTGTAGGGTAGGTGGATTGGCCATGCTAAATTGCCCCTTAATCGGAAAAAAATGAATTGGGCACTCTAAATTTTAAAAAAAAACATTGCATGTGTAAGACAAGGAAGAACAAAGGTCCTAAAGGGACATGCACTGCCAGGTTTGGAAATTGAGAATAGAAGTAGTACATGTTCATAGCTGCCAAAATGTTGGTTATTTTTTTCAGCAAATGTGTATTATTAAAAAAAATTCCAACCCTGTCGGGCTTGGCAGCATTGCCCAAGAACCTTAAATACACAATCAGGTGGTCAGAAATCAATTTGATCGCTGGCTTGGAAATTTCAAATCGTTTCATGAGTTATGATTTTCAGGAAAATGTCTCAATATTTTGCCCAAAGATAAATCTTACCAATGCAATTTTCAGACATATGGAGTGCCAACAATCCACTTGAAATATTAACCATAAATATTTCTGTATAGATAATGAACCAGTGGAGCACTATTTGTTTTTCAGACTTAAATTTATTTTTGCTATACAGTAGTCCCTCGTTATACCGCGCTCCGCAATACCGCGGTTCGCGATATACCGCGGGGGGGCTTATGGACCCCAACTGTCAGTTGTGTCAATTTCAGCGGCCGGCTCACTTTGATCCGGAGAGGGAAGCTGCTCTCTCACTGAAACAATCAGCCGGCCGCTGAAATTGACACTGCCGGCTGCTCTCTCCCTCCAATCCAACTTTTAAGTTTTAATGTTTCTGATTGGAGGGAGAGAGCAGCCAGCAGTGTCAATTTCAGCGGCCGGCTCACTTTGATCCGGAGAGGGAAGCTGCTCTCTCACTGAAGCAATCAGCCGGCCGCTGAAATTGACACTGCCGGCTGCTCTCTCTCCCTCCAATCAGAAACATTAAAACTTAAAAGTTGGATTGGAGGGAGAGAGCAGCCGGCAGTGTCAATTCCAGCGGCCGGCTGATTGTTTCAGTGAGAGAGCAGCTTCCCTCTCCGGATCAAAGTGAGCCGGCCGCTGAAATTGACACTGTTTAAATTAGATTCACGATGGGGGTTTTAAATTTATTTTAAAATCTATGCTAGCGCTTCCCATTGTGAGTCTACGGGGGTCTGACCTCTCCCCCCGCCCCCCCGTAGACTCTCAATGGGAAGCGCTAGCATAGATTTTTAAATAAATTTAAAACCCCTATCGTGGATATCCGCGGCTCGGATGCAACGCGGGTGGCTGTCTTGGACCCCAACACCCGCGTTATAAAGGGGGACTACTGTATTGCACTCACCTTCTCCACAGAGATCATTCGTCCATGTAGCTCTGTTCTGTGCAGATTGCCGATACATTTTGTTGCCTCCTCACTGGTTGACATGGTCACAAATCCATAGCAACGTGCTCCAGGACTGCGAGCATTAGTCACTACCTTTGCACCAACCACCTATGCAGAAACAATACTCAATTCAAGCGAACAGAATATGGTTGAATTTTTTCATCCTAATATTGACATCAGTTCTCAGAACAGCCAGCTGTCACATCTGTCAGTAAATAGTTGCCAACTTATTACTAGCATAGACTGCTCTTCAGAAAAATAAACCAGTTAATCTACATCAATACACATTTAAAAACTTTACTCTCGTGACATAATAAAAGATCACCGATAAGTGTCAAATGAATTCTAGCAAAATTTTCAAAACGGAAATATAAAGTCTCATTGATGCCACAATAAAAGAATTTATTCAGAACTAGATGAGACTAGGCTATTAAGTTATATAAAAATACGTACATTTCAGAAAAACAAACCTTCGCACCCCTCACCTCTCTCGTACCATAATTTTACCCCACTGAATGCAGGCCTTTTGTTATGTTATGACCACTTGCAGTCATGTTACCAACCACCTAGTTCCAATGCTGTGAATTTTCTCCAATGTTCTGGGTTTGCAAGTTACTATATCCAGATTTAATTAAAAATCAGCCAACTGCACTCACTTCCTGTCAATAAAACCCAGCACTTCATGATCTGAGTAAACCCTCATCATACATTTCCATTTCTTCATTTAAAATGAGAATGCCCCCAGTTAACTGACGTGTCGCATGGTAGGTAGTGTGCCACTGTAATAATTTCCTTGGGAATCATGGGATATGGGGAGCAGGCAGGAAGTGAACTTGAAGCCAAAGATCAGTGATGATTGTACTGAATGGCACAGCAAAGATATGCAAGTTGCTCTAAGTGCATTCCAATCACTCAAGCGTGTGATTTCACTGCACTTACTTCTCTGATATGGGAAATGTTCACAAACATTTGGATTTCACCACTTAAGTCACTGAAGGAAAGGGAGATGAATGGATCAAAACATAGATGCTTTTTAAGTGCTGTCAATCACAAACCACAACTGGAAAGCCATTAATTGATTCCAGAAAGTTAACTTGTGGGCACCAGACGCAGGCACAGCTGCTTATCTTGGAGGGACAGACACCTGGAGCTGCAAGTAGTACAGCTATAATGCTTCCCACAGCCCGTCTGGACTTCTCTCTAGCTTCCAGACAGGGGTCATTTTCTTTTGTGGGGTTGTTGTGGCCAGTCTCCAGTGCAGGGCTGGCCTCCATACTGGGAATTCCTTTGTTTTCTTCACCATGCAAAATTTGCATGTCAAGGAATTGCATCCTGTTTTACAACCACAAAATGGACCGTAAAACTAGCGCAAATAAGCTCCGGCAGGAGAATATAATCTCCCAAACAGAGAATTCCTATAATCCTCATCAGGATAGAACTTTGAAAAATGATGCAATCAACATTTTTTTCTCTTTACAGGCATCTGTGTTTTTACCATTTTCTGTTCTGTGGTTTATTTTTCAAACCTTTCACATTTTGCAAATTGGAATGCGTTTAAACAAAAAATTAAGAATCTCACAATGTCACGATTTTTCTTTTTTTTATAAAATAAATTTAGCGTACCCAATTATTTTTTCCCCAATTAAGGGGCAATTTAGCGTGGCCAATCCACCTAACCTGCACATCTTTGGGTTGTGGGGGTGAAACCCATGCAGGCACGGGGAGAACGTGCAAACTCCACACGGACAGTGACCCAGGGCCGGGATCCGAACCCGGGTCCTCAGTGCCGTAGGCAGCAATGCTAACCACTGTGCCACCGTGCTGCCCCACAATGTCATGATTAAACGTATCCACTGAATTTGTCTATCAGGTATCCGAATGCTGCTGTTCATTCTACTTGCAAGTTCAGATCTGATATTTTTGCTTTGGGCTGTGACACTGAAGGCAGGCAGATCCTGTAGACTGAACAAGTCTGCACAATTTCCCAACATGAATCAAAGTCACATTTAAACAAGCCAGATGAGAGACAAGAGAGAAGACGATGAACAAAATTTACTTGGGAAATTGAGCATAATGTGGGAAAATGTGTAATTTCCCATTTTGGCACTAAAAATAAAAAAGCATATTATCTAAGTGCAAAGGGACCTGGGTGTCCAAGTTCATGAATCACAAAAGGTTAGTATGCAGATACAGTAAGTAATTAGGAAAGCTAATGTTACCAATTATTGTGAGGGAAATCAAATACAAAAAGTAGAGAAGTTATGTTTCAGCTGTAGCAGTAGTGAAACCACATTTGGAGTACCGAATATAGTATTTATCACCTTATTTAAGAAAGGATGCAAATGTGTTGGAAGCAGTTGAGAGAAGGTTTACCAGACTGTTACCTGGAATGGGTGGGTTGTCTTATGAAGAAAGGTTGGACAGGCTAGGCTTGTATCCACAGGAGCTTGAGAGAGTAACAGGTGACTTCACTGAAAATTAAGATCCGAGTGTTCTTGACCAGGTGAATGTGGATGTTTCCTCTTGTGGGAGAATCTTAGAACTGGAGTCATTGTTTAAAAATAAGGGGTCGTCCATTTAAAACAGAGGAGGCAAAATTTCTTCCTCTCAGGGTCATGAGTCTTTAGAAGTTGCTTCCTAGAAGGTGGTGGAAACAACGCGTTTGCATTTAAAAAAAAAAATTTGGAGTACCCAATTCATTTTTCCAATTAAGGGGCGATTTAGCGTGTCCAATCCACCTACTCTGCACATCTTTTTTGGGTTCTGGGGCTGAAACCCACGCCCACACGGGGAGAATGTGCAAACTCCACAGTGACCGAGAGCCGGGATTGAACCTGGGACCTCGGCGCCGCGAGGCTGCAGTGCTACCCACTGCACCACCGTGCTGCCCTGTGTTTGTATATTTTTAAGGAGGTGGTGGATAGATTCTGATACGCAAGGGGGTGATAGGTTTGAGGGCAGGCAGGATAGATTTGAGGCTACTATCAGATCAGCCATGATATGCTTGAGGGACCTACTCATGCTCCTTGTTTGTATGAAACAAGGCAGGTGAAAAGTAAGGCAGATTGTCAAGGGGTGGTTAACAAATACATTACATGCACAATAAAAGTTCTGAAAACTAAAGTCTTGATTTCCTGGGAAACTAGTGTATTAGACAGGCATGAGGTGGGATAGAATTCAAAAAAGATTTGGGTGATGCTTATGTTGGGGAATTAAAGATGGGGAAGAAATAGGAAGAGAATTAGGACAAGGTTATTAGGGAAGGATAGAGGGGTGAAGAGGGTGAAGGAGTGAGTAAAGAGAGGATAAACCAACAGAAGGGAAACACTGAAAGAGAACGAACGTTCGGCAGAGGGTAAGCAGCTAGTTCATTTTTAAGTTTTCTTTGTAAAAATGAAAGCAGCATATATTGCATTTAGTAGAAAAAGACCATCTGTGAAAAATTGTCAAGATATTAACGCAAAAGGGCAGCACGGTGGCCAAGTGGTTAACACTGCTGCCTACGACGCCGAGGTCCCAGGTTCAATCCCTGCCCTGGGACACTGTCCGAGTGGAGTTTGTACATTCTCCCCGTGTTTGCGTGGGTCTCACCCCCACAACCCAAAAGATGTGCAGGGTAGGTGGATTGAACACGCTAAATTGCCCCTTAATTGGAAAAAATGAATTGGGTACACTAAATTTATTTAAAAAAGAAAAAAAAAAAAAGATATTAACGCAAGCCATTTCTTCCAGAATCTAAACAATGATATTTGGTTCATTCAAGTATTTGGAAAGCCTCGTTGTGTTGGAAAACCATTTGATCTTTGTTGGCGTGTTAGATGGGCAGGCATTTTTTTTTTTTTTAAATTGTGAGAAACTTTCAAAAGAACATGTTGACACCGAGGCTTTCAAAGGGTATAGTGGAAGGCAACTAGACTAATTTCCAGCAATGAGCATATTAATATTCAAGGTAAGCTCAAGCGTAGACTTAGGAGTAATCTCATTGAAGTTTATATGATGAAAGTTCCAAATTAAGGTGTCAGATAATTATTTGTTCAATTCTAGAGCTCTCAATTTTCAGTTGAAAAAGGCCTGATCTGGGTTAGATGTCAAGTTGTTTCTTCGCCGGAGTATACTGGATCTTTTAAACAGGCTGTTGTCTTGTTTGTTGGAAGCCGTTTTATTGAATTCCTTCCAAATGCAAGCTTGGACAGTTTCTAGAGTCTGATGGATATCACCAATTATATCAAGGCCAGAGAGATCTCTTGGACTAGTTTTGGTCACCTCGATGGGTCAGAGAATGATGTTCCAGATGTCATCCCTGTAGTACCCACAAATTGGCCAAGATTTTTTATTTTTGCCTCTACAAGATGATCACGTTTTGGATGGTGGGGGGAGTGCACATATTGTGATATAAAATATAGGACTTTAAACTAGAGATTGGGGGGGAAGGGAAAGTCAGGGAACCAAGAGGTGAAGGAATCAGTGGGAAGCGTAGCTGCTTAGGATTACAAAAAATCACGAAAAGACAGAGCTCAGGAGAGGTTACGATAGTCCCCATCTCACAAAATATGACACAGTGTATGGAAAGACTCAGTAAACCAAGGTCCACCACACTAAGAAAACAAAAAGGGACAGTCAATAGGGAATTAAAGGTGCTATATTTAAATGCCCGCAGTGTACGGAACAAGGTAGATGAGCTTGTGGCCCAGATTGTGACTGGCAGGTATGATGTGGTAGGCATCACAGAGACGTGGTTGCAGGGGGTTCAGGACTGGCAGTTAAACATCCAGGGATTTACAACCTATCGAAAAGACAGAGAGGTGGGTAGAGGGGGCGGGGTTGCCTTGTTAATTAGAAATGAAATTAAATCAATAGCACTAAACGACATAGGGTCAGACGATGTGGAGTCTGTGTGGGTAGAGTTGAGGAACCACAAAGGCAAAAAAACCATAATGGGAGTTATGTACAGGCCTCCTGACAGTGGTCAGGACCAGGGGCACAAAATGCACCACGAAATAGAAAGGGCATGTCAGAAAGGCAAGGTCACAGTGATCATGGGGGACTTCAATATGCAGGTGGACTGGGTAAATAATGTTGCCAGTGGACCCAAAGAAAGGGAATTCATTGAATGTTTACAGGATGGCTTTTTGGAACAGCTTGTGATGGAGCCCACGAGGGAACAGGCTATTCTGGACTTAGTGTTATGTAATGAGCCAGAATTGATAAAAGATCTTAAAGTAAGGGAACACTTAGGAAGCAGTGATCATAATATGGTAGAATTCAGTCTGCAATTTGAAAGAAGGAAGGTAGAATCAGATGTAAAGGTTTTACAGTTAAATAAAGGTAATTACAGGCGCATGAGGGAGGAACTGACGAAAATCGACTGGAAGCAGAGCCTAGTGGGAAAGACAGTAGAACAGCAATGGGAGGAGTTTCTGGGAGTAATTGAGGACACAGTGCAGAGGTTCATCCCAAAGAAAAGAAAGGTTATCAGAGGGAGGATTAGGCAGCCATGGCTGACAAAGGAAGTCAGGGAATGCATCAAGGCAAAAGAGAGAGCCTATAATGTGGCAAAGAGTAGTGGGAAGTCAGAAGATTGGGAAGGCTACAAAAACAAACAGAGGATAACAAAGAGAGAAATAAGGAAGGAGAGGATCAAATATGAAGGTAGGCTAGCCAGTAACATTAGGAATGATAGTAAAAGTTTCTTTAAATACATTAAAAACAAACAGGAGGCAAAAGTAGACATTGGGCCGCTCCAAAATGACGCTGGTAATCTAGTGATGGGAGACAAGGAAATAGCTGAGGAACTTAATAAGTACTTTGCGTCCGTCTACACAGTAGAAGACATGAGTAATATCCCAACAATTCAGGAAAGTCAGGGGGCAGAGTTGAATATGGTTGCCATCACAAAGGAGAAGGTGCTAGAGAAACTAAAAGGTCTGAAAATTGATAAATCTCCGGGCCCAGATGGGCTACATCCTAGAGTTCTAAAGGAGATAGCTGAAGAAATAGTGGAGGCGTTAGTTATGATCTTTCAAAAGTCACTGGAATCAGGGAAAGTCCCAGAGGATTGGAAAATCGCTGTTGTAACCCCCCTGTTCAAGAAGGGAACAAGAAAAAAGATGGAAAATTATAGGCCAATTAGCCTAACCTCGGTTGTAGGCAAAATTCTAGAATCCATCGTTAAGGATGAGATTTCTAAATTCTTGGAAGTGCAGGGTCGGATTAGGACAAGTCAGCATGGATTTAGTAAGGGGAGGTCGTGCCTGACAAACCTGTTAGAGTTCTTTGAAGAGATAACAAATAGGTTAGACCAAGGAGAGCCAATGGATGTTATCTATCTTGACTTCCAAAAGGCCTTTGACAAGGTGCCTCACGGGAGACTGCTGAGTAAAATAAGGGCCCATGGTATTCGAGGCAAGGTACTAACATGGATTGACGATTGGCTGTCAGACAGAAGGCAGAGAGTTGGGATAAAAGGTTCTTTTTCGGAATGGCAACCGGTGACAAGTGGTGTCCCGCAGGGTTCAGTGTTGGGGCCACAGCTGTTCTCTTTATATATTAACGATCTAGATGACGGGACTGGGGGCATTCTGGCCAAGTTTGCCGATGATACAAAGATAGGTGGAGGGGCAGGTAGTATTGAGGAGGTGGGGAGGCTGCAGAAAAATTTAGACAGTTTAGGAGAATGGTCCAAGAAGTGGCTGATGAAATTCAACGTGGGCAAGTGCGAGGTCTTGCACTTTGGAAAAAAGAATAGAGGCATGGACTATTTTCTAAACGGTGACAAAATTCATAATGCTAAAGTGCAAAGGGACTTGGGAGTCCTAGTCCAGGATTCTCTAAAGGTAAACTTGCAGGTTGAGTCCGTAATTAAGAAAGCAAATGTAATGTTGTCATTTATCTCAAGAGGCTTGGAATGTAAAAGCAGGGATGTACTTCTGAGGCTTTATAAAGCACTAGTTAGGCCCCATTTAGAATACTGTGAGCAATTTTGGGCCCCACACCTCAGGAAGGACATACTGGCACTGGAGCGGGTCCAGCGGAGATTCACACGGATGATCCCAGGAATGGTAGGCCTAACATACGATGAACGTCTGAGGATCGTGGGATTATATTCATTGGAGTTTAGGAGGTTGAGGGGAGATCTAATAGAAACTTACAAGATAATGAATGGCTTGGATAGGATGGACGTAGGGAAGTTGTTTCCATTAGCAGGGGAGACTAGGACGCGGGGGCACAGCCTTAGAATAAAAGGGAGTCACTTTAGAACAGAGATGAGGAGAAATTTCTTCAGCCAGAGAGTGGTAGGTCTGTGGAATTCATTGCCACAGAGGGCGGTGGAGGCCGGGACATTGAGTGTCTTTAAGACAGAAATTGATAAATTCTTGATTTCTCGAGGAATTAAGGGCTATGGGGAGAGAGCGGGTAAATGGAGTTGAAATCAACCATGATTGAATGGTGGAGTGGACTCGATGGGCCGAATGGCCTTACTTCCGCTCCTATGTCTTATGGTCTTATATCTCAATTGTGTGGAACAGTTGAATGGGGTAGAGGGTGTTTCCCTGCTCAGCATTGTCTCTGGGACACCAAGAGCTGGGAGTAGGGCACCAAATTGAGGCCAAGTAAAATTCAGGGCAATGCACATATAGTCTTTCAATCGATATTGTAGCTGAACCTTAAAAAAAATATTAACGTAATGTGCCAGAGTAGTAGAAATTAACACGTTTATTTTCCAGTTGATGTTTTTGGATATCTGAGGATTGTTCAGACTAAAGAATTTAGCAGGCATTTGGTTTACATAATTCCTCTGAAGTCGCTAGATACTTTGTTGTACGGTCACAATAATTCAGAGGGAATATCAGAGAATGACATCATTCAAAACATGCAGTGGAGATCGGAAGATTTTTGGACAAAAGGAGGCTCAGAGTTCTGTGATCATGCAAAGGTTGAAAGTAGAGTTATTTTAAATTTGAGACACCAGAGAACCAGGAGCGAACGTAGGTCAGCACTGACTTTAGGAAATAGGTGGGTAGAACACATTACAGGATAGAACACAAACAGTTAGATACAGGCTGGAGTGAAAGGAGGGTGAAGGATGGTTGGCATCACCCAAATTATCTTTGCTTTTCAGCACATGGGCACAAACAATTAGCTTTTTTCTATATAATCTTGTCACAAGTAGGCTCACATTAACACTGCAAGAAAGTTACTGTGAAAATCCCCTAGTCGCCACACTACGGCGTATGTTCGGGTACACTGGGAAAATTCAGAATGTCCAATTCACCTAACAGCACATCTTTTGGGATTTGTGGGAGGAAACCGGGGAACCCGAAGGAAACCCACGCGGACATTGGGAGAATGCGCAGACTTCACACAGACGGACCCAAGTCGGGACTGGAACCCGGTCCATGGCGCTGTGAAACAACAGTGCTACTGTGCCACCTGGTATGACTCTGGTTAAATACATAATGTTTTCTATTATCTGATAATCCTAAAATGATAGTCAGATTAAGATTTTCCAAATCTACACGGTAGAAAGCATTAGACGATCAACTTAGAGGCACCCCATTTCTGTTAGAAGATATTGGTATTAAAAATACACCCTCTACTAAATATTCCCTCATGAGTCAGAGTCAATTACGACACAGCAGGGCATTCAGCGCATCCCAAGTCAATAGTGACTCTCCATAAACCAACCCAGCCAATCCCAATTGCCCATTCTATCCCATAGCCCTGTAAAGTTTATTTATTTGAATTTAATAAGCTAAGCATTCTTCAACCAGTGTTTTAGAACAAAAGACAGATCATTCGGTAAAGATGCTTCACACATTACAAATCACTAAAGACTTCAGGATTTTCATATCCATTACCTTGCCATATTTACTGAAGAGGTTCTTCAAGTCAGTTGCTCTGGTGGCAGAGGACAGACCACTCACCCAAAGGTTCTTGCCTGCAGCATCCAAAATGCTGGTGCTACCAGATCGGCCTGAATGGCAAAGTATTACCATTAGCAAGTAAATAAGCTTAGTTTTCCTGTATCAACATTAACCCCAAAAAATTAAGTAAAGACGTCAAATAATCCAAAAACTGTTACTTTGCAAATAAATTGCACTTCAAAGGCATTGCATTCTGAAGAACAGCTGCACTGAAAAAGAGAATAACAGTTACACAACTGTGTTCTCTATTATGCTAGTTGCCATCTGAAATTGTGGCTTGAGCCAAGGCTAGAAAACCAAAATGTGAAAGCACACAATCTATCCAGGTTACATATGATCTTTCAATCATGTGCTTCTCTTCCACATATGTTAATCACCTACTTTAAATAGATTCCTTGCCCTTTTGTCATATGAAAATGCAACCCACAATCATCCCTCTAATCATAGAAATTACAGTGCAGAAGGAGGCCCTAAGAGCCAAGAAATAATCCCAAACTAATTTCCTTTGGGTGGGGGAGACAGTGTGTTTAAACATATAGCACTTACATGGTAAAACATAGAGGGGTTTTTCAGCAAGTACTTGAGTGAATACAAGCAAAAATCAGAATTTTATTTCTTTGATTATATCTACATGATTTACAAAGCAGTTAAAAATGATGGGTAGAGAAATCACTTCCATAAAAAAATCTTGGAATTGGCCCTTGCCACCAGCATCAAGTTCTCAGTGAATGGATTTAATGAGAGAAAATGACAAGATTCAAGTTAGTAACTTGAATCAAGACAGAACAGCTGTCAATGACTCCCAACGTTCTGTGGCCTACCTTTATCATCCTTTGCTGTGGTTTTAGTATCTTTCCCATCCTTGATAGAGCTATAGGTAAAATCAGACTTATTAGATAGAGAACAAATGGGATTTCAGAAATATACATATACAAAAAAAACTTCTCCAAACTGAGCAAACTGTCAAATACCTACCAAAGTATACAGTTACGGTCAGTTATAGATCACTGAAAATGCAACAAACCAAACATATTTGATGTAGGGGCACCAATGACATTTTAGATCCCAATTGGAAATGAAACTGCATCAAAAAAATGTCTCATTACATTTTTGGTACTGTTGGTGAAGAGTACACAGAAGCAAAATATTCCAGTTTGTGAACAACCTCTGCAGGTTGGAGAGCAGAAAGCGTAAAAGGAAGTCGTCTCTAACAGTACAGGAAAAGAAAATTTAAGGAACTTTTAAAGAAAAACAAAAAAGATCAAAATTACCACCACTGTGCAGGCCAATTCACGAGATAGGTTTACTCGAATCTAAGTATGAATGAAAAAAAGAAAGCTTCTGATCTAGAACTGAGAAACAACAAACCTCTTGTTCTGATCACTGCCCTCTATAATCGAGGTTTCTTTCTTAGCTGCTTCATTAGAATCACCTTCATCTTCTGTTTTCATGGTTTCATCTTTGCTTTCCTCAGTTCCTGGCTGCTGTTCTTTCTCTGCGCTCTCAATGCCTGCCATTTCTAACTCTTGTTTCTGTTGGTCGCTTTCTGTTTCACTCATATTTGTTGTTGCACTCATTTCAGTTTCATTTTTACTGCCACATGATGCTTGATCTGTCTTTTTCTCAGAGTCAGTCCCTGGTGGTTTGGATTCTTTCTTGGGCGCATCCATAAGCAAGTCATTGTCGAGTTCTAGTGTAAGTGCATCCTCTGCTTGTACAGTAACTGAGATGTTGTCATCTTCTTCTTCTTTCTGGTAGGACTCTATGTTGATCATTTCTTGTGTAGATAGCTGTGCCTCTTCAGGGGGCTCCTCCTCGATAGGGACTGAACTACAAGCTTGCCCCGAACTCTCGGCTACATTCTCCTTCTCTACGGGATTAATGGGAATAGAATAGCACAAGGTTTAATTACCACTGAAATACAGCAAGAACATACACGGAGCTAATGTGTCTGCCGTGTAACTGTGCAGGACACTGCCCCTAGCTTTCACTAGAACCACAGGGAGATTGGAAAACTGAGGGAGCACACAACTAACTAGAAAAATCAAATTTGTAAATTTCTTCACTAATTTATCAATAGATATTTCATTAACCTCACATATCAGAAGTCCTCAATGCAGCAAACGGATAACTTGGAAGTTAGCAGTAGTAGTTCAAGTGAAACCATGACATGTCCATCTATTTCCAAGAAGTAATTAGTTGAAATCAGAAATTCCTTTGCAGTTCAAGATGATCAGAAATTATTATTTCCAAACTACATCCACGAGTGTTCAATAAATGTTTCCTTTCGAGTCCTAAGTCTTCTGATTAACTTCATTTCTTCCAAGTGAAGCAAGAGTCCAACAAAATATATGTGGGTAGATTGTTCATCAAGTCTTTTAATATTCCTGGGGAGAATGATCTTCTATTTGCTTTAATCTGCAGCATTTTCTTAGTTCACAAGACTTTGTATTTTGCTTTTATTCAAATATCATAAACTGGTCAGTTTCTTTTACTTTGGTAACAGTTCAGTTTAGAGACTAAACTTTCCTTATAGTACTTTCACCTCATTGCCCAGTATGTAGAATTTAGACGTATGAACGTTACTCTTGTGTTCTCATACACATCACCAGATAGAGGTTAGAAAACCCAATTAGATTACAAAAAAGGGTAACAGCATTAATTTGTGCTGTCCTTACTTTTGTTACATGCCTATATAGCACAACTGAATCATTGTCTTCCCCCTCTTCATGATAACTCCCAGACCAAAATCACTCTGGGTAAGAACACCTGCATTTATTTTTGCCCTAGGGTGACAGAAAACAGTTAAATTACGAATCCAATGGATGATAAAGGTTGATGGGTCCCATTTCAGTTTACTAAATATATACAACTGGTAGAATTTAAAGTAAATTTGAAACCAGGTGCTGATGTTTAATTCTTATCATACAACTAATTTGTTACTAAGTGCATTAACAGCCATTAAAGTGTCATAAAACTAATATGCAGTCCGTGTAATCAACTTTTAGAGTGGCATGATACGTGCAAATTAAGACTTCAACAGAAACGGAATTGCATTCAAAATGTAGAGCATTGTTGCTTCTTCCCATTTAGGAAAGCTAATAGATGTTCTAATGTTGTCAGTTATGTTGGGTCAGTTGTGCAATTAGAGCTTTGTATTAATTGAATTAATGTAGAAGATCTGGGACATGCCTAAGTTTTCCAGTCTCCCTGTACCTGTGCTGCTCTGTACCACTGCTACTATACACCAGAATACTTGCATGTGATCACATATTTTTTAAAGTGAGAATATTAAGTTCCACTTGGGCACATGGATGGAAGGTGAGTTTCTTTAATACCTGTTTCTTCAAGCAAATCTTCAGCACCCTGAAAGCAAATGAGATTAGAAATTATTAAAGCTACTTGCATTTTACATGAAGATTACACATAACTACAGTCCACAGACCATTTAATATAGACAAAAGTGATTTTTCAAGCTTATTTAGCTGACCTAAGTACAATAGTATTTACAAGCAAACATTACCTGAATTACACTTTAATGCATGTTTTAACAGAGCAGAATATGTCTTTTCTGTGTTCACCTCAGTGAATATTCCCCACTTCCACACTCCTGGCATAAGCCAGGGAAACAAAAACCTTGAAAATGATGTACTCGCAGGCCAAGTTGATTTCAGAGAACACCCAGTTACGTCACAGATAAAGAATACAAAATACACAAACTTTTTTAAAACTGCTCAATTTAAGGCACTGCAAAAACAAAAAAGTTTTCACAGTGTTCTGGCAGCTGTTAATACTACAACTAAACCAATCGATTTAAAGTGTATCATCTTGGAAACACAAATGCGAGTTTGCTGTTGTACTATTAAAATTGACAAAGGAATTTACCTCGACACTGTTAAACATGCATATTTCCCAGAGCATGTTTTGAACAAATAAGAACTTTTGCGAACTTTTAAGTAGAAAAATCCAATATTGGCTTAGAGGTTGCTGACTGCCCGAGCAAATGGCAAGTTGTTTCAAATCGTGTCCCACGGGACTCAGTGTTGGGACCCTTAACTGTTTGTGTTATATTTAGCGTGGCCAATCCACCTGCCCTGCACATCTTTGGGTTGTGGTGTTTGAGACCCACGCAAATGAGGGGAGAATTTACAAATGTCATAAGTGGCCCGGGGCAGCGATGCTAACCACTGCGCCACCCTAGGGTATTGAACTGGAATGATCAATCATGATCATAATGAATGGCGGAGCAGGCTCGAAGGGCCAAATGGCCTCCTCCTGCCTCTATTTTCTATGTATGTTTCAATGTAAGTTCAGTCAATATTTTGCACTTTCTGCTCATTCAAATTTTCCCTTTTATAAACGTTTCACTTTCTTGTACTTGCAGTAGACAACATTGGTTACACCAACTCTTGCCATTTACCTCATAATACCACCTCATCTACAAACACAATTTAACTAGGAACTAAAATCATACTGAACTAGTGATCAACAAATATATTTGCTTTTAAACAGTGAAATTAAGTTCCTAAACTATTTTAGCAGCAAGACCAACCTCCAGAAGCAGGAAAGAAAACTGACCTTATTACATCTACACCAGCAACTTCCTGCCAGCAGAAAATAACTTCTAAGTTTGTAACATTAGCTTCTCACGAAAGAAAACTGTCAACAGTATTATCATTACCTAAATGGATCAGCGCAGTTGCTATTTCATACAAACATATGAAATGGGAGCAGGTGAAGGTCATTCGGCCCTTCGAGCCTGCCCCACCAGTTGATAAGAGCATGCTCATTGATTTCAAAATTACTTTTTTCAAAATTAATCAAAAAGTGGCATCCTACTTCTTTAATTGACATGGACGACTCCTCTGCAGTGCAAGGCATCTCTGTGTCAATCGTCTTCTTTGGTTCATCCACAATCTGAAATATTATATCAAGTATTAAATTCTTCAGGCAAAAAGAGCTTAAATTGAACGGACATGCAGAACATGTCCACTGAATGTCTGCAGTCAAAATGCTACATGTAAACATATTTTGTTTCAAATCCAGCAGCAAAGTGACCCTGCAGCTCCAGAAATAGATGGATTCAGTCCCTGCCAAAACATAATTCTCATACTAATATTATGTTACAAGAGGTTGAAAATCAAGGCGACTTTCTGCACGCAGTCAGATTGTTATGAAAGCTGTGTCAAAGAGGAGCTTCCTGTTCCTCAGTACTGCATTTCACCCATTACAGCAGAACTGAACGTTTGTAAATTGAGGATTATCATTGCTGGGTTGAAGACCACATTTGACACCCAATAGGAGTATTTTAATCATTAGCACTATCCAAATCAGACATGAGTTAATGAGTACCATTTTGAGTGCATTTTTTTCTTCTCTGCTCTATCACAGGTTTGTTCAATCCCAGCAATCTCAGACAGCGCCACATTTTTGTCATGCTCTACGCTTGAGTTGGCAACTTTTGAGGAAATCTGAGTTACGCTCAGTAGAAACCAGATTGAGATTAAGACCAGAATCTCACAAATTTAGCCAACTCGTTGCCTGACAGCAACTGTTCCGCTCTCCCATTATTCCTCTGCTTTATTGATATAATTTCTCACTAATGAACTCTGCCTGCAGCAAAGCATTGCCTGAGCCAACTTCAGTCCTCCCCAGCGAATGATTCTCTAATCTCTTCCACCATCCTTGTTTATCTATGCAAAACACTTAATATCCTATTTGTAACTGTAACTGAATACAGTTCAGTGGCCTCACCTATATTTTACACAAATTCCATTTCTTTACACCCCTATTTATAAATCTAAAACATATTTTCCCTTTTTATGGACTATCCATTATCCTTTCATTTCAGCAAGTTATTGCTACTGCAGCCAAAGAGGAAGCAGCTTTTATCCCAAAAGTCTGGGTGATATGTGAACCCAGGTCAGGAAAGTATTTTAAATTCACTGCACTATCAATCCCTTGCCATAATAAGTCAAATTCCAAGTTCAGCTTTGCTCCCTTAACTGTAGATTCTATCCATCAACAATTGAATGCAAATACACATCAAGAAAAGAGTGAGTTAAATTAAATTCTTCATACTTCAGCTGGAAGATCTGTGCTTAGAATTAGAGGTGACTTCACAGGTTCTTCTGTACCCAAAGGCAGCTGCATAGTGATATCTACAGGTAGTCCTACGTGTTCAATATTGTCAGTTAAGGATGCAGTTATTTGCTCAATCTCATTTTCATCAGCACACCCTGCCATTGCACCTTCGATGTCAGTTTCAGGCCCAAAATTAACATCCAATGCAGAAATGTCCTGTAATTGGTCAACACTGGCTTCAATGTCCTCCTGTAATGAAAGATGCACATTACTTTAGGGTGTGACCAGGAAACACTCAAAACATATAACAAGTTATCATTCTGTAGATTTTGTAACACCCTAAATAGCTCACACAAAGTTAAAACTTATAATATTGAATTTGAAGAACTAACAGCTGGTCAATTTTCTAACCAAGGCTTCATACAGCTGGTCCAACCAGACAACCCACTGTAGTGAAAAACATGTCTATCATGAAGTATTACTACATAAAGACAGGTCGCACTGACTAATTCAATAAAATCAATTGGGTCTTAAATCATTGCTCTGAAAGTTTGCTGGTCAACGAAAGCAGCTTAATTTGTATTTCACCACACCAAAGTGGAAGTGCCCATCATTGCTGTGCTGAAGAAATTATCTAAACTTGGAACAGATTTTATGATCAGCAATTATCTTAAGAACTGGCAAATCTTCAACACCACTGATTATGGTTGTTCAGAGACTTGTTCAAACAGAAGGCTCTACAGAATAGCACCTGAGAAACTTTTCGGCGAGAATTCAGCTGTTGGAGTGGGCGGAGCTAGAGTCAAGCGGTGAGTATTTAAATTAGCTGCTTCGTGGATTTGAGTCTTTTCGGCAGGAATTCAGCTGTTGGAGTGGGCGGAGCTCTTTCGCTGGTCAAACAGCGGCCACAGGGTCTTTGGGGATAAATTTGAAGAGTGACATCACAGCAAAGCAGTGACCTGATTGGCTGGTAAGGAAAGTGCTCCAATTAGCAGTAGCTGGGAGAAATGTAACTCTTTGTGTGTTGGTAAGTATTGTGATTGGTAAGTAAAATCTTTATTCCTTTCACTTATTAGATATATTTGTAATCAGTTAAAGTAAAGTGTAAAAATGGCAGGAGATCCCAGACCCGTGTTATGCCCCTCGTGCTCAATGTGGGAATTTAGGGATGCGGCCGATGCCCCTGACTCCTTCATGTGCGGGAGGTGTGTCCAGCTCCAGTTCCTGTTAGACCGCATGACGGCTCTGGAGCTGCGGATGGACTCACTTTGGAGCATCCACGATGCTGAGGAGGTCGTGTATAGCATGTTCATTGAGTTGGTCACACCGCAGATTAGGATTGGTGAGGGAGACAGGAAATGGCTGACCAAAAAGAGAAAGAGCAGGAAGGCAGTGCAGGTGTCCTCTGCGGTCATCTCCCTCCAAAACAGGTATACCGTTCTGGATACTTTTGGGGGAGATGACTCACCAGGGGAAGGCAGTAGTAGTCAGGCTCATGGCACCGTGGCTGGCTCTGCTACACAGAAGGGCGGGAAAAAGACTGGCAGGGCTATAGTCATGGGGGATTTAATCGTAAGGGGAGTAGACAGGCGTTTCTGTGGTCGAAAACGAGACTCCCGAATGGTATGTTGCCTCCCGGGTGCACGGGTCAGGGATGTCTCAGATCAGCTGCAGGACATACAGGGGGAGGGTGAACAACCAGTTGTCGTGGTGCATAGAGGCACCAAAGTATAGTTAAAAAACGGGATGAGGTCCTAGTCAGAATTTAGGGAGTTAGGAGATAAGTTAAAAAGTAGGACCTCAAAAGGTAGTAATCTCAGGGTTGCTACCAGTGCCACGAGACAGTCAGAGTAGAAATTCAAGAATAGTCAGAATGAATACGTGGCTCGAGAGATCGTGCATGACGGAGGGGTTCAATTTTTGGGACATTGGAACCGGTTCTGGGGGTGGTGGGACCATTACAAATCGGATGGTCTACACCTGGGCAGGACTGGAACCAATGTTCTAGGGGGTGCTTTTGCTAACTGTTGGGGAGGTTTTAAACTAATGTGGCAGGGGGATGGGAACCAGATTAGGAAGTTAGAGGTCAGTAAAGAGGCAGCAACTAAAGCCAGTATGGTACTAGATAATAAACTCATTGTGACTACGGGGAAGAGTAAACAGGGAAGAGATGATGAAAGCAAAGGGACAGGTGGTCTGAGGTGCATTTGATTTAATGCGAGAAGTGTTGCAGGCAAGGCAGATGAACTTTGGGCTTGGATTAGTACCTGGGAATATGATGTTATTGGTATTACTGAGACTTGGTTGAGGGAAGGGCATGATTGGCAACTAAATATCCCAGGGTATAGATGCTTCAGGAGGGGAGGTAAAAGGGGTGGAGGAGTTGCATTACCGGTCAGAGATGATATCACAGCTGTGATTAAGGAGGGCACTATGGAGGATTCGAGCAATAGGGTGGTCGTGATGGGAGATTTTAACTTCCCCAACATTGAATGGGACTCATGTAGTATTGGAGGCATAGATGGAGCAGAATTCGTAAGGAGCATCCAGGAGAGTTTTTTTAGAGCAGTATGTAAATAGTCCAACTCGGGAAGGTGCCATACTGGATCTGGTTTTGGGGAATGATTCCGGCCAGGTGGTTCCAGTTTCAGTCGGTGCTTACTTTGGGAAGAGCGATCACAATTTCGTAAGTTTTAGAATACTCATGGACAAAGACGAGAGTGGTCCTAAAGAGTGCTAAACTGGGGAAAGGCCAAGTATAACAAAATTCAGCAGGAGCTAGGGAATGTGGATTGGGAGCAGCTGTTTAAGGGTAAATCCACATTTGAAATGTGGGAGTCTTTTAAGGAAAGGGTGATTAGAGTACAGGACAGGCATGTCCCTGTGAAAATGAGGGATAGAAATGGCAAGATTAGGGAACCATGGATGACGGGTAGAATTGTGAGACTAGCCAAGATGAAAAAGGAAGCATACATAAGATCTAGGCGACTTAAAACTGATGAAGCTTTGGAGGAATATCGGGAAAGTAGGACAAGTCTCAAACACGCAATAAAGAGGGCTAAAAGGGGTCATGAAATATCTTTGGCTAACAGGGTTAATGGAAATCCCAAAGCCTTTTATTTGCATATAAGGAGCAAGAGGGAAACTAGAGAAAGGATCGACCCACTCAAAGACAAAAGAAGGAATTTATGCGTGGAGTCAGAGGAAATGGGTGAGATTCCTAATGAATACTTTGCATCAGTATTCACCAAGGAGAGGGACATGATGGATGTTGAGGTTAGGGATGGATGTTTAAATACTCTAGGTCAAGTCTGCATAAGGAAGGGGGACGTTTTGGGTATTCTAAAAGGCATTAAGGTGGACAAGTCCCCAGGTCCGGATGGGATCTATCCCAGGTTACTGAGGGAAGCGAGGGACAAAATAGCTGGGGCCTTAACAGATATCTTTGCAGCATCCTTGAGCACGGGTGAGGTCCCGGAGAATTGCTAATGTTGTCCCTTTGTTTAAGAAGGGCAGCAGGGATAATCCAGGACCCGTTAGCTTGACGTCAGAGTAGGCAAACTCTTGGAGAAGATACTGAGGGATAGGGTCAATTCACATTTGGAAGAAAATAGACTCATCAGTGATACGCAGCATGGTTTTGTGCAGGGAAGGTCATGTCTTACAAACCTAATAGAATTCTTTGAGGAAGTGACAAAGTTAATTGATAAGGGAAGGGCTGTAGTTGTCATATACATGGACTTCAGTAAGGCGTTTGATAAAGTTTCCCATGGCAGGTTGATGGAAAAAGTGAAGTCGCATGGGGTTCAGGGTGCACAAGCTAGATGGATAAAGAACTGGCTGGGCAACAGGAGACAAAGAGTAGTTGTGGAAGGGAGTGTCTTAAAATGGAGACGGGTGACTAGTGGTTTTCCACAGGGATCTGTGCTCGGACCACAGTTGTTTGTGATATACATAAATGATCTGGAGGACGGTATAGGTGGTCTGATTAGCAAGTTTGCAGATGATACTAAGATTGGTGGAGTTGCAGATAGCGAGGGGGACTGTCAGAGAGTACATCAAAATATAGATAGGTTGGAGAGTTGGGCAGAGAAATGGCAGATGGAGTTCAATCCAGGCAAATACGAGGTGTTGCATTTTGGAAGATCTACTTCAAGAGCGGACTATATGGTCAATGGAAGAGTGCTGGGGAAAATTGACATCCAGAGAGATCTGGGAGTTCAGGTCCATTGTACTCTGAAGGTGGCAACGCAGGTCGACAGACTGGTCAAGAAGGCATACAGCATGCTTGCCTTCATTGGATGGGGTATTGAGTACAAGAGTCGGCAGGTCACGTTACAGTTATATATGACTTTGGTTAGGCCACATTTGGAATACTGCGTGCAGTTCTGATCGCCACATTACCAGAAGGATGTGGATGCCTTGGAGAGGGTGCAGAGGAGGTTCACCAGGATGTTGCCTGGTATGGAGGGTGCTAGTTATGAAGAAAGGTTGAGTAGATTAGGAATGTTTTCGTTGGAAAGACCGAGGTTCAGGGGGGACCTGATTGAGGTCTACAAAATTATGAGGTATGGACAGGGTGGATAGCAACAAGCTTTTCCCAAGAGTGGGGGTGTCAATTACATGGGGTCACGATTTCAGGTGAGAGGGGGAAAGTTTAAGGGATATGTGCGTGGAAAGGTTTTTACGCAGAAGGTGGTGGGTGCCTGGAAAGCTTTGCCAGCGCAGGTGGTAGAGGCAGGCACAAAAGCATCATTTAAGATGCATCTGGACAGATATGTGAACAGGTGGGGAACAGAGGGAAGTAGATCCTTGGAAAATAGGCGACGGGTTTAGATAAAGGATCTGGATCAGCGCAGGCTGGGAGGGCCGAAGGGCCTGTTCCTGTGCTGTAATTTTCTTTCTTTTAAATAGAAGCAAAACAGCAAGTACATTAACAAAGAATATTTTGATTATATCTGGCTTAACTAGCATAATTTAACAGATATGGTAGGGTACATCAGACTCCTGGGATGCAGAACCTGTGCCATAAAGGACACCAAGCGGCCTCCCATGTCACAGACAACCAAGAATAGAAGACATACCATCAGCGGGAGAAATGTAAACGCTACGTTTTGGAGCTTGACCAATAGTTGTCAATGTGGTCCAGCCATGAGGATGAGTTGTCTCGTGGATTGTATCTTGCAGGAGTGCAAACAGAAGGGGACTGGGTGACGACCAGACAAAAACTGCAGGTGACCCAAGAGCATTCTGTTCTCTAATCAGGATTCAATCCAAAGTACTGATGGAGAGCACATCCAAAGACAAGACCACCGCATTATGGGTGGCTCATGTGAACAGAGGGAGAAAAATGTTCAAACAACAGTTAAATGGGATTCCATAGTTAGGAGAGCAGACTCGTGTTTCCATGGTAGCAGACATGATTTCAGGGTGGTGTGCTGCTTCCTTGGTGTCAGGGTCAAGGAAATAACAGAACAGCTCAAGGAAGAGGGGGACCACGGTAAACATCAATACCAACAACGGGTAGAAAATCAGCTGAGGTTCTGCAGACAAATTTTAAGGAATTTGGAAAGAAACTAAAAAGCAATACTTCAAAGTGAGGACTGAAACAGGTTGGAGTAGGTGAATACATGGCTGGGGAGATGGTGCTGAGGGAGACCTTGAGATTCTTCAGGCACTGAGACTGGTTCTCGGAAGTGGGTTCAGTACAAGCTAGACAAGTTGCACCGTAATATGGCAAGGACCAATATCCTCATGGGAAGATTTGTTAATGCTTTAAATTAGTTAGCTGAGTTAGGTTGAGAAGCTGAGCACAGTTTCAGAAAGAAGAAAGGCAGAGTTGAGAATGGATGGGAGAAAAATTAACAAGTGGGAGGCAGAGTAAGGTTGATCGTGCTTAATATCTAAATGCAAAGGGATTTTGTACAATGGCAGGTTTGTACCTTTCCGCTTCTACCGCCTTCGGGGATACAGGACAAGGTAGTTTTGAGAATGGGGGTGGGGAAGGTATCGGAATCTATAAGAAAAACTTATGGAGTGGGAGAAAACCCAGATGGGGGGGTATCAGAAATCTATTTAAAAACTTATATGGCAGCACGGTGGCACAGTGGGTTAGCCCTGCTGCCTCACGACGCCGAGGTCCCGGGTTCGATCCCGGCTCTGGGTCATTGTCCGTGTGGAGTTTGCATATTCTCCCCGTGTTTGCGTAGGTTTCGCCCCCACAACCCAAAAATGTGCAGGCTAGGTGGATTGGCCATGCTAAATTGCCCCTTAATTTAAAAAAAGAAACAACTTATAGAGTGGGAGGAAACCCAGATAGGCGAGATAAAACGTAAATGGAAAGATGAGCTGGGTAAGGAGTTAGAGGCAGGCCTGTGGGAGGACGCTCAGAGTAGAATCAACACGTCCTCTTCATGCGCCAGGTGTGTGAGGTGTGCAGAGGGCCCGTAAACCATGTGCACATGCTCGAACTTTAGGGGATTCTGGCAGGGATTTGCAGATGTCATATCCACGGTACTAAAAACGAAGATGGCGCCAAGTCCGAAGGTGTCGATTTTTGGAGTATCGGAAGACCCGGGTGTCCAGGGGGTGACAGAGGCTGACGTCTTGGCCGTTGCTTCCTTGGTAGCCCCGAGATGGATATTACTAACATGGAGGGACTTGAAGCCCCCGAAATCAGGGGTATGGTTTAGCAACATGGCTGGGTTTCTCAGACTCGAGAAAATTAAGTTCACCCTGAGAGCATCAACGTTAGGGTTCGTTCGGAGGTGGCAGCCGTTTATCGACTTCTTCGGAGAAAACTAAACAGCAGATTCAATAAGGATGGGGGAGATTAGGAGGTAAGGGAGGGTAAGGGGGGATTTTTGTCTAGATTAGGCAGTAACAGTCAGTGATGGGGGTGGATGTGTTACACACTGAACTAAGTTTACATTTGTATTTGTATCTTTTATTGTTATAAAACCATAAATGCCTTAATAAAATGTTTGTTAAAAAAAATACCTAAATGCAAGGAATATAGTAGACAAGGCAGATGAGTTGAGGGCCGTCATGGGAGTGTCCCTTTAACAAATGTTTTTGTCTTATCATATGGCTTCAGTGATGTCATTGTGTGGGTGGAGCTGACCTATGGCTGAGTTTTACTTTCGCTTTGAGGTTGACCTGGTTTTGTATCACACAGATTGGAAAGAAGTGTCCTTCTATCTTCAATTTAAAAGCTGTTTCCAGATTACTTGATAACTTTCTGGAAGGAATTCAAACCTGCTGTTTTGGAAAGGACCAGGTTTAACCATACCAAGTCTTAAAGATAGTAAGAATGCCTTGTGTTGGGGCACACTTTTGAAAAGGGGTTTCTGGGATCTTGTTATTAAATTGGAACAGTTAAAGGGGGAAATTTATAATGGGTGATACATAGATTACTGTAGCTGTGTGGGGTATTTATGTTTGTAGTTGATAAAATGCTTACTGTGTGTTTATAAAAATATTAACTAAATTTGTAGAATTATCTTTGATTAAAAGTGCTTAAGGCCTCTATTGAACACCTGAAAGGCAGACACTTGTGCTCAACATAGCCAAAATCAATAATCAGTTGTAGGCCAGGTGAACTCCATGATATACTTTTGAGTTTTCTAAACCCTGGCCCATAAGAGCACAGATTGCTACTTTGAAGTATTATTGCTTTTTGTTTTTGCTGAAACATGGTTTAGAAATGGTCAGGAATAGGAACTTAACATTTGTGGTTATTTGGTTTCCAGGTGAAAGGGAGAGTGAGGAGATTGGGTGGCAATATTTATAAAAGAAACAATTACAACTGTGAGATGGGATAGGTTAAGAGGGATAATCAGGGCAATCACATTGCTGGAAGTGGGGTTTCCAAATAACCGAGGAAGACAGAGGATTAAATTTGTCGGCAAATTTCTGACAAAAGCAGTGAGGCAGTAAAACAGTTATGCTACTAACTGGGATACAGTCAGTGCAAAACTCACAGCACTCCTGAACTGCATTTAAGAGAAACATTTTATATAGTATGTGGGGCAGGTGGAAAGGGTGTTAGTAGGATAGTGATCAAAATTCAGTTGGAGTCAGCAGTCGTGGAAAAGGATTCCAAGATTAACATCCACAAAAAACAGGGTGTGGCAGTCAAATCCAGAATCCCTGAATGACGATGTGTATAAATCCTAAAATAAACCAAGAGGAAGCTTGTCAGACATTTAGAGCTTAGTAATACAGAAAGCCTAGAATAATAAATGTGTAGGGCTAAATTAGAAGGAAAATCAGGAAAGCAAAGATAGTGCATGTGAAAAAAATGAGGAAAACCAAAAAAATGTTTTAAATTGTGCGAACAGCAAGGGGAAAATGAAGGAAATGGGCTTATTCGGGACCAGAAAAGTTAACTGTGTGTCGAGATGGAACATGTGGCTACAGCTTTAATTGCTAATTTACAGTCGCCTTCTTAAAATAATGAGCCGATGACATCATAGTTAAGGAGGATCAATGTGAAATATTGGATGGGAGTAACATTACAAGAGGAAGTATTAAAGGATTTTGCATCTTTTGAAAGTAGATAAATCACTACGTATATCCCATTTGTTTCTTGTCACGTTGACGGTAGAGTGAAAAGCATTTTTCAGCGAGCAGCTCTACAGATCATTAAGTACATGAAAAGAAAAAGTAAACCTCCCCAACCACAGGTGTGGGCCAAAGGATTGGAGGACTAAGACAATTGTTTTGTTGTTTAAAAAAGGCAGTCATTGTAATTAAATGCCAGTTAGCTTAACTTCAGATGTTGTCTTATGATTGGCATCAGTTCTGAGGGACAGTATAAATCTTCATTTAGAAATGATGTGGAGATGCCGGCGTTGGACTGGGGTGAGCACAGTAAGAAGTCTTACAACACCAGGTTAAAGTCCAACAGGTTTGTTTCAAACACGAGCTTTCGGAGCACGGCTCCTTCTTCAGGTGAATGCCTGAAGAAGGAGCCGTGCTCCGAAAGCTCGTGTTTGAAACAAACCTGTTGGACTTTAACCTGGTGTTGTAAGACTTCTTACTTCATTTAGAAAGGCATAGACTGATCAAGGCAAGTTATTATGGATTTAAGAGACAGTTACACCTGGCACAGATGGAAATTCTTTTGGGGGTGAAAGATATGGAGGGCAATTCTGCCAAAAGAATGGTGAAGTGGCACTATAGTCGGGAATCGCAGTTGAGACCTGCCAGGTGTGTGCGCGTGATCCAGATCACAATTCACCCACTCAACTCATTTTTTTGAGCTTGGGGAGATTCTCACTAAAAAATTCTACACTTTTAAGTTTTTCTGGTGTGGAGAACGAAAGACACCAACAAGACCGGCTCCTCAAAGATCGCAAACGTAAGTTGAAGGTCCACCACTCTTTCCCCTCCCCCCCCACCCCCCCCCCCCCACCCCACCCAACACAAACATGGGTGGCACCCTCAAAACTTGACCTCAGAGGACAATCACCTCTCCATAACTAAATAACCGCGTCAGCCCACTCCCCCCACGTATACATGAGGGTGACCCTGCCCCACTCCCACCCATTTGCATAGGCATCTTAGAATCCCCTACCGTGCAGGAGGCCATTAGGTCCATCAAGTCTGCACGACCCATCGAAAGAGCACCCCACCAAGGCCCACAACCCCACCCTATCCCATTAAGGGTCAATTTAGCATGGTCAATCCACCTAGGCTGCACATCTTTGGATTGTGGGAGAAAACCAGAGCACTCAGAGTAAACCATTTGTAGACACTGGGAGATTGTGCAAATTCCACACAATCACCCAAGTTTGGAATTGAACCGGGGGCAGCACAGTGGTTTAGCCCTGCAGCCTCACGGCGCCACGGTCCCAGGTTCGATCCCGGCTCTGGGTTACTGTCCGCGTGGAGTTTGCACATTCTCCCCGTGTTTGCGTGGGTTTCGCCCCCACAACCCAAAGATGTGCAGTCTAGTGGATTGGTCACGCTAAATTGCCCCTTAATTGGAAAAAATGAATTGGGTACTCTAAATTTTTAAAAAAGTTTGGAATTGAACCCAGGTCCCTGGGGCTGAGGCAGAAATGCTAACCACTGTGTCACCCCATCGGGCCATCGCCCCCTCCCAAGTGAGCATACCCTTCTATGGCAATGCTGAGGGGCTCCCATCTTTAACGCCACCCTTTTCATGGGCATCACCTTTATACACACTGCCTTGGCCACCAGGGCACTGCCCCGCCCTGTCACTGACCACCTGGGAGCTATAATGGCCTCTAAGTCCCCCAGCATGGCCATCACATCTGGTTCCCGTTTTTTGGAAACCAGTACTGATTAGCACTGGCATCATGCTGCGCTGACTGGGGCTAGTGAATCCCGGGAGCTGGGAGATGCTGGCCTTGAATGGGCTGTGCATATTTAAGTTTTAAGACTCATTTAAATATGTATATCTGGATCATGCCAAGGCAGTGGCAGTTGGCAACATTGCAATCGGTTCGACACCAGGCGAGAAACTCATTTTTTGGGCTATCCCACTATTCGCAAGGAATAGGGGTAACTGCGCCAGGCACAACGTGGCCAAAAAATCTCACCCATAATTGTTGAGGCAAGTGTGGTGGATAAGGTGTATATGGGTTTTAGCAAGGTTTTGACACATTGCAGGATGATCAAAAATTGTAACGGCCCTTGGGATCCAAAATTGGTCTTAGCAGCAGAAAGCAATGGTTAACAGTTGATGGGCGTTTTTACAACTGGAAGGGACTTACCAACAGGATTCGACAGTGCTCACATTTGTGGTTAATTTTGTTGCAAACATGTGGTTTCATAATTCATATGGTTTAGAATATAACTTTGGAAATTTTGTGGACAAATTAAAAAGGCCGGTTCTCCCTGCCTAACCATCAGCCAAACAACATGTGTTCTACACATGGTTTTCTTGTTCTGTAAACCGGTTAAAACAACAGTTTTTAAAATACGCTTTGGGAATTCAACCTTCAATTTACTTGTCTTTTGACGAAAGCAAAGGAACTCTTGAATCAACAGATTTGGCAACGTGGTTGGAACATTTGAGCTACGTTAACATTCAGAAGGTGCCTCCCAAGTTACGCAATTGCTTCACGAAAACTACACTGCACTATTTGGTCCATTGTGGACAATCGTAGAATAAGGATGAATTTGCTGCATTTATAATAAACTGGCTGGTTTAACTCACTGGGCTAAATCGCTGGGTTTTAAAGCAGACCAAGGCAGGCCAGCAGTACGGTTCAATTCCTGTACCAGCCTTCCCGAACAGGCGCCGGAATGTGGCGACTAGGGGCTTTTCACAGTAACTTCATTGAAGCCTACTCGTGACAATAAGCGATTTTCATTTCATTACACAGAATTTACAGTGCAGATGGGCTATTTAGCCCATCGAGTCAGCACCGGTCCTTGGAAAGAGCATCCCACTTAAACCAATGCCTCCACCCCATTTCCGTAACCCACCTAACCTTTGTGGTCACTAAGGGCAATTTAGCATGGCCAATCGACCCAACATCTTTGGACTGTGGGAGGAAACCAGAGCACCCAGAGGAAGTCCACGCACACATGGTGCAGACTCCGCATAGACAGTGACCCAAGCCGGGAATCGTACCTGGGACCCTGAAGCAGTGAAGCAACTGTGCTAACCACTGTGCTGCCGTTAAAAGCTCACCACTAAAAGCTAAGTTTTGTCAATTCCACTTATAGATAAATGTTAATTACTATTAATATTGCTGAAGAGTAACAATCAAAAGTTTTTCATCTCAAATCCATCGGGACAAACTAAAGAATGCCAAATATCAGACGAACAATTTATATTACAGGAGAAAGCGGTGTTGATTGGTTGACAGTGTTACCATTGAGAGAGCAATGAGAAACTAACAGTTCCCAAGCTCCTGGGTAATAAAAAAAGGAACATGGCTTGAACATATTCCTTTCATTATAAACTGGTTGTTAGTGTAGCTATTCGTACACTCAGACCCAGATTCGATCCCGGCCCCCGTCCGTGTGGAGTTTGCACATTCTCCCCTTGTCTGCGTGGGTCTTGCCCCCACAACCCAATGAGGTGCAGGCTAGGTGGATTGGCCACACTAAATTGCCCCCGTTAATTGGAAAACAAAATTCGGTATTTAAATATTAGAAAAACACTAAAAAAGGATTGTTTAACAAGTGCTAGTCAATTGCAAAGTCACATCTAACAAAGAAAGTTTTGTTTTTCATGGGTCGGATGGTTAAGTACGGTCTGTACTCTTTCAATTACAAACTGATTTGGTTAAAGCACCTATCTAGTAAACAGGAGATCCTGAGTACCAATCTCAGCAGTGCCTTTATCCAATTACAAACTGAAAGAACATGGGGCGAAATTCTCCCCCCCCCCACGACGGGTGGGAGAATAGCGGGAGGGCCTTCCCGACTTTTTTGACGCCCTCCCGCTATTCTCCCCCCCCCCCCCCGCCGAAATCCCGACACGAATCGCTGCCGCCGTTTTTTTACGGCCGGCAGCGATTCACAGCTGTTAGAAGGGCCGAAGTCCCAGCCCTTTACGACCTTTTTACGAACGGCAAACACACCTGGTCCTGCCGTTCGTAAAAACGTCGTGACCACCTGGAAAAAAATAACCATGGCACCGATTGGCACGGCAGTACCACGGCCGTGCCAAGGGTGCCATGGGCCCGCGATCGGTGCCCACCGATCGCGGGCAGCGGGCCCGATGCCCGCGCACTATTTGTCCTTCCGCCGCCCCGCAGTATCAATACGCAGGGCGGCTGAGGGGCAACCCGGACCGCGCATGCGCGGGTTTCGCGCAAAAACGCGATGACGTCACCCGCGCATGCGCGGGTGGAGTCTTCCCACCTGCGCATGCGCGGCTGACGTCATATGACGCGTCAGCCGGCACTAAGTCCGACAAGCGGGCTTAACGATTTTCGTTAAGCCCGACTTGTCGGAGCCTCCGACGTCGGGCTGCTAGCCCCGACGGGGGACCAGAATCGGTCCCCCGTCGGGAAGGGGCGCGATGCCGTAAAACCCGCCCGGGTTTTACGGCAGTTTGACGATTGCTCCCGTTTTGGGAGAATTTCGCCCATGCTGTTTGATTGGATCAATCAATTTTTGAAACATATGGCCCATGTACCTGACATTGTACCGGTACTGAAATTCATCATTAGTTAAGTGTGTGTTAATGCTAAACAACATCGCTGGCACTGAAAATCAAACCATGGAAAAGGTGAGGACCTATTTCTTCAGATTTTAATTATGTAGGTAGCTAAGAAATAGGAGCAGGTGTTGGTTATACAGCTCCATGATCCTACTCTGCCATTTAATAAGATCATGACCATATCTTCAATTTCCATTCCACGTTCCCGCTCCTTTAAGGCCCCAAACGTTTGTTTCAGCCTTGAATATACTCACCAGCTGAACATCCAAAGCCATCTGGGGTAGAGATGCTTTCTCCCCATAACCTTTGATCCCATTCGCCCCAATGCTATATCTAGCCACCTCTTGAATGTATTCAATGTTTTAGCATCAACTACTTCCTGTGGTAATGAATTCTACAGGCTCACCACTCTTTGGATTAGGAAATGTCTCAAATGGTTCACCCCGAATCCTCAGACTGTGACCCCTGGTTCAGGACACACCCACCCATTGGTAACATCTTCCCTGCATCTACCCTGTCTAGTTATGTTAGAATTTTATAAGCCTCTGCGAGATCCCCCCTTATTCTTCTGAACTCCAGCAAGAACAATCCCAAGAATCAATCTCTCCTGATTTCCATTCACCTGAGGAAGGAGCATTGCTCCGAACGCTAGTAATTTTAAACAAACCTGTTGGACTTTAACATGGTGTTGTCAAGACTTCTTACTGTGCTCTCCTCATATGACAGCCTCCGCCATTTCTGGAATCAGACTGGTAAACCTTCGCTGCACTCCCTCGAGAGCAAGAACATCCTTCCTCAGAAGACCAAAACTCGTCACAGTTCACCCTCTCACTCAACTTGATATCAACTGCAAACTTTGAGATGTTGCATTTTGTTCCCTCATCCAAATCATTTATATATGTTGTGAATAGCTGGGGTCCCAGCACCGATCGCTGTGGCACTCCATTAGTTACTGCGTGCCAATTTGAAATAGACCCATTAATTCCTAATCTTTGTTTCCTCTCTGCTAACCAGTTTTCTATCCACCTCAATACAATTCCCCGAATCCCAAGCGATTTAATTTTGCACAATAGTCTCTTATGTGGGACTTTGTCAAACGCCTTCTGAAAGTCCAAATATACCACATCGACTGCCTCCCCCTTGTCAACTGTACTGGTTACATCTTCAAAGAATTCCAACAGATTTGTCAAGCATGATTTTCCCTTCATAAATCCATGCTGACTCTGACTGGTCCTGCCACTGCTTTCCAAATGTTCCGCAATAAAGTCCTTGATAATGGATTCAAGAATTTCCCCCACTAACGATATTAGGCTTACTGGTCTACAATTCCCTGCTTTCTCTCTACCTCCCTTTTTGAATATTGGAGTGGCGTGAGCTACCCTCCAATCTGCAACAGCCCTCCACCTCATCCACTACTCCACCCCTAGCGATCAGTGCTGGGTCCTCTGTTATTTGTGATTTTTATAAATGACTTGGAGGAGTGGGCTGAAATTTGGGTCAGTAAATTTGCTGGTGACACCAAGATTGGTGGAGTAGTGGATGAGGTGGAGGGCTGTTGTAGGCTGCAAAGAGACATTGATAGGATGTAGAGCTGGGCCGAAAAATGGCAGATGGAGTTTAACCCTGGTGAGGTGATTCATTTTGGTAGGACAAATTTGAATGCGGATTACAGGGTCAACGGCAGGGTTCTGAGGAATGTGGAGGAACAGAGAGATCTTGGGGTTCATGTCCACAGATCTTTGAAGGTTGCCACTCAAGTGGATAGAGCTGTGAACAAGGGCTATGTATTAGTGTTTATTAACAGGGGGCTTGAGTTTAAGAGACGTGGGGTTATGCCGCAAATGTACAGGACCCTGGTGAGACCACATTTGGAGTAGTGTGTGCAGTTCTGGTCACCTCATTATAGGAAGGATGTGGAAGCATTGGAAAGGGTGCAACGGAGATTTACCAGGAGGCTATCTGGATTGGAGGGTAGGATTTATGAGGAAAGGTTGAGGGAGCTAGGGCTTTTCTCATTGGAGCGAAGGAGGATGAGAGGCGACTTAATAGAGGTTTATAAGATGATGAAGGGGATAGATAGAGTGGACGTTCAGAGACTATTTCCTCGGGTGAATGTAGCTGTTACAAGGGGGCATAACTATAAGGTTCAGGGTGGGAGATATAGGAGGGATGTCCCAGGTAGGTTCTTTACTCAGAGAGCGGTTAGGGTGTGGAATGGACTGCCTGCTGTGATAGTGGAGTCGGACACTTTAGGAACTTTCAAGCGGTTATTGGATAGGCACATGGAGCACACCAGAATGAAATGGAGTGGGATAGCTTGATCTTGGTGTCATCAGCAAATTTACTGGCCCAACTTTCAGCCCCTTCCTCCAAGTCATTTATAAAAATCACAAATAGCAGAGAATCCAGCACTGATCCCTGTGGTACACCACAGGCAACTTGTCTCCAGTCTAACAATTTTCCATCCACCACCACCCTCTGTCTTCTATGTGATAGCCAGTTACTTATCCAATTGACCAAATTTCCCTCTATCCCACACCTCCTTACTTTCTTCATGAGCCGACCATGGTGAACCTTATCAAACACCTTACTGAAATCCATGTATACGACATCAACTGATCTACCTTCATCTACACACTTAGGTACCTCATCAAAGAATTCAATCAAATTTGTGAGGCAAGACTTACCCTCCACGAATCCATGTTGACTATCCCAGATTAAGCGGCATCTTTCCAAATGGTCATTAATCCTATCCCTCAGGACACTTTCCATTAACTTACCGACCACCGAAGTAAGACTAACCAGCCTATAATTACTAGGGTCATTCCAATTCCCTTTCTTGAACAGAGGAACAACATTCGCCACTCTCCAGTCCTCAGGCACTATCCCCGTGGACAGTGAGGACCCAAAGATCAAAGCCAAAGGCTCTGCAATCTCCTCCCAAAGAATCCTAGGATATATCCCCTCCCATCTGGCCCAGGGAACTGGTCAACCCTCAGGTTTTTCAAAATCGCTAATACATCTTCTCTCAGAACATCTACCCCCTCCAGCCTACCCACCTGTATCTCTCACTCATCCGCAAAAACATAGCCCTTCTCCTCGGTGAACACTGAAGAAAAGTATTCATTCAACGCCTCTCCTATCTCTTCTGACTCCATGCACAAGTTCCCACTACTGTCCTTGATCGGCCCTAACCTCATCCTGGTCATTCTTTTATTTCTCACATAGGAGTAAAAAGCCTTGGGGTTTTCCTTGATGCGACCCCTCCTAGCTCTCCCGAGCCCTTTAAGCTCATTCCTTGATACCTTGTAACCCTCAAGCGACCCAACTGAACCTTGTTTTCTCATACTTACGTACGCTTCCTTTTCCCTCTTGACGAGACATTCAATCTCTTTTGTGAACCATGGTTCTCTCACACGGCCATTTCCTCCGTGCCTGACAGGGACATACCCATCAAGGACACGCAGTATTTGTTCCTTGAACAACCTCCACTTTTCATTTGTGCCTTTCCCTGATAGTTTGTTTCCATCTCATGCTCCCTAATTCTTGCCTAATCGCATCATAATTACCCCTCCCCCAATTATAAACCTTGCCCTGCCGTATGGCCCTATCCCTCTCCATTGCAATAGTGAAAGACACCGAATTGTGGTCACTATCTCCAAAGAGCTATCCCACAAACAAATCTAACTCTTGGCCCGGTCCATTACCCAGTACCAAATCCCATGTGGCCACACCTCTTGTTGGCCTATCCACATATTGCGTCAGGAAACCCTCCTGCACACATTTACAGAAAACTGCCCCATCCAAACTGTTTGGCCTATAGAGGTTCCAATCAATATTTGGAAAGTTAAAGTCGCCCATGACAACTACCCCGAGACCTCCACAGCTATCCATAATCTGATTTGCAATTTCTTCCTCCACATCTCTATTACTATTTGGGCGCCTATAGAAAACTGCTAACAATGTGATCACTCCTTTCCTATTTTAACTTCAGCCCATATTACCTCAGTAGGCAGATCCCCCTCGAACTGCCTTTCTGCAACCGTTAAACGATCCTTGATTAACAATGCTACTCCTCCACCTCTTTTACCACCTACTCTTACTGAAACATCTATACCCCGGAACTTCCAACAACCATTCCTGTCTCCGTTCTAACCATGTATCCATAATGGCCACAACATCGTAGTACCAAGTACCAATCCATGCTTCACGTTAGAACATAGAACAGTACAGCACAGAAAAGGCCCTTCGGCCCTCGATGTTGTGCCGAGCCATGATCACCCTACTCAAACCCACCCTATACCCGCAACCCAACAACCCACCCCCCCCCCCCCCCCCCCCTAACCTTTACTTTTTTTTTTAGGACACCACGGGCAATTTAGCATGGCCAATCCACCTAACCCGCACATCTTTGGACGTTCACCGACCTTATTCCGGATGCTCCTTGCATTAAAGTAGACAGACTTCAACCCACCTTCATGCCTGCCAGTACACTCCTGCAACCTTGATACCCTCCTCAGTACCTCACTACTCTCAACACTGGCTTCTGGACTACAGCTCATTTTCCCACCCCCCTGACAAATTAGTTTAACCCCCCCGAAGAGCCGTAGCAAATTTTCCTCCCAGGATATTGGTGCCCCTCTGGTTCAGGTGCAAACCGTCCTGTTTGTACAGGTCCCACCTTTCCAAGAAGGTGCTCCAATTATCCACGTAACTGAAACCCTCCCTCCTACACCATCCCTGCAGCTATGTGTTTATCTGCACTTGTCCTGATCCTCAACTTGCTAGCACGTGGCACCGGCAACAAACCAGAGATGACAACATGGTTTGTCCTGGCTCTCAGCTTCCACCCTAGCTCCCTAAATTCCTGTTTTAAATCCCCGTCCCTACTCTTACCTAAGTTGTTGGTACCGATGTGTACCAAGACTTGTCTGTTCCCCTGCAAGGATTCTGAAAACACAGTCCGAGACGTCACGGACCCTGGCACCCGGGAGACAACATACCATCCGTGAGTCTCTTTCGTTGCCACAGAACCGTCTATCTGCCCCTCTAACTACCGAGTCCCCAATAACTATTGCTCTCCCCCCTTCCCTTCTGAGCCACAGGGATGTATCATTTCTGGAGATCCGGTCACCATGGCTTACCCCCGGTAAGTGTCTCCCCCCCCCCAGTATCCAAAGCGGTATACTTGTTACTAAGGGGAACGACTACAGGGGATCCCTGCACTGACTGCGCCCTCCCAGTCACCCATCCATCTTCATTCTTCGGAGTAACTACATACCTGAAGCTACTATCTATGACCACCTCTGCCTCCCGAATGATCTGAAGTTCATCCAGCTCGAGCTCCAGTTCCCTGACGTGGTTTAGGAGCTGGAGATGGGTGCACTTCCCACACTCACAGGTGAAATCAGCAGGGACACTGACACTGATCCCTCACCGTAAACATTCTGCAGGAGGAACATTGCACTGCCTTCCCTCCTAGATAACTTGCGGTAAAAACAAGAAGGGCTTACCTGATATTCACTCACCCCTTAGGTTAGAGGAGGTGGAAAGTGGGGGACACAAGTGTAGTGTCTCAGGTTTAGCAACCACCCAACTTAAATACAGGTATTACTTGTGAAGTGTTGCATGTATAGGCCATGATATTACTGAATGTCTGAGGACTTCATGGGCCAAATGGCCTACTCCCATTCCTTTTTAAATAATTTTACTTTTTTTTTTATAAATTTAGATTACCCAATCATTTTTCCAATTAAGGGGCAATTTAGCATGGCCAATCCACCTACTCTGCACATTTTTGGGTTGTGGGGGCGAAACCCACGCAGACACGGGGAGAATGTGCAAACTCCACACGGACAGTGACCCAGAGCCGGGATCGAACCTGTTAAATAATTTTACTTATGATAGTTGTGAATAATCTCACATTGTACTCAACTTATTGCCAGCCCATTTAACCTAACTTATATCCCTTTGTAGACTTTCACACCCTCCTCAAATCCCAATGTAAAACATCTATGTCAGAAAAATAGTAGCCGAGGCCCCTTGACTAACCTTGTGGCACACGATTAGCAACAACTGTGCTCTGCTATATTTTCTGTTATTTATGCTTTCATGGAACGTGGGTAATAACATTTTCTGCCCATGCCCAATTACCCGAGGAGATAGCCTTTGAATCGCCACAATTTGTGCTGTTAGGAAGGGAATTCCATCCAGAATTTTGGCTCAGCAGCAGTGAAGGAAAATTTATATAGTTCAAATTTAAAATGGTGTGTGGGTTGATCAAGAAAAACATTTGCTGCCATTGTCCTTCTGGGTGGTAGAGGGGGCGGGTTTGGAAGGTGCCATCAAAGAGCCTTGGAGTTGCATCTTGTATAATGGAAGACACTGCTGCAACTGTGCATCAGTGGCTGGAGTGGAAGGTGAAGGAGGGGTGGTACCAATCAAGAGAGCTGCTTTGTCTTGAACGGTGTCAAGCTTGAGTGTAGCTGCTGCAACACAAATCCGGGCAAGTGGAGAGTATTCCATCACGTTCCAGGCTTGTATTTTGTTGATTGTGGATAGGCTTTGTGCAGTCAGGAGAGCTACTTGTTGCTGAATTCCCAGCCTCTGTTCTGTGTTCATATGGCTGGTCCAGCTCAGTTTCTCGTCAATGACTGTCCCCTGGATGATAGTGGAGGATTCAGCAATTGTAATACCATTAACTGAAGGGGAGATGGTCAAGATTCTCTCTTGTTGGGAGATGGTCAATGTCTACAACTTGTCATTTGCTACTTAACAGTCCAAGCTTGAATATTGTCCAGGTCTTGCTGCATATACACATGGTCTTCTTCAGTATCTGAGTAGTCGCAAATCTTGAATATTGCACAATCATCAACGACATCCCCACTTCTGAATGGTGGATAGAAGATTGTTGATGAGCAGCTGAAAATGGCTGGGCTGAGGATCTAGTCCTGAGGAACTGTGGCATCCATGTCTGGGACTGTGGTGATGGACTTCCAATAACCACAACTATCATGTTAGTGCTAGGAATAACTTGATGCAGTGGAGAGCTTTCCACGTTTCTCACTGACTTCAGGGTATCTAGGACTTCTTCATACCAGTGTACTTGTGCCAAGGGCAATATGTCCTTCCTGAGGTGATGCACAAAACTGCACAGTCTAATTTGTACCATAACCAAGTCTTTATGTAGCTGTAGCATAACCGTTGCTTTAAATTAATTTATGGGATGTGGGTGTTGCTGGCCAGGCTAGTATTAACTGCCAATCCTTAGATGCCCTTGTGAATGCGGTGAGCTGCCTTCTTGAACCTCTGTAGTCCATGTGGTGTCGGTATCTCCAGTGCTGTCAGGGAGTTCCAGCATTTTGTTCCTGTCCATGACATTTTAAAAACTTATGTTCATGGACCTCATCTATTCAGGACTAAAAATTTCAAAACTGGGTGGCCTCCAAATGGTGAACACCCAGAAACAGCCATCACAAGGAAATCCAGTTTTACAGATTCACTTTATCTTTCAGAAACATTTGTATGCCGCTATCTGCACTGCCTGTGTTTGTGCCAGCAACAAACTGGATGAAGCTTTCTATCTCGAAGTCCTTAGCAAATAGTGAATAGATGAGACACCGCAGCACATTCTTGCGAAACCTGCCTGGTTAAATGTACCTGCCTATTATCACCTTGTTATTTATTTGTCAGAAGTTCAAATGGGAATAAAACACAAGCATACAAAATGTACAAATCTAGATAATGAGGGAAAAGATACTCCACAGTGATTGTCCTGAAACATTTAACTGTTGCCTGAGCCGAGTGCTTCCAGATATTTTGTTTTTATGTTAAAACGTTCCAAGTTTTTAACACATTCTAGAAGTCTTCTAAACAGGTCTAGAGGGGCAATTTGGATGTTTATTTATGGGATACACCAAGAGAAGGAAACCCCTACAGATATTTAATGCAAAGTTAAAATCAGAAGAAATATCATATATGAAGATTTCTGGAAACTTTTCATTTTTATACACTTAGCAGGCAAAATGGTAGTGTGTTAGGCACAGGAAGCTGAAAGCAAGAAATTATGTACTGGAGAAATGTAGAAGTGCCATCCAGTACAGAACATCAAAAAAGAAAGTGAACCATTAGAGAAGCACTGAAAAAACAGGTTCGAGACATCAAGTGTCATAATGTGAGAGCAGAACCGGAACACAGAGGAATTGACATAGAGAAGTACATACAGTTGTTGGCCTTGGTGAATATCCATATTTAAACTTGTGAAAAAAATACTTTTTGCTGAGCTGTACCAAAATAGGCCCAAAGAACTTGAAGATTCCAGATTATCACTATCTCAGACAAGTCCTTTTTAAATCTATTCTTCTCTATATACCATAAACAGCTCTGTGAGCCAATGCATTGTAAAACTACTATATCAATGTGTAATTCATGAAAAAATTAGCTTTTTAAAAATTTATTCCTTTATAAGTGCCCATAAACGCAAAGCCATCAAATAACATGTATAATTTTTATCCAGAAATAAAATGAAATGTTTATGTTTGAAATGTAGTTTATATCTAGACTGGGATTTGCTGGGTTACCTTGAAAGAATCAAAAATTACAAGAGTAGTTAAAATTAAAAATCAGTGTTATTAGGAACAATGAAGAATGTCAATGTGGATGACTAAATAATCAGCTTTTTACTGCACATTTCCACGAATAGTATCTTAATCTTCTTGTGTTACTATAGAGTGAATAAATACAATGAAGGCATCTTGCCTAATCACCAACCTGCCCATCGCCAGAATCCTCCTCCAGACCATCATCAGTTCCATCATCTTCGGCTCTTCGACCTACCCCCAAGAATATAAAAAAGCTTCAAGATTTGAATTACACAAAGGGATACATATATACACAGATCTTAGAAAATAGAAAATGAAAATAGAACATAGAATGCAGAAGGAGGCCATTCGGCACATTGAGTCTTCACCGACCCACTTAAGCCCCCACTTCCCCCTATCCCCGTAACCCAATAACCCCTCCTAACCTTTTTGGTCACTAAGGGCAATTTATCATGGCCATTCCACCTAACCTGCACGTCTTTGGACTGTGGAAGGAAACCGGAGCATCCAGAGGAAAACCACACAGGCACAGGGAGAAGGTGGAGACTCCGCACAGACAGTGACCCAACGGGAATAGAACCTGGGACCCTGACACTGTGAAGCCACAATCTTGTTTAAGATTATTCATGAACTAGTGTAACCAAAATTACAGAAACATGCACAAAATGTTTAATATTAGCAACTTAGAATTGTTAGTTCAGGAGTCCATTCACCGATCAAGTCTGCACTGACCCTCTGAAAGAGCACCCTACCTGGGCCCGCTCCCCCACCCAGTCCCCGTAATCCCACCTAACCTAAACACTAAGGGGCAATTTAACATGGCTGATCCACCTAACCTACACATCTTTGGACTGGGAGGAAACCCCTGCATATACAGGAGAAAGTGCAAACTCCATACCAACACAGTAAGAAGTCTTACAACACCAGGTTAAAGTCCAACAGGTTTGAATCAAACCTGTTGGACTTTAACCTGGTGTTGTAAGACTTCTTACTGTGCTCACCCCAGTCCAACGCCGGCATCTCCACATCATCCATACCAACAGCCACCCAAAGACAGTACTGAACCCAGGTTCCTGATGTCATGAGGCAGCAGTTCTAACCACTCCTGCCACCCCATTAGTTCAAGGTGATTCGGAAAGGACAGCTGGTCAGTGTGGGGTGTTCTACTTAGAGGATATATGCTATGCACATTGCTACACAAACTACCTTTTCCTGTCCGCTTTGATATTTTCCGTCCTGGAGTGTCTGCCGCAATCGGAATTTCATCAGGATTTCCTCCTTCCTCTTCCACTGCCTGAAGGGAGAGACCACAAATATTATTAGGCGAAAAGGGTAGATTACCTGCATTTATAACACTATTTTTTGGAAATGTGCTAAATACTTAAAAGGGTAAACATCTCAATGATGAGTTAAAATAATTAATGCAATTGAAAAGTTTATTCAAATTGTAAACCGAGAAATTCCGCTGAAATGTAGAACTCAAATGGAGGAATTGGATACCAACAAGGACTTCTGAACCCATGATTTTCCACACCCTCTCCATTCCACAATGGCAGAACCTGACAACCATACCCCTACATGCTTCAATGTTCTTGCTGCATTCCAATTTCTAGTTCAAATATTACCTTGTTAACTAACTTACTCTCTGCTTGCTGATATTCACCAAACCTCTTGTAAATCACCTTTAGATAATCTATTTTGTGTAAACTGTTATATAGCACAAGTTATTCCTGAATCCAACACACTCCCATCATGGAGAATTGCTGAGCTATTTTCTTAATAAGCAACTTTAAGAAAAATGATTGCCACTGTAAGGGAAAAGACTGAAATTCTATGGTGTGGCTGAAAAATAACTGCTCTACTGGGGGGAAAATTGCAGCATTAATTGCTGTAATGGAGATATTTTAGACTAAATAGCACTCACTGCAACCTCATTTTGCTCATGTTCTATGGGTTGTAATTTGAGTTGGTGTACCATACAACATTTCTTCCTAATTAGCCAGTTTTATCCTCTTCAATTTACAAAAACTTTCAAATTGTAATTTCAAACTCGTTGGAAGCACTGGAATTGTTAATACAATAAACTATTAATCTAAGTGTTTTTATCTCTGACACGGATATATTCCTCACACTTTACTGGGGCTATCAATTTTGACTTCTGCAGTGAACACGAGACACTGCATTTACCATCTCTTTCTACTCTTAAGAATTTCAATTGACGCTATTAGAAAGAACATACAGTTTAAAATCGCAAATGGCATTTAATTAATTATGGTCCTTCTGGGGTGCGTTAATTATTCTCAAGGAGATTGTATTTCGCTAACCAGGTTAGGGCTCTGCAACAAGGATATAAATCGGTCGCAGAAAACACGTGGCACTAATAGGACAAAAGGAAACCCAGAGAAATGTTTGCAGCAAATTGGCGCTAAAGGTGAAGAGGATACAAAGTCAATACGGATTTCAAACAGTCAAACGAAAATTCCTCGACGGATTTCGGAGTAAAGATGTGTACTGGAGTAACGGCCGCTCGTCGCCATTTTTGCTGCTGAAGGGCTGATCTAATACAAGAGCGTTTGTCTGGAGGGAGAACGGGAATTAAATAAGGAAACAGAGTTACATCAGGAATTAAATAAGGAAACAGAGTTACATCAGGAATTGGATAAATACGGAGAGGAAGGTAAGGGCGGCAGCGGGGACAACCAAACTGATTGTCGAGGATGTGCAGCCTCCCTCGACGGAGCAGAGGCCTCGCTCCGGGCCTCAATGTTAGAGCCTGGGGCCCGCGGTGCTGCCCAGGCCTCAGGTCTGGCGCTTTGCTATGGCCGCCGAGGCCGCCCCCACCTTGCGGAGCCGCTCCACCAGGACGCTCTTGTTGCCGTTCGTGTCGAGGTTCCTCTTCTTCAGCTGCGCTTTCAGATCCACCACCCGCAGTTCGGTGATACTGCGCAACTCTTCCGCCGCCGTCTGCTCCACAGCCTCGCTCTCCGCCGCCATCACCGCGATCCGACCACCAGGGATGAAGTGGACAAAATGGCGCCGCCTGCTCGGAGGAGGAAAACCGACGTCACGGACTGCGCGTGCGCGAGGTGGATTTGTTTGGGGGGGGGAGAGAGAGAGATGCGCCTGCGCGTCATATCCTATCCAAGCAGCCAATGAGTGGAGTTGCAACATTCAAAGGATTACAGATCAACCTGGAAATATTACATCACATTAAACAAGACCGTTTATATATATTTTTTTTAATTTAGAGGACCCAATTGTTTGTTTCAAATAGGGAGCAATTTAGCATCGCCAGTTCACCTATTGGTCCTGCAAAGAGTGGCCTATCCACTTACCCTGCACATTTTTTGGGTTGTGGACAGGATCGAAGCCAGGTCCTCGGCGGCGTGAGGCAGCTTGCTAACCACTGCGCCACCGTGCTGCCAGTGGACAGTTTTTATATTTATAAAGCTCCTGTAACTTCGAAACAACGGGTGGCACAATGGTGTTGCCGCCTCCCGGCAACGGGCAGCCGGGTTCGATCCCGGAGTTCATGTGGCGTTTACACATTCTCCCCGTGTCTGTGTGGATCTCATCCCCACAACCCAAAGATGTGCAGGGTAGGTGGATTGGCACTCTTTAGAGGTTAACCAAATATAAGAAATTATGTGGAGTTGCTGGTGTTGGACTGGGGTGAGCACAGTAAGAAGTCTTACAACACCAGGTTAAAGTCCAACAGGTTTGTTTCAAACACTAGCTTTCGGAGCACTGCTCCTTCCTCAGGTGAATGAAGGAGGAAGGAGCAGTACTCCAAAAGCTAGTGATTCGAAACAAACCTGTTGAAATATAACAAAGGAAACAAACTTGGGGACAAAGCAAAAAGGGCCGCTCCTGATAAGGGTACTGCCCAAACGAAACAAGAGATCAATGGAAACTTAAAAACACCAAATGAGTGTGCAATTAAAGGGGTCAATAAAGCCCTCCGACCCCTACGGTGCCCAGCGATGATGACCGTAGACACCATGTGCTTCCTTTCAAGGGACACCCAGCTGCAAAAGTAGCCGCTGAAGAGGGGTAGACAGTCTGGTCGCTCAACTCCCTCAGTGGCCCGCTGCCTGGACCTACAAATGGTGCTTTTCACAAGGTTCACAAGGAGGTCCTCAACCTTCTCTGCCCCTCTCCACACCGGGTGCCCATACAGGAGCAAGGG
Source organism: Scyliorhinus canicula (assembly GCF_902713615.1). NCBI lineage: Eukaryota > Metazoa > Chordata > Chondrichthyes > Carcharhiniformes > Scyliorhinidae > Scyliorhinus > Scyliorhinus canicula. Next base: position 74,627,911 of record NC_052163.1, on the reverse strand, counting down.
GCTGGAGTGCAAACAAAACTTCAGCAATAGATTTGTCTGAAAACTAAAAAGGGGGTGCAGCCTATAACATGTAACATAGACATGGTCCACAGACTCCAAGGCCGCAAAAATGGCAGGCTTCTCGGGAATCCGTGAACCGGTGCAATCAGTGATTGTATGGCACTGCTGCTTGCAACACCCTCCACCCCAGGTCCCTAAGATTGAGGGGGAGAACTCCTCCATCGAGAGACCTCCAGTGGGGACCTCTGCTGCCGGACGGCAACCAGTCACTCCATGGTGTGCCCAGGCAACCGGAGAGGGTAAGGAGGTGAAGGGTGTGCAGCAGCAGCCCGTACAGGAAACCTCTTTGCACAGTGCGAAAAGGCACGGAGGGCATTTCCGCGAGGCAGCTAGGATTGTGGGCCACCAGCCCCCCGAGGGAGGTTTCAGTGCCTCGGACCAATGTGGAATTCCGTGCGAGCCGGGATACCACCGCAAACGTACGCATCCTCCAGGCCACGAGTGCTATCGGGTCTGAGCACGGCTGTTTTGAGGTCTCGGATGGCATTGACCGTGAGTTAGACATTCTCCGCCGTGGTTGCTCTAACCCGTGGGGTGTCATCCAGCCCACTTCTCCGCCACTCAGGACATCTCCGATCCTGGTCACCCCAGCAGTCACAGCTCACTCCTCTGCCAGCCACTTGAAATGGTATTGGTGGAGGTGCGGATTCCAGAGTAGCGGCTCCCAGACGACAGCCACTACTCCCGACGGGTGGGGCAGCTGTGGCGTGAGGAAACCATGCGCCAGACTTTTGAGAAGGTTCTGGTAAAAGATGGGTAGTGTCTGTAGAGGATGACAAAGACCCTGCATGTCTATGAACAGGAGCTGCATGTCATAATTCAGGCCGTCTACCTGGCAGAAGAAATGCATCGCCAGGGCACACCATTGTGGAGGAGGCTCAATGTAAAGGTATCGCTGCAGGGCCTGGGTGCGAAGGCATACCAGCCCCTGGCCGCCTTCCCTAAGCAGGAGACTCGGAACCTCATCAGTGACCCAGTCTCTTGTCCCAGAAGAACTCTACAAGCATTCTCTGGATCTTCTTGACAAAGTCGGAGGGAGGGGGTCAAAGTGACCAGCCAGTACCACAATATGGAGGCTATCAGCTGGTTTCTGATGAGAACTTGGCCCCTGTAAGACAGCATTAGGAGCAGTCCTGTCCGGCAGCTGTAGTGAGCGGTGACCTTGGCCTCAGCCGGGCTGGACTCCCAAGTAGAGGACGCTCCAGGTGAAAGGGCTGAGCTCCTCTGGTTGGAGATCCATAGCCCAGACCGACCAGAAGTCAGGAACACTTGGCCCAGTTGATCCTGGAAGAGGAGGCAGCCGATAGCCTGGCAGACTCTCCTCCTCAGCAGGATCGGTGAACATGAGGTGCATGTCATCAGTGTAAGCTGAGAGGACCAACTCAATGCCCGGGCCGCCCAGAAACAGCCCCATCCACTACCTCCGCAGGTGGCATAGGAAAGGCTCCACGCAAATAGAATTGAGTTGGCCAGACTAGGAGCAGCCCTGAGGCACTCCTCTCCCAAAGCAAAGGGACGCCACCAGGGACATATTAACCTTAATGAGAACTTTGCGGCAGTGTACAGATGTCGGATCCGGGCAACGACATGTGTCCCGAACCCGAATACTTGCAGATCCACCAGGTTGAACATCTTCTCCTGATCAAGGGTCAGGAAGGTGCTTGACCAGCCCTCTGGGAATGATGGACCAGGTCCCAGATCACCTGGATGTTGTCGTGGATTGTGTGGCCCGGGACTGTGCAGAACTGGTCAGGGTGGATCATGTGGTCCAGCACGGTGCCAAGGCTCAAGCACGTCACCTTGTTGAAGATCTTGTAGTCCATGCTGAGGAGGGAGATTAGATTTTAAGGTGGCGGAGATTCCCCCCTCTTTGACAGCAGGTGGCCCTGCGCCATGAGAGGGGCATCTCCCCGGTCACGATACTTTCCCCCAGGACACCCTATCCACCTTAGCCGCTCCCCAGAATGCCCTGAAAACTCCAATGTCAGTCTATCCAGCCCAGGGGTTTTGCAGGCTGTCGAGGGCGCAGGTCAGCTCCTCCAGTTTTGTTGGCCCATCAAACCTCCTGATGACCTCCAGGCCAACCTGCAGTAGGTCTTCCCACAAAACACTGCAATGATTCTCGCTGGACAGATCCGGGGAGGAAAGCCATAGAAGCTTCGGATTTGGGCCCTAACCTCCAGATCTGAGACAAGGGATCCATCATCGACCAGCAGCATAAGGAGCTCTGACAGACCACGTGCCTTTTTTCCAGCCAGTAGAAGGGGAGCTGTGATCCATGTCCGATAGGATCTGGATCCATGACCTTATGTACATGCCGTGGGACCCGGCAAGTTGCAGGTCCCGCAGTGCGCCCTTCCTCTCTCATTACACCAGCCACAGGACCGGGCCATCATTGGGCTGACTGAGACGTCAAGGGTGAAGCATCTCCTTCTCCAACTCCTCAACCCTGGATTTCCCCCTCTTTGTCAGCCGCCTTGCATACTCCTGGCAGAATCTACACACGTGAGTCTTTCCCATGTCCCACCATAGCCTCAAGGCTTCCTTCTCCATATGGTCCAGAAGCGACAAATGGAGCTCAGGAAGAGCTTATCCTCCAGCAGCAGGTTGTCAAAGTGCCAGTATGCGGATCGTGACTGAGCGCAAGACAGGACGAGCACCGCCCACACCAGGCGGTGGTCCCAGCACGGCCCCGCTTCTCTCTCTCTCTCTCTCTCTCTCTCTCTCTCTCTCAACACATAACTATACAATTTATATTCACCCCCCCTCCCACCGGCGACGGACAACTCCTCAAACATGGCCACGTACATCCCCCACCTTGCCTTGAAGTCTTCGTACTTGACCTTTTCTAGCTGAAGAAAGTCATACAAGTCCCCCAGCCTGGCCGCTACCTCCAGTGGCGTTGCTGACCGCTACTCAACAGAAATCTTCGCCGGGCAATCCGAGGCGAAGGCCACAATGTTGGCCTCCCTTCCCTCCATCAGCTCCGGCTTCTCCGATATCCTGAATATTGTCACCAAAGGGTCCGGCTCAACCTCCCCCACTATCCTTGTTCGCACCCAGAATCTCTCCAACTTTTCGCAGCTCCAGCGTGATTCACTGGTCCCTGCCCACACTTCTCACAATGTCTGCTGTTCCCTGAAAGAACCAACGCATTCTTGCCTGCGTCATATGTACCCTGTGTACAACCTTGAACTGTATCAGGCACATCCTTGTGAAAGAGGAGGTCACACTGGGCTAAATCGCTGGCTTTTAAAGCAGACCAAGGCAGGCCAGCAGCACGGTTCAATTCCCGTACCAACCTCTCCAACAGGCGCTGGAATGTGGCGACTAGGGGCTTTTCACAGTAACTTCATTGAAGCCTACTCGTGACAATAAGCGATTTTCATTTTCATTTACCCTATGTAACGCCTCACTCCATACTCCCCAAATACTTTCCCTATTTGCATGTGCCTTGAATGAGATAATCGCCCCTCGAACCACCACTTTTAGCGCTTCCCAAAATGTGGCACCCGGCACCACCCCATATTGGTTCAATTCTACGTCATCTTAAATCATAGCCCGCACTTTATTGAAAAACCCTCTATCTGCCAACGACCCCGAATCGAGCCTCTACCCAGGCCTCTGCTCCCATCCCGATCTAAGCGGAATCTCCAGCCAGTGGGGCACCTTGTCCGAGATTACTATCCCCACGTATTCTGCCCCCTTCCCCCAACCAAATCCTCCCGACTCACCACAAAAAAGTTGATTCTTGAATACACCCTATCCATGTGAGAAAAAGAAATACTCCTTTCCCCCTGGGTTCTTGAAGCGCCACAGATCAACGTCACCCATCTTTGAGGGTGCCCATGGTGGTGCAGTGGTTAGCACTGCTGCCTCACGATGCCGAGGTCCCAGACTCGATCCCGGCTCTGGGTCACCGTCAGTGTGGAGTTTGCACATTCACCCCGTGTTTGCGAGGTTTTCGCCCCCACAACCAAGATATGCGGGGTACGTGGATTGGCCACGCTAAATTGCCCCTTAATTGGAAAAAATGAATTGGGTATTCTAAATTCATTTTTTTTTTAAATCTTTGGTAGCACAGTGGTTACCACTCTTGCTTCACAGCTTCAGAGTCCCAGGTTCGATTCCTGGCTTGGGTCACTGTCTGTGCGGAATCTGCACGTTCACCTCGTGTCTGCGCTGGTTTCCTCTGGGTGCTACGGTTTTCTCCCATAAGTCCCGAAAGACGTGGGGCGAGATTCTCCGCAAATGCGGAGAATCGTAAAGGCTACCGTGGGACAGGCCGTGACCCACGGCAGCCTTCACGCCCACTTCTGGGGCCGATTCTCCCCCCCGGGCGGGACTAGGAGCGCGGCTCCGTGCGACACGGCGGCGCGGCCTTGATGACGGTCGTCAAGGCCGCACGTCAAGCAGTTGGCGTCTTTTCCCTCAGCCGCCCCGCAAGACGTGGTGGCTTGATCTTGCGGGGCGGCGGAGGGAAAAGAGTGCGTCCGTTACGGACGCACAGCCCACGATCGGTGGGCACCGATCGGGGGCCTATGCCCCCCTTGGCACTCCGAGGTACTGCTGTGCCAATCGGGCCCCCAGATGCCCCAAACGGGCATCTGGCGCCCGTTTCACAACAGCAGCGAGCAGGTGTGTTTGCTGCCGTGTTGAAACGGGTGTGAAGGCTCGGCCCATCGGCCTCGGAGAATCGGCGCTTGCCGTAAAAAACGGCGAGCGGCGATTCGTGCCGTGGGTCGCGCGTCGGGGGGGAGAATAGCGGGAGGGCGTGAAAAATGTCGGGAGGCCCTCCCGCTATTCTCCCACCCGGCGTGGGGGGGCGGTGAATCGCGCCCATGCTGTTCGGTGAGTTGGACATTCTGAATTCTCCCTCAGTGTACCCGAACAGGCGCTGGAATGTGGCGACTAGGGGCTTTTCACAGTAACTTCATTGCAGTGTTTTTTATAAATTAAGAGTACCCAATTATTTTTTTTCCAATTAAGGGGCAATTTAGCGTGGTCAATCCAACTAACCAGCACATCTTTTGGGTTGTGGGGGTGAAACCCACACAGAAAAGGGAAGAATGTGCAAACTCCACACGGACAGTGGCCCAGGGCCAGGATTCGAACCCGGATCCTCAGTTCATTGCAGTGTTAATGTAAGCCTACTTGTGACACTAATAAAGATTATTAGATGAGGAAGGAACTGTATCCACTTTCTTTACCTCTCCACATTATATTGAAATCTACTTTCAATTCAGAAATAATGGGCGCGATTCTCCGACCCCACGCCGGGTGGGAGAATCGCGGGAGTGCCGGGCGAATCACGCCACGCCGCCCTGGCACCCGCACGCGATTCTCCCACACACACACACACCCCCCCCCCCCCCCCCCAAATGGTGTGTCGCGTTTTGCGACAGGCCGCTCGGAGAATCGCGGCTCCGGTTGAGCGGCGATTCTCCGGCCCGGATGGGCCGAGCGGCCTGCTGAACCCGACCGGTTCACACCGGCGCCAACCACACCTGGTTGCTGCCGGCGTGAACAGCGCGCGACCACTGCGTGTGGGGCCTGTGGGGGGCGGAGGGAGAATCGAGTACCGGGGGGTGCTCAGGAGGGGTCTGTCCCGCGATCGGTGCCCACCGATCGTCGGGCCGGCGACTCTGAAAGACGCACTCTTTTCCCTCCGCCGCCCCGCAAGATCAATCCTCCATGTCTTGCGGGGCAGCGGAGGGGAAGACAGCAATCGCGCATGCGCGGGTGACGTCATTCAGGCGCCGCCGGCCGCGTCATTCAGGCGGCGCCGCTTTGATGCAAGCGTCAAGGCCCGGCACCCGAGATTGATGCGCCGCTGCTCCTAGCCCCCCAGGGGGGGGGGGGAGAATAGGGGGCGAGGAGCGGCCTCCGACGCCGGAGTGAAACACTCCGGTTTTCACTCCGGCGTCGGCACATTGTCTCCCTTTGGGAGAATTCCGCCCAATAGCTGTATCTAAAAGCAGTTAACTTTAAAGAATGGGTCCTGAATAAATTACTTCTGGTTTGGAAATTACTGGAAACCCTATCTGAGGCTATGGAGGCACTGGATTATGAGAAGCAATTTATGAAAATTTAGCATGTTCACAATGAACAAAAGATAATGTTGAGAGAGGATATGCTTGATTTTAGCACTGGAAAATGTGGACCATGACCCACTGGAAAATGTGGACCATGACCCACTGGAAAATGTGGACCATGACCCAGTAGACAGTGGATACATCCTGTGCTTGGGACTTTGGACCTATGGGGCTATTCTCCGATTTGGAGACTATGTCCTGATGCCGATATGGGAACGGTGTTCTTTTACGACCGGAAAATTTGGCAAAACTGCTACTGATCCTCTGCCTGGTTGGGGACTAGCAGGGAGGGAGCGTAGAGCACCTGGCACCAGCTGCCGATACGGCCGGAGAATTGCCAGGTCCGTGGTCGTGCATGCGCACAGCGGCGGCCTGCAACATGGCGCTTGGAGTGCGCGGACCTGGCCTGCCAAATAGTGCCCCCCTTTTGCCAGGCTCGCAACTCCCAGACCACCCCACTAGTGCCCCCCGACCCTGCCAAAGACCCCCTGTCCGCAATCGGCTCTCCCCCGACTGTGGCTGTGCTGGACTCAGTCCACAGCCGCCACAGCAAGTTCCCGAAAGAAAATAGCATAAGAGACCCACGCCGTTGGAAACTCTGCCAGTCGGGGACGGAGCATCAGTGGAAGGGTCCTGAACCGTCCATACGGCATGCGGGAGGGGGGTGAAGCATTGCGAAAGCTGGACCGTCCCCGATTTCATCGCAAACGGGGATTCTCCGAGCGATCACCGAACGCAATTTCGGCGTCAGAGGCAGGAGAATCCCGCCCATGGTTCTCATAGCTTTTCATTACTGGCACTTGCCTCACTTTGTGTTTCGGCTTGATGTAGCCTGACTGATAGAAATTGATTAAAGCATCGTTACTCAACAAGTTTCGCTAGGTTGATTTCTGAGATGAATGTATTGTCTTATGAGGAAAAGTTGAGTAGGTTGAACCTATGGGTGCGATTTTCCCCAAAAATTCCTAAATTCACTTGTGGCGGGTTTTTCAGGGAGTTTCCTGGGCCCGCTCTGTTATTCAATTACACTTATTCACTTTTTTGGACCCTGGGGAGATTCTCACCACTTTAGCCCACACTTAAAACATTTTTTGCACTGGGAACTGAACTCAGAGATGGGGCCGCCATTTTGAAAGCGTGCCTCGATCTCCAAGTGAGCTTGTGGGACCCCCGCATTCCCCACCCATGGGCAATGGCACTCCCTAGACGTGGGCACTACATCACACCCCACAAGTCAGGACACCCCGCTATGGGGTCCCTGGGGACCCCTTCTTCAGGCCCCCCCAAACCCCATTACAGTACCTCCACAGGACACCCCGCTATGCGGTCCCTGGGGACCCCCCTTTTTCAGGCCCCCCCAAACCCCCTTACAGTACCCCCACCCTTCCAGGACCACTCCCAGTCACCCCCCAACCTCCTGGAAGTCCCCACTTACCTGCCCTGCACACCCCTACCCTCCTAACCCCCCTCCACCCTCCTTTCATGGGCATGGCCCCCTCGGGTCCTGACCCTTGGTAGTGCCATGCTGGCACTGCTCCAGCCAGCTTGGCAGTGCCACCCAGGTGTTGTGTTCTGTGCACCACGCCACAAACTTCAGCCCAATCCCGACTTTCTCCGGTACCGCCATCAGATAACTCCACTCTGCCCAATCAAGTGCCTTTTCCACATCCAGCTCCGTCTCCCTCTCCTCTGCCAGAGAGAGGACCACATTCAACAACCTGCTCACGTTTGAGAACAACTGTCAACACTTTGCGAACCCTGTCTGGTCCTTCCCGATCACCTTTGGGAGACACCCTTCCAACCTTAACGCCAACACCTTTGCCAGTATCTTGGCATCTGCTTTCGGCAGAGCTATGGGCCTATATGACCAACACTCCACCGGATCCTTGTCCTTCTTTAACAACCGTGAAATGTAGGCCAGCCCCATTGCGGAAGGCACCCCTAACCATCATGTCCTCAAACATTCCCACCATCAATGGCGCCAGCTTGTCTTTAAACTTATTTTAAAAATATATTTACAACATCCAATTCATTTTTTTTCCAATTAAGGGCCAATTTAGTGAGGCCAATCCACCTAACCTGCACATCTTTGCGTTCTGGGGGTGAGACCCACGCAGACACGGGAAAAATGTACAAACTCCGCATGGCCGGTAACCCGGGGCCAGGATCGAACCCGGGTCCTTGGTGGCGTGAGGCAGCAGTGCTAACCACTGTGCTTCCCCCATCCTTAAATGTTTTATAAAATTAGACCGGGAACCCATCTGGCCCCATTACCTTCCCTGCCTGTATCCTCCCAATTGCACCTTAATTTCCGTTCCCCCACCAGCTCCTCCAACCTTGCCCTCTCCGCCTCTCCCAACCTGGAACACTCCAGGCCATCTAGAAACTCCCTCATCTCCCGCTCCTCCTCCTATGGCTCCGACCTATACAGGTCCCTATAAAACTCCTCAAATACTTTATTAATCTGCTCCGGAGCCACTATGTCTTGTCCCGCACCTGAACTATCTCCCTCGCCGTGGCCTCCCTCTGGAGCTGACCTGCCAACATACGCCCTGCCTTCTCCCCATTCTCATAGACTCCTCGCCCTTCTCAGGTGATGCACTGCTTTCCCCGTGAACCACAGGTTGAACCTTGCCTGCAACACCTTCCTCTTTGCCGGATACCCGGGTACGGGTCCCCCATGAACCTCCCATCTACCTCCAAAATCTCTCTATCAGTCATTGGCGTTCCTCCCTGTCCACCTTAGCCTTAAATGAGATTGCCTCCCCCCCCCCTCACCATCGCCTTCAGGGCCTCCCAGACCACCGACTGCGAGACCGCCCTCATTCAGTTGAGCCGCACATACTCCTCATCCACCCCCCCTATCTTGTCACAGAAGCTCCGGTGCGCTAATAACCCAACATCCATTCTCCACCCCAGCCTCTGGGTTGCCTCTTTCCCAAAAGCACATCCATACAATGCGAGCGTGATCTGAAATCACAACTGAGTACTCCGGCCTCTTAACCCCAACTAACAGCGCCTTTCTCACCACAAAGAAGTCAATCTTAGAACACACCTTGTGCACCGGGGAGAAAAAATAATATTCTCGATCCCCTGGATGTAAAAACCTCCACGGGGCCACTCCTCCCATCTCCCTTATGAGCTGGTCAGCGAACGCAGCTGGGATCTGTCCACCTTCGGTTCCAACACCGTACCTGTGCCCCGCTACTATCAGCACATGGATATCCAAACCTTGAATGGTACCCAGCACCCTGCATTGTCCAAGTTTGAGGCCATATACCCTTGCCAGCGCCACCAAGTTCCCCTCTAACAGACGGGTCATTATCACATAACTGCCCCTCTGATCAGCGACCACTTTCTCCATCTGACCCTCACCCTCTTGCCCACCAATATCGCTATCCCCGAGCCCTACTATCAAACCCCAAGTGAAACAACTGGCTCACCCAACTCTTCCTAAGCCTCACCTGATCCTTTCCCTCAAATGAGTCTCTTGCAGCATTACCATATCAGCTTTTAAACTCTTCAAGTGTGCAAAAACACTTAATCTCATCACCGATCTCCCTAACACACTCGCATACCACGTTACTATTCTGACCGGGGCCTCTCACACCCCTCACCCCCCCCACCAATCACCCCTCCTATCCACCAACATCATTACCCCAGGCTCTGCCCCTCCGCCCAGGCCCACCCCAACCTTTTGTTACCATCGAACAATTCACCCCTTCCCAGAATCCCTCCATCTACTTCCTCTTGCAAACACCGCTCCCAGTATTGATCCCCTCCCCCCACCTTTCACACCTCCCAGACGCATCGAAACCTGTTCGAACAGACTCCAGTAATCCAGCCCCACATGCCCCAACAATCCCCTACCTCACTCATATTAAAGAACAGTACAAAACCGTGCCCAGAGCAAATAACCAAAAGCTCAATACATACATGAACAAATGTAGACAGAGATGTAGGCAGAGATAAACTATATATAAACTAAATGTAGACAGAGATAAACTACGCCCCCCCCATTCAAAATACAGAAAAAGCAAAAAGTAAAATCCTCCATAAGAGAAAACACAGCTCCCATCCCCTCAAACCAAGTCCAAATCACAACTCTCATCTCAGCCACAGTCCTTCAGCCTTCACGAACGCCTTCGCTTCCTCCACCATGTCAAAATAAAAGTCCCTTGAGTTGTGCTTCACTCTCAATTTTCCTGGGTAGACCACTCTGAACCTCATGCCATTGCTACACAATGCTGCCTTCATCAGTCTGAAGGCCGCCCACCTTCCCGCCAGCTCCGCCCTCGGGTCTTGGTATAGTCGTATACCAACACCTTCCCACTTCACCTCTCGTCTCTGCTTCGCCCAGCTCAAAATGTCCTTCATGTGGTAGCTATGAAAGCAGACTATAACCGCCCTTGGTGGCTAATTTGCATTAACTTCAGCCTGAGCAATCAATGTGCCCTGGCCAACTCATAGTGGGAGGGTTCTTCTCCCTCCCTCATCAACTCCGCCAGCATCTTTGCAAAGTACTTGGTCAGCCTCAGGCCCTCCATCCTATCAGGTAGGCCCATGATGCATAGGTTTTGCTTCCTTGATCTGTTCTCCAGGTCTTCCACCTTAGCTCTGAGCCCTTTGTTGGTCTCCATCAACCTTCACAGCTCCTCACCCATCGAGGTGAACTGATCGCTGTGCTGCGACAATGCCTCCTCCACCCCCTTCAACTTCTCTACTTGCTCCTGCACCTCGACCGACGTCTTCATCCCTGCTGCCTTTACCGGGGCAATCGCCTCTTCCACCCACTCTTTCATCGCAGCCATCATCTCTCTCCAAAACACCTCCAAATGCTTGGCGAATAGCCTTTCTAACTCCACCAACATCACCTCAATCAGAGTTTCCACTGTGAGGGGTCTGGCCCCACACAGCGATCCAGCCCCGCCATCTTTCTTCCTGCTCACTCGATGATGGACGTTTGCTTGTCCCCTTCTTTCCAGTACCCTTCTTTTGGGTCCACAACATATCACACCTTCCTTGTAATTTCTCACACCAACTCATTCACAAACTACCCGTCAGACCTCTACCTACCTGCCACCACCAGAAGTCCGCAATTGTATAGGGTGTTGGTGAGACCACATCTGGAGTACCCTGTCCAGTTCACCAGATTGATTCCTGGGTCTTTCTCTGGGTCCTTCTCTGGCCGGTGAATTGGAACGAGTGGGGTGCTGCAGGGGCCAATCATCAGGCCTCAGTTGTTTACAATCTATATAAATGATCTGCAAGCAATATAGCAAAATTTGTGGGTGATATTAAAGAGGTGGGAAAGCAGGCAGTGAAGAGGAAATAAAGATTTTACAGACTGATATAGATAGGCTAGGAGAATGGGCCAACATTTGGCAGATGGAGTTTAATGTGGATAAATTTTGGCCAAGAAAATAGAAAGGCAAATTATTATCTAAATGGAAAGAAGATTGAAAATGTGTCTGGGCAGAGGGATCTGGGTGTCTTTGTTCATGAATCACAGAAAGTCAGTATACAGCATGTAATAAAAAAGGCAAATGGAATGTTAGCGTTTATTGCAAAAGGACTGGAGTGTAAAACTAGAGAACGGGTGTTGGTGAGACCACATCTGGAGTATTGTGTCCTGTTTTGGTCTCCTTATTTGAGGAAGGATGTGATGGCATTGGAGGCAGTTCAGAGGAAGTTCACCAGATTGATTCCGGGGATGAAGGGGTTGACGTATGAGGCGAAATTGAACAGTTTGGGCTTATCCTCGCTGGAGTTTAGAAGAATGAGAGGGGATCTGATCAAGGTATATAAAATACTAAGAGGGATTGATGAAGTAAGCATGGACCAAACATTTCCCTTGTGGGGCAATCTAGAACAAGAAGTCACAGATATAGGTTGAGAGGCGGTAGATTTAAAACTGAGGAGGAACTACTCGCAGAGGGTGGTAAATTTGTGGAACTCGCTGCCCCATAGTGCGGTGGAGTTTGAATTATTAAATAGTTTTAAGAAGGAGATGGATATATTTCTAATACAAAACGGGTCAAAGGGACATGGGGAACAGGTAGGGAGGTGGATTTCAGCCCAGGAAGAGATCAGCTGTGATCTGATTGAGTGGCGGAGCAGGCTCGAAGGGCTGAATTGCCTACTTCTGCTCCTAATTCCTATATTCCTATGCTTTGGCAGACAGAATGAAGTTACAGGTCTTTGAGTTGTTGTCAACGGGGAAGGTGGTGAGCCGGTTTCGTCGCACAAGAGGGATGTTTTACAAGTAAGGGGAGAAGGCCAGCCGCTTGCGAGCTCACCAGCTGAGGCATCAGGCTGCCTCCCGGGAGATAGTTTAGATCAGGGATTCAGATGTGGGTTGGTTTCTGCCCCAAAGAAGGCCAATGAGGTGTTTGGGACCTTTTACTGTGGGCTATATCAGTCTAAAGCTCCACAAGAGGAATCGACAATGGTACAATATTTAGAAAAGTTGATCTTTCCAGAGGTGGAGCAGGGCAGAAGGCAGGAATTTGATTGGATTTCTTTATTGTCACGTGTACCGAGGTACAGTGAAAGGTATTTTTCTGCGAGCAGCTCAACAGATCATTAAGTACATGGGAAGAAAAGGAAATAAAAGAAAATACATAATAGGGCAACACAAGGTACACAATGTAACTACATAACACCAGCATCAGGTGAAGCATACAGGGGTGTAGTGTTAATCAGGTCAGTCCATAAGAGGATCGTTGAGGAGTCAGGTAACAGCGGGGAAGAAGCTATTTTTGAGTCTGTTCGTGCGTGTTCTCAGACTTTTGTATCTCCTGTCCGATGGGAGAAGTTGGAAGAGTGAGTAAGCCGGGTGGGAGGGGTCTTTGATTATGCTGCCCGCTTTCCCCAGGCAGCGAGATGGAGTCAATGGATGGGAGGCAGGTTTGTGTGATGGACGAGGCTGTATTCACGACTCTCTGAAATTTCTTGCGGGCTTGTGCCGAGCAGTTGCCATACCAGGCTGTGATGCAGCCAGATAGGATGCTTTCTATAGTGCATCTGTAAAAGTTGCTAAGAGTTACTGTGGACATGCCGAATTTTTTTAATCATAGAATTTACAGTGCAGGAGAAAGCCATTCGGCCCATCGAGTCTGCACTGGCTCCTGGAAAGAGCACCCTACCCAAGGTCAACACCTCCATCCTATCCCCATAACCCAGTAACCCCACCCAACACTAAGGGCAATTTTGGTCATTAAGGGCATTTTATCATGGCCAATCCACCTAACCTGCACATCTTTGGACTGTGGGAGGAAACCGGAGCACCCGGAGGAAACCCACGCACACACGGGGAGGATGTGCAGACTCCGCACAGACAGTAACCCAAGCCGGAATCGAACCTGGGACCTTGGAGCTGTGAAGCAATTGTGCTATCCACAATGCTACCGTGCTGCCCCTTTTTCCTTAGTTTCCTGAGGAAGTATAGGCACTGTTGTGCTTTTCTGAATTTTCTTAGTTTGTTGAGGAATTATAGGCGCTGTTGTGCTTTCTTGGTGACGTGGGTGGACCAGGACAGACATTTGGAGATGTGTACCCCTAGGAATTTGAAACTGCTAACCATCTCCAGCTCAGCCCCGTTGATACTGACAGGGGTGTGTACTGTGTCATAATATACACCAGTATATCATGGTGCAGACACACACTGATGGACACACACAGGGACCAATCAACATGTACAAACACCGCAGCCAATCACCAGTTAGAATACACACACTATAAAGGCAGAGGGCACCACGGTTCCCGCTCATTCTGGGTGCTGCCTCTGAGTGTAACAAGAACTCATCCAGCCCAGCACAGACTCACACCACGTGCTGAGAGAATCAACTGGTTCGGACAAGGCTTAGGTCTCTAGTTTAAGTTAGCATCATTTAGACCCACAGTCATCGTGTGTTAGTTAGTTAGAAGTAGTTAATAAAATTGAGTTGAACCTTCATCAGTGTTGGAAGTGTCTGTTCATCTCTCAAGTCTATCACTAGCCAACACTTCATGATACCAGGAGTTGAGGGATGCTGGCACTTCTGAGACCTACCTTTCAGTGATCTGCCTTCCACCAGTCTCGTGCCATCCTACAGAATGGACTACGTTCGCCTGCCGCCGCCTCTCCCCATTGCAGGGAATCTGGGCTCGAACTGGAAACTTTTCAAACAGCGCTTCCAGCTGTACCTCGAAGCCAGGGACCTGGAAGCTGCCTCGGACGCACAGAAGATTGCTCTCTTCCTCTTCACAGCTGGTGACCACGCTCTGTACATTTACAACTCGCTCATCTTCGATGAGGAGGAGGACATCGAAGTTCAAGACCATAATTCTGAAGTTCGACAGCCACTGCGCGGTCGAGGTCAACAAGAGCTTCGAGAGATACATGTTTCAGCAGCGAGTTCAGGGTAAGGACGAGCCTTTCCAGTCCTTCATTACCCACCTCCGCATCCTTGCGCAGTCCTGCAACTACGGGTCCACCTCTGACTCCATGCTCCGTGACCAGATTGTTTTTGGTGTTCAATCTGAGCTGCTGCACCAGCAGCTACTAAAAGTAAAGCAGCTCACTCTCTCCACGGCCATTGAGACCTGTGTACTTAATGAACATGCCTCCATACGCTATTCCTGCATCCAGGCTGCTGAAACGGCGCGGCAAGCCCCTTACGAAGCAGAACGGGTCCAAATGATTAAATCTTTTCAGGCTCTGGATCTGAACGATGGCGGCCATTTTGAGCACTTTTCGCGGAGTCCCGCGCTTACACGCAGCGAGCGTGCTGACGTCACAGACTTCTTCGCGCTATGCTGGATCGCCCCGCACATGCGCGGTGGCGCGATGAACGTCCCGACACTCCGGCGTGCGACAACTGCGGCTCCACCCACTTAAAGCGGCAATGTCCCTCGAAGTCCCGACGCTGCCTGCAGTGTGGCAAACGAGGCCACAACGCTGCAATGTGCAGATCTTCCCTGCCTGCTGTTTTTCGAAGGTCCCACCCAGCCCCACAGAGACATCAGGGCTATCCAGCCTGCCATCAATGAACCTACTCCAGACCCTGCTTCCGACTGTGCCTGCGATGACCCACAGGTCCTGTTCCAAATCGGCGTCGTTACTACGAACAGGATGTCCCCCAACCGTGGCACCGAACCCGTCCACGTCCACAGCGTCAGCAAGGATGATGAGTGGTGTGCCACCCTCTGTACACATGTGGACTCTCTGAAATATTTTTTTTCTATATCCTTTATTGTTGCATTCATTATCCAGTGATTTGTAAATAGATTTGTTGGTTGTTCCAGTTCATGGTAGTCATCTGCACCAGGCACCTTCCTCTGTAAATAGTCTTGTTCCCTGTATATAGCTTTGTACATATGTCTTCGCACCTCACACATGGCCAGGTACATTCTCCACACACCCACACTATTTATTATCAGATGCCTATGTCAACATTTTTTTTATAAAAGGGGGATGTCATAATATACGCCAGTATATCATGGTGCAGACACACACTGATGGACACACACAGGGACCAATCAACATGTACAAACACTGCAGCCAATCACCAGTTAGAATACACACACTATAAAGGCAGAGGGCACTACGGTTCCCGCTCATTCTGGGTGCTGCCTCTGAGTGTAACAAGAACTCATCCAGCCCAGCACAGACTTACAACACGTGCTGAGAGAATCAACTGGTTCGGACAAGGCTTAGGTCTCTAGTTTAAGTTAGCATCATTTAGACCCACAGTCATCATGTTAGTTAGTTAGCAGTAGTTAATAAAATTGAGTTGAACCTTCATCAGTTTTGGAAGTGTCTGTTCATCTCTCAAGTCTACACTAGCCAACACTTCATACTGTACTTTGCTTTCTGAATTCAATGACCAGCTCTTTAGTTTTGCTGGCATTGAGGGATAGATTGTTGTCACTGCACCACTCCACTAGGTTCTCAATCACCCTCCTGTATTCTGACTCGTCGTAATTCGAGATCCGGCCCACTATGGTCGTATTGTCAGAAAACTTGTAGATGGAGTTGGAACCAAATGTTGCCACGCAGTCATGTGTGTACAGAGAGTACAGTAGGGGGCTAAGTAGACAGCCTTACGGGGCCCCGGTATTGAGTACGATTGTGGAGGAGGTGTTGTTGTTTATTCTTACTAATTGTGGTCTGTGGATTAGAAAGTCGAGGATCCAGTTGCAGAGTGAGGAGCCAAGTCCTAGGCTTTGGAGCTTTGATATGAGCTTGGTTGGCATTATGGTGTTGAAGGCGGAGCTGTAGTCAATAAATAGGAGTCTGATGTAGGAGTCCTTGTTGTCGAGATGCTCTAGGGATGAGTGTAGGGTCAGGGAGATGGCATCTGCTGTGGACCGGTTGCAGCGGTATGCGAATTGCAGTGGGTCAAGGCATTCCGGGAGTATGGAGGTGATGTGCTTCATGACCAACCTCTCGAAGCACTTCATTACGACTGAAGTCAGGGCCACCGAACAGTAGTCATTGAGGCATGTTGCCTGGTTTTTCTTTGCCACTGGTATGATGGTGGTCTTCTTGAAGCAGGTGGTGACCTCAGAGTGGAGTAGGGACAGGTTAAAGATGTCTGCGAGCACATCTTCCAGCTGGTCCACGCAGGCTCTTAATGCACGACCAGGGATCCCGTCCGGACCCATCACCTTCCAAGGTTCACATTCAGGAAAGGCGATCTGACTTCAGAAGCTGCGATAGTGGGTATGAGTGTGTTATGGGCTGCTGGGGCACTCGACAAAGGTTCGTTGATTTCCTGCTTGAACCGAGCATAGAATTCATTGAGTTCATCAGGGAGGGGTACGCGGCTGCTGGAGATACTGCTCAGCTTCGCTTGAAGGAACCGATTGGGCAGGAGGAGATTTTGAGCTGTATTCATCTAACGCAGATGGGTAAGGTAAGACGTGCGTGGCCAATCCACCCAGCCTGAACATCTTTGGGTTGTGGAAGTGCGACCCACGCAAAAACGCTGTTAAATGTTGATGGAAACTGTTGGCTCAGGTGCTGGCAACTCGCTTGGAGCCTCGTATGCTGGGGGTGGTGTCAGAGGAGCAGACAGGATTTTGTAAGGGCCGGCAACTGTCAGCCAACATGAGAAGACTCTTGAAAGTGGAGCTGTCAGGGCAGCAGGGTGGCGCCGTGGGTTAGCCCTGCTACCTCACCGCGCTGAGGTCCCAGGTTCGATCCCGGCTCTGGGTCATTATCTGTGTGGAGTTTGCACATTCTCCCCGTGTTTGCGTCCAAAGATGTGCAGGCTAGGTGGATTGGCCGCCCTAAATTGCCCCTTAATTGGAAGAAATGAATTGGGTACTCTAAATTTCTTAAAAAAAAGAAAGTGGTGCTGTCACCCTAACTGGCCGAGCCAGACGTAATTATCTCAATGGACGCAGAGAAGGCATTTGATCAGAATGATTGTCACAGAAAATACAGTGCAGAAGACGCCCTTTGGCCCATCGAGTCTGCATTGACAAATGAAAAACATCTGACCTACCTTCCTAATCCCATTTGCCAGCACTTGGCCCATAGCCTTGAATGTTATGACGTGCCAAGTGCTCGTCTAGGTACTTTTTAAAGGATATGAGGTAACCTGACTCTGCCACCCTCCCTGGCAGTGAATTCCAGACCATTACCACCCTCTGGGTAAAAATGGTTTTCCTCAAATGTCCCCAAACCTCCTGCCCCTCACCTTGAACTTGTGTCTCCTCGTGAGCAACCCTTCAACTTTAAAAAAAAAATTTTAGAGTACCCAATTCATTTTTTCCAATTAAGGGACAATTTAGCGTGGCCAATCCACCTACCCTGCACATCTTTTGGGTTGTGGGGGCGAAATCCACGCAGACACGGGCAGAATGTGCAAACTCCACATGGACAGTGACCCAGAGCCGGGATCGAACCTGGGACCTCGGCGCCGTGAGACAACAGGGCTAACCCACTGTGCCACTGTGCTGCCTCGACCAACCCTTCAACTGAGGGGAACAGCTGCTCTCTATCCACCCTGTCCATGCTCCTCATAATCTTGTACACCTCGATCAGGTCGCCCCTCGGTCTTCCCTGCAAAAGCCTGTCAAATCTTTCTTCATAACTTAAATGTTCCATCCCAGGCAACATTCTGGTGAATCTCCTTTATACCCCCTCCAGTGCAATCACATCCTTTCTATAATGTGGCAACCAGAATTGCACACAGTACTCCAGCTGTAGCTCAGCAAAGTTCTATACAACTCTCAACATCACTTCCCTGCTTTTGTAATCTATGCCTCGATTGATAAAGGCAAATGTCCCATATGCCTTTTTCTTTTTTTAAATAATCTTTATTGTCACAAGTAGGATAACATTGCAATGAAGTTACTGTGAAAAGCCCTTAGTCGCCACATTCCAGCGCCTGTTCGGGTATACAGAGGGAGAATTACCATCATGCTATTGTCATGTGAGAGTACCTTTAAGAAATGGATGTTTAAGCAATGTACCTGCTCATATTACTGAGGTGATGTCCGGTGGGGGGGGGGGGGGGGGGGGGGGGGGCTGAGCTGAGATCACTTTGCTTTTTTTTTTGCTTTTGGTTTCAGTTTGAGAAAACAGCTAAAAAGTGCCTGGCTGGTTTGCTGTGAGCTGTTTTGAAAGGAGAAAGCCAGTTTGAGAAAGCAGCTGAAAAGTGCTTGGCTGGTTTGCTGTGAGCTGTTTTGAAAGGAGAAAGCCAGTTTGGAGGAAAAGAGCTTGGGTATGTCTGTGTTTGCAGTAAGCTGGATCTGCTGTGATCTCTGCCAGGAAACAATGTCACTGAATCATTTGGGTGATTTAAACTCATAATGGTAATGTCTTTAACCTGATGTGTTTCTTTTGGAGTTAAGTCTTTTGAAGGTTTGAAGGAACATTTTGAGGAATTATTTAGTGTTGTATTATTTTAAGTAAGGGATGTTAAGGAATCCAATGTTTATTTAAGAAGGTTAAGTTGAATTCATGGAATAAACATTGTTTTGTGTTTAAAAAACCCACGTGTCCACACCTGGAGAACAAGCCGTGTGCTTCAAAAGCAACAATACATTAAAGTGGGGGTTGGTTGAACTCCATGATACATTTTGGGCTTCTGAAAACGCCTCTCCCATAATACTATTAACCTGCCTTCCCGACCTCAGAGATCTATGGACAATGATGCCAAGCTCCCTTTGTTCCTTGGAACTTTCCAGTGTCAGACATTCATTGATATTTCCTTGTCAAATTTCTCCTTCCAAAGTATATCACCTCACACTTTTCAGGGTTAAATTCCATCTGCCACTTATCTGCCCATTTTACTATCCCATCCAAATCTTCCAGAAACCCAGGACACTCAACCTCACTGTTTTTAAAGTACATTTTTAGAGTATCCAATTTTTTCCAATTAAAAGGAAATTTAGCGTGGCCAATTCACCTACCCTGCACATCTTTTTGGATTGTGGGGGTGAAACCCACGCGGACATGGGGAGAATGTGCAAACTCCACACCAACAGTGACCCAGAGCCGGGATTGAACCTGAAACCTCAACGCTGTGAGGTAGTAGTGCTAACCGCTGCGCCACTGTGTGGCTGTCAACCCCACTGTTAACCACTTTCGGCTAGGTTCATCACCAAACCCGCCTCCTGAAGTCGATCGAAGAACTCCATACGATGTTTTAAATGTTCTTTCCACGTCTGGAAGTTGGAAATAAAAGCAGATTGTCCCACTTTCTCAATGTAATCCTTCAAACGTGTGATAGGGTAAGAGTCCGTTCTTGTAACTGCATTCACCTTTCGATAGTCCACACACAACCGTTGGGTACCGTCTGGTTTAGGTACCATCACTATGGGTGAACTCCATTGGCTGCAACCAACTTCAATTATGCCATTTTCAGCATACTCTCAATCTCTCTGTTCACCTGTGCCAATTTTAAAGAATTTTTTTTTTTTTTTAATAAATTTAGATTACCCAATTATTTTATCCAATTAAGGGGCAATTTAGCGTGGCCAATCCACCTACTCTGCACATTTTTTTGGATTGTGGGAGCGAAACCCACGCAGACACGGGGAGAATGTGCAAACTCCACACGGACAGTGACCCAGAGCCGGGATCGAACCTGGGACCTCAGCGCCGTGAGGCGGTTGTGCTAACCACTAGGCCACCGTGCTGCCCCAATTTTAAAGAATTAAGTCTGTATGGATGTTCTTTGATAGGAACAGCATTTCCCACATCTACATCATGTATAGCCATTTTAGTACTTCCCAATTTATCTCTACAAACTTGCCCATGTGATATCAATAACTCTTTCAGGTCAATTTGTTTTTCCTCTGCACCACCATAGGGTTAGGCCTTTGTTTAAGGATCCCATGCAGAATGCCCATGCCAATGCCTTGAGTTTGGGGTACTTTTGATTGACCAGGCGTAGGAGGCAGGGATGCCCATTATCCCCGCTGTGGGTTGCTTTAGCAATTGAGCCGCTGGCCACTGAGCATGAAGGCTCTTGTTACTGCCCCTCTCCCATTTGCCCACTGCCATACCACACTCCGCCCAACCCGCCCGCCAAGGGCAATGCCCACAGTACCCCTACCCCGGCTGCCGGACAGGAGCCACAGAGCGGACCCACTGGCAAGGGTGCCAGCTGACGGTACCCCTGGCAGCAGGGATGGGTGCCAGGGCGAGAGGCCCCATGGTGAGGGGCACCGACGGGGGCAGGGATGCGGCGATGGGGGAAGAGGAGATGTGGGGCAGGGTCCACAGTGCCATCCAGGGCCACCATGTAGCTCGGTGGACCTTGTTGGGCACGGTGATTACAGGTCAGCCTTTCACCCCTGCAGACAATGGATATTGGAATTCAACCAGCTATAGTGGCCTTCCTCCTAGTCACGCAACCCTGGGGGATGAACTGCAGCTGCACGATCTGCTCGAGGAGGACCCTGCAGCAGCGGAGCCTGCCCCAGAGGAACAGGAAGCAGCTGGTGAGACAGAGAGTAGCTGTTCAACAGGCCAAGAAGGAGGAGGAGATGTAAAGGGTGCGCCGAATGAGGACTCGTGCGGCAGCGCATGTCATTCGAGGACCTGCCGGACCGGGCATGCCATAGAAGATTCCAGACGAGCAGAAGGACAGTACGACATACCTGCCAGATCATGGAGCACCTGGCACCGTGTGGAATGGGAAAAGACATCCGCTTCCGGAAGCCGTAAAGGTGACGGTCATCCTGTACTATGCCATGGGGTCCTTCCAGGCGCCGAGTGGGGATCTGTCCAGAATCTCAGAGAGCTTGGTGCACAGGTGCACTGCACCATCACGGAGGCCCTATTTGCCCAGTTGGCACACTGCATCGATTTCAATGTGCACCGACCACAGCAGGATGCCTGGGCAGCGGGGTTCACCGTCATCACCGAGATGCCCGCGTCCTGTGGTTGATCGACGGGATGCACGTCACTCTACGAGCACCTGCTGATGACAGGCCGATCTTCACAAACCAAAAGGGTTTCCAGTCGATGAATGTGCAGCTGGTGTGTGACCATCCGCTGAGCATCATGCACGTCTGTGCCTGATAACTGGCAATATGCACAACACCTTCACCCTGGCACACTCTGGTTCCTGACCTCTTCGAGGCACATCCACAGGTGAGGAGTTGGTTCCTGGCCATCAGGGGATAGCCGCTGCGGTCGTGGCAGACGACACCAATCCGGAGTCCACAGCCCGATGTGGAGACCCACTAGTAATCTCATGTGGTGACCAAGGGCGTGATCAGGCGGCGCCTCGGTATCCTGAAAATGCGGTCCAGGTGCATCCATCCTCCACATCACCTCCTCCACTTCCCCCCCCTCCACAAACCCCTCCGTGATACATATCAGACACACTACTGGGTGCAGGCCCTGGGTTGGCAGTAAAATTGGGCCTGGTCCATGGGATGGAGGATGACGACCACCCGCTCTGCGATGAGCTCTGGTGCTCCGCATCATTTGACAATGTCTAACTCCTGTCTGTTTTAGCACTTTCCAGCGTTCAGCTATGTGATCCCTGCATGCGAGCTGGCCATTCCATCACACGGTCCCAACAAATTCCTGGGGTTGGAGTGGGACACTGGAGTGGTGAGTGCTGGTTGAACCGCGGTCTCTGGGCCAAGCGCACCCACTACATCCACCCATTCCTACCCCCCCCCCCCCCCCCCCCCCCCCCCCCCCACAACGTCCACCCATTCCTAATTCCCCCCCGCGGGCTAGCCCAGACCAGCCGACCCCTCACACCCTTCTGACAGAGCACCGAGGCAGGTTGTAACATTGTGCACAGGTGTTTAATGTCAGAAAAATATACCCAGGTTTGTGCCCTAGCCCCTATTACTTTCTGTGCCCAGCACCTATGCCAACTTAACTGGTGTCTACTTTTCTGGCCTTATTGGCCCTAATGCTGTGCCTAGGTGGATCGCCAGATGGTACATCAAGAATGGAGGTGGCCTGCTGTAATTACTGCCTTGTAACCTGGGCCTCCTTGGGCGGCCGTCTTCTGGGGCGACAGGGCCTGAATGGGCCCAGCTGCTGCTTGGGCGGCAGCCCTGTCCTGGCCCCCCGGGGGGGGGGGGGGGGGATGGGGATGGTCAGAGGTGCTGTGATGCGTCAGCACCTCCCTGCGGGAGTCTCCAGCACGGGACCCATTACCTCCTCCTCCCTCGAGGTGCCTAGTGGCCCCCAGGCTACTCCATGGGGCGGGGTGCAAGCAGAGCTGACCCCTGAGGCTCCCTGGCGCTGCCAGCCCTGGATGCCCGCTGCTGTCTCGACCAGGGTTTGCATGCTCGCAGCTATGGAGCACAGGGAATGGACAACCTTCCCTGGAACTGTGCCACATCACACTGTGACTGTGCCACCACATTTTAGGTCTGTGCCACATCAGGCATGTTACTGCACCATTTCCCTCTGGGACTGGGTCACCTCCCAATGCCTGCACCATGTCGGCCAGTGCCTGGACAATGCCACTGACGTTCTCAGCCATGGCCTGTTGTGAATGGGCCATGCTCAGGTGTGCCGCTGCAATGTCTATTGGCTCTGGCACATGAGAGGGCAGCCCTGTCCTGAGCCTCAGCCCCAGGCCTTGGATATCTTGACCCAAGGCTGAAATCTTCGCCCCCCCCCCCACCAAGGTCTCCACCATGGACGCCACCTGTGTGGTGTTGGCCCGGATGGCACGCGTAGTAAGCACCTCCTCCTGCTCCTGCACGAGGTTGGACTCCTCCTGCAGCTGCTGGATGCTTGCCGACAACCCCTCACGTAGTGCCTGGCTCTGCAACTGCATCTCCACAATCAAACAACAAAGAAGAATATAGCACAGGACTAGGCCCTTCAGCCCTCCAAGCCTCTACTGGTCATGATTGCCAAATCTCTCAGCACTTCTTGTACTGTTTCCTTCTACACCCATCCTATCTATGTCCTGCTGGATCTTCTGAAAATCCTCAACACTATCTGCCATTCCACCAACCTTGGTGTCAACTTACTAATCAGACCAGCTACATTTTCCTCCAAATCGTTTATGTATACTATAAACAACAGAGGTCCAGCATAGATCCCTGTGGAACACCATTAGTCGCAACCTTCCGTTCAGAAAAACACCGTTCTCCTGCAACCATTTGCCTTCTGTGACCGAGCCAGTTCTGTATCCATCTTACTACCTCACCTCTGATCCTGTGTGACTTCACCTTTTGTACCAGTCTGCCATGAGGCACCTTGTCAGAGGCTTGACTGAAGTCCATGCAAACAACATCCACCGCCCTCCCCATATCAATCATCTTTGTCACCTCCTCAAAAACACGATCAAGTTAGTGAGGCACAACCTTCACTTCACAAAACCATGCTGTCTATCGCTAATGAGTTCATTTGTTTCCAAATGGGTATAAATCCTGTCCCTGAGAATTCTTTCCAATAATTCACCTACTACCAATGTGAGGTTCACCGGGCTATAGTTTCCAGGTTTATCCTGCTACCTTTCTTAAACAGCGGTACCACATTAGCTATTCTCCAATCCTTTGGGATCTCACCTGTAGCCAGTGAGGATACAAAGATGTCAGTCAAGGCCTCAGCAATTTCCTCCCTTGCTTCCCTCAGTAATCTGGTGTAAATTTCATCCAGCCCTTGAAACTTATCTACCTTAATATCTTTTAATAGACCCAATACTTCCTCCTTTTCGATGTTAACATGGTCCAGACTGTCCACACAAGGAGTCTAGCACTAGAGGGCATAGGTTTAAGGTGAGAGGGGAGAGATACAAAAGAGACCAGAGGGGAAATTTCTTCACACAGAGGGTGGTGAGCATCTGGAATGAGCTGCCAGAGGCAGGGGTAAAGGTGGGTACAATTTTTTCCTTTAATAAACAGTTAGACAGTTAGATGGGCAGAGTGGGTATAGAGGGATATGGGTCAAATGCAGGCAAGTGGGACTAGCTTAAGATGGAAACTGGACGGCATGGACAAGCTGGGCCGAAGGGCCTGTTTCCATGCTGTAAACATCTATGATTCTATGACTCTACCCAAGAATCATCTTCCACAAAGTCCCTTTCTTTGGTGAGCTCTAATGCAAAGTACTCATTTAGTACCTCGCCCATTTCCTCTGGCTCAACATATAGATTCCCCCCACTGTCCTTAAGTAGTCCAATCCTTTCCCTGGCCACCCTCTTGCTTTTTACATGTGAATAAAAAGCTTTGGGATTCACCTTAATCCTGCTTGCCCAGGACTTTTCATGTCCCCTCCTAATTTCCCACTTAAGTACCTTCCTACTTTCTTTATATTCCTTAAGGGTTTCGACTGACCCGACCCTTTTAGACCGTACAAAAGCCTCCTTTTTCTTTTTGACGAGGCCCACAATATCCCTCGTTATCACGGCTCCCTAAACTTCCAATACTTATCCTTCATTCTCTCAGGAAGTGACTTTCCTGAATCCTAATCAACTGTCTCTTGAAAGATTCCCACATGTCCAATGTTGATTTACCCTTCAACAGCCGCACCCAATCCAAATTCTTCAATTCCTGTCTAATGTTATCAGAATTGCCTTTCACCAGTTTAGCACCTTAACGTGAGGGTTACCCTCATCCCTATCCAAAAGTACCCTAAAACGTACGGAATTGTGGTCACTACTCTCAACCACCTGTCCGGGCTCATTCCCCAATACCAGGTCCAGTACTGTCCCTCCTCTAGTTGGACTGTCTACATATTGCAGCAAGAAGTCTTCCTGGATACACCTTACAAACTCTGCCCCATCCAAGCCCCGAGCACTAATCGATTGGAAATTCATTCCAGATACTCAAAACCTGTCTGGACAGCAGCTAGTCCTGGGGTCATAGAATCATAGAATTTACAGTGCAGAAGGAGGCCATTCAGCCCTTGGAAAGAGCACTCTACACCCTATTCCATGTCTCCACCCTATCCCTGTAACCCAGTAACCCCACCTAACCTTTGTGGGCACTAAGGACAATTTATCATGGTCAATCCACCTGTGGGAGGAAACCGGGGCACCCGGAGGAAACCCACACACACACGGGTAGAATGTGCAGACTATGCACAGATAGTGACCCAAGCCGCGAATCGAACTTGGGACCCTGGAGCTGTGAAGCAACTGTGCTAACCACTGTGCTACTGTCCCACCCTCTGCTCATCCGTCCCCTTGGGAGTCCCGACCTCCACCTGCTGTACTGGAACAGGTGTATGGTGCCGACCTCTGCTCTGCCGACTGCCCTTTCTTCAGGCCCGCCGACCACGTCTAGTGCCCTCTGTTCCACTGCGGTGAGGGTCCGCAGGTCCGGCGGTCCCCCTCCAGACCTCTCCCGGCGGTTATCAGCGGCCTTCTCCTTGGGGAGGGGGAGGGCACAGAAAACGCAGTGTTAGACAGTCCAATGCATGCAGCCTAGGGGGTGGGTGGCTGCCGGCTTCAGTGGCCAGGGCATCTGGCCATGGCGATCGGTATGAGTGCCTCTCATCCATGACTTCAGCAGGTTCTCCAATTACACATCGGTGAATCTTGGGGCCGTGCGTCTTGCTGCCATCTTGCTGGTTGGGATCGTGTGCGTGGGGAGTGGCGTGTATATGCGGCTGCAGTTTGTCAGCCTCCTGAATGCCAATTCCGGACCCAGTGAATCTCGCACCATTTCTCATTGGAATCGATTATGTTCCACGTGGCGCCAGTGCTAACCCCTCAACGGTCGTTGAATCGGTCCAGATGTGGCACCAGTTTTGTTGTTGTGGAACTCCACGAATCCTGGGCTGGCATCAACACTTAGTCTCACGAATGGAGAATCTGCCCACATAGGTTTGTGCCGTCTGGTCTGGATTCAACATTCAGGGCATGGGAGAATGTGGGGTTAGAGAGGTTTAGACATATGTTTTTGGATGGTACGTTTGCAGGGTTAGAAGAGATTTCAGAGTTCTAGCTTCTGAGAAGGAATGTATTTAGATATCAGCAAGTGCAATACTTTGTGCGTAAGGTGCTTTCTTCACTTTTGGATAGGTTTCTGTCTTTGGATGAGCTAGGGGAGGGAAGGATCTCAGGCATTTATGGGCAGTTGTTGGCGACGGATGGGCTTTAAAGAGGAAGTAGGATTGTTTGTGGGGTTGTTATTTGGGGGTCGGGGGGAAAGAGTGTGGAGCGAAGCTCTGCATAGGGTCAACTCCACCTCCCCTTGTGTGAGGTTAACAAAGAAACATAAAAATAGAAGAAGGGAGAGGCCATTCGGCTCTTTGAGCCTGCTCCACCATTCATTATGATCACGGCTGACCAGCAAGTTCAATACCCTGATCCCACTTTCCCCCCCATATCCCTTGACCCCTTTAGCCCCAAGAGCTATATCTAATTCCCTCTTAATAATAATCTTTGTTGTCACATGTAGGCTTACATTAACACTGCAATGGAATTACTGTGAAAAGCCCCTATTCGCCACATTCTGTCGCCTGTTCGGGTACACTGGGGGAGAATTCAGAATGTCCAAATTACCTAACAGCACGTCTTTCGGGACTTGTGTGAGGAAACCGGAGCATCTGGAGGAAACCCGTGCAGGCACAGGGAGAACGTGTAGACTCCGCACAGACAGTGACCCAAGCAGGGAATCGAACCTGGGACCCTTGTGCTGTGAAGCAACAGTGCTAGCCACTGTGCTATCATGCACCCTTAAAATCTTGAAATTAAACAATGTTTTGGCCTCAACTACTTTCTGTGGTAGCGAATTCTACAGATTCACCACTCTGGGTGAAGAAATTTCTCCTCACCTCAGTCCTAAAAGGTTTACCCCTTATCCTCAAATTGTGACCCCTAATTCTGGACTCCCCCACCATTGGGAACATTCTTTCTGAATCTATCCTGCTTAATCCTGTTAGAATTTTGTATGTTTGTGAGACCCCCTCTCACTCTCCTAATCTCCAATGAATATAGTTCTAACCAATTTAGTCTCTCCTCATATGACAGTCTGGTCATCCCAGGAATCAGCCTGGTAAACCTTCGCTGCACTCCCTCCATAATAAGAACACCCTTTCTCAGATAACAGCACCAAAACTAAACACAATATTCCACGTGTGGGACTTCTGGTGGCGGCATGTGGGATTTTTAGAATCTAATGCCCAGGGCAATTTTTTGTTAAATAAGTGCAGGAAGACATAAGGAAGGAGAATGTCCAAAACCCAAAGAAAAGCCACCGTGAAGAAGGGGACAAGTGAAGGTTCGCCGTCGAGTGGAAGGATCTGCTCGGCAGCTGGAAGGGTGGCGGAGGCTGGTCGCTGGGTGGGGCCACACTGTTAAAAATAACCGAGTCACGGCGCTGAGGTCCCAGTTTGATCCCGACTCTGCGTCACTGTCTGAGTGGAATTTGCACATTCTCCCCGTGTCTGCGTGGGTTTCGCCCCCACAACCCAAAGATATGCAAGGTAGGTGGACTGAACACACTAAATTGCCCCTTAATTGGAAAAAATGAATTTGGTACTCTAAATTTATATTTTAAAAGTTTGTAGAGATAAATTGGGAAGCACTAAAATGGCTATACATGATGTAGATGTGGGAAATGCTGTTCCAATCAAACAACATCCATATAGACTTAACCCTTTAAAATTGGCACAGGTTAACAAAGAGATTGAGAGTATGCTTAAAAATGGCATAATTGAAGTGGGTTGCAGCCAATGGAGCTCACCCATAGTGATGGTACCTAAACCAGACGGTACCCAATGGTTGTGTGTGGACTGTAGAAAGGTTACTGCAGTTACAAGACGGACTCTTATCCTATCCAAAATTTGGAGGATTGCATTGAGAAAGTGGGACAATCAGCTTTTATTTCTAAACTGGATTTACTTCAAGGTTACTGGCAGGTACCTTTATCCGAAAGGGCGAAGGAGATTTCAGTTTTTGTGTCTCCAGATGGTGTATACCAATTCAAAGTGATGCCATTTGGCATGAAAAATGCCCCAGCCACATTTCAACGGTTAACTAACAAAGTTGTTTCAGGATTGTCCAATTGTGCAGTATACATCGACGATCTGGTAATTTTCAGCCAGACATGGAAAGAACATTTAAAACATCTGATGGAGTTATTCCATCGACTTCAGGAGGCGGGTTTGGTGATAAACCGAGCCAAAAGTTAATTTGGAAAAGCCCAAGTCACTTTCCTTGGCCATACAATGGTCGAATGGTCACACGGGATGTGAAAACAACAATTATTGAGGAGTTTCCAATACCCTAGAGACTAAAGGAAAAAATGCAATTTCCTGGCCTGAGTGGATCTGATCGAACATTTGTGCAAATGTTTGCAGTGTGGTTGCTGCACTGATGGACTTGTTGAAGAAACGTCGAAAGTTTCAGTGGACAGCAGACTTTCAATAGGCATTTGACTGCCTGAAAGCTGTGATAACCAATGCTCCTGTATTGGAAAATTACAAGGGACTCTGTGATCAGATTGAACTAAAGTATCTGACTTTAAAGAGAAATGCCGAGGCATAGAGAAATGTACGGATCGTGCAGAGACCTTCTCGTCCAAAGAGACTGTCAATCGAGAGGGATTCCAGTTGGAGGAGGAAGAAAAAAAAATGGACTTATATTATTATACCTCTTTGCATGTGTTGTTTTTTGAAACGAGAAAAGTATATTTACTGTGTGCATTTCTTAAAGGATAGTGAAAAGGTGAAAAATGAAACCATCTTGAAGTTGTTGGGTTTTTTTTTCTTGGGGGGAGGTGCCATGGTAGTGTCACTTTAAGAAATGTTTGTCTGCTCAAGTTACTGCACTGATGTCAGAGTGTGGGTGGAGCTGAGCTCTGGCTCTGCTTTTTAGTTTCACTGTGAGAAAAGCTTGGGTGTCTGTTTTTTGGTTTTGTTTTAGTGTTGGAGCTGCAGCCAGCCACAGAAGGTGTAATGTTGTTCCCTCTGCCATGTAAAGACTATCTCTTGATCATTTGGTGAATTCAGAGTGCTAACTGTTCTCAGTAGTGAATTTAAACCTGATGTGCTTCTGTTAAAAGTGTTTTTTTTATGTCTTTTGGATGTTAAAGGAAAGCTTAAGGATTACTTAGTGTTGTATTCTTTGGGGGTTGTATTTGAATTGATGGTTGCTAAGATGTTCAATGTATGTTTTAAACAGGTTAACTTGAGTTCATAGAATAAATATTGTTTTGTCCACACACAACCGTTGGGTACCGTCTGGTTTAGGTACCATCACTATGGGTGAGCTCCATTGGCAGATCCACTCAATTTCTGCTGTACCACACCTGCCAAAGTATTTTTTAAAGCAAAACAATATTTGGTATACACCATCTGGAGACACAAAAACTGAAATCTCCTTCGCCCTTTCGGATAAAGGTACCTGCCAGTAACCTTGAAGTAAATCCAGTTTAGAAATAAAAGCTGATTGTCCCACTTTCTCAATGCAATCCTCCAAATTCTGTAGAGTGGGCTGTGTGCTCCCCATATCACAATCTCGTAAAAGTCGTGGGTCAGGTGAACTCCATGATACACTTTGGGGTTCTCTAAACCCTGGCCCATAACAACATTCTCCCCGTGTTTACGAGGGTTTCGCCCCCACACCCTAAAGATGTGATGGGTGAGGTGCTGCAGAAGTTGGTAGCGGCGAACAAGGGTCTGCGAGCGAAATTGGAAGACCAGGAAAACAGAGCTAAGTGGCAAAATCTGAGGATCGTGGCCTGGCCGAAGGGGTGGAGGGCCCCGTGGCCGACGATTTTGCCAAGATGTTGGAGGAGTTGTTGGAGGGGGGAGGGGATTCCTCCTGGTATGAACTGGATCAGCTCACAGAGCGTGGAGGCCTAAACCATAGGCGAATGTGCCGCCAAGAGCAGTAATTATTTGTTTCCTTAGGTACCGCATGAGGAGAAGGTCCTGTGTTGGGCAAAGCAGAAGCGGGAGGTGCAGTGGGCTGGAGCTGGTATACGTATATATCAGGACTATACTGTGGAGTTGGCGAGGAGGTGGGTTGCCTTTGGTCGAATGAAGACGGCACTGTATAACAGCAAGGTGCGGTGCAGCAAAGCGTACCCAGCTAAGTTGAGGGTGACCTACAACTCCAAAGACTTTTATTTCGAGACGGTGGAAGTGGCGGAGGCATTTGTGAAGTTAGAAGGACTGGAGCAGAAGTGAGAAATGGGACTGAGGGTTGGTCTTGGACTGAGGCTAGGGGGGTTGCAGGAGTGTATGTAGCTCTATTTTTAAAAAATCTCATGTTGTTATAGGAAGTTGCCTATTTGGACACGGTAGAAGTTGGGATTTTCTTTTGCAATGATGGCTCTTTGGGGTTTGTGTCCTTACACTGGGGTTGTATGTTGAAGGGGATTTCTTTGTTTTCCTGGGACTGGGTGTGGGGAGTCGGAGTGGGGGGGGGGGGGGGGGGGGGCGTGGGGCCTGTGCAGGGACCACCACATTGGCTCGTGAAAGCTGGCCAGTGAACGGGAGTGTGGTGGGTGGAGGGGCTCTGGGCATTAGAGTCTGGTAGAATAGGTTTCGATGAGCCTCGGAGGTATGAAAAGTCGGGGACGACGACAGATACTGGGTGAGGTGTTTTTGAGGAAGTGGATGGGGGATTCTAGGGGGCGGGGGGGGGGGGATTTCGATGATAACAATGGGACAGGGCGGGGGTAAGAGACCCCCATTAGGATTAGGATAGTTACATGGAATGCGAGGGGTTTGTTGGAGCGAGGTTTTCAGGGTCATCGTAGTGCTCGTGAACTTGGAACAAGGCCCCTAGAAGCCTTTTCGGGGGTCGGACCTGATCGGGCAGCAGGCAGGTTCCGGGGGCAGATGTTTTTAACCTCTGCTTCACTGATTGCCTGGAGGCGGGTCCTGTTGGGGTGGTCAGCTTCGCCATTAGCTTGGCGGGGGGCCTATTTGAATTTCTTTGACCCTCAGGAAGGTAAAGTCTCAGCTGAAGAGGATGAAGGAAGGGTCTCACAATTCATGGGGCTGTTTATTATGCACTTCTGAGACTTGGTTGCCATTGAACATTGGCGGGGATGGAAGGTGGGTGGTATTGTTGTCTTTGGTTACACTTTTTACAGATTGATTGTTAATTTGTGTTTTTTACCTGGACTGTACGGGTGGATGTTTGGGTCTGTATATTGAGCGGGTGCAGTTTGTGTGTGGAGGATTGTTATTGTATTTGCTTTTATTTGGTTGCTTATTGATGAAAATGAGGAGATAAAAAGATTTTAAAAAACAAACAATATTCCACGTGTGGACTCACCAATGTCCAATACAATTGCAGTAAAACATCTCTATTCCTATACTCATCTATGAAGGCCAACATACCATTTGCCTTCTTTACTGCCTGCTGTACCTGCGGGCTTACTTTCAGCGACATGCACGAGGACACCAAGGTCTCGCTGAGTATCCACCTCTCTCAATTTACATCCATTCAAATAATAATCTGCCTTCCTATATTTGCTACCAAAGCAGATAACCTCACATTTAGCCACATTATATTGCATCTTCCATGCATGTGCCCACTCACTCAACCTGTCCAAATCACACTGAAGTATCTCTGCATCCTCCCCACAGCTTACCTCTCACCCAACTTTGTATTATCTGCAAATATTGGACTTTAACGTGGTGTTGTAAGACTTCTTACTGTGCCAACCCCAGTCCAACATCGGCATCGCCACATCATGGCAAATTTGGAGATAATACATTTAGTTCCCTCATCCAAATCATTAATATATAATGTGAACAGTTGAGGTCCTCGCACAGATCCCTGTGGTAACCTACTAGTCACTGCATGCCGATCGGAAAAAGACACATTTACTCCAACCTTTTGCTTCCTGTCGGCTAACCAGCTTTCTAACCATCTCAAGACACTATCCTTAATCCCATGCGCTTTAATTTTACATATTAATCTGCTATGTGAGACCTTGTCGAAAGCCTTCTGAAAGTCTAAATAAACCACACCCACAAGTTCTACCTGGTCTACTCTACTAGTTACATCTTCAAAGAATTCTTTAGATTTGTGAAGCATGATTTTCCTTTTGTAAATCCATGCTGACTTTGTCTGATTACACCATGGCTTTCCAAATGCTGTGCAATTAAATCCTTGATACTGGACTCCAGCAACTTCCCTACTACCTACGTTAGGCTCACTGGTCTATAGTCCGTTTGCTCTGTACCTCCCTTTTTGAATAGTGGGGTTACATTCACTACCCTCCAATCTGAAGGAACCATTCCAGAGTCCAAAGAATTTTGGAAAATTACCACCAATGGATCTACTAATTCTAGGGCCACTTCCTTAAATACTCTGGGATGAAGATTATCAGGCCCTGGAGATTTGTCTGCCTTCAATCCCATTAATCTCCCCAAAACCATTTCTTTACTAATGCTAATTTCCTTTTGTGTGAGATTCTTTTGTCAAGTTGGGAATTTCCACGTGTACTTGATCTAAAGGAAAGACACCAGACATGTTGGTTTCTGTTGTCTGAGGTTACAGGGCTGGATCCTACAATTATTGGGGCCAGTCCAACTGGGCGAAAGGAGTCTGGCACTCCTCTTTGGGTCTCCACATTGGCGGGGGTGGGGGGTCGGCGGTATTGTTGTCTTTGGTTACACTGTTTACAGATTGATTGTTAATTTGTGTTTTTTACCTGGAATGTACGGGCGAAAGGAGTCTGGCACTCCTCTTTGGGTCTCTAAATTATTCCTCTGCCAACTTTAAATGGGGACAAAGGGGGTACGGGGCGGTTGGGGATTGACTGGGTCGGGATTATTGGGCTGTTTCCAGGGCGCCACCATGCTAGTGGGCATGGTAGTCAACACGGGATGCACAACGGGTCTCCCAAGGGAATGATAATCTTTAATATATTAATAATAATCTTTATTGTTGTCACAAGTAGGCTTACACTACAATGAAATTACTGTGGAAATCCCCTAGTCGCCACACTCCAGTGCCTGTTAGGGTACGCTGAGGGAGAATTCAGAATGTCCAAATTACCTTACAGCACGTCTTTCTGGGCTTGTGGGAGGAAACCGGAGCACCCAGAGGAAACCCACACAGACTTGGGGAGGACATGTCTGGCAGCGGTGATGGGGTAAGTCAGTGGGCTGAGGTGGGCCATGCCTTGAGGAATGGGGGACCTGTAGAGGAGGGAGTAGGTTATGCAATCGGGGGGGGGGGGGGGGGGGGGGGGCGAGGTCAGAATGCTGGTCACAAGAGTTGCATGGTTGAAAGGTGTGAATGAGGGCTATGGCCATCTTGGACTGAGGACAATTGCAAAGCCTTCGCATGCAGGGACCTGTCCATGAGGTGATCATGGCTGACCCCAAAGGAGGGGCCGGGGGGGGGGGGGGGGGGGGTGCAGAGTCAGGATGATTACCTGGAAAGTGAGGGGCTCAGCTGCCCAGTCAAAGTATCCCGAGTATTCTCCCACCTGAAAAACCCGAGGGCCGACAATCTTCCTACAAGAGACACACCAGAGGACCAAGGACCAGATGAGGTCAAGGAACAGCTGGGTGGGAGAGGCCAATCAATCAAATTTTGACACCAGGGCGAGAGGGGTGGAATCCTGTTGAATAGGTGGGTAACCTTTATGGCGACCAGCAGTGACGGACCTAGGGGGATGATACATAATGGTGAGTGGTGTTCTGGAGGGGGGCTCCAGTGGTACTAGTGAACATGTACGCCCCGAACTGGGATAACGTAGAATTTATTAAGGAACACTGGTGGAGATCCCCAGCCTCGATTCCCATCAACTGATCATGGGGGGTAATTGTAACTGTGACCTGGACCCGAGGGTGGGTAGGTCAAGTCCCAAGTCAGGGGCAAGGTCGGGAATGGCAAAGAAGAATAAAGAACAGGACAGCACAAGTACAGGCCCATCAGCCCACCAGGCCTGTGCCAATCATGATACCTGTCTAAACTAAAACCTGCTGCATTTCTGGGGTCACGGTGTCTCAGTGGTTAGCACTGCTGCCTCACGACACCGAGGTCCCAGGTTCGATCCCAGCTCTGGGTCACAGTCCGTGTAGAATTTGCACATTCTCCCCGTATTTGCGTGGGTTTCGCCCCCACAACCCAAAGATGTGCAGACTAAGTGGATTGGCTGCGCTAAATTGCCCCTGAATTGGAAAAAAAATGAATTGGGTACTCTAAATTTTTTTTATTTTTAAAACATATGTCCCCTGGCGAAGGAACGGATTGTCTTCACCGAACAGATGGGGGAGGGCGGCATGGTGGTGCAGTTGTTAGCACTGTTGTCTCACGGCACTGAGGACTCTGATTCAATCCTGGCCTCGGGACACAGTCCGTGTGGAGTTTGCACATTCTCCCAGTGTCTTTGTGGGTCTCATCCTCACAAACCCCAAAAGATGTGTAGGGTAGGTGGATTGGCCATGCTAAATT
The DNA here is from genome assembly GCF_902713615.1 of Scyliorhinus canicula. Taxonomy (NCBI): domain Eukaryota; kingdom Metazoa; phylum Chordata; class Chondrichthyes; order Carcharhiniformes; family Scyliorhinidae; genus Scyliorhinus; species Scyliorhinus canicula. The sequence goes on along the minus strand of NC_052163.1, from coordinate 74,592,939 downwards.
ACCCCTTAGACCCTTGGAGGTTCAGCCACGCGGGGGAGTTCACCTTTTCACGCGTTCACAGGGCCCACTCACAAATAGACTTTGTTGCAGTGGGGAAATAGGTGCTTCTGAGGGTTGTAGGGACAGAATGCTCACCTTTATCTTAGACCACGCACCACAATATGTGCATGTGAGGTTGGAGACAGCCAGAGACAAGCGCCCCCCCATGGAGGTTGGACACAGCCTTCCTCACGGACAATGTGGCACTGGCCATCGACAACTGGGTTGCGACCAAGGGCAGCATGATGGCACAGTGGTTAGCATGGCTGCCTAAGGCGCAGTTCGATCCCAGCCCCAGATCACTGTCTGTGTGGAGTTTGCACATTCTCCCCATGTCTGCGTGGGTTTCAGCCTAACAACCCAAAGATGTGGAGGTTAGGTGGATTGGCCACGATTGCCCCTTAACTGGAAATAAATAATTGGGTACTCTAAATTTATATTTAAAACAAGTACGTCGCAACCAAAACAGGAAGGCATCCCCCATCACATTCTGGGAGGCACTGAAGGCTGTGGTCAGGCGGGTAGATAATTTCATACTGTAATCAAAAGAATAGGGGGAGAGGGCAACAAGACAGCAGTTGGAAGTGGATCTGCAGTACTCTGCAGCTCCGACATTGGAGCTGCCAGCGGAGAGGAAAAGACTACAAATGGAGTTCAAGCTGATTCCAACTGGGAAAGCGGGGACCTTCTATGAATATGGGGACAAGGCAGTCGTCTGCTGGCCCATCAATTGAGGAAGCAGGCAGCTGCATGGAAGACAGCACAGGTCAGGGACCAGGAGAGGAGGAGTTGGTCACAGGTCCAGAGGAGATCAATGGTGCTTTGGAAATTTCTACTGAGGGCTGTACACATCTGAGGCCCCGGAGGGAGACTCAAAGATGAAACAATTCCTGAATGGATTAGACGTTCCAGTGCTGCAGGAGGAAAGAGGCAGGGACTAGAAGCAACGTTGGGTCTGGAGGAGGTTATGGGCTGCATCAATTGCATGAATCCGGGAAGGCGGTGGGAACCGATGGATTCCTGATGGACTTCGAAAAAACGTTTGCAGTGGAGCTGGCTCTACACATGCTGGGGAAGTTCAAAGGCATGCTGTTGAGGGGGGCCTTGCTCCCCACACTGGCACAGGCTTCAAGCTCTTGATACTGAGGACAGACAAAGACCTAGTGGAGTGTGAGTTATACAGAACTATCACATTCCTGAACACCAACACAAAAGGCTCCAGTAAAGGCTCTGGCAAGATGCCTGGAGAGTTGCTGGTCAGAAGTGATTGCAGAGGATCAAACCGGATTTGTCAAAGGCTAACAGCTGTCGGCTAACATCAGACAACTGTTGAGTGTTGTCATGTCCCCACCCAGCGAGGAGACACTAGAGGTGATCATCTCCTTGAATGCAGAGAAGGCTTTTGACTAGGAGGAGTGGAAGTACCTCTGTAAGGTACTGGAGCGGTTTGGGTTTCGGCCAGCATTCACCTCATGGGTGAAACTGCTGTACAGCGTTCCAATTGCAGTGTCCAGACCAACGCCATAAGCTCAGAATACTTCCAGGTGCACAGAGGCACAAGACAGGTTGTCCCAGTTACTGTTCGCTCTGGCAATTGAGCCACTGGCTATTGTGCTCAGGTCATCGAGTGGATGGAAAGGCATTAAAAGAGGCAGGGAGCATAGAATCTTTCATTAAGTGGATGACCGGTTGCTCTATATTTCGGACCACCTAGCCAACACGGAAAAAATAATGGAGTTCCTGAGGGAGTTTGGAGTCTTCTCAGGATACAAACTAACCTAAGAGTTAACCCTCAGAGAGGAGAGGCGGAACTGGGAGCACTGCCGTTCAAGTTGGCCCAAACTAAGTTTAGAACTGGAGTTTCAGATGGCCCAAACGGGGCCCAGCTCCATAAATTGAACCAAACTAGTGAACCTGCGAAGATGGGATTCACTCCCACTCTGCCTGGTGGGAAGAGTGTAGATGATAAAAATGACATCCTGACGATGTTCCCGTTAGTCTTTCGGTCGCTCCCGATCTTCCTCCCCAAATCGCTCTTTGCCGAGGTAGACAAGCTGATCCCTGCCTTCGTATGGGCTGGGAAGAAGCCTAGGATTCATCGAACCATCCTTCAGAGATGGCGCTCGGGAGGTCTGTCACTGCCAAATCTCCCGGGCAGTGAACGTGGAAAGGGTGCAGATGGAGGAAACATCTTGTGTAGGGACTTCCCTGTGGGCACTGGTTACTGTCTTACTCCTGTTCTCCCCAGCCAGGTTATCGTGAGCCCAGTGGTGGTAGCATCATTAGAGGCCTGCAACCAACTTAGACACCAATTCAAGCTGAGGGACATGTCCATCTTGGCAGTAATCTCTAACAACGCAGATTCATCCCAGCGGGAGTGGACGCTACTTGCAAATAGCGGGTGATGTGTTTTAGGTACATGTACATGGATGGTAAGTTGGCAACAGAGAAGTTTCAACTCCTGAAAGGGAGCGAGTTCAGACACCTCCAAATACGGGACTTTCTCCACAGAGAGGACACCTCTTACCCTCTGCTGCCTAAGCACATCTATAATAATAACCATCTATTGTGACAAGTAGGCTTCAATAAAGTTAGTGAAATGCCCCTAGTCGCCACATTCCGGCGCCTGTTCGTGGAGGCCGGTACAGGAATTGAATCCGGGCTGCTGGCCTTGTTCTACATTACAAGCCAGGTGTTTAGCTCACTGTGCTAAAGCAGCCCCTAAACCTTGTTGAATAGATTGATTTCGCAGGACGAGTTTTTTTTTGGGGGGGGGGGGGGAAGAAAAGCACTCGGACATACATGGGCGACTGGTGTTGGAAGTAAGAGCCCCCCTGGATGAAACATGGGAGAAGGAGGGAGGAATTGGGCCTTGAGCTACAGGGAGGACTCTTGGACGAGTTTCTGTACAGAGTGAACTCCATTTCCTCGTGCGCCAGGCTGGGCCTGATGCAACTGAAGGTGGTGTACAGGGCACACCTGACCAAAGCATGCATGAGTAGGCTCTTTCCTGGGGTGGAGGATAAATACGAGAGATGCTAGAGAAGGCTGGCAAACCACTCCCACATCTTCTGGTCTTGTCCAAGGTTGGTAAAATTCTGGGCCACCTTATTCAAAACCATATCTGACGTCATGGCGGTTAGGATGGAACAATGTCTGGTGACAAAATTTGGGGTGCCGGACCAGCCGGAGCTTTTTCAGGGGAAGGGGGCTGAAGTCTTGACCTTCGCCTCCCTGATTCCCGGCAACAAATCATGCTGGGGTGAAAATCGGCAACGCCACCTACGCCTCACACTGACAAGCGAACCTAGCAGAATTCCTAAAACTACAGAAAATCAATCTTGATATCAGTGGGTCCATACATTAGGCGCCATACATGTAGCTCGGAGGTAGTGTTCTTTTCTTCGAATCATAAGGTTGTGTGTTCAAGTCTTACTCTAAAGCAGGGGTGGGCAAACTACGGCCCGCGGGCCGCATGCGGCCCGCCAAAGGTATTTCTGCGGCCCACCAAGTCATTAAAAAAAAAAAAAAAAATTTTTTTAAAAAAAAATTTTTTTTTAAGGTTAATGCGGGGGGGGCTGTTGGGTTACTTACTGGTATAGGGTGGATACGTTGACTTGAGTAGGGTGATCATTGCTCGGCACAACGTCGAGGGCCGAAGGGCCTGTTCTGTGCTGTTCTATGTTCTAGATGAGGCGCCCAGAATCATAACCGGGTGAAGTAATTATTTTACTTAATATACTATGCGGCCCTTTGTGAATTGTGAATTTCTGAATGTGGCCCTTGCACGGAAAAGTTTGCCCACCCCTGCTCTAAAGACTTCTGTAAAAATCAAGACGGACATTCCCAGTAAAGTGCTAGGAAATGCTGCAGTGGGAAGATGCCTTACAAGCGAGATGCTAAATCAAGGCCTCATCTGACTTTCCTGCATTACAACAGTAACTACTCTTCAAAATTGGCTGTGAAGCACTTTTGGCCTTTTACTCTTGTAGCCATCTGGGATGACCACTTACAACCAGGAACAGAGAAACTCGCAAAGCCTAGCGGGTAAAATGGACAAAGCAAGATTCAGGCAGGCTCAGAGCCTGAAATGTATATTTGTAAGCAAGGAGTCCAGACGGTATCGAAACTCCGACCAATTAGCATTTTGATGGCCCATCTTCACCAAGACGAAGGACTGGTACTCGAGCGACCGGTACAGTCCCAGACATTTCGGCACCTTTCCCTGTTCAAGGGAAGCATAAACAACAGGGTCAGTTACCGCTTGGGACACGCCCAGCCATTCAGGCCCCCGCCCATTTATTGGTTAGGAATCGAACTGAGTGATCAGGGATCACCCAATTAATGGGGTCCAAACTGAAGGACCGCCCAAAAGAGCGCGTAAACCCCCAAGCATAAGAGCCCACCATGTGTTCGTCCTCTAGGGGCTGCACAGTAGCATGGTGGTTAGCATAAATGCTTCACAGCTCCAGGGACCCAGGTTCGATTCCCGGCTGGGTCACTGTCTGTGCGGAGTCTGCACGTCCTCCCCGTGTGTGCTCCGGTTTCCTCCCACAGTCCAAAGATGTGCGGGTTAGGTGGATTGGCCATGCTAAATTGCCCATAGTGTCCTAAAAAGTAAGGTTAAGGGAGGGGGGGTTGTTGGGTTACGGGTATAGGGTGGATATGTGGGTTTGAGTAGGGTGATCATGGCTCGGCACAACATCGAGGGCCGAAGGGCCTGTTCTGTGCTGTATTGTTCTATCTATTGTCTATCTCTCTTGGGCCCGGACACATCCGTTTCCAAGTGCAGCACCATCAGAAGCAAATCCAAGTTCAACGCTCACTACCGGACAGATGAGTCTAGCTGAGCAGCAGTTACTTCTCCAGACTCGATAGATCCAGAATCGAACAACGGCCACTGTTCCTTTGATCTAAGCCGGGTGCCTGAAGTTATGTACAGGTTGTCTTAGTTGATAGGTATAGTTAACTAGTAGAGTTTATGTTGCATGACTAATTGCGTGTAAATAAAGTGCCCTTGACCTTGAACTAACTGGTGTTTGGCTCTTTGATCGATAGCTGGTTGAACCTTGTGGTGGTATCATTTGATACATGGCGACTCTGAGCATTAGAACATAGATACCCAAAAGGAAAGAAGGGCAAACCCACTGATTGCCGTAGTTACAGCAGAGCCACACAGGGGAAAAAGCAACACTCTCTCTAGACATTTTCACAGAGAACTGCCAGCATGGCACCAGCCATTTCAATTTCTCTGGCTCTGGCAAAAGGTCATCAATCAGAAACGACAATGCTGTTCATCTCCCCAGAGAGGCTACCAGACCAGTTGTGCATTTCCAGCAATTTCTGTTTTTACTACAATTAACAGCCTTGTATGTAAAACCTCTGATCTCTGTAAATCTTCTTAAACCTCTAAGATCCATTCTCTGATATCTTGTGCAACAACCCTATTTGCTCTACTATCGCCTGACTGTGCTTTCTAGCACTGGATTTCCTACCTTCAAACCACCCACCTTACTGCCTTCCATGCTTAACATTTCAGGCCCAAAATACTCAGTCCAGGTTAAGCAGCGTTTCACTTGCATCTCTTCCAATTTGGTCTACTGCATTCGCTGCTCCCAATGTGGTCTCCTCTATATCGGAGAGACCAAACGCAGACTGGGTGATCGCTTTGCTGAACATCTTCGGTCTGTGCGCATTCAGGATCCTGACCTTCCTGTTGCTTGCCATTTTAACACAACACCCTGCTCCCATGCCCACATGTCTGTTCTTGGCCTGCTGCAATGTTCCAGTGAAGCTGAACACAAACTGGAGGAACATCTCATCTTCCGGTTAGGCACGCTACACCTTCCGGCCTGAACATCGAATTCAACAACTTCAGATGATCAGCCCCACTTGTTTTCATGTCATTTTAACTGTCTCTTACTATTTCTTTCTTAATATACATTTAATTTCCCCCCCCAATCTTATCCACCTTTCCTGCACCTTTCTCCTCTTTGCTTCTCCCTTCGCCCTCCTCCCACACCTACAGTTCATCCTCTGATGTTAGTTTCCCTGCTGTTTGACCGTTCACATCTTTTGTCCTCTCTGGGGACTGCCATTAACACTCTTTCCCCTTGGTATCTGTGGCCATTAGCACCCGGTTTCCCTGGGTTTCTGTGGCTATGACTCATCTTTCATTCTCACTCCACAGTATAAATATTTCCCACTTTCTCTGTCTGTTAACTTTGACAAAGAGTCATCGGACTCTGAACGTTGGCTCTTTTCTCTCTCTACAGATGCTGCCAGACTTGCTGAGATTTTCCAGCATTTCCCCTTTCACCCACCTTACTACCTCTCTTCTACTTTAAGTCTGTCTAATTAATTGATAAACTTCTATCCACCCCCCCATTACGTCTCTACGAAGCACCTAATTTTTTGACATTAAAAGATGCTGTATGCAAGCTGTTATTTTTTGTAATATAAATTTAGAGTACCCAATTATTTTTTTCCAATTAAGGGCCAATCCACCTACCCTGCACATATTTTTGGGTTGTTGGGGAGAATGTGCAAACTCCACACGGACAGTGACCCAGGGTCGGGATCGAACCTGGGTCCTCGGCGGTGTGAGGTAGCAGTGAAAAAATGAAATGAAATGAAAATCGCTTATTGTCACAAGTAGGCTTCAAATGAAGTTACTGTGAAAAGCCCCTAGTTGCCACATTCCGGCGCCTGTTCGGGCAGGCTGGTACGGAAATTGAACCGTGCTGCTGGCCTGCCTTGGTCTGCTTTCAAAGCCAGCAATTTCGCCCTGTGCTAAACAGCCCCTACTGTGCTTTTTAAAAATAAATTTAGAGTACCCAATTATTTATATATTTTTTCCAATTAAGGGGCAATTTAGTGTGGCCAATCCACCTAACCTGCACATCTTTGGATTGTGGGGGTGAAACCCATGCAGACATGGGGAGAATGTGCAAACTCCACACGGACAGTGACCCAGGGCCAGGATTCGAACCCGGGTCCTCAGCGCCGCAGTCCCAGTGCTAACCACTGCGCCACCGTGCTGCCTTGTGTGCAAGCTGTTATTATTCTGTCACTTGTGCCACGCAGCTTTTCATCCATTTCAACACATTTCCATTGCTGTCCCAAATTACCTGTCTTGGTTTTTGATAACCTCCATCTGTTATGATCTCGACACAGCACCGTTTCGATTCCTTAACCAAGGACTTTTCTTGCAGTAATCTGCCGTGAACGTCTTTCAGTTTTGCAGAGTGCTGGCTAATCCTCTCTGAACAGTGGATATTACTTTGCCGACCAGGTGTTTACAGACCAAAACAACTAATTACTTTATTTAACAGCAGTAAACAGCAATATGAAGCAGATATGAAAAGTACATATATATTTAATTATACAAATAAATATACATTGAGAAAGTCTGTAATGAGTTAAATACCCTTCTGGTTTAATTGAAGAGTTTCTGGAATTAATGGTTCTCGTCATTCATGGTGAATTCGGCCCTTCTTGTTATCCTGCACAAATCATCATCTCCTTCAAGTATAAGCAATGGATGAGAAGTTGACAATCTGTTCAGACACAAGTTACAAAATACTTCCTTTTCCTTCAAATCCACTTTGCTTTTATTATTTTTTCTAATAAATTTAGAGCACCCAATTATTTTTATTTTTCCAATTAAGGAGCAATTTTAGTGTGGCCAATCCACGTATCCTGCACATCTTTGGGTTGTGGTGGTAAGAGCCACACAGACACGGGGAGAATGTGCAAACTCCACATGGACAGTGACCATGGGCTGGGATCGAATCCAGGTTTTCGGCACCATGTGGCAACAGTGTAAACACTGAGTCACCCTGTCGTCCTCTCCACTTTGCTTTTAAACTCTCATTTATCACCCAGTTTTCTTTGGGAACTCTCTGGTATTGTTTTCCCTTGACAAAAGCTCATGCATACTTCTCACCTAATAGGAGAAGGGTCCCACAAAATTAAAGGACGAATATACAGGATATCTATAGTGTAATACCAGCAATTCGCACATTATTGAACATGCCAATCAGTCAGTCGTGTTGTTTATTGGTTCTGGGTCTTAAAATGTTTCATTTTTTCATCAGAGGAATAACTAATTAAATCAAGGAACCATGTAATCTCTAAAACAAGGAAACAAACTAAAATCAAACATTTGACTCTACCACAGTCACCACCTAGGAATCGAGGTAAGGCTTCATCATGTTAACATGGTAAATTCTAAATTTATTAAATGGTATTTCAACCGTGTAATACACGTATTTCCCTGGCTCAACCACACTATATGGACCTTCCCAGTGAAGCTGCACTTTTTGTTGTTTCACAGGCCGTAGCACCAGCACCCTTTGGCCTATGTCATATGCCCGGGTCCCAGCGTTATGGCAGTACCAGAGATTTCGGCTACTTAGAGAGTGGTTCTGCTCTTCTGGAATACTTTCAATTAAACTAATTAAGGCATCCCGCGCATTCAGCACATGCTCCACTATGTTTTTATCTGCACCAAAGCACTTCCCTAACCAAGCCTCTTTGATCAGTAACAATGTCCCATATACCCGGCGCCCATATAGAAGATCAAAGGGAGAGTATCCAGTTAACTGCTGTGGCACCTCCCTGCAGGCAAAGAGAAGATATGGAAGCTTTTCATCCCAGTCGCAGGGGTTCTGCTCAGCGTAGGTGCGCAGTATCTGTTTTAGTGTTCCATTGAATTTCTCCACCAGCTCATTTACTTGGGGATTGTATGAGTTGCTGCAGAGCTGCTTGGCTTGGCACTGCCTTTTCAGTTGCATAACCAACTGCGCCATGAAATTTTCACCCTGATTAGACAGGATCTCTTCTGGAAACCCGAACCGTGTAAACATCACTAGCAAGGCCATGGCAACTATATCTGCTTCCACTGAGACAAGTGCTGTTGCGTCTGGGTATCTGGATGCACAATCCACCATCATCAGGATGTACCTTTTCCCAGAGTTGGTTGTGAAGGGTAGTGGACCCACTACATCGATGCTTACCCTTTTAAATGGTATGTTTATTGTAGGTAGGGGACGTAACCCTACATTTTCTGCATCTCCCAGTTTATGTGAATAGCGGCATTTTTCACAAACTTTGCAATGCTGTGCTACATCCACAAACACAGACGGCCAGTAGAAATACTGCAGCACACGGCGTCCTGTATGCTTAACGCCTTGGTGTTTAGAGGATGGAATGTTGTGAGCAACCTTCAATATTTCTTCACGATATAGCTCAGGGACTACTATCTCCTCATACACTTCTGCCCCCTTGAAAAAGCCTTCCTTTGGACTCCATCGCCGAATCAAAATCCCTTCCTTGTACAGGAATGTACCCCCCATTTCAGTATTTGCGTTGTTGGGATTCATGGCCTGGTATCGCACAGCCTCCAGTGAAGGGTCAGTCCTCTGAGCCTCTGCGAGTTCAATCCTGTGTAAACCTTTCAGGCTCCTCTTGACAGCTGCACTACATGTCAGATCCATTCCCAGCATTCCCCGTGAAGTATGATCAGGAAACCGTTCCATCAACCAGCTAGGGTTAACGCTTGAACCTCGGCTGTATCTGCTCAAAATAAAAGGAACAAATTAATATTGGCATGGGAAGGGGTGAAATAGTGTTGGAGACACACATTTAACTTGAAACCTCATAACCAAAGATCAAACACACTTCACTGGCATACTGCCAAGGCTAAAATCAAGACAATTCCTAACTTTGGTGCAGTATCCTTTCTCTGCCAGATAAAGTATCTGGAACACTGGTAGTTTATTTATTCCATTCAAGCATAATGTGCTTATCTTTAAGAAAAATCAAATGCATAATGTGCAATTACTGCAAGCTTCACATTTTCTTAATTCACCCGGACAGGCGCCGGAATGTGGCGACTAGAGGCTTTTCACAGTAACTTCATTGAAGCCTACTCGTGACAATAAGCGATTTTGATTTCATTTCATTTACCCACCATCACAGCTTCCGAAGTCAGATCGGCCTTCCTGAAAGTGAACCCTCGGAAGGTGATGGGCCCGGATGGGATCCCTGGTCGTGCACTCAGAGCCTGCGCGGACCAGCTGGCAGAGGTGCTCACGGACATCTTTAACCTGTCCCTACTCCACTCCGAGGTCCCACCTGTTTCAAGAAGACCACCAACATACCGGTGCCAAAGAAGAACCAGGCAACGTGCCTCAATGACTACCGTCCGGTGCCCCTGACTTCAGTCGTAATGAAGTGCTTCGAGAGGTTGATCATGAAGCGCATCACCTCCATACTCCCAGAACGCCTTGATCCACTGCAATTCGCATACCGTTGCAACCGGTCCACATCAGACGCCATTTCCCAGGCCCTACACCCATCCCTAGAGCATCTCGAAAACAAGGACTCCTACATCAGACTCCTATTTATTGACTACAGCTCCGCCTTCAACACCATAATCCCAGCCAAGCTCATATCAAAGCTCCAAAACCTAGGATTTGGCTCCCCACTCTGCAACCGGATCCTCAATTTTCTGACCAACAGACCACAATCAGTAAGAATGAACAACAACACCTCCTCCACAATAGTCCTCAATACCGGTGCCCCGCAAGGCTGCGTACAAGGCTACTCCCTGTACACACACAACTGCTTGGCAAAACTTGGTTCCAACTCCATCTACAAGTTTGCTGACGATATGACCATAGTAGACCGGATCTCGAATAACAACGAGTCAGAATACAGGAGGGAGATAGAGAACCTAGTGGAGTGGTGTAGTGACAACAATCTCTCCCTCAATGCCAGCAAAACTAAAGAGCTGGTCATTGACTTCAGGAAGCAAAGTACTGTACACACCCCTGTCAGCATCAACGGGGCAGAGGTGGAGATGGTTAGCAGTTTCAAATTCCTAGGGGTGCACATCTCCAAAAATCTGTCCCGGTCCACCCACGTCGACTACGTGGCTACCACCAAGAAAGCACAACAGCGCCTATACTTTCTCAGGAAACTAAGGAAATTCGGCATGTCCACATGAACCCTTACCAACTTTTACAGATGCATCATAGAAAGCATCCTATCGAGCTGCATCACAGCCTGGTATGGCAACTGCTCGGCCCAGGACCGCAAGAAACTTTAGAGAGTCGTGAACACCGCTCAGTCCATCACACGAACCTGCCTCCCATCCATTGACTCCATCTACACCTCCCGCTGCCTGGGGAAAGCGGGCAGCATAATCAAAGATCCCTCCCACCCGGCTTACTCACTCTTCCAACTTCTTCCATCGGGCAGGAGATACAAAAGTCTGAGAACACGCACGAACAGACTCAAAAACAGCTTCTTCCCCACTGTCACCAGACTCCTAAATGACCCTCTTATGGACTGACCTCATTAACACTACACCCTGTATGCTTCATCTGATGCCGGTGCTTATGTAGTTACATTGTATATCTTGTGTTGCCCTATTATATATTTTCTTTTATTCCCTTTTCTTCCCATGTACTTAATGATCTGTTGAGCTGCTCGCAGAAAAATACTTTTCACTGTACCTCGGTACACGTGACAATAAACAAATCCAAAATCCAATTTTCATGGTTTTAAGCTGCTGTTGCAGATATGCTTACAAATTCATTTTACTTACTACTTTGAGTTTTCCAAACTCCAACAACAGGACGGCTTTTTGCATTACTCACATGTAACACCTCCCAATTCCACTTGCAATAAACCCAACTCACAGTCTCTAAATCAGTACTATGGTGCAATGCTGCCTGCACATTCCATCATGTCTTTTCTGGTTGCTGTTGTTCTCCTGACTCATTTTGTATCATTAAAAAAGCTGCATTCCTAGTTAGTATCAGCGAATTAAATATATCCTGCGCACTTTTATGTTTCAAAAAGGGTAACAGGCAAGAGCTTTGGAAAAAGGTATACATTGAATTTTGGAAGCTACTAATAATCACTTGTTCCAAAATGTAATATTTTACTGCCAAGACAAATAAATAAAAGGTGAGAGAGACAAAACAGATAAAGAAATAGAGGGAGGAATGGAGAAAAGTCAGACAGCCACAGAAGAGGGGCAAAGGAGAGAGGGAGGGGGGCGTGGGGGAAAGAGAGAGAGAGAGAGAAAGTGTGTAGTGAGAGAAGAAATAAATTTTGCAATATATATCCTAATTGCTGCCAGGTTCATGCTCTCTACCTCTCTTACAAAATCACCAGTGAGCCAAACCCTACATTCCACCAGCCCAGCATTGCTAAATCCAATATTCCCATTCCACAATAATTTTAGATCAAGAATAAATCTAAAATCATATTATATTAAACAATGGCATTATTACTTTAAAACGAGGACTAGATTATGTCTGCACACCCTGGTTCAATGTTGTTTACTCTCTAACCAGATTTTTTCCTGAAGATTTGGGAGGTGATTTTCAGCCCACATTCAGCCACCAGCAAGAATGGTGACGCGGGCGGAAAATCCTCGAGAATCAGAAAATGTGATTCTTGTTGGCGAGATTGCGTTTTCCAAATTTTCTACACCTCTCACTGGTGACGTATGAGTTTCACGCCCAGAAAAGGTGGGAACATCATTTAAATACATTTTACAACACATTTTGAAAAACGTGAATAATTCACGGGGATACCTCCGTGGGCGCAAAGGTCAAGTATAATTTCTGGGAGGAAAGGGACATGCCTTGGCAATGCCTGGTTGGCAGTGCCAACCTGTGCCAGGAGCCCCACTGAGGATGGGGTTCGCATTATGTTTATTTGGGGGTGGGGATGAAGACGGTCAATACATGCTACAACCAGGATCAAATTAAATGGGCAGGTTCGATCAGTTATATGGTCTCCTCCTCTTTCTAGTTCTTTGTTATGTTTTACAATATACTGAGAGAACAATATTTGAGAGATCTGAATGAATCAAATTCCTTTATAATTTGTACTCTGGGTGTTTTTTTGCCATGTACTATGGGGATTGATTTCTATGAAATAGGTAACACTCGCACCACGCAGGTGCCAGGCAATGACCATCTCCAACAAGAGAGAATCTAACCATCGCCTCTTGACATTCAATGGCATTACCATCACTGAATCCCCCACTATCAACATCCTGGGGATTGCCATTGACCAGAAACTCAACTGGACCAGCTATATAAATAACTATGGCTACAAGAGTAGGTCAAAGGCTAGGAATCGTGCAGTGAGCAACTCACCTCATGACTCCCCAAAGCCTGTCCACCATCTACAAAGCACAAGTCAGGAATGTGATGGACTATACTACACTTGTCCGAATGAATCCAGTCCCATCAATACTCCAGTAGCTCAACACCATTAAAGACAAAGCAGCCAGCTTGATTGGCACCCCTTACAGAAACATTTATTTCCTCCATCACGAAGGAACAGTGGCAGGCGTGTATACGATCTGCGAGATACACTGCAGCAACTCACCAAGGCTCTTTAGGTAGCACCTTCCAAACCCACAACAGCTACCATCTAGAAGCACAAGGGCAGCAGACACATGGGAACCCCATTAGCTGAACGTTTCCCTCCAAATCATTCATCATCCTGACTTGGAAATATAACGTCCTTCACTGTTGTTGGGTCACAATCCTGGAGTTTCCTCCCCAATAGCACTGAAGGTGTACCTATACCACATGGGCTACAGTGGCTCAGGAAGGCAGCTAACCACCACCTTCTCATGGGTAATTATGGATGGCCAACAAATACTGGCCTAAGAACAAAAAGCTGACAATAAATGCTGGTTTAGCCAGTGACACCCACATCCTGTAAATTAATTTTAAAATTCTGTGACAATTAGAGTGCTCTTTGTATTTAAATCCCATCATAACCTCGCTTTCATAACTTGAAAGTTGAGTGACACAATGATCATCTTACCCGGTATCAGATCTTATCAAAGCTTCTTCATAATACATAGGGAGTAGGCCTTCCCTTTCACGGTAATTCTTTTCTTGCCCGTTTAACGTTTCCTGTGTAGAAAGAGCATGTCAGCTTGCTGCATGTTGTTGTAAACAAATATACATTCATCATAAAAATGCATCTTATTCCCAAGCTATGAGCCAGGCTGTTTTTTAAAATAAATTTAGAATACCTAATTCATTTTTTTCCAATTAAGGGGCAATTTAGTGCGGCCATTCCACCTACCCTGCACATCTTTGGGTTCTGGGGGCGAAACATGGGGAGAATGTGCAAACTCCACATAGACAGTGACCCAGAGCCAGGATCGAACCTGGGATCTCGGAGCGGTGAGGCAGCAATGTTTACCACTGCGCCACCGTGCTGCCCCATGCTCAGTTTTAAGTGAGATTCAAATGTCACTCTTCCCTATCATTCAAATTATTGCTGCAATTTTAGGAACACAAGGACAGGAGTAGACCATTCAGCCACTGAAGCCTGCTCCGCAATTCAATTAGATCATGGCTGATCATCTATCTCAATGCCACTTTCTCACACTATTGCCATATCCCTTAATGTCATTAGTATCCATAAACATACCAACTTTTGTCTTGAACATCCTCATGATTGAACTTCCACACTCTCTGGGGTAGAGAATTCCAAAGATTCACCACTCAGTGAAAAAAAAATCCCCCTTATTTCAGTCCCCAGCAGCACTGCTCCAGACCTCCTGAGCACCATTGGATGGTAAATGTTCGTTTGATGACTGGCCACCCATTCTGCTTCTCCAGATCCGGTTGCATCGACGACACTGATCAAAGTGACGTGACCAGAGGTATGGCTGGCTTTGCAAGGTCTGGAGATGGAGCAACGGATTTGGCCCGTGGCAACTGCTGCCTGAGCTATGCGTCCAGAACTAGCTCCGGAGCCTGGTGCCCAGGTCAAACGAGTTGGGCTGCCTGCAGGCCAAGTAGATGTGGTGTGTCTGGGAGTTGGTTTGTCTCCCTCCCCGACAGCCTGGACCTCCTCAATCATTTCAGCAGTCTGAATGTGAGCTCTAATTGCCCGAGCCAGCTACACACCCCCCCCCCCCCAAAAAAAAAACACACCAGCCCTGGTGGCTACCTCTGTCTCAGCAGCCTCAATGTGTCTGTGAGTCAGCTGCAGGTCTTGCCCAGGACATATTCCAGCCTAGCCTCTCCCTCCTGAACTCCATCACAACATCCAATAATCTGATCAACGAGCTAATGCCTGGATTCAGTCAAGTAACAACCCTGAGGATGGATGACAGCTCAATATGCACAACCACTAACCACCTTTCTCTCGTGATATAGAGATTATCCTTATAGAACCAAACAAAATGTTTACTAACTTTTATATTGTATGGCAGCTAAAACCTCAAACAAACCTCTCAATGTGGGCAATGAGCTTTGCGACTTTGACAACCTTTTATATATATTAAGCAGGTAGGTGCTTAAGTGTTCTATTTTTTTAAAATAAATTTAGATTACCCAATTATTTTTTCCAATTAAGTGGCAATTTAGCGTGGCCAATCCACCTACTCTGCACATTTTTGGGTTGTGGGGGCGAAACCCACGCAGACACGGGGAGAATGTGCAAACTCCACACGGACAGTGACCCAGAGCCGGGATCGAACCTGGGACCTCAGCGCCGTGAAGCTGCAGTGCTAACCACTGTGCCACATGCTACCCCAAATATCTGTTTTTAAAGTATTTTGTAAAAATGTTATTTTATTTACTCAGGTTTCAGTAAAGCTCTTCATATTTCCTGGTGACAGTAGGCTCAGTGAAGCCCTTCCTCCCACAATCTCATTGTAATCAGCCCCGTTCCTCTCACCTCACACATAAGCCTCACTTTCCAAAACCCCCTCCCCCACTCATGCAACAGCACCTCTCCCCAACTACCTTCCTCCCAATCACTCAGCAGACCCTATTCTAACCCCCTTTTCCTCCCTACCTGCCAGACATCAAGGAGACTTGGGCTCCGCTGCTCTTCTCTCCACACCAATTGCATCTGAAGGCCTGCTGAAACCTCAGGCTTCTCTCCCCCAGACCCACCCCTATTAGGTCCATCAAACCCCATGGATCCACCAGGCAGCCAGCAGCAGAGTGTGACATTCTGGTGGGAAGAACTACAGCAGCTGGGCTTGGATTGGTGCAAGGCTGATTGGCGGCACCCCAAGATTTGCTCCTGGCTTTGGCAACATTGGAGGCAGCCAAGCAGCAAAAAAAACTTTCATCCCTGTAATTGTATTATCCACCTGATATCTGAACAAGCAGACCGTTTCGGCTTCATCTTAAATTTCTACCTCTCTGGTCATCCAGGGATTTCTGTATTTGTTCACCCACTTTTCCCCTTCGTAGGAATATTACTAGACTATACTTGAACTTCTTTAAAAGCAACCCTTATTCAGTTACTATTTTGCAGACTAATCTTTAATTCCAATTTATCTGGGAAAGATTCATTCTTAACTCCACTGAAGTTGGCTTTCCTCTAGTTAATTATTTTTACTCTCAATTGTTCCTTGTGCTGTACCATTGCCAATCTAAACCTTACGATACAATGATCAATATCCCCTAAATGTTCTTCTATCACTTGGTCCACCTAATTCCCAAGAATCAGGTCTAGAGTGCCTTTTTTTGCTGGAATGGAATCATACCACTGTAGAAAATTCTCCTGAACACACTCTTGGAACTCTCTCTCTCTCTAACTCTGCTCTTTACATTATTACTATCCCGGTCTATATTTGGACAATCAAAGCCCCCCAAAACAACAGCAGCTTGCACAGAAATTAAATACCAAAAAAGACAATGTGATAATGTCTTAAAGTCATTATTACACTTTGCTTTGCACTCCTTACCCTATCCAAGAAGAATCGTAACCTGTCCTGCGTCGCTGGTTCCAGTATCTTTCTGTCGAGGCATAACCTTTCGTACCTCACTTGGTCCAATTCCCTTCTTAATATTTCTCTACCGTCCCAATCTTGCCTTGTTTCCCACTCCCATGCTCTGTGCGTTCTAATGGGAAAAGAAAATGAATACTTGGATCTTTGTATTGGGGTCATCGGACTCAAAATAACAAGTAACTATGACAGATACATGGTCCAGTCAGCATCTGCTGGGAAAAAGAACAAAGAATGGAAACATATTCTAAATGTTACATTTCTCAACAGAAAGGAAGAACAACAAAATCTAGAATTTAACTAGTAAATGCTATATAATAAATGAGATCCTAGGTTTAAAATGGAGGAACAATGAATACAAAGAATGGCCAATGATAAATCAGTGCCATGCACCAATTAAGCAACAGCATTGACAACTCTTATTACAGGAAGGAGATTAGAGGCATGGGAAAGGTGCAGTTTAGATTCACTTAGATGGCAAGCAGTTTCACCACTTCCTTTGACACCACAACCTTCTTTGACACCACAACTCTTGCTCTCAGCTGTCATAACTGGTCGCCAATGGCCGAATAAAAATTTCTTCTATCTAATTAAGACTAAAGTCACCGTTTTTAGCACCTGTGCTGCTGACTCCATTGGTCTCTTGTTAATTGCGAAGCCTGAGCCAGACCATGGAAAACATAACATTCTGCTCAATCCCACAATTTATCATCAAGATGACTTAATTCCATCTCCACAATATAGTTCATCCCAACCTCTCCTGCTGCTGAAACACTGATCCATGTCTATGTAATCTTAAACTCAAATCTCCAATGTTCACCATGCCAACCTAGCATCCATCCTTCAAAGTACAGAGATGGTCTTTGTCCAAAGCTCAGCTGTATATATCTGGCCTGCACAAAGTTCTGCATGTTCATTAATTTGCCTTGGGTTAACCACTACACAGCACCCCCCCCCCCCCCCCCCCCCCCCCATCAGCTCCGAAGTCAAATGATCCCCTATCCCCAAAGTATTAAACCTTCAGATCTCTTAATTCTTCCACAGCTTCATGCCATGCCATGTCGGCAACGCTATCCAGCCTTAAATTCCATCTCGCAGCTTTGAGCTGTCCAACTGATCTTCTGTAAACTCCTTCCCTCAATTCATCTCACTATTGCTGACGAGACTTCAGGAACTCCCTACCCCTACTTCATAAGGTTTTGATAGATTTAATAGAGAGAAAATGTTTCCTCTTGTGGGGAAGACCATAAACAGAGACCATGAGTGCAAGATAATCACCAAGAAAACTAAAGGAATTCAGAAGACATTCCTTTACCCAGAGAATGGTGAAAATGTGGAACTTGCTACCATTGGGAGTGGTTAAAGTGCATAGAAACATAGAATGTTACGGCACAGAAGGAGACCATTCGGCCAATCGCATCTGCACTGGCTCACGAAGGACAGTGGTTAGCACCGTTGCTTCACAGCTCCAGGGTCCCAGGTTCGATTCCCGGCATGGGTCACTGTCTGTGCGGAGTCTGCATGTTCTCCCTGCGTCTGGGTGGGTTTCCTCTGGGTGCTCCGGTTTCCTCCCACAAGTCCCGAAAGACTTGCTGTTAGGTGAATTGGACATTCTAAATTCTCCCTCTGTGTACTGGAACAGGTGCTGGAATGTGGCGACTGGGGGATTTTCACAGTAACTTCATTGCAGTGTTGACGTATGCCTACTTGTGACATTAATAAAGATTATTATTGATATCTAGTTTAAAATGGATTGCTGTTAGATGCCACTCTGGTGCAACTTATTTATCTTAATACGTAGTGCTGTTTAACAGAACTTGAAATGATCCATATGACCATTTATTAGAGTGGCAATCAAGTTCTCCAATCTTAGGGCAGCACGGTGGCCAAGTGGTTAGCACAACCGCCTCACGGCGCTGAGGTCCCAGGTTCGATCCCGGCTCTGGGTCACTGTCCGTGTGGAGTTTGCACATTCTCCCCGTGTCTGCGTGGGTTTCGCCCCCACAACCCAAAAATGTGCAGAGTAGGTGGATTGGCCACACTAAATTGCCCCTTAATTAGAAAAAATAATTGGGTAATCTAAATTTATAAAAAAAAAAATTCTCCAATCTTCTCTTAAGCTGGAAGAGGAACCCCATGTCCACTGTAGTCATACTACCTAACAGTTAAAAGTCACAGTAGTTGAATTAAATATTTAAATAGTATTTTGGGAACTGGTTTGCTGATGTGTTTCTTGCTCTAGCAGTCTGAAATCTTGTAATCATTTGGTTTTGTTGTGTTCCTTTCTTTCACAGTTCTCGAGGCATGGTTGGTGATAGAGATGGACAGGTAACATACTTCACTTGAATTTATTAATTATGTCTATGGATTTGAAAACTCTGGGATTGTCACTTTCAGATCTTAAACAAGGATCGTCATATGTTTCCTGGCAATCTTGATACATACCGAATATCAATTACAGAGAAGGAAATGTTTTACTGAGCATGCAATAAATGGCAGGCAGAGAGATCTGAGCATACAGGTCCACAGATCACTGAAAGTGGGAACGCAGGTGGATAAGGTAGTCAAGAAGGCATACGACATGCTTGCCTATGTATGTCGGGGCATTGAGTATAAAAACTGCCAAGTTATGCTGCAGCTGTACAGAACCTTAGTTCGGCCACACTTGGAATATAATGTATAATTCTGGTCGTCACACTACCAGAAGGATGTGGAGGCTTTGGAAAGGGTTCAGAAGAGGTTTACCAGGATGTTGCGTGGTCTGGAGGGTATTAGCTAAAAGGAGAGGGTGAATAAAGTCAGACTGTTTTCTTTTTTTAAAATGTTTTATTTGAATAAATGTGGCGACTAGAGGCTGTTCACAGTAACTTAATTGCAGTGTTAATGTAAGCCTACTTGTGACAATAAAGATGATTATTATTAGACCCATTTCCCCAGCTGGCTGAACTCATCATTTAAAAATATATATCCAGTTCTCTTTTGAAACCTCCTATGGCAGGGGTGGGCAAACTTTTCCGTGCAAGGGCCACATTCAGAAATTCACAATTTTAAAGGGCCGCATAGTATATTAAGTAAAATAATTACTTCACCCGGTTATGATTCTGGGCGCCTCATATAGAACATAGAACAGTACAGCACAGAACAGGCTCTTCGGCCCTCGATGTTGTGCCGAGCAATGATCACCCTACTCAAGTCAACGTATCCACCCTATACCAGTAAGTAACCCAACAGCCCCCCCCCAACCTTTTTTTAATGACTTGGTGGGACGCATAAAGACCTTTGGCGGGCCGCATGCGGCCCGCGGGCCGTAGTTTGCCCACCCCTGTCCTATGGAATCCGCCTCCACCACTGTCCCAGGCAGTGCATTCCAAATCCTAACAACTGAGTAAAGTTGTTTCTCCTCATCTCACTCCTAGTTCTGTTGCTGACCATCTTGAAATTGTGATCCATAGTCACTGACCATCTTGAAATTGTGATCCCTAGTCACTGACTTACCAACTAATGGAAACAGAATATTCTTCTTTACCCGGTCAAAATTGTTCATAATATTGAACACCTCACTAAGGTAACTTCTTAATTTTCTCTGCTCCAAGGAGAATAGTATAGATGCAATTAAGGAAAAGCAAGACAAACGTGAGGGAGAAGAGAACAGAGGATTACAATGATAGCTTTAGATGAGGAAAGATTGGAGAAGGCTCGAGTGGAGTATAAATACTGCATGACCTGTTGGGTTGAATGGCCTGTTTCTGTGCCATTTATTATCTGTAACACTCTTTCCCCTTTTTAAACTTTAAAAGCCTTTTCATTTAAAAGGGACCTTGTAAATGGAAGTTGCTTTTGTTTGGGAGGGTATAGTTATGAGACAGAAAGAAAGGAGAAAAAAAGGCATATAAGAAAGGCAATATTACATTAATCATGGGGGAGTTCAAGATGCGGGCGAACTGGGAAAATCAGGGCAGCACGGTAGCACAGTGGTTAGCACTGCTGCCTCACAGCTCCAGGGACCTGGTCAATTCTGGCCTCAGATGACTGTGTGTGGAGTTTGCACTTTCTCCCAGTGTCTGCGTGGGTTTCCTCCGGGTGCCCCGGTTTTCTCCCACAGTCTAAAGATGTGCAGGTTAGGTGGATTTGCCATGCTAAATGTCTATGAGATAGTTTTTTGGAGCACCTTGTGGGTAAAGCCCGCTAGGGAACAGGCAATTTTGGATTTGGTGATGAGGCAGACATTTGTTAAAAATAAATTTAGAGTAACTAATTCTTTTTTCCAAGTAAGGGCCAATTTAGCACGGCGAATTCACCTAACCTGCACATCTTTGGACTGTGGGAGGAAACCTAAGCAAACACGGGAGAACATTCAGACTCTGCACAGACAGTGACCTAAGCCGGGAATCGAACCTGGGACCCTGGAGCTGTGAAGCTTGATTGGGTACACGGACTGGAGGCTTGTAATCTGGGAGGGGGGAGGGGATGTATGTTTTCGCGTGGGGTTGTTATGTTTTTACTACCCACACTGTGGAGTTAATTGTGCAAATGTAGAGTTTTGTATCTTTTTTACCGCCCCATGTTGAGGGTAGTGATGTTTGTAATATAAAAATGTGTGGGGCTTGGTGGGTAACGGCGGGAGGGAGGGAGAGCGGGGTGGTTGGGTGGGACGGGAGGGTGCTTTGACATAGAGGAAATTAGTCTTTTGCCTCGGTTGGGGGTCATCCTGCAAGCAGATAAGCTAGTTAATGGAAGTGAAAGGGGGGCTGTGGAAGAGAGGAGGAGGATTGAGTTTTCGAGCTGTGTTGGTCTTGTTTGTGGCTTCGGTGGGGATGTGGGCCTGGGAAGGCGGCACTTCTTGTGTTTGGGGGAGGGAGGGGGTGAGTTGTTGACGCTGAAGGGACTGTTGTGGGAGGTTGGCTGGGATGAGAGGGGGATGGCGGTGGCCATTGAGAGAGGATCCGGAAGGTGGGTGAGGAATCCATTGAAGTGGCTACGGCTAATTAGAGTGGGGGGAGGGGAATGGGTCGAGCTCTCTAACCAAACTGGTCTCTTGAAACATTGGGGGACCAAATGGACCGATCAAGAGGTCCCATGTTTTCGTCCATTTAAAGAATTTGAATGCAGATGTGGTATTTATGCAAGAGATACATCAAAGGGTTGCGCGTCAGATGAGATTGAGGAAAGGGTGGATGGGGCAGGTGTTTCATTCAGGGTTAGATATGAAGGGGGGGGGGGGGAGAGAGAGAGAGAGGGTTGACGTACTGATTAGCAAGAAGATGGTCTTTTCAGCTAGCAGCATCGTGGGTGATCCACGGAGTAGGGATGTGACGATGAGAGGGAGGCTGGAAGATGAGCCCGTGTGTACATCTATGCCCCAAACTGAGGTGATGTAGACATCATGAAGAGGGTGCTGGCGAAGGTTCCAGATGTTGACACGCACCGGTTGATTATGGGGGTGTGTGGATTTTAACACTGTTCTTAATACTGGGGGTGGGGGGGGATGGACCCGTGGCAGTTTGGTAGGCTGAAGGAATTTTTCTCATGTACATCGCATATATTCCCGAATCAATTTTTTTGTCATGGACAAGACATTGTTGGCGGGGGTGGTTGGGACGGAGTACTCGGCGATCGTGGTCTCAGATCATGCGCCACATTTTATGGACTTGTGTGTGTGGAAAAAGGGGTTCCCAGCAGCTACAGTGGAGGCTGGATGTGGGGTTGTTGGCTGATAAGGAGATGTGTGAAAAGATAAGGATGGCCATATGCACTTATGTAGAGTTCAAAAAAAGTGGAGGTCTCTGCCGCTGTGCTGTGCGAGGCGCTGAAGGCACTAGTTAGGGGGGAGTTTATTTTGATTCCGGCACCGAGGGATAAGGTGGAACAGTGGAGAGGCAGAGATTGGTGGAGGCCATTCTGGCGGTTAATCGGAGGTATTCGGCGGCCGCTGTAGTTGGTTTGTTGAAGGAGCAGAAGATGCTACAGATGGGGTCTACTGGAAAGGGAGTGGGGCAGCTAGTCGGGCTAGTGGGGCGCTGTATGAGCATGGGGAGAAGGCTAGCAGATTGCTTGCGCACCAGTTGAGGTGGCAGGCAGCAGCGAGGCAGATTGGGCGGATGAAGGATTTGGTGGGTAAGGTGGTCACCAAGTCAGGAAAGATGAATGAAATATTTGAAGCTTTCTACCAGGGGCTGTACAGGTTGGAGCCTTGGCGGGATTGGGGGAGAGACACTCATGCATGAGTCGGTGTTTTCCAGGGTAGAGGATAGATGTGGATAGTGCTCGAGGGGACCGGCTAATCACACCCATACGTTCAGAAGTTTCTCGAAGTTGGAGGAGTTCTGAAAGTCCTTTGCGGGAACTATGTTGGATATTCTGGGGTTGAGGGTGGCTCCTAGCCCGTGGGTGGTGGTATTTGGAGTGTAAGAGGGTCTGGGAGTGCAGGCAGGGAGAGAGGCTCATATGTTAGCCTTTGCCTCCCTGATTTTCCGGAGGTAGATCATGTTACAGTGGTGGGATCCGAAGCTGCCTAAGGTGGCAAGGTGGACGAGTGACTTGGCGGAATTCCTTCATTTGGAAAAAACAACATTTGCCATTAGGGGGTCAGACAGACAGTTATTCTCTTTTTAAAAATTTTTTTTAGACTACCCAATTCTTTTTTTCCAATTGTGCCACCTTCTACCTTCTACCCTGCACATCTTTTTAGGTTGTAGGGGTGAGACACACGCAGACACGGGGAGAATGTGCAAACTCCACACAGATAGTGACTCAGGGCTGGGATCGAACCCGGGTCCTCAGCGCCATGAGGTAGCAGTGCTAAACACTGTGTCACCGTGCTGCCCAGAGGAAGGGTTGTTTATTGCCTTCTTTAAGGAATGGTAAACGTCAGCTGGCTGGGGGTGGGGTGAGTGGGGATTGTTGTTCTGTGCTGTGGGTTATTTTTTGTGGTTTTATTACAATTGGAAAGTGTTGGAACATGGAGGGGTTATTTATTTGGACAATGTTTTGTGGATGATGGTTACTTGTGTTCTGTGCTCCGCAAGTATCAATGTTGCGACCACACCTATGCACGATATACATTAATGACCTGGAAGAAGGAACTGAGGGCACTGTTACTAAGTTTGCAGATGATACAAAGATAAGTAGAGGGACTGGTAGTGTTGAGGATGCAGGGAGGCGGCAGAAGGACTTGGACAGGCAAAAAAGTGGCAGATGGAATACAACACAGTAAAGTGTGAGGTTATGCACTTTGGTAGGACGAATAGAGGCAGGGACTATTTTCTAAGTGGGGAAAGTCATTAGAAATCTGAAGCACAAAGGGACGTAGGAGCCCTAGTTCAGGATTATAGTCACGTTTTTTTTGATAAACAATTTCAATGAGGTTTTTTTGGCATTGTAAACAGTAGAATTACAAAGTACATAGTGCAATTGCCGTAACCCGTCCCACCCAGATCTGCCTACTTGACCCCCTATACTACATTCCCCGAAACCCCCCCCCCGACGATTAATTCTCCGCAAGGAAGTCAATGAATGGTTGCCACCTCCGGGCGAACCCTAACAACAACCCTCTCAAGGCAAACTTGATTTTCTCCAAGCCCAGGAAACTCGCCATGTCTGACAGCCAGGCTTCCGACTTCGGGGGCTTTGAGTCCCTCCAAGCTAGAAGTATCCGTCTCTGGCCTACCAGGGAAGCAAAGGCCAAAACGTTGGCCTCTTTCTCCCCTGGACTTCCGGGGCCTCTGAAACCCCAAAAATCGCCACCTCTGGACTCATTGCCACCCTGATGTTCAATACTCTAGACATGACGTCCTCAAACCCCTGCCAGTATCTCCTAAGTTTTGGACACGCCCAAAATATGTGGACATGGTCTGCCGGTCCTCTCAGACACTTTACACACCTGTCCACTACGCCGAAGAATCTGCTCATCCGGGACACTGTCATGTGGGCCCGGTGGACGACCTTAAATTGAATCAGGCTGAGCCTGGCACATGTTGCAGTCCCATTAACCCTGCTCAGCGCGTCCGCCCACAGGCCTTCCTCAATCTCCCCTCCCAACTTCTCCTTCTATTTGTGCCTCAGCTACTCGGTCTGCGCCTCCTCCGCCCTCATGAACTCCTTGTAAATATCCGAGACACTTCCCTCCCCCACCCATCCTCTATACACTACCCTAATCTTGGATCCCCCTTAGTGACAAGAGTGGAAAAGATGGCACCCGCCTGCACAAAAAGTCCCGCACCTGAATATACCGGAATTCATTCCCCCTCGTCAACCCAAACTTGGCCTCCAGTGCCCTCAAGATAGAGAAGCTCCCTTCCAAAAACAAATCCCCGCCCTCCACCATACCTGAAACCCCCGTCCAACTTCCCCGGGGCAAACCAATAGTTGTCACATATCGGGGACCAGACCGATGCTCCCGTTGCTCCCACGTGCCTCCTCCACGGTCCCCAGATCCGAAGGGCTGCCACCACTACAGGACTGGTGGAGAAGCGTGCCGGCGGGAACGGCAGAGGCACCGTCACCAACGCCCCCAGACTGGTACCCCTAGATGAGGCTGCCTCAACCCGTTCCCAAGCCGACCCTTCCCCCACCACCCACTTCCTTATTATGGCTATGTTGGCTGCCCAATAATAGTTGCTGAAATTTGGCAGCGCAAGCCCCCCTTCCCCCCGGTTCCACTCGAGCATCACCCTCTTCACTCGCGGGGACATGCCCGCCCATACAAAGCCCAAAATGATCTTGCTTACCCTCTTAAAAAAGCAATGTGGAATGAAAATGGGGAGACACTGGAACACAAATAAGAATCTCGGGAGGACCGTCATTTTAACTGTCTGTGAAGCATTTATGCTAACCACTATGCTACCGTGCTGCCCATTCCGGCACCTATTCGGGGAGGCTGGTACAGGAAATGAACTGTGCTGCTGGCCTGCCTTGGTCTGCTTTAAAAGCCAGTGATTTAGCCCTGTGCTAAACCAGCCCCAAATGCAATGTTAGCATTAACTTCAAGGGGGCTAGAGTACAAGAGCAGAGATGTACCATTGAAGCTGTATAAGGCTCTAGTCAGACCTCATTTGAAATATTGTGAGGAGTTTTGAGCCCCATATCTAAGGAAGGATGTGCTGGAATTGGAGGGGGACCAGAGAAGGTTCACAAGAATGATCCTAGGAATGAAGGACTTGTTATATGAGGAGCAGTCGAGGACTCTAGGTCTGTACTCAATGAAGTTTAAAAAGGGTAAGAGGGGATCTCATTGAAACATACTGAATACCAAGAGGCCTAGATAGAGTAAACATGGAGAGGATGTTTCCACTAGTCGGAGAAACTCGAAACCGAGAGCACAGCCTCAGACTGAAGAGACAATCCTTTAAAACAGAGATGAGGAAGAATTTCTTCGGCCAAGGAATGGTGAATTTGTGGAACTCATTGTTGCAGAAGACTATGGAGGCCAAGTCACCGAGTGCCTTTGGATCGGGATTACAGGGAGCAGGCAGGAGAATGGGAATAAGAAATATATCAGTCATTCTTTAAATTTTTAAAATAAATTTTGAGTACCCAATCATTTTTTCCAATTAAGGGGCAATTTAGCGTGGCCAATCCACTTCCCTGCACATAGAACATAGAACAGTACAGCACAGAACAGGCCCTTCGGCCCTCAATGTTGTGCCGAGCCATGATCACCCTACTCAAACCCACGTATCCACCCTATACCTGTAACCCAACAACCCCCCCCTTAACCTTACTTTTATTAGGACACTACGGGCAATTTAGCATGGCCAATCCACCTAACCCGCACATCTTTGGACTGTGGGAGGAAACCGGAGCACCCGGAGGAAACCCACGCACACAGGGGGAGGACGTGCAGACTCCACACAGACAGTGACCCAGCCGGGAATCGAACCTGGGACCCTGGAGCTGTGAAGCATTTATGCTAACCACCATGCTACCCTGCTGCCCCCAACCCATCTTTGGGTTGTGGGGATGAAACCCATGCAACACGGGGAGAATGTGCAAACTCCATACGGACAGTGACCCAGAGCCGGGATCGAACCTGGGACTTCGGCGCCATGAGGCAGCAGGGCTAACCACTGTGTCAACGTGCTAGAAACATATCAGTCATGATCGAATGGTGGAGCAGACTCACTGGGACAAATAGCCTAAATCTTCTCCTATATCTTCTGATCATATGGTCTAATATATTTACTCGATAAGAGAAATTTAAAGGGGTGGTGGGGAGGAAAGAGTTTAAGATAGTAAATAGAGAAAGATTGCTCACATAGGTCACTTAAATTAGTTTGAAGAGAATTTTACTTTATGGCAGCAATGTCAGATATTGTCTTTCGAATGCTACATTAAAACAAATCTCCAGATGAACCAAGTAGTATCATGGGAGAGCACAGATTCATCCATTGAGGCGGCAATGGAGGTAGGTGGTAATCAGTAGGATTCATTACCCAGGTTTGACTTGACGCTATGCGTCTGAACTCGTGACTGAAGATTCCCAGGACCATTCCCTCCCAACAGCATATCACTGTTGCTGCCACCTCTGGATACTGTTGCTGCCACCTCTGGTGGGTGTGTCCTGCTGGTGGGGCAGGAGGTAACAGGAATGGTGATGGCCGAGTCTGGAGCATTGGCTGCAAGGTATGATTTGGCTAGTATGACTACTTCCGACTGTTGCTTGACTAGTCTGTGATACAGTCTCCAAATTGTGAAAGGTCCACAGATGTTTGAGAGGTCTTTTGAGGGTTGACTGGGCGTGCCTTTGTCATATCCAATGACAGGTAAATGCTGGATAATACATGTGGTTTCATTGTTATTTGACTATTCTTAGCGGTTTTGATAAAACTGGTTTCTTGATAGGCCATTTCAGAGGGCAGTTACTTTGCTGTGGACCTGGAGTGACACGTCGGTCACCCGGCTAAGAATGGTAGCTTTCCTTCCATGGAGACATGAGCGAACCAGATGGGTTATGATGTTATTTTCATGATCACCATTACGGAGACAGACTTTTTATTTTAGGTTTATTTAATTCATTGTGGCTTCTGGATTACTAGTCCAGTAGTTTTACCACTCTTCTCCATTCTCTCACTTCCTCTCCCACGCGGTGATAAAGGTTAATTGAAGTAAAAGAAACAGGACAGATTGGAATACACATTTTAGATGAAGACTGTTCTGCGAAAACCAGCTAAGTAAATACTAAACAGGGATTGAATCTTGATGGTGACCCTCAGTCAGCATCAGATAGTTTACCGAATGAGCTTTTAAG
The DNA here is from genome assembly GCF_902713615.1 of Scyliorhinus canicula. Classification (NCBI taxonomy): domain Eukaryota; kingdom Metazoa; phylum Chordata; class Chondrichthyes; order Carcharhiniformes; family Scyliorhinidae; genus Scyliorhinus; species Scyliorhinus canicula. Next base: position 74,564,845 of record NC_052163.1, on the reverse strand, counting down.
GGAGCTGCATATTTACAAGTTCTCACCAATTCGACACCTTCTGTCTGCATTACTTGAGAACTGGAAGAAAAACAAGGTTTGCTTTACCCAACATCAGCAAACTGTCGTTTTGCAGATTCTTCAAAGCACATCTTCTGGAGTAGCTCTTCCCTCTCTCGGTAAGTTTGCTCCTGTGCTTTCTTTGCTTCCTATTCAAAAGGAACACATTCTGAAAGAAGGCTTGTACATTTTAACAAAGATTATAGTTCAGCCCATAACTAACACAAAGATTACTGCTAACTCTCAATCCTTTTCAACCTTTTTAAAAAGTCATTCATGGGATCTGGGCTTTGCTGGCTAAACCTGCATCCATTGTCTATCCCTAATTGCTCGTCAGAAGGTGGTGGTGAGCTGCATTCCAGAACCACTGTAGTCCATGTGTAGAGTCACAGATGTTTACAGCATGGAAACAGGTCCTTCGGCCCAGCTTGTCCATTCCGCCCAGTTTCCATCTTATGCTAGTCCCACTTGCCTGCATTTGACCCATATCCCTCCATACCCACTCTGCCCATCTGTCTAACTGTTTATTAAAGGAAAAAATTGTACACACCTTTACCGCTGCCTCTGGCAGCTCGTTCCAGATGCTCACCACCCTCTGTGTGAAGAAATTTTCCCTCTGGTCTCTTTTGTATCTCTCCCCTCTCACCTTAAACCTATGCCCTCTAGTTCTAGACTCCTCCACCGTTGAGAAAAGATGTTGACTATCTACCTTATCAATGCTCCTCATTATTTTATAGACCTCTATAAGATCACCCTAAGCCTCCTATGCTCCAGGGAAAAAAGTTCCAGCCTATCCATATAACTCAGACCATCAAGATCTGGTAGCACCCTCGTAAATCTCTTCTGCACTCTTTCTAGTTTAACAATAACCTTTCCATAATAGGGTGACCAGAACCGGTGTAGGTATGCCCAAAAATGCTATTAGAGAGGAGTTCCAGGATTGCTGTCCCGCACAGGTGGCATGGCGACACAGTGGTTAACACTGCAGCCTCACAGCGTCAGAGACCCAGGGTTGAGTCCGTCCTTGGGCGACGGTCTGGGTAAACTTTTCACATTCACCCAGTGTCTGTGTGGGCTTCCTCTGGGTGCTCAGATTTGCTCCCACAGTCGAAAGATATCAGGTTAGGTGGGAGGCAGGGATAGGTTGGGGCAGTGAGTTGGGTGGGGTGCTGTTTAGGAGGGTCGGTGCAGTCATGATGGGCCGAATGGCCTCCTTTTGCATTGTAGGGATTCTATGGATTTGAACAGTGAAGGAATGACGGTATATTTTCAAGTCATGATGGGGAGTGAGACTTGGAGGGAAATTTCCAGATGGTGGAACTCCCATGTGTCTGCCGCCCATGTCCTTGTTTAGATTTGGAAGGTGCCATCTAAGGTGGCTTGAAGGGTTCCTGCAGTGCATCTTGTAAATGGTACACACTGTTACCACGGGGCGTGGTAGTGGAGGAGAGAATGTCCGTGGAAGGGGTGGCAATCAAGTGGGATGCTTGTTTCTGGATTGTGTCATGTGAGAGTACCTTTAAGAAATGGGTGTTTATTAGTGATGTCAGAGTGTAGGTGGAGCTGGGCTGTCTGTCAGCTTTGTATTTTCGTTTTAGGCTGTTTGCTGCAGGGTGTGTTTTAGTTTCGTTTTCAGAGCTGGATAGCTGCAGTCACAGCCATAAGGGGTATTAGTCTCTCTCTCTGTAATCTAAAGACTTCAAATCGATCCTGGTGATTTAAAACTAATAACAGTAGTGACTTTAACCTGATGTGCTTCTGGTAAAAGGTGTTTTATGTCTTATGGATGTTAAAAAGAAAGCTTAAAGGATTACTTAGTGTTGTATTCTTTGGGGGTTGTATTTGAATTGATGGTTGCTACGATGTTCACTGTATGTTTTAAAAAGGTTAACTTAAGTTCATAGAATAAACATTGTTTTGCTTCAAAAAATACTTTTCCATTTCTGCTGTACCACACATGTAGAGTGGGCCGTGTGCTCCCCATACCGCAATCTATTAAACGTTGTGGGGCAGGTGAACTCCATGATACACTTTGGGGTTCTCTAAACCCTGGCCCATAACAAATTGGGGGCTTGAGCGGGATAAAAGTCAATCTATTAGATTGGCTTAGTGAATTTAAAGACAGTGAAGGGTGAGAATATTGTGGTTGCTTATCAGGTGTGGTATTTTAGTTTAAGTGGCGAGTATGTTGTGTCCAATGGCTCTGTCAGTGGCTCAAAGGTTTTTGGGGGTGGAGACGGTCACATGCAGTACCTTACGGACAGAGACTAAAAGCAGACTGTTAGATTTGGCAAAAACATTGCAGTTAACATTACCTGACAAAATGCAAAAAGATGAGGTAATTATGGTGGTGGCTAAGCATTTAAAGTTGCCTGCAATACAGTTTGACTCACTGGAAATGGCAAAAATTGTAACTGAATTTTTGCCATTTCCAATGAGTCAAACTGTATCGCAGGAGATAAACTGGGAAGTACTAAAATGGCTATACATGCTGTAGATGTGGGAAATGCTGTTCCAATCAAACAACATCCATACAGACGTAACCCTTTAAAATTGCCACAGGTTAACAAAGAGATTGAGAGTATGCTTAAAAATGGAATAATTGAAGTGGGTTGCAGCCAATGGAGCTCACCCATAGTGATGGTACCTAAACCAGACGGTACCCAACGGCTGTCTGTGGACTATAGAATGGTTAATGCAGTTACAAGAACGGACTCTTATCCTATCCCACGTTTGGAGGATTGCATTGAGAAAGTAGGAGAATCGGCTTTTATTACTAAACTGGATTTACTTAAAAGGTTACTGGCAGATACCTTTATCCGAAAGGGCGAAGGATATTTCAGCTTTTGCGACTCCAGAAGTTATATGCCAATTCAAAGTTATGCCATTTGGCATGAAAAACGTCCCAGTCACATTTCAATGGTTAACTAACAATGTCGTTCCAGGATTACCCAATTATGCTTAATACACCGACCATCTGGTAATTTTCAGCCAGACATGAACAGAACATTTGAAACATCTGATGGAGTTATTTGATCGACTTCAGGAGGAGGGTCTGGTGATAAACCTAGCCAAAAGTGAATTTGGCAAAGCCCAAGTCACTTTACTTGGTAATACAATCGGACAGGGTCGAATGGTCACACGGGATGTGAAACCAACAGTTATTGAGGAGTTTTCAATACCCTCAAGAGAAAGGGAAATAATGTGATTTCTTGTCATGAGTGGATTTGATCGAACATTTGTGCAAACGTTTTGTAGCGTGATTGCTCCACTGATGGACTTGCTAAAGAAACGTCGAAAATTTCAATGGACAGCGGAGTTTCAACAGGCATTTGACTGCCTGAAAGCTGTGATAACCAATGCTCCTGTGTTGGTGGAGAATTACAAGGGACTCTGTGATCAGATTGAACTAAAGTATCTGACTTTAAAGAGACATGCTGAGGCATAGAGAAATGGATGGATCGTGCAAGGACCTTCTTGTTCAAAGAGACTGTCAATCGAGACGGATTTCAGTTGGAGACAGAAGAACGAAAAAAATGGACTATATTATTATATCTGTTTGCGTGCTTTGTTTTTTGAAACAAAAAAGTATATTTACTGTGTGCATTTCTTAACGAATGGTGAAAAGGTGAAAAATGAAACCATCTTGAAGTTGATGGTTTATTTTTTTTTCTTGCGGGGAGGTATCATGTGAGAATACCATTAAGAAATGGGTGTTTATTAGTGATGTCAGAGTGTGGGTGGAGCTGGGCTGTCTGTCAGCTTTTTATTTTCGTTTTAGGTTGTTTGCTGCAGGGTGTATTTTAGTTTCAGTCACAGCCAGAAGGTCTATTGGAGTCTCTCTCTGTAATCTGTAAATCGATCCTGGTGATTTAAAACTAATAACAGTAGTGACTTTAACCTGATGTGCTTCTGATAAAAGGTGTTTTATGTCTTATGGATGTTAAAAGGAAAGCTTAAGGATTACTTAGTGTTGTATTCTTTGGGGGTTGTATTTGAAGTTAACTTGAGTTCCTAGAATAAACATTGTTTTGCTTTAAAAAATACTTTTCCATTTCTGCTGTTCCACATCTGTAGAGTGGGCCGGCCGTGTGCGCTCCCCATACCACAAACTATTAAAAGTTGTGGGTCAGGGGAACGCCATGATACACTTTGGGGTTCTCTAAACCCTGGCCCATAACAATGGTGTCAAGTTTCTTGAGTGCTGTTGGAGCTGTTCTCATCCAGGCAAATGGGGAGTATTCCATCACACTCCTGACTCGTGCCTTGTAGATGGTGGACAGGCTTTGGGGTGTCAGGAGGTGAGTTAACAGCCTCAGGATCCCTAGCCTTTGACCAGCTTTTGCAGCACAGTACTTATATGGCTAGTCCAGTTCAGTTTCTGGTCAATGGTAACTCCCCCAGATGTTAATAGTAGGGTATTCAGCAATAATAGATTCTCTCTTATTGAAGATGGTCATTGCCTGGCACTTGTGTGGCACGCATGTTATTTGCCACTTGTCAGCCAAAGCCTGGATATTACCCAGGTTTTGCTCCATTTGGATACGGACTCCTTCAGGATCTGAGGAGTTGCGAATGGTGTTCTGATGATTGACCTCCAACAACCATAGCCATCTTTCCTTTGTGTTAGGCATGACTCTAACTGGTGGAGTTTCCCCCGATTCCCATTGACTCCAGTTTTGCTATGGCTCCTTGATGCCACATGTGGTCAAATGCTGCCTGATATCAAGGGCAGTCACACCTGAACTCACATCTGGAGTTCAGCTCTTTTCATGTCTGATCCAATGAGGTCAGGAGCCAAGTGACCTAGTGGAACCCAAACTGAGCATCAGTGAGAAGATTATTGCTGATTAAGTGCCACTTGATTACACTGTTGGTGATCCAGCCACCACTTTACTGATGATCGAGCTTAGACCAATGGGGCGGGAATTGACCGCGTTGGATTTGTCCTGTTTCGTATGTACAGGATATAGCTGGACAATTTTCCACTTTGCCAGGTAGATGCCAGTGTTATAAGTACTGGAACTGTACTTGGCTAGAGATGCGGCAAGTTCTGGAGCACAAGTCTTTCTTGCCACCATATTGTCAGGGTCCATAGCTGTTACAGTGTCCAGTGCCTTCAGTCTTTTCTTGATGCCATGTGGAGTGAATGGAATTGGCTGAAGACTGGCATGTGATACTGATGATCACTGTATCCACGCTGCACTTTTGGCTTAAGATTGTTGTAAATGTTTGAGCCATATCTTTGCACAGATGTGCTGGGCTCCCCCATTATTGAGGTTGGGGATATTTGTGGAGCCGCCTCCACAAATGTGAGTTGTTACATTGTCCACCCCCATTCAGTCTAGATATGGCAGGAATGAAGAGCTTAGAACGGATTCCATGGCTGTGGAATCGCTTAGCTCTGTCTATCACTTGCTGCTTATGCTGATTAGCATCCAAGTAGTCTGTTCCTGGCATCCCCTCCTGCACCTTTCATGGAACCAGGGTTGATCCCCTGGCTTGATGGCAATGGTAGAGCAGGGATATGCTACTGCTGACCCACAATGCATCATGGTTGCCCAGTCTATAGGGGCTGTTTAGCACACTGGGCTAAACCGCTGGCTTTGAAAGCAGACCAAGGCAGGCCAGCAGCACGGTTCGATTCCCGTAACAGCCTCCCCGAACAGGCGCCGGAATGTGGCTACTAGGGGCTTTTCACAGTAACTTAATTGAAGCCTACTCGTGACAATAAGCGATTTTCATTTCATTTTTCATTTCTTGAGTTGCTAGATCTGTTCTGAATCTCTCCTCCTGGGCACAGCGGTAGTGCCACACAACACAATAGAGGGTATTTACAATGTCAAGACGGGATTTGGTATTCACAACGACTGCGATGGTGACTCCTATCAATATAGTCCTGGGCAGATGCATCTGCGGCTGCCAGGATGTCAAGTATTTTTCCTCTAATTCGTTCCTTTATCACCTGTCACAGAATGTCTTTTAGGACTCGGCCAGCTTGGTCTGTAGTGGTGCTACCAATCCACTCTTGGTGATGGACACTGAAGCCCTCCCCCCATCCAGAGTACATTCTGCTCCCATGCCACCTGAATGTTTCCTCCAAATGTTGTTCCACATTGAGCTCAGGGAGGTGGAGGTGGTGGGAGTGCATGGTAATCAACAGATTACAAGAGCAGGGAGGTCATGTTGGAGTTGTATAGAACTTTGGTGAGGCCACAGCTGGAGTACTTTGTGCAATTCTGGTGGCCACATTATAGGAAGAATGTAATTGCACTGGAGGGGGTGTAGAGATGATTCCCCAGAATGTTGCCTGGGATGGAATATTTAAGTTATGAGGTTGGATAGGCTTGGGCTGTTTTCATTGGAGCAGAAAAGACTGAGGGGAAACCTGATTGAGGTGTATAAGATTATGAGAGGCATGGACAGGGTGGATAGGGAGCAGGTGTTCCCCTTAGTTGAAGGCTCAGTCACGAGGGGACACAAGTTCAAGATGAGGGGCAGGAGGTTTGAGAGAGATTTGAGGAAAAATCATTTTACCCAGAAGGTCTGGAATGCACTGCCTGGGAGGGTGGTAGAGGCGAGTTGCCTCACATTCTTCATTCTTTAAAAAGTACCTGAATGAGTACTTGGCACGTCAGAATATTCAAGGCCAAGTGCTTGCAAGTCGGATTAGTTAAGCAGGTCAGGTGTTTTTCATGTGTTGGTGCAGACTCGATGGACTGAACGGCCTCTTCTGCACTGTGTGATTCCGTGATATTTAACCGGATGTCATCAGATTTCATGGGATCCGGAGTTGATGTTTAGAATTCCCAGGGCAACTCAAACCCGACCATATATCACAGTGCTGCCACTTTTGCTGGGTCTGTCCTGCTGGTGGGAGAGGACTTATGCAGGGATGGTGACGGTGGTGTCTGGGACATTATCTGGAAGGAATGATTCCGTGAGTATGACTATGTCAGGCTTGCTTGGCTAGTCTTTTAGACAGTTCTCCCAATTTTGGACTTTGCAAGGTCGACAGAGCTCACTTTGCCACTGTCTTTTCCGGTGCCTAGGTTGATGCCGAATAGTCTATCCAGGTGCATTCCTTTTAACATTTTGATTCAACTGAGAGTCATGCTCGGCCATTTCGGAGGGCATTTAAGAGTTAACAATATTGCTGTAGGTCTGGAATCACCTGTAGGTCAGACCAGATAAGGACGACAGATTTTCTTCTCTGAAGGACATTAGCCAATCAGATGGGTTTTTAATCACAACTGGTAAAGGTTTCATGGTCAACTTAATTCTAGATTTTTATTTAATTCGCCACCTGGGATTCAAATCTGGGTCCCCTGAACATTACCCTGGGTCTTTGGATTACAAGCATGCCACTAGGTCACTTCCTCCCATCCATTGTCCAAACTACTATCTGGACTGCCAAACAGCATTAATTAAATTCTTACATAGGGGTAACCTTTGTATGCTAATTTTGTAGTGAGAGTAACTTCAAACAATTAAGCAGTTGCTGGACTTGTCATTATTATTTCTCTTGTGTTACAGTATACATCCAAAGTCATGTCATCTTCTAGTACTTTGCTCAAGTGACCACTCTTTACGTAGAAACCTAGCAGCAAGGGTGAGGAATGCTAAGTCTGACCAGTCCTCACAAACCTCATATCTGTAGTTATGAAGAACATGCTCTGTTTTACCTTCTTCCCAGAGGAGAACAATTATGGTGTTCCTATTGGTATCCCGGTGGTTTCCATGTTCACATCTTCAAACTCTTCCTTTGCAGGTTAGTACAAAGTATGTCAGATTTCCTTCACAAGTTTGATTAATAATCTGTGACAGGAATGCGGTTTCCATGCTCGGCAATATTCTGGGCAATAGAGTGGGATCGTTTCATGAGCCAGATTCTGATTGTCACTCCAGAATTGACAGCCAGATCACCACTCGATAGCACTATCTGGATCACCATTTGAACCTGCACCTTTTCACTCAAGAGGTTGCAACTGTATCACTGAGTTGAAGATTAAGTTAGCTAATTTGACACTAGGAAATTCATCCCTTGAAAGAAAACTAGTTTGAAGGTCTAGTTTTTTAAACAAGCGGAAGACAAATTAATGGTGTGTGACCTCATTTTGCTCTGACAGTAGTAAATTAAATTTTCAGAGTTTGTGCGAACTCTAGAAAGCACCAAAAACCACAATTCAGATGAGTTAATTATCCAATCTCTCAGCCAATTACGATAAAACATATTAAAAGTGGAATTGGGACACCACAACATGTCTGGCACCAACATCTTCTCAGTAGCCATAGACCACAGTCCACGTGCAGAAATGAAGACTTAAAGGAAAAGGACTGAGAAGTTAGCAGATCCAGAAAAGACAGATTAACAACAGAATTACATTAAAAGGACATTTTCAGATTTCCATCTGCAGTTCCTTCTTCTTACCTCCTCTAATAATAATCTCTGCCTTTGCGGAACTGATTCGTCCAATCTCCCTCTTTCGAGACACATCCTCTCAAACTGCAATCGCTCCAGATCCCTTTCCAGTAATTCTCTGGCTTCTTCTTCCCATATCTCACGTTCTCTAGTAGAAAACACAAATTCAATACTTCAGGACTAGATATCGAGATGCAAGGTTTCCACAACCACAAGTCACATTCACGGTTTCAGTGTAAACTAAAATTTTTTGAAAAAAAATAATTTTTATTGAAAAATTTTGAATTTACACAACATCAAACCATACTAAAATACCAACGATAACAGTAATAACAACAATCATAAACCTTCGCCCCTCCTCAATGAACAACCCAACATATTAACAACAACTTAAGTTAACCCAGTGTTAAGTTACATAACCGTAGCGAGAAAAAAATATAGGAACCATAGTTAGGAACCCCCCCCCACTGATCCTCTCAGAGCAAATTTAACCCTTTCCAACTTTATAAATCCCGCCATTTCATTGACCCAGGTCTCCACACTTGGGGGCCTCGCATCCTTCCACTGTAGCGAGGTCCTCCGCCGGGCTACTAGCCTCTTTCGCCTCCTGCAATCCCGGCTCCACCGAAACTCCAAAAATCGCGAGTCCCCACCCTGGTTTGACCCTGGATCCAACCACCCTCGACACCGTCTCCGCCACCCCCTTCCAGAATTCTTCCAGTGCCGGACATGCCCAGAACATATGGGCATGAGTCGCTGGACTCCCCGAACACCTGGGTGCACCTGTCCTCACCCCCAAAGAACCTACTCATCCTAGTCCCGGACATGTGGGCCCGGTGCAGCACCTTAAATTGGATGAGGCTAAGCCTCGCGCATGAAGAGGAAGAGTTGACTCTCTCCAGGGCATCCGCCCAAGTCCCGTCCTCTATCTGCACCCCAATTTCCCCCTCCCATTTAGCCTTCAGCTCCTCCACTGACGACTCCTCCACCTCCTGCATTACCTTATAGATGTCAGACACCTTCCCCTCTCCGACCCACACCCCCGAAAGCATTCTGTCCATCGTCCCCCGCGAGGGCAGCAAAGGGAATCCCTCTACCTGTCGCCTAGCAAACGCCTTTACCTGCAAGTATCTGAACATGTTCCCTTGGGGAAGCCCAAATTTATCTTCCAGTTCCCCCAGGCCCGCAAACCTCCCGCCAATAAACAGGTCCCTCAATTTACTGATGCCCACTCTTTGCCACCCCCTAAATCCCCCATCCTTGTTCGCCGGGATGAACCGATGATTGCCACCCAGTGGAGCCTCCATCGAGCCCCCTGTTTCCCCCCTATGCCGTCTCCACTGTCACCAGATTCTTGGGGTCGCCGCCACCACCGGGCTTGTGGTAAACCTCTTAGGGGAGAGCGGCAACGGCGCCGTTACCATGGCACCCAGGCTCGTACCTCTACATGACGCCATCTCCATTCTTTTCCACGCTGCCCCTCCCCCCTCCATCACCCATTTACGCACCATTGACACATTGGCCGCCCAATAGTACCCCAAAAGGTTGGGCAGCGCCAGCCCGCCTCTATCCCTCCCATGCTCCAGCATGTCCCACCTCTTGAACTCCTCCTCCATTTGATCTACAAGTCTAGTGAAATTATGTTTGTGAAGAGTCCCCCAGTCCCTAGCCACCTGCACCCCCAGGTACCTAAAACTCTCCCCTGCCCGCCTAAGCGGGAGCCTACCAATTCCTTCCTCCTAGTCTCCAGGGTGCACCACAAACACCTCACTCTTGCCTAAATTTAGTTTATAACCTGAAAAGTTCCAAACTCAGCTAACAGCTCCATCACCTCCGGCATCCCTCCCACCGGGAGTGTAAACTAAAATTAGTTGAAGGATCAACATCAACAAACCCTAAAAATAAGACACTTAAAACTGCAATAACTATACAACGTTCAAGGCTAGCGATTGACAATCTTCATGAGAAAATTGGATGCAATACAGAATTTGATCTCAAAATATCAGTTGGTCATCGTCAACCAGTGGCTCTGGTGGTTTAAACATATGTTATTGTGGGTGGTGGGACAAATAGCAAAAAAAAGTACTTTCGCTTCAAAGAACATTATCTGCTGCTCTGTGCCACACGACTGGAAAATTTTGATATCTGGTCTGTGCAGCGTTAACAATCTCAGGCAGTTGAATTGAAAAGAGAAATCAGGCACAATAACTTCTCTGATCACCATACACCAATCGTTACTGCAAATAGCAAGAAGTCTTACAACACCAGGTTTTTTTTTCTTTTATAAATTTAGATTACCCAATTATTTTTTCCAATTAAGGGGCAATTTAGCATGGCCAATCCACCTACTCTGCACATTTTTGGGTTGTGGGGGCGAAACCCACGCAGACACGGGGAGAATGTGCAAACTCCACACGGACAGTGACCCAGAGCCGGGATCGAACCTGGGACCTCAGCGCTGTGAGGCGGTTGTGCTAACCACTAGGCCACCGTGCTGCATTACAACACCAGGTTAACGTCCAACAGGTTTGTTTCAAATCACTAGCTTTCGGATCACTGCTCCTTCCTCAGGTGAATGAAGAGGTATGTTCTAGAAACATATATATATATAGACAAAGTCAAAGATGCCAGACAATGCTTTGAATGCGAGCATTTGCAGGTAATTAAGTCTTTACAGATCCAACTCAACAATCAGAAACACTACAGACGGTTACCCGCAGATCCGACCAAAGAACACACTCACCAACTCAACAGACTGATCAAGACCTTGGATCCAGACCTTCTCAGCATCCTACGTGCTGTCATCCCACGTACTCCCCGCGTTAGAGATCTCTACTGCCTCCCGAAAATACACAAGGCCAACACACCAGGCCGGTCTATCGTATCAGGCAACGGGACCCTGTGTGAGAACCTCTCTGGCTACATTGAGGGCATCTTGAAACCCATCGTACAAGGAACGCCCAGCTTCTGTCGCGACACGACGGACTTCCTACAGAAACTCAGCACCCATGGACCAGTTCAACCAGGAACATTCCTCGTCACAATGGACACCTCGGCACTCTACACCAGCATCCCCCATGACGACGGCATTGCGAAAACAGCATCAGCACTCAACACCGACAACTCCCAATCTCCAGATGCAATTCTGCAACTCATCCGCTTCATTCTGGATCACAACGTCTTCATCATCGACAACAAGTTCTTCATCCAGACGCACTGGGGATGAAATTCGCACATCAATATGCCAATATCTTCATGCACAAGTTTGAACAAGACCTCCTCACCGCACAGGACCTTCAACCGACGTTATACACCAGATACATTAATGACATTTTTTTCCTTTGGACCCACGGCGAAGAATCACTGAAACGACTACACGATGACATCAATAAGTTCCATCCCACCATCAGACTCACCATGGACTACTCTCCAAAATCGGTTGCATTCTTGGACAAACTCATCTCCATCAAGGACGGTCACCTTAGCACTTCGCTTTACCGCAAGCCCACAGACAACCTCACGATGCTCCCACTTCTCCAGCTTCCACCCTATACACATTAAAGAAGCCATCCCCTATGGCCAAGCCCTCTGTATACACAGGATCTGCTCAGACGAGGAGGAGCGCAAGACATCTACAGACGCTGAAAGATGCCCTCGTACGAACGGGATATGGCGCTCCACTCATCGATCGACAGTTCCAACGCGCAAAAAACCGCACCGACCGCCTCAGAAGACAAACACGGGACACAACCGACAGAGTACCCTTCGTCGTCCAGTACTTCCCCGGAGCTGAGAAACTATGACATCTTCTTCGTAGCCTTCAACACGTCATCAATGAAGATGAACATCTTGCCAAGGTCATCCCCACACCCCCCACTACTTGCCTTCAAATAACCGCACAACCTCAAACAAACCATTGTTAGCAGCAAACTACCCAGCCTTTAGAACAGCGACCACGACACCACACAACCCTGCCACGGCAATCTCTGCAAGACGTGCCAGATCATCGACATGGGTAACACCATTACACATGAGAACACCACCCTCAGGTACGCGGTACATACTCGTGCGACTCGGCCCAACGTTGTCTACCTCATACGCTGCAGGAAAGGATGTCCCGAAGCGTGGTACATTGGCAAAACCATGCAGACAGTGCGACAACGGATGAACGGACATCGCGTGACAATCGCCAGGCAGGAATGTTCCCTTCCAGTCGGGGAACACTTCAGCAGTCAAGGGCATTCAGCCTCTGATCCCCGGGGAAGCGTTCTCCAATGCGGCCTTCAGGACGCGTGACAACGCAAAATCGCCGAGCAGAAACTTATAGCCAAGTTCCGCACACATGAGTACGGCCTCAACCGGGACCTTGGATTCATATCGCATTATATTCATCCCCCACCATCTGGCCTGGGCTTGCAAAATCTCACCAACTGTCCTGACTTGAGACACTTCACACCTCTTTTACCTGGGGTTACCCTTATCTCTGGATCTGTAAAGACTTAATTACCTGCAAATGCTCGCATTCAAAGCATTGTCTTGCATCTTTGACTTTGTCTGTATATATGTTTCTGGAACATACCTCTTCATTCACTTGAGGAAGAAACAGTGCTCTGAAAGCTAGTAATTTGTAACAAACCTGTTGAACTTTAACCTGGTGTTGTAAGACTTCTTACTGTGCTCACCCCAGTCCAATGCCAGCACCTCCACATCATACTACAAATAGAGCAGACGCAGGCAAGGCACAATGTTAGATGTTGTATACTCTGTTGTACAATAGGCTCAAATCATGGCAGCCACTTTGGTGAGGTAACAGGTTCCCCATGATTTAGGTCATAACAAGGAACCAAAACAATTAGGAGATGTCAGGAAAGGAGAGAAGCAGCAAAATGAAATAGCCAAGAAGATAAAAGACATCCAACCCTGCCCCCAAAGTTAAAAAAAGTGAGTAACCTCCTTGATTTTAAGTGTCCGCGGAAGATATTTTACACAACAAAACAATACAATGGAAACGTTAAGTCTCGGTATCTGTCTGACTTGCTCAGTGTTTCACATCTCCAACATTGTCAGTTTTTTGTTCTCTGTAGAAATCTTTGGTGCAAAACTACGCTGTCCTGATAAGTTTCAAAAGCAATATGGATCTTCAGTGCACTAACCTGCATCTTTCAGCGGCCCATAACGCTTCCTTGGGATCTAGTTGCCATAGTTGTTCTTTCAACTCACGGGTTTTCTCGGTGGATACATCTCTTGATCGATTTCTGCTGGGAGATCTTGTGTGTTGACTCCTGGATCTTGTAGTCTGCTTTTCCGAGGCAAGAAAATAATTGAACACTGATGGTAATTTTCAAAACCTGAAGCCTGAATTTGTGTGCCAAACTAGTTGCCAATGAAACTTTAAAGTCACAGAAGGTGGTTAGGCCATTCATTCTGATTATGATGGATCTTTCCTACCCTCTCACCTCGAGCTGATTAGCTAAAACTCTAAATAAAACCATATAACAAGGGATCATTGAAACATAGCCTACAAGAAAAACAAATTCTTATAGGCATGGAATATCATTACAAATCTGTAAACTTACAAAGGAGACGACATTACAAATGTACCACTGGGTATGGCACCATCCTTCATATAAAATTCACATAAAATAATTACCATGAACAAAAAACAAATACTTCCGTAGCACATTTATCATCTCATCATGCCCTAAAGCACTTTACAGCTAATTAAGCACTTTTGAAGTGTAGTCACTATTGCAATGTAGAAAATGCAGTAGCTAATTTGCAATGGAGTCTCACAGCCAGTGACCCTGGGGAAAACAAAACTGAGCATCAGTGAACAGCTATTGGTGAAACAATGCCATTTGCTATCACTGTCGGCAACTTCTTCCATCACTTTATGGCTGAAGGAAAGCAACTCAGCTGGTTTGAATTGTCCTGCTTTTTGATGGCAAGGACATAGCCAGGCAACTTTATACATTGTTGAGTAGATATCCGTGATTTGGCTAGAGACATAGCTAATTCTGCAGTACGCCTGCAATATTGCTGAGACCTGTAGCCTATGCAGTGTCCAGTGTAAATCAGGCAAACATTGTGATGTTCCCTCCATGGTTGAATACCCAGTGAATATTCACTGTCTAGCTTCAGAAGTGAACGTTCAAGGAAATACCAGAAGCTCAAGAACCTTTCACCGTCTTCAATCACTGTCTGAAGACAAGAGAATAATGCCTTTTGGATGTGATGTTATAAAACTAGACTGTCTGCCCTCTCAGGTGGATATAAAAGATTCCATGTCACAATAGAAGAGGAGGATGGGGTACTTCCTGTGTTCAAGACAATATTTATCCCTCAATCAACGTAAAAAAAGATTATCTGGTCATTATTACATTAATGCTCATGGGTGTTTGTTGTGCACAAATTAGCTGCCTTGTTTCCTACATTACAGAAGTATTTAATTGGTTCTGAAGTACTTTAGCACATTCAGTGGACATGAAAGGCGCTACTTAAATGCAGGTCTTTTGTTTTTAAAAAAGATTCCCCAGTACTATCTACCAATTGACAGTGTGAAATTTACCAAACACGAAGTTCAAAAAAAGCAATTTGAAAATGAGTCTTTTAGGAGGAAGATGGACCAAGAAATCAGGATGAACAAAACGTGAAGCTAATGCCCTGTATGGGATGAGGTTGGGGTAGGGTTTGGGGGGTCAGATCTCACTGGTTGCTCTGTGAACCTACGGGCAGAAGATGATAATTATTACGTGTCGAACCCGTGAGCAGTTTCAGTTTGAGCAACAAGACATTTTAAACAGTAAAGTCAGGAAAAAAACACATTTAGAAAGCATTTTAAAGTGGGTATACAACAGCTTCACACCCTGGTTTTTAAAGAAAGGACCAATTCGTGAATTGGTCCGAGTGCTAAGCCAATGCAAATGTTTACAATTCAAAAAGCAGAAGCAGAATTAAAATTCATCAATAATTTTTGTAGGGTTTATCGTAAGTTGGTCCACTTTTCAAGTAGTTCCCAAAAGCCTTTGCAAGACTTTCCCCGCAATGAAAAGAAAATATCCCCATCTTGCCCATTCAAGGTCAACCCACATTCAATGTTACTGATTCCATTAGATGCAATTTCTTTTTTGGATTGGGTTTAAAAATTTAATTTAATTACCTTAATTGGATGCCAAATAATATTATACAGAAATGCAAAAGTGCACCTACCCTCCAAAAGAGCACCCTACCAAGCCCACTCCCCATCCGATCTACATAACTCTATCTAACTTGCACATTTTGGGACTGTGGGAGGAAACCGGAGCACCCAGAGGAAACCCACGAAAACAGGGGAGAACATGCAAACTCCAGTCACTCAAGATTGTAACTGAATCCAGTGCTAACCACTGTACCACCGTATGCCCTTTTGTTTGATTGCAAATGAATTACTTTGAATAGAAGCAATACACACATCAGGACTTTGAGATTATTAAAACCTCTCGGATTAGCCTAATGTGAGCACCCCATGCTTCAGTCTGCAAGAATTGTAATGACAGTAGTATTATGTGGATAAATCAAATTATATTACATTCCATCTGTAATCCTTTTGAGTTTATTTGCAATAATTAATCACACTAACAAAGAACCTACCCTCCTCCTCTCTTTACTATTCCATCTCTCTACGCTCAGGCTCCTTTCTCTACTCCTCCTCCTCCACCTCTCCGAGCTGCGGCTCTTCCTCCGCCTCTCCGAGCTGCGGCTCCTCCTCCGCCTCTCTGAGCTGGGGCTCCTCCTCCGCCTCTCCGAGCTGGGGCTCCTCCTCCGCCTCTCCGAGCTGGGGCTCCTCCTCCGCCTCTCCGAGCTGCGGCTCCTCCTCCGCCTCTCCGAGCTGCGGCTCCTCCTCCGCCTCTCCGAGCTGCGGCTCCTCCTCCGCCTCTCCGAGCTGCGGCTCCTTTCTTTCCCCGTCCTCCTCCTCTCTGAACTTTGGGTTCCTAAAGAGAGATGAAACTGACCCACTGCTGTGTATTTGATATGTATACATTGTGACAACATGTCTTCATTTTATTTCAGCATTTGCCAGACAGCGAATAATAGGCAGAATTTTGTTAGTAAAACTGAGATCTGCAGTTAAAAAAGAAAATCAAAGACTGGAAGGAATTATAGTGGACCTGTAAAATAGTGATATCCGAGAGACTTGCAAATGTCCTTTATTTGCAGTTGTTCACTATCAAAATGGCTATGCAAGTATATCAAATCAGATGAGCCAAATATTCTGGATTTAGCTCCATCTCCTGCAGTATCCCCACATTTATTTGGCATCACCTGGGGTCTTGCTGAGTTCTGGAGCCCTGCCTGTAGGATGAAATTTCAATTTTTGTTTATTGGCTTTCATATTTCATTGTCATCTTCGGGTCCTCTTCCACCATGGAAGGGGTATCCTGATCCTGGAAAAAGCAACTTTGGCAGTTTGCGCATAGTGAGATAGTTGCTGTAGGCCAACTCTGTCTGGATTCACATGATGACCACATGATGTCTGAATGCTTATTGTATTGTATTTTATTGCAATCTGCCTTTATCACTTTCTCATTTTTTTCCTCCTGTAACCCAATATTTCCTTCTCTTTATTTCTCTCTCGGTATCTAATTTCACATTGAATTCACCATTCTTACACATTCTATCTCTCTTGAGCTGGTCATTTCACAATCCTCCTATCGGATTGGATCTCAGATGTCCTGCAGACAGCATCATGCCATTTCTTTTCGCACTTCCAGCAAAGTCAGGCGAAATATCAACGACATTCAATAGGCAATGGCAAGTCTAACTGGGAAATGCTGGAGTGCAGCACTTCCATGCCTGTCAAGTATACTCAAGAGAGGTATAAGGCCAGACACAGAGGAACTCAGCCCCTAATCTACCCAAGTAATTAACTTTTAAACTCAACCTCAAAGAAAGCACCATCAAATATCTTGTTGCAGCATTTCCATTTCCAACTCAGAACCAACGTTGCAATTTTCCGTGGTTATTTTGGTGGGGAAAAATATTTCTCAAACTCGTTCATTTGGGACCCTTACAACTAGGAGGGGGCCTTACATTCCAACGGTTGGTATGTTATTTAAAACCAGGCCACATGGTTATGTACTAATCCAATGCTCTAAGGCATCACATGATTCTCTCACCCTCCCTTACTTGAATGTGAAGATATGCATTTGCGTTCATCCTTTTCTCTGTGCCTGTCATTCTTGACATCATTCTCCCGCTTCCTGGAGTTTCCTTGGCTGTAGGTTTGATTATTGCTTTTCCTATGAGGAGATGACCTGAAGTGGAGTCAAAGTACATTGAATCTCAAATGCTAATGGGATGTTATAAATGCAATAAGGTAATGAATCTAGTTACGGCGAACTAGAAAAAACGTTCATGGGAAGCATTAAACTTATTCGATGGACCACTTATTTTGTTCAGCCTCAATGAGCCATTGATTCAACAACGTATTGTATTGTGTAACTAACATGACAGGTACAGGGTGAAATTCCTGAGGGGTCGGGCTGAAAATAAACAAAATGGCTCCTGCTTTCCCAGGAAAGTAGGAGGGTAGTTGGGTATATGTAGGAACAACAGTAGGTCATTCGGCCCATCGAGCCTGCACTGCCATTCAATTATATCATGACTAATCATCAACCTCACTTTCTTGTGGTATCTCCATGTCTTTTGACGTCATAGAACTTACAGTGCAGAAGGAGGCATTTCGGCCCATCGCGTTTGCACTGGTCCTTGGAAAGAGCACCCTACTTAAGCCCACACCTCCACCCTATCCCCGTAACGCAGTAATCCCACCTAACCTTTTTGGACACTAAGGGCATTTAGCATGGCCAATCCACCTAACCTGCACATCTTTGCAGTGTGGGAGGAAGCCGAAGCACCCGGAGGAAACCCACAAAGACACGGGGAGAACGTGCCGACTCCGCACGGACAGTGACCCAAGCCGGGAATTGAACCCAGGTCCCTGGTGCTGTGAAGCAACAATGCTAACCACTGTGCTACCGTGCCGCCACGAGTCTCCAAATAACAATTCATTTCTGTCTTGAACGCGCTCAATGACTGAGCTTCCAAAGCCTCTATGGTAGAGAATTCCAAAGATTCATCACCCAGAGTGAAGAAATTCCTCCTCATCAAAGTTTTAAACAGCTTCCCTTATTCTGAGAATGGTCCTCTGGTTTGAGGCTCTCAAGCCGGGGGGACATCTCATCGGCGGCGGAAGGAAAAGAGTGCCCCCAAAGCACTGGCCCGCCCGCCGATCGGTGGGCCCCGATCGCGAGCCTGGCCACCGTGGGGGCACCCCCCGGGGTCCGATCGCCCCGTGCCCTCCCAGGACCCCGGGGGCCCGCTCGCGCCGCCGATCCCGCTGCCACCAGAGGTGGTTCAAACCACGGCGGCGGGAGAGGCACCACGGCGGCGGGAGAGGCCTCCCAGCGGCGGGACTTCGGCCCATTGAGGGCCGGAAAATCGCTGCAGGGGGTTCGCCGATCGGCGGGTGGTGTTTCCCGCCCCCGCCAATTCCTGGGTGGCGGAGAATTTCTGCCACGGCGGGGGCGGAAGCTTCGGCGGCCCCGAGTGGTTCTCCGACCCTGCGGGGGGTCGGAGAATTTCGCTCCTAGTCTCTTCAATCTCTCCTCATAAGACAACATGCCACCCCAGTGATTAATATTGTGAAGTTCCATTTCATTCCCTCTCCTTAGCCAACGAGACGAAAACTGTGCATAATACACCAGGTGAGGTCTCAAAAGGCTCTACATAACTGCAGCAAAACATCCTTACTCATGTACTCAAATCGCCTCACAATGAAGGTCAACATACCATTTGCGTTCTTAATTGCTTGCTGCACCTGCATGCTATCTTTTAATAACTCATGAACAAGGAATCCTGGTGCCTTTCGACAACTGCACTTCCCTACCTCTCACCGTGTAAGAAGTAATCTGCCTTTCTGTTTTCTGCTAAAGTGAATAACCTCACAGTTATTCACATTTAATTCCATCTGCCATGTTCTAGTCTATTCACTTAGCCTGTCCAAGTGCACGAGAAGTTTCTTTGCACCCTCCTCACAACTTACATCCCCATCCAGGTTGGTGTCATTAGCAAATTTGGAAATATTATAACTGGTCCCAGGGCAGCATGTGGCGCAGTGGTTAGCACTGGGACCGCGGCGCTGAGGACCCGGGTTCGAATCCCGGCCCTGGGTCACTGTCCGTGTGGAGTTTGCACATTCTCCCCATGTCTGCGTGGGTTTCACCCCCACAACCCAAAGATGTGCAGGTTAGGTGGATTGGCCACGCTAAATTGCCACTTAATTGGAAAAAAATAATTGGCTACTCTAAATTTATTTTAAAAAAAATAAAAAATAAAAAATAACTGGTCCCCATATTCAAATAATTTACATAGATTGCGAAGAGCTGTGGCCCCAGCTCTGATCCTTATGGGATCTCATTACACAGTCTGGCATCCTGAGAATGATTCATTTATTCCTACTCTCTGCCCATTAGCAATCCATACCAACCTCCTGTGTGGGACCTTTTCTAAACCCCTTTGAAAATCCAATTATACATCCATTGGTTCTCCTTTAACATCCTCAAAAACACTCCAACAAATTTTTCAAACATGATTTGCCTTTCATAAATCCATGTTGACTCTGCCCAATATTACCATTCTTTTCCAAGTTTCCAGTTATTACGTCTTTTATAATAGATTCTAACATTTTCCCTATTATTGACATCAAACTAGCAGATCTGGTAGTTCTTCATTCACGCTCTTCCTTTTTAAATATTGGGGTTCCATTTGTTACTTTTCAGTCTGCAGGACCGTTCCAAAATCTATAGAATTTTGAAAGACAACTGCCAATGCATCCAGTATCTCTCTAGTCACATACCTCAACACTCTGGGATAAAGCTCATCTGGTATGGGGAATTTATCAACCTTCAATCCAGTTATCCTTTCAAGTACTACTTCTTTACTAATGCTACTTTCTTTTAGTGCTTCAGTTTCAATAGTCCCGTGGCCACTTAGCATTTCTGGAAAATGTTTTGTTTCTTCTTCGGTGAAGACGGATGCAAAGTAATTGCTTAGTTTCTCTGCCATTTCCCTGGTCTCCCTTGGAAATTTGCCTGGTCCCACCTGTAATGGGCCCACATTTGTCCTAGCTAATCTTATCCTTTTCACATACCTAAAGAAGCTTTTACAGTCCGCCTTTATGCTCCTCATTAGTTTGCATTCATATTCTCTTTCTCATTTCTTTCAGTTCCTTGGTCCCCCTTTGCTGGGTCCTAACTCACCTTCCCTTTTGGGTGTTTATGCCTTAAGAAATGTATTTCTGTTGCAGGCGGTATAGTATTTTGTTAAATACTAGTTATTGCTTGTCTACCATAAGATATAGGAGAAGAATTACGCCATTCTGCCATTGAGTGTGCTCTGCCATTCGATCATGGTCGATATGTTCCTCATCCCCGTTCTCCTACCTTCGGCCCATAACCCCTGATCCCCTTATTAATCAAGAAATCTCCATATTAATCAAGATCACCAGATTTGTGCCGACAAATCTTTTCATGCATTTTTCTAATTCACTATACCCAATTTACCCCTCATACCATCATAATTTCCTTTTTCAGATTTAAGATCCTGGTTTCAGATTTGATGGGAAATTCTACCATTTTATGGTAATTATTTTCCAAAGGCTACTTTCTAACAAGGTTATTAATTAGCCCTTTCTCATTACACAACAATAAATCCAAAATAGTTTAATCCCAAATTGGCTTCTCAATGTACTGCTTCAGAAACCCATCTCGTACACATACCAGGAAATACTCCTCCACAGCATTCGGGATTTGGTTAATCCAGACTATGTGTAAACTGAAACCCCTCCAAAATAACAAATATCCATAGATATTCAGTTCCCAACCCTGGTCACCCCATAGCCACATCTCCATAATGGCAATTAAATCATACCCATTAATCTCAACTTTTGCATTCAAATCATCAACCTTTTTAAAATGCTATGTGCATTTAGAGAGAGTGCCTTTAATTCTGCTTTGTTAACATTATTCTCACTCGGATCCTTTGCTTTGCCTTCTATTTATGCTTTCTACTTTTCTACTTCTTTTTACCAGTTTTGCTTGTCTCAAATCTGACGTCTCTTTCAGGTTCCCAACCCATTTAAACTCTCCCCAAAAGCACTAGTGAATCTTCCTGCAAGGATGTTAGTCCTAGTACTATAAGATGCAGCCTGTTCATCTTGTACAGGTCTCACTTGTCTCAGAACAGGTCCCAATACCTCAGAAATCTAACGCCCTCTTCTCCTGCACTGTTCTACATGTTCAATTCTCCAATTTCTATGCTGACTAGCACTTGGGACTGGAAGCAATCCTGAAATTACTGGATTCGAGGTCCTGCTTTCCAATTTCCTTCCTGAAACCGCTTTCAGGCCCTCATTCCTCTTTCAACCCAAGTTATTGGTCCGACGTCGACTGCAACCTCTGGCTGTTCAACCTCCCCAGAAGAATGTCTATAGTTTATCTGTAACATCCTTGACCTTGACACCAGGGTGGCAACAAACCATCCTGAAGTCACAGAAACACCTGTTTATTCCCCTGACTAATGAATCCTCTATCACTACTGTTCTTCCCCTCTTCTTGAACATAGAACATATTGTGCAGAAGGAGGCCATTCGGCCCATCGAGTCTGCACCGACCCACTTAAGCCCTTACTTCCACCCTATCCCCGTAACCCAATAACCCCTCCTAACCTTTTTGGTCACTAAGGGCAATTTATCATGGCCAATCCACCTAACCTGCATGTCTTTGGACCGTGGGAGGAAACCGGAGCACCCGGAGGAAACCCACGCAGACACGGGGAGAATGTGCAGACTCCGCACAGACAGTGACCTAGCGGGAAATCGAACCTGGGACCCTGGCACTGTGAAGCCACAGTGCTATCCACTTGTGCTACCGTGCGGCCCTTCTTCCCCTTCTGCACAGTTGAGGCACTCATGGTGCCACAAATTTCCTCTGAGGAAATGTGCTATGCTTCCTATGTGTACTCCTCTGAGAAACCAACACACTCGCCAGCATCCAAAACAGAAAATCAAATAGCTAGTGGGACTTCAAGAGGCTCCTGCCTGGTTCTCTTGGACTGCCTAGCAATCACCCATGCAATTTCAGCTTCCGTGTTCCTAACCTATGGCGTGGCCACCTCGCTGAATGTGCTACCCACATAGCTCTCAGCCTTGTGGATGCACCACAGCGATTCTACCGCCACTCGAGTTCTGAAATACAGCTAGGGACACTGGCGGCACGTGGTCATCTAGGTCACTGTTAGCGTCCACAACTTCCCCATCCGACAGGATATGTATTCAATGTGACCAAGCTGTCCTCTATGCCGTAACTTCATTTATGTTAACTTTGGTTTACTTATCTGAACTTTATTTTAAGAAGCCTTAAATTAATAAATTATACAATTGTGATAACCTTACTTTCACTGATAAATCCGACTAATACTCAACATACTTTAGTTACTTACAATGATTTAAAACTTTATGTTTTCATAATTTCCAGCTATTTCCACAATCGCCCCAAGAACAGTTACTCACTGATCAATCAACTTGCGGTTTTGCTGTGAGGTCACTGTTCACCTTTTCCCCCAAATTCAGTACACTCCCCGGGTTCTCTGACAGTCCTCCTCCCAATCTGCAGGTATCTACAGCAGGTCCGCCTCTTCGCTCCTCTTCCTGAAGGTGAATGCTGTGAGCCATGCTCCCTGGGATGCGCTTAATCTCTCCCTGCTCCATGAGGATTTCTCACCCTTCATCCTGAAGGGGAGTGAAGGCCGCACACTCCAGGTGGAATTTATCCTCTACCTACTCCATGAGTATCCCCTGCAGGACTGCCTCTCCTTTCCTTTATGTGAAGGTGAGTGATAGGGTGGCATTCAAGAGGGGAAAGTAAAGGAGGGAAGGAACGGAGGGAAGGAAAGGTGAGGAAGAAACGAAGGGAAGGAAAGGTGAGGAAGGGAAGGTGGGGAAACGAAGCTGGGTAACGGAAGAGACAGCAAAGAGGGAAGGGGGGGTGAGGGAATGTGGGGGAGGGAAGGGAAGGCAAAAAGGCAAGGAGGGAAGGGAAGGGAAGGGAAGGAGGGAAGTGAAAGAGGGAAGGGGAAGGGAAGGAGGGAGGTTGGATTTGGAGGGGGGAGGACACTTTGAAACAGGATCCTCCTTTCGTTTTACTGAGTCAGATGTGCAGTATCAGCTAATGCTCTCTTGGCAAGTAGAAAATGCCAATTATCCACCAATGTCAAGACATATGGTGCGCAATTTAACTGTGGGAGGAAACAGGAGCAACTGTAGGAACCCAATGCAAATGTGAAAACTCCACACGTGACCCAGACAATGGTGTCACTGCTGACTCAAGAGAGCAAATTAAAAAAATATATATATTGTTATTAGCGTCAAGAGAGCAAATATGTTGGTGATTCCTGCATGCTAGCGCACTTCTACACTCAGCACTCCGCCTTGCCAGGAACTACCCAATATTTATCTGAGGCAGTGCCCAATTTTCATCAGAGGCAGTGCAGGTGAAAACTGCCCAGCCGTTGTTCGTAGCTTGCGGAATTTGTCCATGCCTCATTTCTGTAAAGGGGGGCACTGACGACACAAGCCTGGTAACACATGAAGCTTTATATTTTTGGCTAATTTGTTGGTCCATGCTCAACATTTCAATTTTGACATAGCTGTAGCCCTATAATCAACACCCGAACACCTCAACAACAAGGACACCTACGTCAGACTGCTGTTCAGACTACAGCTTCGCCTTCAACACCATTATCCCGAAAAGATTAATAACCAAACTCTACAATCTTGGACTTGACCCATCCCTGTGCAGCTGGATCCTTGACTTCCTCACCAACAAACCGTAATCTGACAGGATAGGTGACAGCACCTCCTCTACAATAGTCCTCAACACCGGGGCCCCTCAAGGATGTGTGCTCAGTCCTCTACTGTACTCCCTGTACACACACGACTGTGTGGCAAGATTTAACTCCAATTCGATATATAAGTTTATGGATGATACGACTGTGGTGGGTCGTATCTCAAAACAACGACTAATCAGACTACAGAAGGGAGATAGATCACTTGGTTGCATGGTGCACCGAAAACAACCTCTAAATGTCAGTAAAACCAAGGAACTGATCATCAACTTCAGGAAGCATAGCACAACCACCCCACCCCCCATCTACATCAAAGGCTCCGAAGTGGAGATGGTCGATGGCTTTAAGTTCCTGGGGGTCACCATCACCAACAGTCTGTCCCAGTCCACTCACATTGATTCAACAGTCAGGAAAGGCGAACAAAGTCTCTACTTCCTGTGGAAGCTGAAGAAATTCGGCATGTCTGCATCGACTCTTACAAACCTCCACAGATGTGCCGTAGAGAGCTATCCGGCTGCATTACAGCCTGGTGTGGCACCTGCTTGGCCCAAGAACGCAAGAAACTGCAGTGTGTGAACTCAGCCCAATGCATCACACAAGCTTGCCACCCTCCCATTGATTCTGTCTACACCTCCCGCTGCCTCAGGAAGGCAGACAGCATTGTCAGACTCCCCTCACACCCAGGCTTTGCTCTCTTCCAGACCCTTCCATCAGACAGAAGATACATAAATCTGAAGACCAGCACAGCTACTAGGCTCCTCAACAACTCTCCCTTGGACCGATCTGTTCCCTACAAGAACACTATTCACGATGTCGAATGCTTCTCTTGCTCATGTATTTACTTTGATTGGCCCTTGTTCCGCACTGTAACCAATCACTATTTGTCGATGTACTTTTAAAATTATTCTTTTTGTCTACTGTGCACATACTGTGTACGTTCCCTTGGCTGCAGAAAAATACTTTTCATTGTACTTCAGACATGTGACAATAAATCAATCAATCATCCTTGGCCATCCTGATGCTGATTGCTGTTATCAAGAACAGATTGCTAGTTGTTGCTCCAAGGTATGTGAAGCTGCCGATGATCGAGGTCAATGTTGATGGAAGGTGGAGTCTCTATGTCCTGACCCATAAGTTTGGTTTTTCTGATGCTGATCGTGAGTTATATATTAAGAATTTAGTAACTTGGGGGGGGGGGGGGGGGGGGGGGGGAGAGATTGAGTACTCTATTTTTAAAAGAAAAGGTATGCTTGCAGATCAATTTGCTTGTGGTGGGTAGCTCTTCTCCCTTCTGAGTGGCGGCTGTTTACTCAGCGATTGTGATTTCAGACCATGCCCCACACTTTGCTGATTTGGCACTAGTCAGGTCTCTCCCAGCATCTGCCGTGGAGGCTGGTCACAATATTATTAGCAGACAAGGAATTTTGTGAACGCATGTCAACCGTCATTGGGGAATATATAAAATTTAATAAAAGTGAGTCAATCTCACCTTCTACTCTGTGTGAAGCCCTTAAGGTGGTCCTCAGGGGGGAGATTATCTCTTACAAAGTGCACATGGTGAAGACAGCAAGGACAGAGCGGCAGAGGCTGGTGGACTCCATTCTTGAGGTGGACCACCAGTACTCACTTGCCCCAACCCCAGAGTTGTTGGCAAGTAGGAAATAGTTGCAGACACAATTTGAGCTATTATCAACAGACAGAGCGATGGGCCAGCTGCAACGCTCGAAGAGTGTTTTATGAATAGGGGAAGGCCAGTTACCTCTTAGCTCACCAGCTGAAGCGACAGGCAGCTTCCGGGGATACCGTACAGGTATGTGACTCGAACAGCAGCCTGGTTTCTGCCACTCAGGTTAATGCTGCTTTTGAAATCATGAAATGCATTGGGTTGATGCAGACTGGTAAAGTCCCTGGCCCAGGTGGCTTCCCCATTTAATTTTTATAAGACGTTTGCAGAGCAGTTGGTCCCTTTAATCTTGGATAAATAATCTTGGATTGTTTAATAATTCCTTATCCCAGGGTTCGTTGACCTCTACCTACACAACAGGCCTCTATCTCCTTGATTCTCAAGAAAGACAAAGACCCAACCGAGTGTGGGTCATATCAACCATATCACTCTTAAAGGCGGATGTTAAGTTACTTGCCAAAATGGTGGCGCTGCGGCTGGAGCCATGACTCCCAGAGGTGGATCAGACAGCTTTGTTAAGGGTTGGCAATTGTCGGCCAATATACGTGGCCTGCTGAACATTGTCCCTTTCCCCTCGGTGCCCGAACCGGGAGATTTGGAGACCTGCTTGTGGAGGGGAGGTTTGTCAGTTTTAAGGAGCTGGCGGAGAAATTCCAACTGCCTGGTTCCAGTTTTTAGATTTAAGATTCTTCCGCGCGAAGCTTTTCTCTCCTTTTCCTTGGCATCACCCTTTTCCCTGTTGAAGGGATTTTGTCTTTGGCCGGGCCAGCGGGGAGACTATTTCGGGCATATATGGCATATCCTCTGAGCTCCATTGAGTGAAGTGGGGGCGAAATGGAAAATTGAGTTGGGTCCAATTCTGAAAGATGAGGTATGGAATGATGCCCTTCACAGGATCAACTCGACATCTTCATAACCTCAGCTAAGTCTGATACAATTCAAGAAGGTGCACAGGGCGTATTTTCCTAAAGCGAGGATGAGGTGATTTTTCTCTGGGGTGGATGACAAGTGTGTGCGTTGCTTTCGGCGGCCGGCCAACCACACCCATGTGTTCTGGTCCTGTTCCACGCTAGTAAGCTTGTGGGTCTCTTTCTTCAACACCATGTTGGAGATACTCAATGGTGATTTGGATCCATTTCCGCTGGTAGCCATTTTCGGGGAGTCTTACTCGCTGTGCATCAGATGGTAGGAAAGGCAGATGTCTTTGCCTTTGCCTCATTAATAGCCCAGAGAAGAGTTCTGCTTGGGTGGAGGTCTCCTACTCCACCCAGTGCCTTAGCTTGGCTGGTTGACCTCATGTCTTTTCTACATTTGGAGAAGGTTAATTACATCATTAGAGGAGGGAGAAGGGTTTTACCTAAGATGGCAGCCATTAATGTCCTTTTTAAGGTCACTGTCAGCTGTTAGGGCCTTTAGTTTAGTTTTTGGTGGTTAATTTAACATCGGATTTTGCTGGTTAGTCTTGTTCTTTTATTGTGTAACTTTGGTTAATTGTGGGCAGAATAGTGGCACAGTGGTTAGCATTGCTGCCTCACGGCGCCGAGGTCCCAGGTTCGATCCTGGCTCTGGGTCAATGTCCATGTGGAGTTTGCACATTCTCCCTGTGTTTGCATGGGTGTCGCCTCCACAACCCAAATGTGTGTAGGCAAGGGAGATTGGC
Source organism: Scyliorhinus canicula (assembly GCF_902713615.1). Lineage (NCBI taxonomy): Eukaryota > Metazoa > Chordata > Chondrichthyes > Carcharhiniformes > Scyliorhinidae > Scyliorhinus > Scyliorhinus canicula. The sequence goes on along the minus strand of NC_052163.1, from coordinate 74,537,098 downwards.
CACGCTAAATTGGAAAAAATGAATTGCGTACTACGAAATGTTTTTTAAAAGTTGGTTAATTGTTTTGTTTGATTGTGTTTGTTATGAGCATTTTTTAATAAACATATTTCTAAAAATAATGAAAAAGGAAACTGGTTCATTATGTGATACTCTTGAGCAGTTGACGACAAGATGTGCAGGTTAGGTGGATTGGCCATGCTAAATTGCCCTTAGGTTAGATGGGGTTGCTAGGTTACAGGATAGGGTGGAGGTGTGGGCTTAAGTGGGGTGCTCTTTCCAAGAGCCGGTGCAGGCTCGATGGGCCGAATGGCCTCCTTCTGCACTGTAAATTCTATGATTCTATAAAGACCATAAGGCATAGGAGCAGTATTAGGCTATTTGGCCCATTGGGCCTGCTCCACCATTCAATCATGGCTGACATGTTTTTCATCCCCATTCTCCTGCCTTCTCCCCATAACCCCTGATCCCCTTATTAATCAAGAACCTATCTATCTCTGTCTTAAAGACACTCAGTGATTTGGCTTCCACAGCCTTCTGCGGCAAAATGTTCCACAGATTCACCACCCTCTGGCTGAAGGAATTTCTCCCCATCTCAGTTCTAAACGATTGTTTCTTCAGTCTGAGGCTGTGCCCTTGGGTTCTAATTTTTCCTACTAATGGAAAAACATCCTCTCCAAGTCACTCTATCTAGGCCTCTCAGTATTCTGCAAGTTTCAATAAGATCCCCTCCTCATCCTTCTAAACTCCAATGAGTACAGAAATCGAATTATACTAGCAAAGCAAAATAACAAAATACTTACAAACACAGATGAATAATGGACATATATAATACACAAGGAGAATAGGGTAATACAATTTTAGAAAATCTTCTCCAACATTTTATGCTGTTTGAGCAATAACAATGTAAGACGCAGCAGCAGCAGCATCACTTACTTGTCTCCAGATTGTCCTCGGTCATTCTTAGCTTTGGGACTGTAACTTGATTTGGGACCGGTCACATTTCTACCCTCCTCCGCTATAGACCTTTTGTGGTCCGATTCAGTTTTAGCCTGAAGATACAAATACATATTTTATTTGACCACACATGGAGTGGTCATTGGATTGCAGATGTATGCAACATCTCCATATCCTCACGATCAAGAACCATCAACAACCAAGCACACGAAGAAGTCTTACAACACCAGGTTAAAGTCCAACAGGTTTGTTTCAAATCACTAGCTTTCGGAGCACAGTTCCTTCCTCAGGTGAGGAATGTGCCATGATTGGCTGGTGGAGCAGACTCGATGGGCCAAGTGGCCTAATTCTGCTCCTATGTCTTATGGGTGTCATGATGAGGCACACCTGTCAATTGAAGATGCTGATATTAAGGGATTCTGTCAAGGGTCAGAATGGCTTCACTACAAATCTGAAGAATCAATGTGCTATGTGGGAAGTCTGCCTCCTGGTTCTCTGACGCATTCCGAGAAGTCAGACTGCATATAGAGGACTAGAACTATTGTGCCCTGCAGATGGGAAGAGGGCAGCCTCTCAAAGCAAATAGATGTGACTGGAAACAACTGGTTGTCATATCGTGCAGTGCAAATCACAAGTAAGTAGCAGCAAGTGTTGGAGACAATAACAGGAGTCGAGAGTATCCAGAGGACACAGAATATTCTGAGCTGTGCTCAGCTGAACTCAGATGCTGAACATTTGGGTACCATCCACAAAGACGACACCATGGAGCAGAAATGGGAAGGGTTCTGTCAGCTATTGTAGAGGCACTGCGCACCCTTGAAGAGAGACTTGGGAGTCCAGCCCTAGCATGAGTTCCATGATGTCTGAGGCATTTGTGTTGATGTCCATGATGAAAAGAGTAACCTGCAACAATAGTCAGATGCAGTAGGTAACCAAGTGCATGCTTGCACTCACCAATGGTTTGTCACTTTAAAGGAAGTGGAAGAGGAAGACTTTATATGTCTGTATAAACGACATCTGCAATTTATAACGAGGTCACTTATCTTAATGTATTTGAAAATGTTAAAAAAAAAACAAAAGTCTCCATTGTCCAGTCATTTCTATTGATGTTTCCAACCCACAAAATGGCCATTAACCTAGAGGAGCAAGGTATGTCAAAAGTAGAAGATGAGAAAAAAGTAATATTTTGTACACCAGACCCCTATCATTCAGAACACCATTGTAGGTACATGCTGAAGGGTGTTCCCAGATCTGTTCAGGCACCTTAATTGCACCTGGAGCAACTCAATGACTGCTCTATCAGTGTTATGCTCAGATGTCTCTGGTTTCATTTTTCCTCTGCATCAGTGGTAGGGCTCCTCAGGAGCATCATCAGCCATATCCCTGTCTCCAAAGAGCTGTCTACTGACTCAGTTCAGAGGCACAAAGACCTGTGGGAGATCTGACTGGCTGTGACTGGGGCAAATTGAAGGCACCCCAACAGCTTCCAGGATATCTTGCATTGATGCATGCACGAAAATCTTGAATAATTTTCTATGTTAAAGGTGTTATATAACAAGTTGTTGTTGCTGAATGGAAAAATGCTCCAACCATCAGTCCTATAAGAGGATTTAAGATTGACAAAGGATCAGAGTTGCATTTCAGATTTAGCAGAGAACAATGGTATATATTCAATGTCAAAACTACAGATGTATTTTACACACGTCTTTTGTAAGTGTACTGTGACACACTATCCATCCTCTTTGTCCCCAAATTAAATCTGATAATTAACACAAAAAAGAGTGACAGTTCATATTACTTATACAATTCTCACCGTGCCATTTTTAATGGAGAGGTTCTTTACGCAAGTTCCTTCTTTTGTAGAACACCGGTCACCCACCAACGGGTTCTTGCCCTTGGCATCCGAAGTACTATGGTTGCTGGACAGCCCTTAATAACAGGAATGCTCATTAATCAGTAATATAAAAACAATAACTTTTGGCTTACATTTGCTCAGAAAACAGCAAAGCAAACTCTGTAGACCATGAACTGAGCTTTCTCATTATGTTTCACTATTGCTTGGCCTAACCAGTTTTAAATGAAAATGAAATGAAAATCGCTTATTGTCACAAGTAGGCTTCAAATGAAGTTACTGTGAAAAGCCCCTAGTCGCCACATTCCGGCGCCTGTTCGGGGAGGCTGGTACGGGAATTGAACCGTGCTGCTGGCCTGCCTGGGTCTGCTTTAAAAGCCAGCTCTTTAGCCCTGTGCTAAACCAGCACCATGCTTGACACAGCAAAAAATACTCACTACTCCTAATGACTTCACTTTGCTTATATCTAACATTTGAACGTTTTACACATCCAACCTCAATATTGACTGTAAGGGTTCCAGTTGTCAGCAATCAGTGGTAACTCCTAGCATTAGAGGTCACTACCTAGCAGACCGATCAAGAACATAAGAAATAAGAGTAGCCTTTCAGACCCTCAAGCCTACTCCGCCATTCAATGAAACCATGGCTAATCAAGAACCAAGCATGAGAAGAATCAATGTAACCTTCATAAGAGTACAATGTGGAAGGCAGCAAACACCAAAGTCAAGTTCAGAACTCTGTTGAGACAAATCGACAGGTGCAAACTTTCATCCCATATTTTCACAAAAAAGTGCTCCTCCAGCGTTCAGATGCAATCTAACTTTTACACTTCCATAGGATCTTCCAGAATCCCTACAGTGCAGAAGGAGGCCATTCAGCCCACTGAATCTGCAGCGTCCCTCCAAAAGAGTATCCTACCTCGGCCCACTCCTCCGTCCTATACCCGTAATCCCACCTAACCTGTACATCCCAATCCCACTTAACCTGCACATTTCTGGAGACTACGGGGAAATTTGGCATAGCCAATCCACCTAACCTGCAGATCTTTGGACTGTGGAAGAAACCGGAGCACCCGGAGTAAACCCAACAGACACGGGAAGAACGTGCAAACTCCGTACAATCGAACCCAGGTCCCTGATGCTGTGAGGCAGCAGTGCTAACAACTGTGCTAATCATCTCTCCAGAACATTATACTTAAAAAAAAAAGTTGCTTCATTATTAAATAATTAAAATAAACTTTAGCAGTCCAGGTACTTCATAAATGACTTCAAGACGCTCTCTTAATCACAGAATTTGTAATACAGCATTACAAAATACAAATATTGTTCAAAACTCAAAGTCTGAAAGCAACAAAATTACTCCAACTGGGCAGCCAAACGTCACTTAAAATTTAATCCTACTATTTATTCTTCCCCTCCCAACCACCTTGTCAAAATGCTACTAGCAGATATCAGTTGCGGGATTCTCCCTTCTGGGGACTAAATCTCCATGCCAGCGGGAAAACCGCGCCAACCACTCCGGCGTCACCAGCCCCCAAAAGTGAGAAATTCTCCAAACTTTCGGGGGCTAGGCTGCCGCCAGAATCGTTGGCGCCGTTCCAGCCGGCGTGAGTTTGCGCAAGTGCGGAACAGCCGGCGTCATCTCACGCATGCACGGACCGGCCGGTGTATTTCCGCACATGCGCGGGGGTCCTCTTCTCCGTGCCGGTCCCCGGGCAACATGGTGGAGCCCCACAGGGGCCCAGCATGGAGGAAAGGTGGCTCCCACGGAAACAGCCCGCCTGCGGGATGTGTAGGCCCCGAACGCAGGCCAGGCCACCGTGTCCCCCCTGGGGTCGGATCCCCCCTTCATCCCAGGACTGCCCCCGCATACTTACCTGCCAGGTCCTGCCGTGCGTGAGGTGAGTAATTCACGCCGGCGGGGCTGGCCAAAAGTGGACAGCCATTCGGCCCATCGAATCGCCCCGGGGGGGGGGGGGGCACTGTCAACGGCCCCGACCGGCGTGGCGAGAATCCCGCTGGCTCCTGGAAAACAGCGCCGGAGAATAGGGCAGCCTGGGTCGGGACGGCGAGGCGGTATTTGCGCCTTCCCCCAGGGATTCTCCAACCCGGCGGGGCGCGGAGAATCCTGGCCCAAATTTCCATTTAAACTCTTGAATACTGAATAAATCCAGGTCTGAACTATCAGGCTTGATTTAGTATCTGTAATATCTTGCAGACAAGTATTATTACAGAAAATGAGCAAATATTTGCAGATTACCAGAAAAACACTAAAAATTATTCATTTGCCATTCACCTTTCTTTTACACACCTCGGCTGCTGGATCCCAGTTTAGTGCTGTCCACTGATTCCCTCACTACAGCCAGGGACTGCTGACTACTTTGCAGACAAGGTCAATTCATACAAGCCAACAGGACGCATAGTCTAATGAAGCTGTTCTTTTCCTAACTTTTCAATCCACATCAAGCAAATCTGTTCACACAAGAGAAAAGAGCTCAAATGGGGCCTTCAGGTTGAAGTCCCTGGAACATCAGAACAAACATCTTACAACTCTGTAGCCTCCTGCAATCAACCAAGATCAACACCCATGATCAAAGAAGCTTGCAGGTTACAATCCTAAATACACAAACAGGAAGAAACACTAGCTTACATAGCACCATACACACCAGGAAACAAACATCTTCAATATTGAACTCTTGTACAGATCAGCTAAATACTAACTAATAAACTTCAAAACATAATTTTAAAGACTTACTTCTCCTGTGGTTTCGCTACTAGCAACACTCAAAACTTCTAAAAATGCAAGTTATTGTTCTCTGCCTTTCTGAAAGTGTTTTGGATGTAACAACCTTCACAATTAAACTAGAGGACTGCAGTAAGTTCAGTTTTTATGACTGGAGAGGTTGAGTTCCAGCTATACGTATTATATAGAGGGGACGGCACAGTGGCACAGTAGTTAGCACTGCTGCCTATGGCGCTGAGGATCTGGGTTCGACCCCGGCCATTGTCTGTGTGGAGTTTACATATTCTCCCCGTGTCTGCGTGGGTTTCACCCCCACAAACCAAAGATGTGCAGGTTAGGTGGATTGGCCATGCTGAATTGCCCCTTAATTGGGAAAAAAAAATAATTGGGTATTCTAAATTTGTCTTAAAAAATCCATATTATATAGAAGAATATATACAAATAATTGCTTCTAATAGTATCATTCAAGCCAAACTTCAGATTATTTTCACACTGTTTAGAATCTATAGCATACCTTTCATTGGATTTGCTTGATTATTAGTTTTTTTGACATCCTCAGTTGAGCTGAAAAGTATAAAATTGGATTTGAGCAATTAGAAAGTCTTAAAAATGGCTTACGAATATCAAAGTTAAGCATCAACAATCCTATCCAGTTTTTAAAGCAAACTCTTCCTCACCTACCAAAGTATAGTCATAATCAGTTACTTATCACTATAAATTAAGTATTTTTGGATGTCTCAATGACATCTCAAATCTCTGCTGCAAACAGAATCATCTTCCACCGAAGGAGATCATTCAGTCCATTGTGCTGGGCAAACTCCTTATAAGTCCTATCCAGTAGCCCGACATCTTTCCTTTTCAAATATTCATCCGAATCCATTTTGACCATTACTATTGAATCTGCTTCCACAGCACTTTTCAGGAAATACATTCCACATCAGAGCACCTCACTAATTTAAAAAACCTCAAATCCCAGTTTTTTTGTCAATTTGATTAAATCTCCGGCCTCTGGTTACTGAACTTTCTGCTGTTGCCTTTTCTGTGGCTCTGCTGTAACTACGGCAATCATTGAGTTTGTCCTCCTTTCTTTTGGTATCTATATTCTAATGCTCAGAGTCGCCAGGTATCAAATGATACCACCACAAGGTTCAACCGGCTATCGATCAAAGAGCCATACACCAGTTAGTTAGTTCAAGGGTATTTTATTTACACAACATAAATACTACCAGTTAACTACACATATCGACTATGACAACCTGTACTTAACTTCAGGCACCCGGCTTAAGCCAGAGGAACAGTGGCCGCTGTTCGATTCTGGATCTATCGAGTCTGGAGAAGTAACTGCTGCTCAGCTAGGCTCATCCGTCTGGTAATGAGCATTGAACTTGGACTTGCTTCTGGTGGTGCTGCACTTGGAAACAGATGTAGCCGGGGCGTCAGGTCCAAGAGGGGGCAAACATATGGCGGACTCTTTTCTTATGCTTGGGGGTTTTCACGCTCTTTTGGGCGTTCCTTCAGTTTGGACCCCACTAATTGGGTGATCCCCGATCACGATGTTCGATTTCTAACCAATAAATGGGCAGGTGCCTGGATGGCTGGGTGTGTCCCAAGCGGTCACTGACCCTGTTGTTTACGCTTTTCTAGAACAGGGAGCGGTGCCGAAATGTCTGTGACTGTACCGGTCGTTCAAGTACCAGCCCTTTGTCTTGGTGGAGATGGGCCATCAAATGCTAATCCGCTCATCAGAATGCTAATTGGTCAGAGTTTAGATACTGTCTGGACTCCTTGCTTGCAAATATACATTTCAGGCTCTGAGCCTGCCTGAATCTTGCTTTATCCATTTTACCCGCTAGGCTTTGCGAGTTTCCCTGTCCCTGGTTGTAAGTGGCCATTCCAGATGGCTACACTGCCAATAAGAAGTTTATCCTTATTTATTTTATCAAAACCTTGCAATTTTTAACACCTTTATGAAAGTTCCCCTTAACCTTCTCTCATCTCAGAACAATCCCAGTTGCTCTATTCTTGCCATGTAGTGGGAAGTCCCTCACCCCTGGTATGATTCTAGTAAATCACATCTGAACCCTTTCTAAAGCATTCAAATCCTTCTAAAATCTAATGACCAGAAATGAACATTATATTTGAGATGAGACCTTACCACTGACTTACAAAGGTATGATACAACTTTCTTGTTCTGTACTACACACCTTTATTTATAAAGTGAAAAATCCTACATTTGCAAGTTCTGAAGCAGTCTTACTGCACTTGAAACCGTAACTCTTTCTTTCTCCACAAATGCTGCCACACTGGCTGAGCTTTCCCAGCACTTTCTGGTTTTATTTCAAATCTTCAACATTTGCAGTATTTCACTTTTATTGTACTATATGCTGTTTTGACAGCTTTATTAGTTTGTCTTGACGCCTTCAAATACCTGGATATGTAAACACTCCAAACTTTCTCGCTGTTCCTAAACCACCTTCAAAATTATACCATTTAGTATATTTTACCACTCATGCTTTCACACAAAATGCTTTGCTGCATTATGGGCGGCTGGGTAGCACAGTGGTTAGCACTGCTGCCTCAGAGTTCCAGGGTCCCAGGTTCGATTCCCGGTTTGGGTCCCTGTCTGTGCGGAATCTGCACGTTCTCCCTATGCCTGCATGGGTTTCCTCCGGGAGCTCAGGTTTTTCTCCCACAAGTCTCGAAAGATGCGCTTGTTAGGCAAATTGGACATTCTCAATTCTCCCTCAGTGTACCCGAACAGGCGGCGTAGTATGGCAAATAGGGGATTTTCACAGTAACTTCATTGCAGTGTTAATGTAAACTTACTTGTGACACTTTTGTATAAATTCCATCTACAAAATGTCTGCCATTTTGTCAGTATTTGTCCTCTGGAAGCCTGTCTTGTATTTGTCCATTTCACAAGTCTATGTTTTATGATGTCTTTTACTATCTTTACTGTAGAAAAATCATCTCAATTTAATTTTGGTGCCATCAGTGAACAGCCCACAGAGGTAAATACTCTAATATGTAGCGGAGTTTGAAAGACCGAGAGGAGCCAGGGGTTTGATAGAGCGAGAGGAGCCCGGAGTTTGATAGAGCGAGAGGAGACCAGAGTTTGATAGACCGAGAGGAGCCCGGGGTTTGAAAGACCGAGAGGAGCCCGGGGTTTGATAGAGCGAGAGGAGCCCGGAGTTTGATAGAGCGAGAGGAGCCCGGAGTTTGATAGAGCGAGAGGAGCCAGGGGTTTGATAGAGCGAGAGGAGCCCGGAGTTTGATAGAGCGAGAGGAGCCCGGAGTTTGATAGAGCGAGAGGAGCCCGGAGTTTGATAGAGCGAGAGGAGCCAGGGGTTTGATAGAGCGAGAGGAGCCCGGAGTTTGATAGAGCGAGAGGAGCCCGGAGTTTGATAGAGCGAGAGGAGCCCGGAGTTTGATAGAGCGAGAGGAGCCCGGAGTTTGATAGAGCGAGAGGAGCCTGGAGTTTGATAGAGCGAGAGGAGCCGGGAGTTTGATAGAGCGAGAGGAGCCCGGAGTTTGATAGAGCGAGAGGAGCCTGGAGTTTGATAGAGCGAGAGGAGCCCGGAGTTTGATAGAGCGAGAGGAGCCCGGAGTTTGATAGAGCGAGAGGAGCCCGGAGTTTGATAGAGCGAGAGAAGGGGGGAGTTTGAAACAGTGCGAGAGGAGCTGGGAGTTTGACAGAGCGAGAGGAGCCGGGAGTTTGATAGAGTGAGATATGCCCAGAGTTTGAAAGAGCGAGGAGCCGGGAGTTTGAAAGAGCGAGGAGCCGGGAGTTTGAAAGAGCGAGGAGCCGGGAGTTTGAAAGAGCGAGGAGCCGGGAATTCGAAAGAGCAGGGACGAGATTGTAAAGGAAATAAGGAAATCAAAGAGAGGGCATGAGAAAAAGATTAGCAAGTAAAGTTAAAGAAAACGCAAATATGTTTTACCAATATATTAATTCTAAAAGGTTAGTTAAAGAAAAGGTGGAACCTGTCAGAGATGAAGAAGGGAAGTTGTATGTACATACAGAGGCTGTGGGAAAGGTTGTAAATGAATATTTTGTCTTCGTGCTTACAAAGAAAATGGATGATGAAGATATAGTAGCCTAGAAGGAACTCTGAGATACTGGATGGGATAATCATTTTTTTAAAAGAAATTTTAAGTACCCAATTCTTTTTTTTCCCCCAATTAAGGGGCAATTTAGCATGCATCTACCCAGCACATTTTTTGGGTTGTGGGGAGAATGTGCAAGCTCCACACAAGCTTGCAGACACGGGGAGAATGTGCAAGCTCCACACAGGCAGTGACCCTGGGCCGAGATCGAACCCGGGTCCTTGACGTCATGAGGCAGCAGTGCGAACCACTATGCCACCGTGCTGCCCAGGGATGGGATAATCATAAAGAGAAAGGATTGTAATCCTTGAAAGTTGTTAAGACGCCAGGGCCAAATGGATTGCTTCCGGGGCTACTGAAGGAGGTCCGAGAGGAGATAACTGATGCTCGGAGGATGATTTTCCAATACTCACTAGATGTAGGGGAGGTACTGGAGAAACGCAAACGTGGTTCCATTGTTTAAAAAGGGATCAAAGGAAATGCCAACAATTATAAGCCAGTTAGTCTTATGCCAGTGGTGGGGAAATTAGTAGAATCAATCCTAAGAGATAGGATTAACTATCACATAGTTAGACTAGTTAGGGATAGTCAGCATGGGTTTGTAAGGGAGGTCTTGCCTCACAAATTTGATTGAATTCTTTGAGGAAGTGACGAGAAGGTAGTGCAGTGGATGTGTTGTACATGGATTTTAGCAAGGCATTTGACAAGTCCCACATTGCAGCAAGAAAATGAAAGCCCATGGGATCCAGGCCAATGGGGCAAACAGGATAAAAAGTTGGCTTAGTAACAGGAAACAACGGATAATGGTCGATGGTTGCCCTTGCAATTGGATAGTTGTATCAAGTGATGTTCCTCAGTGCTCGATATTGGGACCCTCACTGTTTGTGTTATATATTAATGATTTGGACATGAATGTGTGGAGCGCGATTGTGAAATTTGCAGACGACACAAAGATTGGCAGAGTGGTGGACAGTTTAGAAGATAGCTATAGGGTATGATCCACCAGCCGTGTTGCGCTCTTGCTCAAGCGCCGTATGGTCAGTGGATGCTGGGAGAGGTCTCCCGTGGGTTTCCCGGCAGCCTTCACGCCTCACGGGAGCTACCCAAGTCACGCCTCACGGGAGCTACCCAAGTCCCCCGAGGCATCGGAATCAGAATCGGTCCCAAAAGGGGTGTGACCAAACGGTGCTCGACGAAGTCAGTTTTAAAACCGACTTTGGCGAGCTTACCTGGGATCAACTGGCCTCCCCAGTGAGGCTGCAGCCGGGCTTCGTTTAGCCCTGGTCCACACAAATGGAACAGCGCCTGGGAAATCTCCCGGGGTATTGGAGACCACTGGGTGGTCAGGGTCAGTGAAGGGTGGCTGCCTGGTCCTCCCCCTGGCACGCAGACACCGTGGCACTGCCCCAGCTGGCACCTTGGCATTGCCACCCTAGACTACCAAGCTGACAGGAGCATTGCCAGTACAAGGGTGACCGGGTGGCACTGCCAAGGATAAGGGGCAGGGCGGCGGGGAGCATGCCCATGAAGGGAGTGTGGACGGAAGGGTTTGACGGGTGTGCAGATTTGGGTGGGGGGCGTTCATGGCAGGTATGTAGGGGTCTCTGGGTGGTGGGGCAATAGGTGATGGTCCTGGAAAGGGGGGCCTGAAGAGGGGTACCCTCAGGGACCCCATAACAGGATGGTATGGGACCGTGCCCATGTGTGTGGGGGGTGACATTGGCCATGGGTGGAGAGTGTGGAGGACCCATAAACTCACTTAGAGATCGGGGCACCCTTTCAAAGTGGCAGCCCAATCTCTGGTCCCAAGTGCTGAAAAAAATTCAAAGTGTGGGCTAAACCGGTGAGAAGATTCCTAAAAAAGTGACTAGGGTGTCATTGGATAGCGGTGGGGAACTCACCAGCAGAGCCGGTGGGAAACTCCCGGTACCTCATGCCACAAATGAACTGAGAAATGTTTCCATTGAAATCGGCCCATAATCTCCAAAATGATACAGATGGATTGAAGTGGGCGATAAGTGGCAGATGGAATTAAATTTTTTTTTTTTTTTTTTAAAGAGTACCCAATTATTTTTTTTTCCAATTAAGGGGCAATTTAGCATGGCCAATCCACCTAACCTGCACATCTTTGGGTTGTGGGGTTGAAACCCATGCAGATATGGGGAGAATGTGCAAACCCGGGATTCGAACCCCGATCCTCAGCACCGCAGTCCACTGCGCCACATGCTGCCCTGGCAGATGGAATTTAACACAGAAGAGGTCATGCATTTAGGGAAGTCAAACAATTATGTACACAATAAATGGGAATATACTAAGAGGGGTAGATGAAGTGAGAGATCTTGGCGTAAAAGTACACAGGTCCCTAAAGGCATCAGTTCAAGTAGACACGGTTGTTTTGGAATGGTCTCCTTCATTGGCAGAGATACAGGAAATAAAAGTAAGGATACAACGTTGGAATTGTATAAGATACTGGTATTGTGTGCAATTCTCGTCACCACAATACAGGAAGGACATCATTGCTCTGGAGAGAGGCTTACAAAAATATTGTCAGGCTAGAAATGTTAGGAAAGCAACCTCTGTGGGTACTATTGGGCTGTAAGTGGTGTAATTGGTGCGTAAGTGGGTAATGGACAGGGAAGGGGCAGCATGGAAGAGGATGGAGATGGCGTCCTGTGTGGACACGAGCCTGGAGGCGCTTGTAACGGCGCCGTTGCCGCTCCCTCCAACGAGGTATACCACGAGCCCGGTGGTGGCGGCTACCCTCAAAATTTGGGGGCAATGGAGACGGCACGGGGGGGTGGTGGGGGTCTTAATGGGGTCCCCGAAAAGGAAGAACCACCGGTTTGTTCCAGGGAGAATCGATGGCAGGTTCCTGAGTTGGAACAGGGCAGGTGTTAGGAGGTTGAGGGACCTGTTTGTAGATGGGAAGTTTGCGAGCCTAGGTGAGTTAGAGGAAAGTTCCGGGCTCCCCCAGGGAACATTTTTAGGTATACGTAGGTAAGGGCGTTTGCCAGGCGACAGGTGGCGGGGTTCCCTCTGTTGCCCCCATGTGGGGTCCAGAACAGGGTGCTCTCGGGTGTGTGGGTTGGCGGGGGGAGGATTTTGGACATGTACCAAGTAATGCAGGAGGTAGACGAGGCGTCGGTGGAGGAGCTGAAGGGTAAATGGGAAGAGGAGCTGGGTGAGGAGATTGAGGAGGGGACGTGGGCGGATGCTGTGGAAAGAGTGAACTCCTCCTCTTCATGTGCGAGGCTTAGCCTCAAACAGTTCAAGGTGCTACATAGGGCTCATATGACCGGGACGAGGATGAGTAGGTTCTTTGGGGGCGAAGACAGGTGTGCTAGGTGCTCGGGGAGCCCAGCGAACCATGCCCATATGTTCTGGGCATGCCCAGCACTGGGGGTATTTTGGAAGGGGGTAGCAAACACTGTGTCAAGGGTGGTAGGATCCAGGGTCAAGCCAGGCTGGGGACTCGCAATATTTGGGGTTGCAGTGGAGCCGGGAGTGCAGGAGGCGAAAGAGGCCGGTGTTCTGGCCTTTGCGTCCCTAGTAGCCCAGCGGAGGATTCTTCTTCAGTGGAAGGATGAGAGGCCCCCAAGCGTGGAGGCCTGGATCAACGATATGGCGGGGTTCATCAAATTGGAGAGGGTGAAATTTGCCCTGAGGGGATCAGTACAGGGGTTTTTCAGGCGGTGGCAGCCTTTCCTAGATTTCCTGGCAGAACGGTAGGGAAAAAAGGCCAGCATTTAAATAAAAAAAGAAATGTTAGGAAAGATTGGGGTTATTTTCCTTAGACAAAGAAGGATGAGGGATGGCTTAATTGAGGTGTACATAATTATGAGGGGGAGCGATAGAGTAGACTGAATAAAATTGTTTCCCTTGATGGAGAATTCTAGAACCCGGGGACACAGATTCAAGATAAGTGGCAGAAGGTGTAGGCTGAGGGGACATGAAGGAGAATTTTTTTTTATGCAGAGGGTAATGGGAGTCTGGAATTTGCTGCCCCGGTTGGTGGTGAGACATCCCACACTCTGAAGCCAAGTGACAGATGCAATGCAGCCCTGGATGCTATGGATCTCTCATCAACTTCCTGAACCATTTAAAAAAGTACCTGGATCTGCACCTTAAACGCTCTCAGCTGCAGGGCTATGGACTGGGTGTAGAAAGTTGGAATTAGAAATGGCATCTGGGTGTCTATGGGCTAGCATGGACAAGATGGGCCGAATGGCACCACTTTAATTCTGTGTGGCTAATCTGTTGAGTTACAGGGGAGTAGAAAAAAAAAAGAAAAATGATGCAGCCTCTAACAGAACAGGAAATAAACTAATAAGAACTTTTAGCCAGCACATAAAAGGTCACAATTAACACTGTTACGTAGACCCATTTAAGATATGTTGATCAGAATCATCTTAGTATGATTAGAAATAAGGTTGAGAACTAATGAGCAAACCTCTTATTAGGTTCACAATCCACTACAATCGAAGGATCATTCTCATCTGCTTTTCCAGCTCCTTCATCTTTCACGGTTTCGCCATTGTTCTGCTCAGTTTCTGGATATCGTTCTTTCTTTCTACTCTCAATGCTTTCCTCCATCTCACTTGAATTTCCAGTCATAAACACAATCTTTTCCTTGGTGACTTGTGTAGAATCTGCCTCGGGTGCATCCAGTTGCATGTCATTGTCCGCATCCAGTGTAAGTATGCTTTCCACTTGCTGCTTGGCTAAGGAATGATCGTCATCCTGATAGGAGTCTGTGACAATCATATATTGTGCCAATAGCTGCAAGTCTTCAGCGTTTGTCTCCATAAGAACCGATTTATGAGCTTCCCTCAAATCTTTAGTTATAGTTTCCTTTTCTATGGGGGGGATAGAAGAGAACATGTTTAAATTATGACAGTTACAGCAAATATAAATATGAAGCTAGCATTTTGTTGTACTCAAATCAAGGATCGGAAAAATTATGGAGTTTAAAAATTGAAAGAAAACAAATTTGCCAGGGGGACATTAGAAGCCACTGTTTGTTCATTGAATCAAAGGTGCTGTATGATTCTATGAACATCATGACTCTGTGCAGACTCTTTGTAGTTGCCTGTTAATGAAAGAAGACGTACTTCCGCATGAACGGACACAACCAGAATGTCTTACTGCCTTTCACTGTGTGCCACGATTCTGGCAGATTTATGTAGCACAACAGTGTTACAACAACAGCTGACGTTACTACTGGGCAAGTCAGATACCAGGGTGGTGCCCAGCTTGATAGATCCTAACTTATGTTTTTTGTTGAGAAAGTTGACGGTGGCCACTGTACAGAAACTGATGTACTTTTAACAAAAGAATAAAACATTTATTAAACAAGACAAATTATTCCTTCACTCACAATAGATATACAAGTTCATCAGGATAACACAAGGTACAAAATCTATCTTATGCTCCAAGTACACAGTCCAGGGCAGCACGGTGGCGCAGTGGGTTAGCCCTGCAGCTTAACGGCACCAACATCCCAGGTTCGATCCCGGCTCTGGGTCACAGTCCGTTTGGAGTTTGCACATTCTCCCTGTGTTTACGGGGTTTCGCCCCACAACCCAAAGATGTGCAGGCTAGATGGATTGGCCGCGCTAAATTGCCCCTTAATTGGAAAAAATGAATTGGGTACTCTAAATTTATTTTAAAAAACAAAAACAAGTACACAGTCCATGCAAATGAATAGACAAATTGTGGTAAGACACCCCACACTCTGAAGCCAAGTGACAGATGTAACCCCAGATGCTATGGATCTCTCATCAGCTTCCTCAGATGTTTGTCACATCGGGAGCCAGCTGGTCTCACTGGAACTCTGTTTTTCACAGCAGGCATTCTCGAAGAACTCTCTTTGAACACCTCTCCCAAACAACATTCCCTCTTAGATGGTTTCACCACAGATCCACCTCCAGGGTTGCAACCTCTCCTTCTGATGTTCCTCTCCCCTGGATTGCCACGTGCATTTAAGCATTGCCTTCCATGCAATCGCTCAGATACCCAGCTGTGCCAACAGAACACCACTGCTTTACAGGCCACATAAGGAGTCGCCAACCTTCAGCTGTGTCCAATGACCTCCTGGCTTCTCACAGCTTATATTGCTTTAAGTCTGCTTGCAGCAGTTCTAATTTTCAATCTGGACCCTTCTTCTGCTCCTCACTCAACTTCACTGAACAGGATCAGTTCACGATTCCTGTCCTTGTTCTTTGACTTATCTGCCGCCTTCAGACTTTAACCTGTCCCTCACAATTTATTGGGACTTCCTCTGTTCTGGGAAATCTGCCCATTGCAGCTCCTGTCCTGCTTCTTCTGTGCCTCTGTGTACTGCCGTTTTGCTTCTGGGTCATCTGATCTTTTTGCCCTGTTTTACTTTTGTTTTCATTTCCTTTTCCGTACAGGTGCATGGCTCCTTTTAAACTTAAAAAACCCAGAAAAGGATAAACTGAGAATATGCGCAGGGCCATTTGTTGACTTTTCAACGAGGATCACAACCAACTGGACGTGCTGCTGTTCTCCAGCCAGCACGTACGCACAAACTGAATGATCTGAACACCTGTGATCTTTCCAGAGCCGGCACATGCGTAGACACTGCTGAAGCCTATTGAGACTTTTAGTTCCCAGTCTCTGGAGGCCCAATCTCCACTTTTAAGGTATGTGATGAACGTAGGAACTTCAGATATATTGTATTGTATGTATTTGTGCAGTAAGGATTAAAAGCCTGGGATAGTATGTGGCTGCTGCAGTCATGTTTTTTAAAATTCCGTTTGAAAGAAAGCTAGGCCTTTTGGAGCCAGAGGTGGGCAATTAAAGCATCGTAAACGTTTGGGCGGATGGACTTTTATTTATATTAAGAGGATTCCCTGGGGAGTAGATAATTAGAGACATTGTGCTCAGCTGAGTAAGATGATGTAGTCAATGGGAGGAGCCAGTGACTGAAGCAGTCAGGTATTGAAGTTTACAATTAGTTTTTGGCTGGAAGGTGATCTGAGAAGGTTTCTGAAGAGTACAGACAGAGATTCTGCATTATTCTGACAGGGTATCAGATCACTTTCTTTCATGCAGTCTCAAAAGACCTCTCTTTCTCTTTACAGCAAGTATTCCCAAGTCTGCTAACTGTATTTAAAAGTGGATTCTGACTTGAGATGGTTTTGTTGTTTGAGTGGAAATAAAGATAGCAGTTAAGGGTTATTGCGTCACTGTATTGATTAGCATTGTTTAAGGAGAAATTGTAAGCTATTTTCTAGTGTTATGTTAACTATATTTTAATACTGTGTTAGTAATAAAATTTGTTTTAACATACCATATCCCTAAAATCACTCCCAGAGAGAGGTATCCTTTCCTCAGTCTTAGAAAATTTAAATAAAATATTAGAGTTTTGGTCCAGTCTCCTAGCCACTGTTGGAGCCTAGTCCTGGATCGTTATAGGTAAGTATTTCTTCTTTTTTCTTCTGGGGTTTTAACAACAGGACCAGTCCCAGTCATTCCCAGCTCTCCAGTAGAGGTTCACTTCTTTCATTCATGCCAGGTGAAACTTCCAGTGTCCTTTGACAATCATTCCACCCGTTTGAGCTTTCTGCATCCAATCATCAGAAGCACTTTGGCGACTCCTCATTTCTTAAATTATCAAGAGCCCCTTCTGTTCTGTTTTGATTTCTTTTAAACAGAAACTGAGCTCTAACAAGCATCCAGCTTTGTTGTTAACACAAAAACAGTTCACCTGTTTCCCCACCTGTTTCGGAGTCTTAAACAGGAACTGTCCCTTTTCTGAGACTGCAGAACGGTGTGAAAGCTGCCACCCGTCCCTTGCAATGGCTTTTGTTCAAGCTCCTTTCTCCATGGAACTTGGATCACATGGGCATGTCTCGAAGCTGAGGTGCTTATACAGAAATCTCAAAACACAATCATCTTACGATGTTCGGCATTCACAATAGCCTATATCCCTACAAAGTACCTATCAGTTTCCTTTTGAAAGTTACTACCGAATTTGCTTCCATCATCTTTTCAAGCTAGGCGTAATTTGCTGAAAGGTTCCCCGTTTCCATGCAGAAATGTCACCAATTATCTTAAATCTGTGTCCGTTGGTTACCGATCCCAACAGAGGTGTCTTGACCCATCTATCAAAATCCCTCATCAGATTGTTGGCTAATAATGATTCTGTGGGTTAGACCAATGTCCTTAAACTTTGGAGAGTCGGGCTAACTGTTTAGTAGGAAGCTTCTTGTTCACTGACATAAAAGTCTCCAGCTAAATATTTTGGGTCAGTGACCTGGTTACTGTGGATTATCACAGATGCTATCTGTGGATTAGACAGATGCTATCTCTCTGCCCCTACAATCAACTCTCGAACTTCCCGACAACAAGGCACCTACGTCAGACTGCTGTTCATAGATTACAGCTTCGCCTTCAACGCCATTATCCCAACAAGACTAATAACCAAACTCAACAATCTTGGACTTGAACCCTCCCTGTGCAGATGGAGCCTTGACTTCCTCACCAACAGGCCGCAATCTGTCAGGATAGGTAACAACACTTCCTCCATTATACGAGCATGGGGAGAAGGCCAGCAGAATGCTTGCACAACAACCAAGAAAGATAGAAGCGGCTAGGGAAATAGGAAAGGTAGTCGACAGGGAGCGAAACCTGGTGGGGGACCCGGTAGGACTGAACAAGGTGTTTAGGGACTTTTATAGCAAGCTGTACATCTCGGAACCCCTCACGGGACTGGAGGGGATGAGGTGCTTTTTGGACGGACTGACCTTCCCAAGAGTAGGTAGGGGGTTGGTAGACGGGCTGGGAGCCCCTATCAGGACCAGAGAAATACTGGGGGGCCTGAAGGTCATGCAGTCCGGGTAAAGCCCCAGGGCCGGACAGATACCCGGTGGAGTTTTATAAAAAGTTCTCCGAAATAGTGGGGTCGGTGCTGGTCAGGGTGTTCAACAAGGCAAGAGACAGAGGGGTCTTACCCCCGACTATGTCGCAGGCCACTATCTCGCTTATACTGAAGCAGGATAAAGACTCAGAGGCATGTGGGTCCTATAGGCCGATCTCTTTGATGAACATAGACGCTAAGTTACTGACCAAGATCTTGGCGTCTAGAATTGAGGATTGTGTACCGGCCGTGATTGTGGAGGACCAAACCGGGTTCCTAAAGGGCAGGCAACAGGTGACCAATCTAAGGAGGCTGCTCAATGTGATTATGATGCCTCCGGAGAGCAGCGAGGCAGAGATAGTGGTAGCAATGGATGCCGAAAAGGCTTTCGACCGGGTTGAGTGGGACTATTTATGGGAGGTGCTGGGACGTTTTGGGTTCGGGGTGGGATTCGTTGATTGAGTTAGGCTGCTATATCAGGCCCCAGAGGCTAGTGTGAGGACGAACAGGACGACATCTGACTACTTCAGACTGCACCGTGGGACTAGACAGGGATGCCTCCTCTACCCGCTGCTGTTCGCGCCGGCTATAAAGCTGCTGGCAATTGCTCCGAGAGCTTCAAGGGACTGGAAAGGGCTGGCCTGCTGAGGGGGGGGGGGTTGAACATAAAGTCTTGTTATACGAGGATGACCTGCTGTTATATGTGTTAGACCCAATGGCAGGGATGGACGGAATCATGGAAACCCTGAGGGAATTTGGTCGGTTCTCAGAATATAAATTGAACATGGCAAAGAGCGAGATGTGGGTAGTGCAGGCGGGAGGTTAGGAGAGTAGGCTGAGGGGGCTGCCGTTCAGGCTGGTCGGGGAAAGCTTCAGATATTTAGGGATACAAGTAGCGCGAGACTGGGGTAAGTTGCATAAGCTAAACTTGTCCCAGTTGGTGGAGCAAGTGAGGGACGGGTTCCGGAGATGGGATGCGCTCCCGCTATCATTGGCGGGGAGAGTGCAAACGGTGAAGATGACGATTCTCCCGAGATTCTTGTTCATATTTCAGTGTCTCCCCATTTTCATTCCGCAGTCCTTCTTTAAGAGGCTAGATAAAATTATCCTGGAATTTGTTTGGGTGGGAAAGTCCCCACGGGTGAGGAAGGTGATGCTCGAGAGGAACCGAGGGGATGGGGGACTGGCGTTGCCGAACTTTAGCAACTACTACTGGGCAGCTAACATAGCCATGGTAAGGAAATGGATGGTGGGTACGGGGTCACTTTGGGAGCGGATGGACGCTGCTTCATGCAGGGGCACCGGTTTGGCAGCCTTGGTTACGGCGCTTCTGCCGCTCCCGCCGGCACGATACTCCACCAGCCCTATAGTGGTGGTGGCTCTATGGATCTGGGGCCAGTGGAGGAGGCATATAGGGGAAGCGAGAGCACGGTTTGGTCCCCAATCTGCAGTAACCACCGATTTGCCCAGGGAATATGGACGGTGGGTTCCAACTATGGCGGAGGGCAGGGATTGCGAGGATGGGCGATCTGTTCCTGGAATGAGCATGAGGGTGTTGGAGGAGAAGTACGGGCTGGCGAGAGGGAATGATTTCAGGTACTTGCAGGTGCGGGATTTCGTACGCAGATTCGTACCATCCTTCCCACACCTCCCACCAAGGGGGATCCAGGACAGGGTAGTTTCCAGAGGAGAGGTGGGAGAGTCTCCGACATTTATAAAGAACTAATGGGAGCAGAGGAGGCGCAGACCGAAGAACTGAAGCTTAAGTGGGAGGAGGAGCTCGGGGGGGAAGATAGTGGACGGCATATGGGCAGACGCTTTGAGTAGAGTAAACACGACTGCAACATGCACCAGGCTCAGTCTGATCCAGTTCAAGGTTGTACATCGGGCCCCATGACGGTGGCCCAGATGAGCACATTCTTTGGGCTGGAGGACAAACGTGCTAGATGTGCCGGAGGACCAACGAACCATGTACACATGTTCTGGGCGTGTCCTAAACGAATGGGGTACTGGCAGGGGTTCGCGAACGCCATGTCCCGACTATTGAAAACTAGGGTACCAATGAGTCCTGAGGTGGCAATTTTTGGGGTTTCAGAGGACCCGGGAGTTCAGGAGGTGAAAGAGGCCGACGTCTTGGCCTTTGCTTCCCTGGGTAGCCCGGCGACGAATACTGTTGGCATAGAGGGACTCAAAGCCCCCGAAGTCTGAAATAAGGATGTGTGCTCAGTCCTCTACTGTACTCCCTATACAAACACGACTGTGTGGCAAGATTCAACTCCAATTCAATCTAGAAGTTTGCAGATGGTACGACTGTGGTGGGTCGTATCTCAAACAATGACGAATCAGACTACAGAAGGGAGATAGATCACTTGGTTGCATGGTGTACTGAAAACAACCTGTCTCCAAATGCTGGAAAGACCAGGGAACTAATTATCGGCTTCAGGAAGCGTAGCACGACAACCCCCGCCCGGAAGCATAGCACGACACCCCCCCCGCCAGTCTACATCAATGGCTCCGAAGTAGAGATGGTCGACAGCTTTAAGTTCCTGGGGGTCACCATCACAAACAGTCTGTCCTGGTCCACTCACGTTGATGCAACAGTCAAGAAAGCCCAACAATGTCTCTACTTCCTACGGAAACTAAAGAAATTCGACATGTCTGCATCGACTCTCACAAAGTTCTACAGATGTGCCATGGACAGCATCCTATCCTGCTGCATTACAGCTTGGTATGGCAACTGCTCGGCCCAAGATCGCAAGAAACTACAGAGTGTGGTGAACTCAGCCCAAAGCATCACACAAGCTTGCCACCCTTCCATTAATTCTGTCTACACCTCCCGCTGCCTCAGGAAGGCAGACAGCATTGTCAGAGACCCCTCACACCCAGGCTTTGCTCTCTTCCAGACCCTTCCAGATACAGAAGTCTGAAGACCCGCACATCCAGACACAGCAACAGCTTCTTCCCCAGTTACTAGAGCCCTCAACGATGCTCCCTTGGACTGATCTGTTCCCTGTAAGAACACTATTCACGACACCCTATGCTGCTCTTGTTTACCCTTGAGCCGCACTGTAACCAATCACTATTTGTTGATGCACCACTGTCAATGTACTCTGTCGATTATTCTTTTGTCTACTCTGTACGTACTGTGTGCGTTCCCTTGGCCGCAGAAAATACTTTTCACTGTAGAACATAGAAAATACAGCACAGAACAGGCCCACGATGTTGTGCCGAACTTTTGTACTAGATTAAGAACAAATCAATCTACACCCCAGCATTCTATCGTAATCCATGTACCTATTCAATAGCCTAACTGTACTTCAGTACATGTGACAATAAAGATCAATCAAACAATCAATTAACAAGACACCGCAACCACTCAGCCAATCTCAGGCAGCATTCTCAGAAGTCTGAAGCTGAAGCAATGTCACCAGAGTTTTGGTCTACATATAACCCATATTAAACTTGAATCGAGCACCTGATTTCCAGTTTAATTTCAACTTTGTAACTGCCAGCATGGAAATGTCTCATATTTACCAACATCCAGAAAATTACACCAATACAGAAAATTAAACAACTTCATCATTTTCAGAAAGTTACTTAATTTCCTACCTTTGCCCATCTCCTCTGGTATTTTATTGACAGGAGTTTCTGGAGTGTCTGAAATTTCATTAGGATTTCCTCTTGCCTCTTCCTTTGTCTGTTGACAGCAATTAACATTGTGTGAGTCAAGTTACTAGAAACAAAAATGAGCAGATCCAAGTGGTCCATTTGCTCATTGCTAATTCAACAGACTAGGAATGTCCAGTATAACTCCAGTGATATTCTTCGATCATACAGTACACTACACAAAAGCAGGTGGCCAACTAAGTCGGTTTCTGTAATGAAGAGGTTGTCTTATGAGGAAAGATTGAGTAGGCAGAGGGATCTGGTCAGGTCCACAGGTCACAGTAGCAACGCAGGTGAAGAAGGTAGTCAAGAAAGAATACTTAAACAACTTCATCATTTCAGCATGCTTGCTTTCAGAAGCCGGAGCATTGAGCATAAAAATTGGCAAGTCACGCTGCAACTGTACAGAACCTTAGTTAGGCCACGCTTGGAATATAGTGTTCAATTCTGGTCACCACAGTACCAGAGGGATGTGGAGACTTTGGAGAGGGTATAAAAGAGGTTTACCAGGGTTATTTTAAAATTAATTTACAGAATGTGGGCGTTGTTGGTTAGGCCAGCATTTATTGCCCATCCCTAGTTGCTCTTCAGAGGGTGGTGGTAAGTTGCCTTCTTGAACCACTGCAGTCCTCGAAGTGTAGATACACCCACTGTGCTGTTAGGGAGGGAGTTCCAGGTTTTGCCCCAGTGACAGTTAAGGAACGCCGATATATTTTTAAGTCAGAGTGGTGAGTGACTTGGAGAGAAACCTCCAGGTGGTCGCGTTCCCAGGTATCTGCTGTTCTTGTCCTTCTAGGTGGTGGTGGTATGGGTTTGCAAGGTGCGGTCTTAGGTACCTTGGTGAGTACTGCAGTGCATCCTGTAGGTGGTACACACGGCTACCACAGTTCATTGGTGGTGGAGGGTTTGAATGTTTGTGGAAGGAGCATCAAGCGGGCTGCTTGGTCTGGATGGGGTAGAGCTTCAGGAATGTTATTGGAGCTGCACTCATCCAGGCAAGTGGAGAGTGTTCCATTAGATTCCTGACTTGTGCCTTGTAGATGATGGAAAGGCTTTGGGTGGGGTCAGGAGGTGAGTTACTTGCTGTAGGATTCCTATGCTTTGACCTGCTAGTCCAGTTCAGTTTCTGATCAATGGTAACCCCCATGATGTTGATTGTGGAGGATTCAGCGATGGTAATGCTATTGAAAGATTTGGGGGCGATGGTTAGATCCACTCTTGTAGAAGATGGTCATTGACTGGCACTTATGTGGCATGAATGTAATTTGCCACTTGTCAGCCCAAGCCTAAATATTGTCCAGGTCTTGCTGCATTTGGACATGGACCATTTCCTTTTCTGAGGAGTCGCGAATGGTGCTGAAAATTGTGCAGTCGTCTGCAAACATCTCCATATCTAACCTTATGATGGAAGGGAGGTAGACGGCACGGTGGTACAGTGGTTAGCACTGCTGCCTGCGGCGCTGAGGACCTGGGTTTGATCCCGGCTCTGGGTCACTGTCCGTGTGGAGTTTGTATATTCTACTTGTGTCTGCGTGTGCGTCACCCACAACCCAAAGATGTGCATCGTAGGTGGACTGGCCACACTAAATTGCCCGTTAATTGGAAGAAAAAAATCAGGTACTCAAAATTTATATTAAAAATAAATGATGGGAGGTCAATGATGAAACAGCAGAAGGTGGTTGGGCCGAGGACACTACTCTGAGGAAATCCTGCAGTGTTGTCCTGGAGCTTAGATGATTGAACTCCAGCCACAACCATTTTCCTTTGTGCAGGTATGACTCCAGCCAATGGGGAGTATTCCCATTGACTCCAGTTTAGCTAGGGTTCCTTGATGCCTTACTCAGTCAAATGCTGCCTTGATGGCAACGGTAGTCACTCTCACCTCTGGCATTCAGCTCTTTTGTCCATGTTTGAACCAAGGCTGTACTGAGATCAGGAGCTGAGTGACCCTGGCGGAACCCAGACTGAGCGTCCTTGAGCAGGTTATTGCTGAGTAAGAGCTGCTTGATAGCACTGTTAATGACTCCTTCCATCACTTTGCTGATGATGGAGAGTAAACTGATAGGGCGGTGATTGGCTGGGTTGCATTTGTTCCGTTTCATCTGTACAGGTCACACCGTGGCAATTTTCTGCATTGCCGGATAGATGCCAGTGCTGCATCTGTACTGAACAGCTTGGCTAGGGGTGTGGCAAGTTCTGGAGCACAAGTTTTCAGTAATATTGCTGGAATACTGTCAGGGCCCATAGCCGTGGCAGTATCCAGTGCCTTCAGCCGTTGCTTGATATTACATGGAGTGAATCATATTGGTTGAAGACTGACATCTGTGATGCTGGGAACCTCCAGAGGAGACCGAGAGGTGATGTATTTTGGTAGGAAGAACATGGAGAGACAAAAAATAAGGGGTAAAATTCTTAAAGGGGTTGCAGGAGCAGAGGGGCCTGGGTGTATTATGTGCATAGATCAATGTGCATAGATCATTGAAGGTGTCAGGAGGTGGAGAGCAGTTAATAAAGCATATAGTATTCTGGGCTTTATTAATAAGGATATAGAATACAAGAGCAAGGAAGTTTTCCTGAATTTATACATGACACTAGTTAGACATCAGATGGAATATTGTGTACAGTTCTGGGCACCACACTATAGGAAGAATGTGAATGCATGAGAGAGAGTGCAGAGGAGGTTTACAAGAATGTTTCCAGGGATAAAAAACTTCTGTTATGAAGATAGATTGGAGAGGTTGGGGCTATTCGCCTTGGAGAGAAGGCAGGGAAGTGGAGATTTGAATGCACTGACTGAAAGTGTGATGGAGGTATGTTCAATCGAGGCATTCAAGTGGGCATTAGATGATTACTTGAATAGAAGCAGCATGGTAGCACAAGTGGATAGCACTGTGGCTTCACAGCCCCAGGGTCCCAGGTTCGAACCCCGCTGGGTTGCTGTGCGGAGTCTGTACGTTCTCCCTGTGTCTACGTGGGTTTCATCCGGGTGCTCCGGTTTCCTCCCACAGTCCAAAGACGGCAGGTTAGGTGGATTGGCCATGATAAATTGCCCTTAATGACCAAAAAGATGAGGGGTTATTGGTTACGGGGAAGTGAGGGCTTAAGTGGGTCGGTGTAGACTCGATGGGCCGAAAGGCCTCCTTCTGCACTGTGCAGGGGTACGGGTAAAGGCAAGGGAATGGCACCAAATCATGACGCTAGTTTAGAGAGCTGATGCAGGCATGATGCACCATAACAATTCTGTGATATTTAGCTCTCCTTAAGAGTTAGCAATGATGAATATGTCAGTTCAGAGTCGACTTGTAGCAACTCCCTCAGAGGGAATGAAAATTCATTAAGTGCTTTTCTTGATCTCAAAGCTTCACCAAGATGTTTCACAATTAATTACTTTTTGAGTGACATCATTCTTTTTTATAGGCAAAAGTGGCAGTCAATAAGTGCACAACATAGGGCAGCACGGTGGCCTAGTGGTTAGCACAACCGCCTCACGGCGCTGAGGTACCAGGTTCGATCCCGGCTCTGGGTCACTGTCCGTGTGGAGTTTGCACGTTCTCCCCGTGTCTGCGTGGGTTTCGCCCCCACAACCCAAAAATGTGCAGAGTAGGTGGATTGGCCACGCTAAATTGCCCCTTAATTGGAAAAAAAATAATTGGCTAATCTAAATTTATAAAAAAAAAAGGAAAAAAAAAAATAAGTGCACAACATGGTGCAGGATTGAACTTGAATAAGAAGTGAATTTGTTTTTTGGTGGTGCTGCTTGAGATTAAAGTTGGTCAGCGATCTGGATAAATTTTCATTCTTCAATGCCAATTAGGGCACAGGATCTTTTCTGCTACCATGGGGCATTGCTGTTACATTATAAATGTTTTATAAATACAAGCTGTTGGGTTTTGCTCCCAGACTGTTGAAATTCATGTTTGAAATATTTGAGTGAAAACAGAAATAAACCAATTTGCTTCCACTGATTAATCCAGCTGCCTATTTGGGGTTTACAATGAAGCTTCACATCTCGAGGGCCATCCTGAAACATATCTCCTACAATACTAGGTAATGGTAAAGTCACCATTGTCCCTGACGACAATAGGCTGCTTTCTCCTTTGAGGGGAGGGTACTGACTGGTGGTGATTTAACCTGACGATCACATTTATTATCTCAAGCGAAGAGCAAGGTTGAGAAGACGGGCCTTCATGAATAACAATGTGAAATACTATGAGTTTTACAAGCAGCCTTTTTGGCACGGTGGCACAGTGGGTTACCACTGCTGCCTCACAGCACCAGGGGCACTGATTGATTCTGGGTGCATGTATTGAGTTTGCATGTTCTCCTCATTTCTGCATGCACCAGTTTCCTTCCACAGACCAAAGAGGGCAGCACAGTGGTTAGCACTGTGGCTTCACAGCACCAGGATCCCGAGTTCGATTCCCGGCTGAGTCACGGTCTGTGCGGAGTCTGCACGTTCTCCCCGTGTCTGTGTGGGTTTCCTCCCACTAGTCCCGAAAGATATGCTGTTAGATAATTTTGACATTCTGAATTCTCCCTCTGTGTACCCGAAAAGGCGCCGGAATGTGACGGTTAGCTTTTCACAGTAACTCATTGCTGTAAGCCTACTTGTGACAATAAGGATTATTATTCTTATTATTAGATGTTCAAGTTAGGTGGATTGGCCAAGCTAAAATTGCCCTTTAGTGTCCAAATCTGTGCAGGCTAGGTGGACTTCAGGGGATAAGGTGGGGGAGTGGGGCCAGGGAGGTGTTCTTTCAGACGTGCAAGCTCCATGGGCCGAATGGCCTCCATCAGCACTGTTCAGATGTTATATTTCCAACACTGCAAAGCTTTACAGCCAATGTAAAATATTATTGATTATAAATAATTGATTAGGTGGATTGTCCATGCTAAATTGATTAGGTGGATTGGCCATGCTAAATTGCCCGTAGTGTCCTAAAAAAAGTAAGGTTAATGGGGGGGGTTGTTGGGTTAGGGGTATAGGGTGGATGCGTGGGTTTGGGTAGGGTGATCATGGCTCGGCACAACGTTGAGGGCCGAAGGGCCTGTTCTGTGCTGTACTGTTCTATGTTCTATGAAGTCTCATCTACAAAACAGTGATCCTATTAACATTGGTTAATTTGTTGAAGGCTTTGTACAGTGTCACCAATTTGCCTTCGGCAGCAAGGCATTAGACTAACATCAAGTTAACAATGAACCAAGTCAGCCATTGCAACCCACCCCTGGGTATTCTCCAGCCTTGCTAATCCATCACACCACACACCATAACATACCCGCCCCCTCAGCCGCCGCGTTCTCGTCGCCCCTCCCTCCCCCGGCCGCCGCGTGCTCGTCGCCCCTCCCTCCCCCGGCCGCCGCGTGCTCGTCGCCCCTCCCTCCCCCGGCCGCCGCGTGCTCGTCGCCCCTCCCTCCCCCGGCCGCCGCGTGCTCGTCGCCCCTCCCTCCCCCGGCCGCCGCGTGCTCGTCGCCCCTCCCTCCCCCGGCCGCCGCGTGCTCGTCGCCCCTCCCTCCCCCCGCCCCCGCGTGCTCGTCGCCCCTCCCTCCCCCGGCCGCCGCGTGCTCGTCGCCCCACCCTCCCCCGGCCGCCGCGTGCTCGTCGCCCCTCCCTCCCCCAGCCGCCGCGTGCTCGTCGCCCCTCCCTCCCCCAGCCGCCGCGTGCTCGTCGCCCCTCCCTCCCCCGGCCGCCGCGTGCTCGTCGCCCCTCCCTCCCCCAGCCGCCGCGTGTTCGTCGCCCCTCCCTCCCTCCCCCAGCCGCCGCGGGCTCGTGCTCGTCGTCCCTCCCTCCCCCGGCCGCCGCGTGCTCGTCGCCCCTCCCTCCCCCGGCCGCCGCGTGCTCGTCGCCCCTCCCTCCCCCAGCCGCCGCTCCCTCCCCCAGCCGCCGCGCGCGCTCCACGCTCCGCCCCCTCAGCCGCCGCGTGCTCCACGCCCCTCCACCCTCGGCCGCCGCGCGCTCCACGCCCCTCCCTCAATGGCAGCCACGCGCTCCACGCCCCGTCACGCCCCCTCAGCAACGCGCGTCCCAAACTGGGCTACCTCCCGCTCCACACAGTCATCAGTTCCGCCCAGCGTTGCCCCCACCCCCAATTTCGGGCCCTCCTTCCTCCCGCGCCCCCTTCCTTCCCTGGTCCTTCACCTGATGTAACCGCTCTGACAGATCACTATTATTGCCTTCCGCATTCACATTGGTTGTTTGCGCATCGCCTTTCAAGTCCACCGTGGTGAGCTCGGTGATTTTGTGCATGGCTGTCTCGCTCTCAGCCTCCATTACAACCGCTCGGCCTCACGCAACACCGGAACGGGAGACGCAACAAAATGGCTCCCTGGCACTTCCTAAGGTGCGCGTGAATCGGGTGTGAAATTCTTCATCGCGCATGTGCATGTTGGAGCGCTGTTGCGGACCTCCCACCGGACGGTGGCGCAGTGTCGCCCGCCAACAGTACCGCCCCCAAACACTGGTTACCCCCTTCTCTCGCTTAGGGCTGTCAGCTTTTTAAAAATCACTGTCGTGAGGCCATTTCAAGAAAAGTTCACCCTGAGATTCCCTGAGATGGTGAAAGGCGCTATTTAATTACAGGTTATTGCCTGGTGTTAGCAGTGAGGTAGAGACCAGGCGCAGTGCCAATGACAACAGAAACTTCGCTCCTTGGTCACCATTGCCAGCATTTCTGTTTTTTTAACAAGACGGTACAGAGCAGGTGTACAAAACCAGAAAATACTGGACAATCTCAGCCGGTCATCTGTGCAGACAAAAGGGAGCTAATGTTTAAAGTCTGGATGACTTTGTCAAAGCTTTGAAAGGAATTTGCTTTGATCAGAGCAGGTGTAGTTCTGAACTCTGGTTGAATAAATACATAGAGGATTCACCATATGAACTCCCAACTGTCCAATCTCCACACCCGTGCCATTGGCCTGGCCAACACGGCATACCGCCTTCCTACACTAATTGGAAAGTATAAAGATTTCATTATCAGAATCATAGAATTGTTACAGTTCAGAAAGGCGTTTAGGGTCATCATGTCTGCACGTGCTCTCCAAATGGCCATTATGACTTAGTGCTTTTCACATACCCTTGCACATATTGTTTCTATCTGTTTTAACCCACGAGTATCTTACGGGGTGGGAACAACACCTTGCAGAATATGAGCTCCCTTATTAAGGTGGCGGGGAAGGCTCAACAATGTCTAGTTGTATGATACATAAAGCTGGCAGGCGCCGACAAGGCAGATCCAGTTGGGATCTACTGTGTGATGTACATAATAGTTATCGTAAATAAACTAATTTCCTTTGGACTCTTCAGTGTGAACTTCTTTTTGGCCTTATAAAACTATCCAAATAATCACCTAATGTCCTCTTGAATGCCTGGATTGAACCTGCCTCCACCAAAAGTCCAGGCAGTTCATTTAGATCATAGAATTTACAGTGCAGAAGGAGGCCATTCAGCCCATCAAGTCTGCACCGGCTCTTGGAAAGTACGCCCTACCCAAGGTCAATAACTCCACCCTATCCCCATAACCAAGTAACCCCACCCAACACTAAGGGCAATTTTGGACACTAAGGGCAATTTATCACGGCCAATCCACCTAACCTGCACATTTTTGGACTGTGGGAGGAAACCAGAGCACCCGGAGGAAACCCACGTACACACGGGGAGGATGTGCAGACTCCGCACAGACAGTGACCCAAGCTGGAATCGAACCTGGGACCCTGAAGCTGTGAAGCGATTGTGCTATCCACAATGCTACCGTGCTGCCCACTGTGGCTTCCCAGCGCCAGGGTCCCAGGTTCGATTCCCCGCTGGGTCACTGTCTGTGCGGAGTCTGTACGTTCTCCCTGTGTCTGTTTGGGTTTCCTCCGGGTACTCCGATTTCCTCCCACAGTCCAAAGATGTACAGGTTAAGTGGATTGGCCATGATAAATTGTCCTTCGTGTCCAAAAAAGTTTAAGAGGGGTTATTGGGTTATGGGGATAGGGTGGAAGTCAAGTAGGTCAGTGCAGACTCAATGGGCCGAATGGCCTCCCTCTTCACTATGTTCTGTGTTCTAGACCCAGGCCATTTATGGTGTGAATTTTGTATATCACATTTTCTTCATTTGTAAATCACTTAGATCTGTGTCCTCGTGTTCTCTATCCTTTTACGAGCAGGAACAGTTTCTCCCTATCCAATCTGTCCTTATGATTTTGCACACCTGATAATTGGATGATAACTATCAGATAAACAGCCTTTTCCCATCTCCAATATTTTTCAATAAAACACAGGTGGTAAAAGAAAATGGAAAAGAAAACACAATTTTTTATGACCCTTTTATTTTTCCCAAGAGTTTTGTTCATGTTCACTCATGGGCTGTGAGCTTCACTGACAGCGCAGTGTGCATCGACAGACGTCATAATATTCAAGACTATGGGCCAAGTGCTGGCAAACGGAATTAGGTAGGCAGGTCAGGTTTTTCTCATGAGTCGCTGCAGACCCGATGGGCCTTTTTTGCACTATTGTTCTATGATGGTTGCCAACGAAGATGCTGATCTGGCTGAAAGTCTTGGCTCTGAAGTACATGACATCAGGGCACAATTCCAAGAATTACAGGATGTTTTAATGGAGGCACAAGAGGAGGTTCTTGCAATAGGGGAGCCGCCTCCCTTTGGTCGGGTTTCCACTGCATGGCTTGTGGTCCATCCTGATGAGATCGGGAGAGAGGAGGCAGAAACAGGAGAAGAGTGCTGCTGTGCCCAGTCCCTGAGGTGAAGTGGTGGAGACATTTCCAGCTGAGTTCAAGAATTGGCCGCTATGTTTCAGGAATCTATCTGGAGGCTGGGCAAATTAAATTCAATGGAGCACATCTAATCCTGTCTTCGAGGCCTGGGTTTGGTCTGGCCTTCCGACCATTGGTCCTGTGTTGTCCTGTTCCAGATGTCGGTTATGAGGGGTTGGGCATGACCAAACTGGTTGAGTCATCCCCCCGGGCTGGAGCCTAGGTTGTTGACCACTTGGGCTCTGGTGAGATGGCATGGTGGAAGTAATGGCGTCTTGTGCTTCAATTGTTAGAGTCCTTGAACGATCCTGAAGAGTCCTCATTGATCTTGATCCTACCTCATCTTTGATTTTAACTCACGGCGCCGAGGTCCCAGGTTCGATTCTGGGTCATTGGCCGTGTGGAGTTTGCACATTCTCCCTGTGTTTGCGTGGGTTTCACCCCCACAACCCAAAGATGTGCAAGGTAGGTGGATTGAACATGCTAAATTGCCCCTTAAGTAGAAAAAAGTGAATTGTGTACACTAAATATTTTTTTAAAAAGAAAAATAAAATCTTTGATTTTAACTTTATCCATGCGCCAGTGAAGAAGTCTTTCTCGTGAGGACTGCCTTGCATTTCTGCATCTCGGTTTCATCCTGGACTTTGCTCCCTGATGATCATGTTGCCTGCTTGACGTTGTCAATTTTTTCCGTTTACAGGGAAGTGAATAATGTGGGTGTGATGACCTGTGCTATTGATTATCCTGATTTTATAAGTTCATATCATGTTAAGCTGAATATTGAATGAAGGATATGTGCACTATCTTTATCCTAAATGTGTTTGGGCCTTATATTGTCTGACAATCCTTGTGGTGGAGGGAGGGGGGTCCTTTCTGTTATGCCCCCTGGGGAAAATGAGAGGAGCAGGATGAGAGGTGGAAGGTTGGAGTTGGTAGTGTTATGGACCAGGGTTTAGAGAACCCCAAAGTGTATCATGGAGTTCACCTGACCCACAACTTTTACTAGATTGTGGTATGGGGAGCACACGGCCCACTCTACAGGTGTGGGACAGCACAAATGGAAAAGTATTTTTTAAAGCAGAACAATGTTTATTTTATGAACTCAAGTTAATCTTTTTATAACATACAGTGAACATCTTAGCAACCATTAATTCAAATACAATCCCCAAAGAATACAACACTAAGTAATCCTTAATAACTTCCCAAACAACATCCAGAAGACAAAAGAAACACCTTTTAACAGAAGCACATCAGGTTTACATTCACTACTGAAAACATTTATAATTCTGAATTCACCAAATGATCAAGAGATAGTCTTTTCATGGCAGAGAGAACAGCAGTACACCTTTGTCTGTCTTCAACTCCAACACTGAAAACAAAACCAAAACACACCCTGCGGCAAACAGCCTTAAACAAACGTAAAAAGCTGACAGACAGCCCAGCTCCACCCACACTCTGACATCACTGATAAACACACATTTCGTAAAGGTACATTTCTTAAACACCCATTTCTTAAAGGTACTCTCACATGGCAGTAGGGTTAGTGTGTCCTTGCTGTGAACGAGGAAGGTTCCCCCAGTTAGAGCCAACCAGTTTCAGTTTTTTTCTTTTAATTTGGATTAGTAGTAGTAATTACAAAAGTTCGGCAGTGCCAACGCACCCTCCCCCCCGACTACGCTCCAGCAACACTCACGGGATTTTACCCACCCACACAAAGCCCAAAATAATCTTATTTAGCGTTTAAAAAAGACCCATGTTATGAAGATGGGGAGGCACTGAAAGACAAACAGAAATCTGGGGAGGACCGTCATTTCCACGGTCTGTACCCTTCCCGCAAGTGATAGCGGGAGCATGTCCCATCTCTTAAAGTCCTCTTTCATTTGTTGTACAAGCCAGGATAGGTTGAACTTGTGCAGTGCCTCCCATTCCCAGGCCACCTGGATTTCCACATATCGAAAGCTCCTTCCTACCATTCTAAACGGCAGCTCTCTCAGTCTCTTCTCCTGCCCACTCGCCTGTATCGCGAACATCTTGCTTTTCCCCCATGTTCAATTTATACCCTGAAAAATGACCAAATTCCCCGAGGATTCGCATAACTACCCCCATCCCCTCCAACGGGTCTGAAATATACAAGAGCAGGTCATTTGCGTAAAGCGAGACACGGTGCTCCGCCCCCCCCCCTCCCCAAACCAGCCCTTTCCAGTTCCTAGAGGCTCTTTACACCATGGCCAGTGGCTCAATGGCCAGAGCAAACAATAGCAGGGAGAGCGGACACCATTGTCTCGTCCCTCGGTGTAGTTTAAAATACCCAGACCTCAACCGGTTTGTACGCACACTCACTACTGGTGCCTGATAGAGCAACTGCACCCAGTCAATGAAGCCCTCACCAAACCCAAACCTTCCCAGCACCTCCCACAGATATTCCCACTCCACCCGATCTAAAGCCTTCTCCACAACCATCGCGACCACGATCTCCATCTCCCCTCCTTCTGAGGGCATCATAATAACATTTAAAAGCCTTCAAACATTGGCCGTGAGTTGCTTGCCCTTTACAATTCCCGTCTGGTCTTCCCCTATCACCCCGGGGCACAATCCTCTATCCTTGTGGCCACTATCTTAGCCAGCAGTTTGGCATCCGCATTCAGTTGAAAAATTGACTATATGACCCGCATTGCTCCGGATCCTTCACCCATTTCAGGATCAACAAAATCAAGGCCTGCAACTTTGTTGGGGGGAGGACTCATTTCTCTCTTGTTTCATTAAATATCCTCACCAGCAGTTTGCTAATAGAAAATGTCTTATAGAATTCCACCGGGTAGCCATCCGGCCCTGGGACCTTGCCCGACTGCATGCCCTCCAGCCCCTCCAGTATTTCCTTAATTTCAGTTGGGGCTCCCAGCCCTTCCACCAGATCCTCATCCACACTCGGGAACCTCAGCTGACCCAAAAACCGCCTCATCCCCTCCACCCCAGCTGGGGGTTCCGACTCATATAATTTTCTGTAAAAGTCCTTAAACACCTCATTCACCCCCACTGGGTCCAGGACCCTGATCCCACCTCTACCCTTTACTCTCCCTATCTGTTAAGTAATGGGTGAAGAGACATTCCAATTAGTTGTCTCATTTATGTTCAGTATCCAATAATTGACACTGATTATGTAAAGAGGCTTCATGAGGCCTTTGTGTCAGGTGATGTGATGATAGAGTTTTGTGCAGAGTGTTAAAGTGAAATAAAGGTGTTTGTGAAAGGCGCAGAAGCTTTGACCCTTTATACAACAGCAGCTAAACGTCTAACAAATGGTAGCAGAGAATGGTTGCTATGCAAATGTGAAGAGTTGAAAGATACAACTTTTCCAGACCAAACCAAGGAGTGAGTGAGAATTAAAAAAAGAGATATATGGCTGAACCTAGGATAACGATGGCGGATATGACTAATCCCCCCCCCCCCCCACCTTATTTTCTGAAAGGGGATTGTATGATCAATGGAGAAGTGCAGTAGTTATGTGGACTAAGGTAACTGCCTTGGGAAAGAGAAAACAAGGTATGGCATTGGCTCTTTCTCGACCCTATGACAGTAAAATCCAAAGCAAAGTGTTTTCTGAGCTGAAATTGGAAGAGTTAGACTCAGAAGAAGGTCTGGAGACTCTATTACGTTATACAGATAAGATTTATAAAAAGGATGACCTGTTAAGTGTGTATGAAGAATGGTCGGATTTTGATAGGTTCCAGTAAATAGAGGATTTCGCCATTGAAGACAATATAATGGAATTTGGCAGACTATATAAAAGGCTGCAGAAACACAACCTGGAATTCCCAGTCTGTGTTGGCCTTTAAATTACTTGACTGTGCTAGAGTGAGCAACATGGATAGGCTCCTAGTTTTCACAGGAGTTCAGTTTGCGGATAAGGATACCTTATTTGATCAGATGGTAGAAGCTTTAAAAAAGATTATGGGGAATCATTCGATTCCAATGGCTCTGATGATCCAAATAGGTTAGTCTGCAATAAAGAAGAATATGGAACATACACTACTAACAGGACGGCAAAATCGTACGGCTACAAACAGGTTCCAAGACTCTCAAAGGAGATCGGGACCCGGAAATTCTGAAGACAGAAACCCAGTTAGAACCTACAATAGGAAGATGAAACCCAGAAATGCCCGGGGTATGATAAATCGATGTTTTTGATGTGACTTTCAATACTAGTATGCTTTGAACTGCCCACCACGTTATAGTAGAGTGTGTGAAGCGACACATGACACGGAAGAGTCAGAAGAAGAATAAGTTAGTAAGCAGAAAGAAGGCATTGTCCGATTAAAAAGCAGTTTTACGCCAGTAATGAGGGTGTTGGTTGCAGAATCCTTCAATTGCGCTGTATTGGACAGTGGCTGCTCATCTACTGTGTGTGGAATTGACTGGTTAAAATGTTATCTGGACTCCTTGAATGCTGAAAATTGTAACAAGGTTAAGGAATTTGAAAGTTCCACAATTTTCAGGTTTGTGGATTATAATACACTGAAGTCGCTGAAAAGAGTAGTGATCCCTTGCAATATTGCTGGAGTGAATCATTTCATTAGCACAGATGTTGTATCAAGTGAGATACCTTTGCTTCAGAGCAGACCGTCGATGAAGAAAGCACACATGAAACTGGATATGGAACAGGATAAGGCAACAGTTTTTGGAAAGACGGTGGACTTACAATTTACACAGTCAGGACACTATTGTATTACATTACTGACAAATAATATTTCAAGTACAGTTGTTAAGGATGTGTTCATGGCAGTTGAAAATGGGACTTTAGCTGATAAAAAGCTTGTTGTATTAAAACCGCATAGGCAATTTGCGCATCCGTCTCCTCGGAGGTTGAAACATTTATTAAAGGATGCAGGGGTAAGGGATGAAGATTATACTAACTGATAGAACAGGTTGGTGATTGACGTTAAGTTTGTAGGAAGTACAGAAGGACACCTGCACGACCGATAGTAACCCGACCTATGGCCAGGGATTTAACGACATTGTGGCCATGGACCTTAAGATCTGGGATAAAGCCAATAATATATTTATTTTGCATTTTGTAGATTTAGCAACCAGATTTAGTCAATCAACGATTGTATGAAGTAAAGAAAAGAGAGTAATTCTGGATCAAATCGTGAAAAAATGGATAGGGACAGGAATGGGCCCACCGGCAAAATTCCTTACAGACAATGGGGGAGAATATGCCAATGATGAGTTTTGGGATATGTGAAAATGTGAATATCACAGTTATGAATACGGCTGCGGAAAGCCCATTTAGTAATGGTGTGTGAAAGAAACCATGCGGTAATAGATGACATGCTCCGTAAAATTTTGGCAGATAGACCAAACTGCAAAGTAAATTCAGCTTTAGCATGGGCGGTACATGCAAAGAATTAATTGCAGATAGTTGGGGGCTATAGTCCCTATCAATTAGTAGAAATCCTAAAATTTTGTCCATTTTGGATGACCAGCCTCCAGTTTGGGAAGGGACTACAATTAGCTCTGCCTTTGCTGAGCATTTAAATGCATTATATAGCAGTAGAAAAGCTTTTTTGGAAGAAGTCTATAAGGCATAATGTAAGGCCATCAAACACCGTTTTTCAGCAAGGAGACATAGGAGAGACAGTTTTAATGAATGGAAAGGCCCAGGGAAGATCATAGGCATAGTTGGCAAAACAATTATTTTGCAACATGGCAATCAAACTGTTAGGGTACATTCATCAAGGATAATGGGTACAGATTACAAATTTTCAAATTAGACAGAGCAGACAGACATGACGAGGAACCAGAATCATCTGGTACGCACGTGTTACAGAACTGTGAGGACCAGTTAACTGATAGAGACAGGGTTTCTGTAGAGGAACACAGCACTTCTGATGAATTAGAACAGGTAATTTTTCCGAAAGAACAACTGCCAAAAGTTGGTACAAAAGTGACATACTTGCCTGAAGGGTCTAGTCAATGGAAGGATGCAACTGTTATTAGTAGAGCAGGGAAGGCCACTGGAAAGTATAAACACTGGTTGAAAGTACAGCATTCATGGGAGCGAGTCAAGACAATGGATTGGGAACACGAAGTTCAAAAATGGAAGGCACAGAAACGCAGTGCCAGTTCAGATAGTATATCGGATATTGAACAGGACCGCAGGAAAAGGTTGATAACTATTGAAAGGACATCCCACAGCAGAAGGGAAAGATCAAGCAGTAGCAGTACAGAACGAGATACCAGGCGGGAGAGGGGACGTAGTTAATCAAGGTCTCGTAACATAAGTAAGACTACGAATACGAATAGGAGTAAGAGTAGAAGCCCACATGCACGTGAGATTTTGGTGGCTTCCAATAAATTAGATGAAAAAGTTATCAAAGATGCCAAACAGCAAGAACTGCATAGTTGGAGTGAATTTGGGGTATACACGGAAGTACCGGATAGGAGACAAAGCTCTATTCCACAGATGGATTTGCATGGAAAAGGTTCTTCCGGATGGAACTTATAAGGCAAAGGCCAGGCTTGTGGCAAGGGGATTTGAAGAAAACTCAGAAGGATTTAAGGGTAGATTCACCTAGGCAGGGAAGGTTATTTTAAAAATCTTCTTGGATCTATTAGCCACAAACACATGGGAATGCAAATCTATAGATATAAAAACTGCCTTTTTGCAGGGGCATCAGCTCCAGAGACATTTTTCTCCATCCTCCTAAAGAAGCAGCTAACACAGAAGGGGTACTCTGGAAGTTGAACAAATGTGTATATGAATTAAATGATGCATCTAGAATCTGGTACTTTTCGGTAAGGTCAGTTTTGTTAAAGTTAGGCTGTTGCCAGTTGAAAGCAGATCCGGCAATGTTTTACTGGCACTATGAAGGTTATCTCTCTGGCATCTTTATGATGCATAGAACATAGAACAGTACAGCACAGAACAGGCCCTTCGGCCCTCAATGTTGTGCCGAGCCATGATCACCCTACTCAAACCCACGTATCCACCCTATACCCGTAACCCAACAACCCCCCCCTTAACCTTACTTTTTGTAGGACACTACGGGCAATTTAGCATGGCCAATCCACCTAACCCACACATCTTTGGACTGTGGGAGGAAACCGGAGCACCCGGAGGAAACCCACGCACACAGGGGGAGGACATGCAGACTCCACACAGACAGTGACCCAGCTGGGAATCGAACCTGGGACCCTGGAGCTGTGAAGCATTTATGCTAACCACCATGCTACCCTGCTGCCCCAGCATGTCGATGATTTTTTCTCTTTGGTGAATACTGATGCAAAGTATCCTTTCACCTCTGGCCTTCTCACCAGTCAAAGCCCCAAACACTCCTTCCAAGTGTTTAATTTACTTGCACTTCTCTCAGTTTAGCATATTGTATTCACAGTTCATAATGTGGTCTTCTTTACATTGGAGAGACCAAACGCAGACCACTTTGCAGAAATCCTCTTCAGTCTGCTCGCATGACCTTGAACTTCCTGTTGCTAGTCATTTTAATTCTGCACCTTGCTCCCACTTTAACCTTTCTGTCCTCGGCCTGCTACAGTGTTCACCAGGGAATTTACAGACACCTGCTGAGATGTAGGTGTTCAGCCTTCCGGACTCAATATTGAGTTCAACAACTTTAAATCATGACCTCTTTATTCATCCTATTCTGTACTTATTCTTTTGTTTTGGTGGGTTGGTCTCCCCTTGTTTCTTTCGTTAGAGTCCCTCCTTTTTCCCCCCCAAATAATTTTATTAAATTATCCAATATAAACAATAATATAAATATTAACAAAGTTATTCACGCATAATATATATTATACAAAAAACAAATTAAGAGTAAAAAAAGTGATTAACGAATACAGTGGAACAAGAAACCCCTGTATCTAAACTAAATTCTTCTAACTCAACACCCCTAGCCCTCAAACATGTCCAGGTCTTCAAGAATAGAATGAGTGGCCTCCATCTCTGGTAGAATCTCCCCACTGAGCCCCTGATGGTATACTCGATCTTTTCCATATACAAGACCAATATCATATCTTCCACCCATGCAGATGCTTTGGGCAGGGAGGGAGATCTCCAATTAAGTAGTATTCGTCTCCTGGCTAGTATGGAATGACGGGGAGTCCGAGACTCCAAATATTGCAACCAGTGGGCAAGGTTCTAGGGTTAGCTATAAAATCGTGGATATTGTGTCAAAAATGGAAACTAGTCCAGTCTCCAGGTTGGGCGTTCGAGTAGGCTGAAATCAAAGCGAAAATCAACAAAATAAGGGTAATGATAAGAGATCATGGCGCAGTGGTTAGCCCTGCTGCCTACGGCACTGAGGACCTGGGTTCAATCCTGGCCCTGGGTCACTGTCTGTGTGGAGTTTGCACATTCTCCCCGTGTCTGCGTGGGTCTCACCCCCACAACCCAAAGATGTGCAGGTTAGGTGGATTGGCCACGCTAAATTGCCCTGAATTGGAAAAAAAATAATTAGGTACTCTAAATTAATTTTTTTTTAATGATAAGAGATGACAATTGCCAAGTACTCGGCTGTTCTCACTAAGGGGAGGAGGCAATAATAAAAACATCAGTTTGGGAGTAGGCATAGTGAACATGTGACAAAAAAGAAAATTCTTTACTGTTTGGATACAGAAGGTACCACAGGTCGACTCCTCCAATCTTCCATGAAAGAGGCCAATGCCCTGAGCATCCCAGGTTGGCATCCGGGATTTTGGCATGGAACGATCCAATTTATTGTCCAAGGCACACTTTAAGTCACCTCCCAGGATCATCCGATGTGAGTCTAAGTCAGGGAAGAGGTTCACCAGGTAGTTTATGAAGCTCGGTCGTCCCAGATGGGAGCATAGATGTTTACTAAAATAACCGAGTGTTCATCAGTGACCACTGGCAATAATACAACAACCATTGGGGTAATCCATAATCAAGGAGGGAGTAAGTTGTATTTTTTTATGGATTAGTATTGCCATGCCTCTAGCCCTCCCATTAAAGCCTGAGTGAAAGACTTGTCCCACCCAATTTTTCCGAAGCCTTATCTTGTCCTTTACCCGTAGATGGGTTTCTTGTAGGAACACAACACCAGAATTTAGATCCCTCAAATGAGCAAAGACCCTTTTCTTCTTCTCTGGTCCATTCAAACCCCTCACATTTCACATTATAAGGCAGAAAGGAGATCCCCCATGTCTCTCCCACCAGGGTCAGCCATTACACCTGTAAATTAACAATAAAGGAATCCTATTAAGCAGGGGTGAAGGGATCCCACCAGGACAGCGGCCAAAGACCAGCCAAATACCGAATAGTAGACAATGCAGCACGGTAGCATTGTGGATAGCACAATCGCTTCACAGTTCCAGGGTCCCAGGTTCGATTCCGGCTTGGGTCACTGTCTGTGCGGAGTCTGCACATCCTCCCCGTGTGTGCGTGGGTTTCCTCCGGGTGCTCCGGTTTCCTCCCACAGTCCAAAGATGTGCAGGTTAGGTGGATTGGCCATGATAAATTGCCCTTAGTGTCCAAAATTGCCCTTAGTGTTGGGTGGGGTTACTGGGTTATGGGGATAGGGTGGAGGTGTTGACCTTGGGTAGGGCGTAGGGTGCTCTTTCCAAGAGCCGGTGCAGACTCGATGGGCCGAATGGCCTCCTTATGCACTGTAAATTCTATGTCTATGTAATGTCAAATTTAACACCCTCCCTCCCTTTCTTCCCCTCCTAACCCAGCAACTCCCAACAAGAATATTGAATCTGTACAAAACCTAAACTTATTAAAACTACAATCTAACTCCCACTCACAGGGTGTTTGTGAATGGGAGCTTCAGTATATCCACTTTCGTACATTCCCTTCACTAATCTCATCCATAGCGATAGCTGGGATGCACCCCACCCAACCCTATATTCAGAAACGATAAAAACTATTACCATGTGTAAAACTTCAAGATATAACAACACAGTGATAACAAGGGTACAAAAAGAAAAATATGTACAGCACTTGCAAAAAAAAACCCCAACAATAATTTCTTTGTTGAAACCAACCATGTAAAAAGCTTCTTAACTCCAAAACACACAGTAACTTTAACCTTTATAAAACAAGGAGAGATTAAACTGAGTGAACCGAGCTGCTGAACAAACAAGCTTGCGTCTTCTGGCAAGTCAAAGGAGTGATCCGTCCAAGGTAAGGAATAGATAGCTGCAATACTCCGAGATCTCCTTCTCAGACTAGGAAGAAAGCTGCTGAGAATGGAGGTGAGGCTCAAAGGCCCAGGTGTTAGCATTATAATAAAGTGGGACATGTTTGTTCAGCATGTTAGATGTTGCAAGGAAAGCCCATGGGATTTGTTGGGGTTCATAACAAGGATTCTGAAAAGGAACAAAAGTGGAGAATACTACAGGGCAAACTGTAGCTCTAACTAGACCTGAGGGAAACACGGCTGTGGGAGCAGGTGTGGTGAATGAGGTAGATGAGAGATATGCAGGGTTTTTGTCTAAATTTCATTAATTTTCATCAAATTAAGTAGCCAAACCCATAACTATTCCAACACTACACAAACCCCCTTACTGGAGAAGGATTTTGTTTTCCCTCCGGAGAGTTCAATAAAAGCTGAGGTATTAATTTGATATGTGGCAATTATATCCCTGTTCCATTGTATAAAGTACAATTGGAGTGTGATTTATTGTCAGGTCCAGTAGTTGTTGGAGTGGTTAAGAAGTTGCCAGTGGATGGAGTAGACTTACGTTTGGGGAATGATTTGGCAGGAGTGAAGGTTGTAGCTTCACCCATGATTGCAGACAGTCCAAAGGAAGTTAAGGAGACAGAACAGTTATAGGAATCGTTTCCTGATATTTTCCGCTATGTGTGGTGGCCAGGGCAATGGCTAAGCAAAGTTCATCACCAGAGATTAAAGTCACACCACAATTGGATGGTAGAACAGCTAAAACTATCCCTGAGGATGAGAATAATTCTGAGGAAGTGTTTGGTAGGACTTCATTAATTGAGGCGCAAGAGGCAGACCCTGAGTCACACAGATGAGCACAGTCAGCTCTCACAGTGGTTGAAGCTGAAGTGGTTCCGGAATGCTATTAAGTTAAGATGAGGAACTGGATACATCCTCATAGATCTGTGGATGAGGAATGGACGTTGTTCCTCAGATAGTGGTAGCGCACAAATATCGTAGGGAAATACTGAGGATAACACATGAGATATCAAGGACATGTGGGAATTCAGAAAACTTAGGCATCAGCCAACAGGCATTATTCCTGGCCAGGACTGTATAGGGATGTAGTGTAATTCTGTAGACCATGTCATATCTGTCTGGTAATAGGTAAACAACAACAGGGAATTAAACCAACACCTTTAATACCCATACCAGTGTTTGAAGAACCATTTAGTCGGGTGTTAGCAGATTGTGTAGGACCGTTGTCTAAAGTAAAGGTCGGGCATCAGTACATTTTTACGGTCATGGATATGACACACAATTTCTGAAAGCCATACCTTTGAGAACAATTACAACTGAGGTAGTAGTGGAAAAGTTGACTCCATTTTTCAAATGCTATGGCCTACCCTTGGAAGTACAATATGACCAGTGTTCAAACTTTATGTTGAAATTTTTCCAGGACATAATTTGTAGCTTAGGTATCAAGCAACTAAAGTCAACCACAAACACATAATCAGATTCTCAAAACCATGATTAGGGCCTAGTGGGGAAAAGATGCCTGACCCCAGGCGTGATTTCACAAAAATAGGGATATGGTAGATTAAAACAAACATTATTGCTAACACAGTATTAAAATATCTTTAACATCACACAACAACAAAAAATTACAATTACTCCTTAAACAATGCTAATCAATGCTGTGGCACAGCAACCCTTAACCTCTACCTTTATTACCAGTTAAACAACAAGACAAGAACCATCTCAGCTCTCAATCCACTTTAAATACCACAACCACTAGCACTCAGGGATACCTGTTTTACAGAGACAGAACCACAGAAACCCTGCCGTGCAGAAGGAGGCCATTCAGCCTAACAGGTCTGCACTGACCCTCTGAAAGAGCACTCTATCTAGGCACACTCCCCAGCCTTATCTATCACCGTAACCCAACCTAACCTTTGGACAACAGGGGACAATTTAGCATGGCCAATCCATTTAACCTGCAAATCTTTGGACACTAAGGGGAAAGTTAGCATTGCCATCCACCCAACCTGCTCATCTTTGGACTGTGATAGAAACCCTGAGGAAACCAACGCAGACACAGGGAGAACGTGCAAACTCACAGACAGCGGCCCAAGGTCGGAATCAAACCCAGGTCCCTGGTGCTAACCACTGTGCCACCCTGAATGTTTGGATACCCTACTTTGAGACAGAAAGATCTTTTGATCCTGCTTTAAAGAAAAGATTGGGGCTGGGATTCTCCGAGCCCGCGACGGGTCGCGACCGGAGTATCGGCGACAAACGCGCCCACGTGGTCGCCGCGGCGCCGTTCGGGGGCCACTGAAATAGGCCCTCACGACAATTCTCTGCAAGCGATGGGCCAAACTCCCGCCGAGTTCCGCTGAGTCCCGCTGGCGCGGTTCAAACCTGGTACTACCCGTCGGGAGCTGGGACCAGCGGCCGCTGTGCACGTCCTGGTGGGGGGATGGTGGATCTGATTCCGGGGGGTGGGGGCCTCCACGGGGTCCAGGCCCGTGATCGGGGGCTTCCGATTGGCGGGTGACCGCGATCTGGAGGGGGCCTATCTCCTTCTGCGTGGGCCTGCGCTGGCTGTGCAGGGCTGCCTTCGGCGCCGGAGCAGGACGCAGCACTCTGGCGCCATGCTAGCCCCCTAAAAAATGGAGAATTGCTGGGCCAGGAGGTCCATTGACACTGGCGTACAT
Organism: Scyliorhinus canicula; assembly: GCF_902713615.1. Taxonomy (NCBI): domain Eukaryota; kingdom Metazoa; phylum Chordata; class Chondrichthyes; order Carcharhiniformes; family Scyliorhinidae; genus Scyliorhinus; species Scyliorhinus canicula. Next base: position 74,493,284 of record NC_052163.1, on the reverse strand, counting down.
CACTACGGTGTTGACGCCGGCGTACACCACTACGGTGTTTACGCTGGCGTCAACACTTGGCCGAGATTTCAGAGCTTCCTGTCGGAACCATGCAGAAACCCTGTCTATTACTTCAGAAGCTGATTCAGCCGGTTTGTTCCCCTTTGCAGCCATACTGCTAATCCGTCCACAGACATATCTTTATACTGAACGGCACAGCTTCATCTAAATTTCTTGCAAAATGCCTGATACCTTAGCTGCACCCAGCACATCATCTTACCAAGCTGAAATCAAATTAACTCCAGAGGGAACCACCACTTAACCCAAACAAAACTGCACCAGCCCAAGCTTTTTATGATGCCCTAATTGCACCCCAGGCTCCCAACTTTTCAAACCAGGATTATTTTAAAACATGACTGCAGCAGTCACACACACACTAACTCAGGCTTTTACTCCTTACTGAACCAAATGCCTATAGTACAATACACCTGAAACATCTACACTCGTCACATCAGGACAAGAGTTCCAGAGACTCACAACTCTCTGAGTGCAAACATTTCACCTCATCTTCATTTTAAATGAGTGACCTCTTATTTTTAAACAGCAATCCCTAGTTCTAGAGTCTTCAGGAAGAGGAAACATCCTGTCTACATCCACCCTGTAAACACCCCTCAGGATCTTATATGATTCAATCAAGTTGCCTCTTACTCTTCTTTTTTTTTTAAATTTAGAGTACCCAATTCATTTTTCCAATTAATGGGCAATTTAGCATGGCCAATCCACCTAGCTTGCACATTTTTGGGGGCGAAACCCACGCAAACACGGGGAGAATGTGCAAACTCCACACGGACAGTGACCCAGAGCCGGGATCGAACCTGGGACCTCAGCGCCGTGAGGCCACAGTGCTAACCCACTGCGCCACCGTGCTGCCCTGCCTCTTACTCTTCTAAACTCCAGAGGATACAAGTCTAATGTCTCCAACCTTTTCTCAGAAGACAACAAACCCATTCCAGGTATTAGTCTGGTAAGCCGTTTCTGAATGTTTTCTGAACACATTTACATCCTTCCTTAAATGAGGATACCAGTACTGGCCAGAATGTTGTAAATAGGGTCTCACTAACGCCGTGTATAGCGGAAGATAAGTCATCAATTATCCTTGCAATAATTGATAACATATAGCCTTCCTAATTACTTGCTATAGCTGCACACTAGCCCTTTGTGATGGCTTAGCTCTGTCCATTGCACGCTGCTTCTGTTATTCAATATGTATGTGGTTCTTTATGTAATTTCAGCAGGTTTGCACCTCGGGTTGCCAATCCTCCAGGATTGCCCTGGAGTCTCCAGAAATTGAAGATCAAACTTCAGGACAGTTATGTGCGACCCTGGAGATAAAGCATCGGGGCATAAAAAAAGATTGTTGTTTTTTGTCATTTTCTATGAACATTTCTCTGTACCAGTTATAAAAATATTGAATATTTTAAAGTTCTGCAGAAGCGTCATAGAGACTCGAAACATTAACTTTGTTTCTTGCTCCACAGATGCGGAGTTTATCCAGAATTTTCTGCTCTGATCTCAAATTTCCAGCATCATCAGTATTTTGCTTTTATAAAAATATTGAAAATGGGGGAATGGCTGACTTTCAAGCATCATCCAATTGGGTGGCATATCCTTTGTGCTTTCTATCACAGTTCCATCAGACAGTGCGAAACAGTGCATTTCTGAACTAATGGCTGGAGTGTGGGGGCAAATCTTATGATGAAACCTCCAGGAATTAATTTAATCATTGCTGGCATCACTATTTACACCTCAGTTTTCGGTATGCCCGCTGATGCTGTGGATATGCTCTGTCCTGCACAGCACAGTCCCCTCTGGAATGTGAGGAGGAATGTTCTCTGCACAATTTCTCTGACCACATCAAACACTATTGTTTGGCACGATGGCGACACGATGGGCGGCACAATGGCACAATGGTTAGCACTGCTGTCTCACAACTCCAGGGACCAGGGTTCAATTCCGACCTCGGGTGACTATGTGGAGTTTGCACTTTCCCAACGTGTCTGCGTGGGTTTCCTCCGGGTGCTCAGGTTTCTTCCCACAATACAAAGATGTTTAGGTTAGGTGGATTGACAATGCTAAATTACCCCTTAGTGTAAAAAAGGTTAGGTGGGGTTATGAGGATAGGGTGGAGGTGTGGGCTTAAGTGGAGTTCTCTTTCCTGGGGCTGGTGCAGACTCGAATGGCCTTCTGTACTGTAAATTCTATGCATATGCCATCCATGAATTGGGTGAAGCCCAAAACTTTCACTCTGTTGCAGGAATTAACTTATCCAGTAGGGGTCACCATTGTTCAGAGGAACACTGTGGCCTGCATTTTTCTGATTTGGTTTCCTCAACCTTGGGGTTACTCCTGGGTCATCAGCCTGGACATGAGCCTGGTGGGTGCTCCAGTCCAATCTCCCGGGAGAGGCTCTGGGGCTGCTGTCCAAATTGGGATGGCATTAGGAATGAGTGAGGGGCAGTCTGGTACAGTAGCACAGTAGTTAGCACTGTTGCTTCACAGCTCCAGGGTCCCAGATTTGATTTCCGGCTTGGGTCACTGTCTGTGCGGAGTCTGCACGTTCTCCCCGTGTCTGCATGGGTTTCCTCCGGGTGCTCCGGTTTCCTCCCACAGTCGAAAGATGTGCAGGTTAGGTGGATTGGCAATGCTAAATTGCTCTTAGTGTCCAAAAAAGGTTAGGCGGGGGGGTTACTGGGTTCCGGAGATAGGGTGGAGGTGTGGTCTTAAGTAGGGTGCTCTCTCCAGGGGCCAGTGCAGATTCAATGGGCTGAATGGCCTCCTTCTGCGCTGTGAATTCTATGATTCTGTGCTGCAGTGAAAGAGGTTTCCACCAGCTGCTGATGACAGGTAAGCGTTACCAATCCTCCCGGAATTTGCATCAATTTGGCGGCGACCAATGAAATCAATCCAGGATATTTTAAACAAATCAGTCACATCATTCATGCAAAGTTCTGTCAGTGTTTCAAGCTGATCAAAACTTGGCAGCATGATAATATAAAATGTAATGATGTGAACCAGCATTGCACTGATGGGCGTTGTTGCCTGTTTTCCCATTGAGTCTAGAGGAGGTTAAGAGGGGTGAATGTTACAAGCTGCACTTACAGAGCTCAGCCAGCTAAAACACTGTCCTCCAGCCAAACTCCGGGTAAAGGGAGCGCTCCTGAGCTAGGAAAACATTAAAAAGAAGCTGGGAAAACCTTTCCCATTGAAAATACTCTCACTCAAAGTAAATGTTAAAAAAACGCTATATAAGGGGTCGTCATAGTCTGGGAATAATTTGTACTAATCCATTTTAAACTCTTTTTATACTGGATGTTTGGCACTGTTCCATGCTGGACAATGGACATTGTGAAAACAGCACTGGCATTGCACCAAGTGTGTAATTGCGATACACTGATTGCCAGCAAAGCACCTACAGTGCACAACATGTACAATATTTATTAGACAGTCAAGCTCCATACACAGCTCCTGGCTGCTCTTTTGTCAACAGAGAGGCATTATTAATTTGCTCTAAAGTCTGTGATACAGTCAGGGTGGGAGAAAAGCGTGTAAAAACACTGGTTTCTGAAGCACCTTTTAAACTGATGATGAATGAGGTCATCATTTTCGGAAAGAAAAGCTCCCGGAATTGTTTCAGTCAGAGTTTGTCAACCCTGATGGGCAGCACAAAGATTCAGGGAGGCCTCCATGGAGGCCATGGTGAGCGCGCAGAGGCAGGTGATGTTTCCTGAGGAAAGGGAGGAGGAGGCCAGACCTGGCTGGTGGACAGCAGCTGAGGGGGTACTCGGCAGGACGTGGATACCCTGGCAGGAGGTGCTTCAGGGATCTTTTGAGGGTTGGCAAGGTGTGTGTCCTGCAATTATCTGATAACTTCTGTGACTCTCACCTCATTATCAGTCCTCTGCACAAAAAGACAGCGTTCTAATTATTCATACAGACAACAGTCTAAAGTGCTGAACGTCCCATAAGCCACAACGAACCTGTCATATTGTTAACAGCTTCATTTCACCCACTACAGGAGACAGCACATAGCACACAGGAGAGGAGTCAAACTGGGGGTGGTGGTGTTCGTATTTCCTGGAAGATGGCAGGGTGGCAGCAGGACGTGGGGGTGGGGCCAGAGGGAGGTGGAGCAGAGTGAGAGACCGTGAAATCTCCAATTGTCAATTGTGATGTTACATGTGAACCACCTCACTGGCACAGTCATCTCCAGAAGATCAGAATCATCTTTTCAAAAATAAATTTAGCGTGGCCAATCCACCCACCCTGCACATCTTTGGGTTGTGGGGCTGAGACCCACGCAGACACAGGGAGACTGTGCAAACTCCACACGGACAGGGGCCAGGATTGAACCTGGATCCTCAGCGTTGTAAGGCAGCAGTGCTAACCACTGTGCCACCATGCCGGCCTAAGAAACTCAGAATCATCTGATGAGTTGGAACTGCTGGTGCTTCATGATCTGAACTCTTCTTTCGCCCACAGGGGACAATGCTGGATAAGCATTGCAGAGCTGCATTAAGAGGCACTGCAGGCCTCAGAGGAGCATCGGGGAGCCCACCCTCCACCAGTACATTCCTCCACCAGCACATTCCCATCAGCACATTCCCATCAGCCAAGCCCACTCTCCACCAGCACATTCCCATCAGCAGAGCCCAGCGTCCAGCAACGCAGATACACTCACATCGATAAAATCTCAGTCACATACAGAACAGGTGAGACAAGGTGAGCAGATGGTGGAGGCAATGCGAGCTGGGACAGTTCCACCAGGAAGAGACTCCCTGTGGTTAACGTGGGGAGTCGATAAGGAACTGGCTTATTGTGGAGTAGCAGCGTCTCTGGCAGACAAGAGCATGACCTCCTCCACTGAATGAGGGGCCACCCTCACAGAAAGCCCCTGTAACAGACCATCGAGTGGGTGCAGCGACAGCACACTGGCTTCCACAGTCCATCAGCAACCGTCAGCGGTATTGATCACACGGTTGTAGTAATGGCTCAGAGACGCAGAGAACCTCTTGCTTTGGTTTGCAGGAAAGAACAAGGAGGCCCAGAAAGGGCAGAGGGAGTCATGGCTGGCTGATGGCAAAGGGGGCCCTCCTCAAGGTTCCCCAACTGCTCTGCAGATACCCACTCAACCCCTCCAACAGAGACACAAAACCGCATCCTCACACAGTGACCAAGGCTGTCCTTGCCCAGATTCAGATGGGCAGGTCTGTGACGGGCACCCATGGGCACTGTAACGCCGGGGATGCCTGCCCTGGGCACCTAATTTGCTGGGGCAGAGAAATGAACAGCCATCTCCACACGTACATCCAGCACCACGTAGAAATATATGGAAGAGGAAACACTCTGAATGACACAACAGTGACCGTCCTGTTGATTTACTTTAATGAAACTATTTGAGTTGGCTGAATATTAAGTCTCATGTAGTTCCTATTCTGCCATTTCACATTGTTCAATGGGAGCTGCAAGTGGCATCAGGAACGTGGTGGTTCAGTGTCTCTGGTTTCTCCGGCTGATTTGAGCAAAGGCATCTTAACATTGTTATGGGCTTGTGGGTACAGCCACAACTGCTACTACAGTTGTACCAGGATTGTGCTGTAGGAGGTCTCACATTCAGGTGAATGCTGCCTAGGGGAGGGAGCTCTGAACTTCCCTGACAGCCATGTCACTGGGCGCAGGAATCAGCGACACCTCGGCATTGCCAACCTGTTTTCTTCACCTTCATCCTCCTTCACAGTTCCACTTTGCACACACCTATAGGATCCTTTAGCAGTGGCCGCAGATCAGCTTCACATTGAAGCTACAGAACTCTTCCCTGATCCTAGATGTACCTGGCAGGTCTGATGAAGCCTGTGGATGCAGACGAACACTGCCTGCACCTCAGGAATCTGTCAAAGGAAGATTTGAGTCGAAGTGGGCATCCCTCTGGGACTGACGAGCAGCATCCGCTTGGAACCAGGTGTAGTCCGATCCACTCAGCTCAGTCATCAGTAACAGAGGGGAAATGACAAGGTTCTGCAGACATCAGCAGCCAGCCAATCAAATGACCCAGACGCCAAGACATTAAGTGCCATAGTCACCTTAACTCTATTGGCAATGATTGGCTGTATGATCTCTCATCCTCCTTCCAGAGGCCACTGTCCACACAGAGGTTGCAGGAAGCTGATCATAATCCATTGACGTTTTTGGAACGATTCCGGAATAACAATGCAAGGCTGTTTCACTGGAGTTTATTGTTACAGCCATTTTATTTAAAAATAGTACATGTGGCAGGACAAGAAAACGTGATAGCCGATGCTTTGTCATGAATGTGATGAACAGAAGGATTTCAGTTGGAGCAAGAAGAACAGAAAAAATGGACTATGTTATTATACCTGTTTGCGTGTGTTGTTTTTTAAAATGAACAATCATATTTACTCTGTGCATTTCTTAAAGGATAGTGCCAAGGTGAAAGATGAAACCATCTTGAAGTTGATGGTTTATATTTTTTTCTTGGGGGGAGGTGTCATGTGAGAGTACCTTTAAGAAATGGGTGTTTAAGAAACGTACCTTTAAGAAATAAAGCTGCTCATGTTACTGGAGTGATGTCAGAGTGTGGGTGGAGCTGAGCTCTACTTCTGCTTTTTAGTTTCAGTTTGAGAAAAAGCTTGGGTGTGTCTGTGTTTTTCAGTGAGCTGCTTTTGAAGTTTAAACAAAGAGCTGTACCGTTGATCTCTGCCATCCAAAGACTATCTATGGATCATTTGGTGAAATCAGAATTGTAAAAGGTCTTAGTATTGAATGTAAACCTAATGTGCTCCTGTTTGAAGGTTTGTTAAGTCTTTTGGATGTTAAAAGGACAGCTTACAGGGTTACTTAGTGTTGTATTCTTTGGGGGTTGTAGTTAAATTAATTGTTGCTAAGATGTTCATTGTATGTTTTAAAAAAGGTTAACTTGCATTCATAGAATAAACATTGTTTTGTTTCAAAAAATACTTGTCCTTTTCTGCTGTCCCACACCTGTAGAGTGAGCCATGTGCTCCCCATACCACAATCTATTAAAAGTTGTGGGTCAGGTAAACTCCATGATACACTTTGGGATTCTCTAAACCCTGGCCCATAACACAAGAGAAGACCTTACGCAAACATGTTGACCACATGATGAAGTGAGAGCCTACCTCAGAGGAGGGCTGGCCAGGGACATCGGAGCCTCCACCTTCCCGGGAGCTACTCTTCAGGAAAAGTGTGCAACCCACCATGGCCCAAACCTATTATTCACACCAGAAAGCACGTAGCTCCTTTTGATGTGAAGAGCAGTCCAGGTAGGTAATGCAGTGAAATTTTGCTGTAGTTTCACTTACCCTTCTCTAACATCTGCTGCCTCAGGCAAAAGTTTTTAAAACAGCAGCTGTTACAAGTATCAGAGGCTTCCTCAAAATCCAAGTGTCTGAAAGAGCCTCAAATCACTTGACAGCCTTTGAAATGAAAATCTCCCATTCAATTTCACACAGCAATACATTTAACTAGCCAATGATTGACAGTTTTATTAGTCCAGAGACAGGTGCTTGGTGGATTGTTTATCTAATCTTTCCCTTCACACTTGAATGCATGTCAAGTACCCTGCTGTTGCTAACCACAATGTTTATAATCACACCTTTATAATCACACCTGCTATGATTGACAGGTCCTCACCACATCAAAAGGAGTTAAGAGCTTTTTTTTGTGAATAATAGAAAGTAAAACCACTTAGCTTATGTACAATAGTTTTAAAGATGGCTGTCCAGTACCTGTGTAAGGATGTATCACGGTAGCAGGGGCCTAAAGGCACCTGTCACAGGAGGGATCGATACCTTGATAAATCTTAGAAAGTATGACTTTAGTCAAATGGGTGCGATGGAAGATTTTACATTGTGCCACATTGTGTTTAGCAGAGAGGGATAAGGGATGAACGCGATATAACACTGCATCCCAAATCTCATTTGTGAATTCCTCACCCAAATCATGTTCCCACAAGGCCCTTACAGTAGAAAATGAAGGACTATGAAGAGACAGATTTTTAGCTTACAGACTAGATATAACTAGTTGGGACTGGAGTAAAAAAAACATCAATAGGGGAGTGTAAGGGAAGTGTAGGGAACAGAGGGGTCATATTGCATATAATGCTGCAAAGAATCCCTACATAAAATGCAGGAGGAGGCCATTCGGCCAATCAAGTTGGCACCGACCATACCTGCAAGTATCTGAAAAAGTGGGTCCTGGGGAGGGAAAATCTGTCCATAACCAGAGGGAATTATGCAAATATATCATCAACACATAGATTCTTAAGTGTTTTGATGCTACAAATGGATCAGAAATGTCATGTGAGAGTACCTTGAAGAAATGGGTGTTTATAAATGGGTGTGTATATAAATATCTGTAGTGAGAGCACCTTCAAGAAATGGGTGTTTACTACTGCAGTGATGTCAGAGAGTGTGTGGAGCTGGGCTATCTGTCAGCTTTTTACTTTTGCTTTAGGCTGTTTGCTGCAGCGTGTATTTTAGTTTCAGAGCTGGATAGCTGCAGTCACAGCCAGAAGGTGTATGAATCTCTCTCTGTAATCTAAAGACTGTAAATCAATCCTGGTGATTTAAAACTAATAACAGTAGTGACTTTAACCTGATGGGGGTTAAAGGGGCTGGTTTAGCGCAGGGCTAAATCACTGGCTTTTAAAACAGACCAAAGCAGGCCAGCAGCATGGTTCAATTCCCGTACCAGCCTCCCCGAACAGGCGCCGGAATGTGGTGACTAGAGACTTTTCACAGTAACTTAATTTGAAGCCTACTTGTGACAATAAGCGATTTTCATTTCATTTCATTCATGTGCTTCTGGTAAAAGGTGTTTTAATGGATGTTAAAAGGAAAGCTCACAGGATTATTTAGTGTTCTATTCTTTTGGGGTTGTATTTAAATTAATGGTTGCTAAGATGTTCACTGTATGTTTTAAAAAGGTTAACTTGAGTTCATAGAATAAACATTGTTTTGCTTTAAAAAATACTTTTCCATTTCTGCTCTCTACCACACCTGTAGAGTGGGCTGTGTGCTCCCCATACCACAATCTATTGAAAGTTGTGGCTCAGGTGATCTCCAAGATACACTTTATGGTTCTTTAAACCCTGGCCCATAACAAATTGGGGGCTCGTCTGGGATAAAAGTCCATCTATTGGATTGGCTTAGTGAACTTAAAGACAGTGAGGGGTGAGCATATTGTGGTTGCTTTTCACGTGTGGTATTTCAGTTTAAGTAGGGAGTGTGTTGTGGATAATGGCTCTTTCAGAGGCTCTGAAGATTTTGGGATGGGAGACGGTAACATGTAGTACCTTGCGGACAGATACTAAAAGCAGACTGTTAGATTTGGCAAAAACATTGCAGTTAACATTACCTGACAAAATGTGAAAAGATTAGGTCATTATGGAAATGGCAAAAATTCAGTTACAAATTAAACAAATGGAACATGAGAAAGAATTAATGCAGCTTGAATATGAAAGAGATAGAGAGGAAAAAGAAAGAGAAAGAGAGAGAGAGAGAGAGAGAGAGCAAAAAGAGAGCGAAGAAAGGAACACAGAAAGAATAGCCCTAGTAGAACAAAAAGAAAGAGAAAGGGAGATACAGATCAGGGAAAAAGATAAAGAGAGAGAGTTTGAACTTCAGAAAATGGCCATGAAACATGACAGTCAGTTAAAATCGGCAGATGTAAAGGGAAATGTACAGTTGATGGATAGTGATGAGGAAAGTGAGAAAGAGCGTCATAGTCGAAGGCTTGGTGGGAATCTATTTAAATATGCCCAAGCTTTGCCAAGGCTTGACGAGAAGGAGGTAGAAGCCTTTTTCATTTCATTTGAGAAGGTAGCTAAATAAATGAAATGGCCACAGGACATGTGGGTATTACTGATTCAAACAAAGCTGGTAGGTAGGGCAAGTGAAGTGTTTGGATCACTACCAGAAGGACGTATGAGGAGGTGAAAGAATCCATCTTAGCCGCACATGAACTAGTACCTGAAGCCTACAGACAAAGGTTTTGAAATTTAAGGAAAGAATTTGGTCAAACATACATAGTGTTTGAAAGGATCAAACAAAGTAATTTTGATAGGTGGATAAAAGCTTTACAAATAGACCAAACGTATAAAGTTCGCAGAGAAATTATGCTTTTGGTGGAGTTTAAAAGTTCAATTCCTGATGTAGTGAGAACTCATGTGGAAGAGCAAACTGCGAGATTAGCAGCAGAAATGGCAGATGATTGTGAATTAATCCATAAATCAAAGATTGGTTTCCGACATCAGTTTCAGCCTGTGAGGGATAGAAACTGGGGACATGACAAATACTCAAGTGGTAAAGATAAAGGAGATTTGATGGTAGATAATAAGGAGAGTCTACCTCAGACTAAAAAAGAAATCCAGGCGGGTGGAAGCGACATGAAAAGTTTCAAATCTTTTCACTGTAATAAACTAGGCCATGTAAAGTCACAGTGTTGGTGGTTGAAGAAAAGCACTGGAAAGGCTGATGTGGTAAAACAGGACAAGACAGTGGGGTTTGTTAAAGTGGTAAAGGAAAGCCCAAGTGAAGAGAAGGAGGTGCAAAAGATTGAACAGCCTGATCAAGAGGCGATTGATAAGAAGGTGCCAGATCTCTTTAAAGAATTTACTTGTGTGGGTAAAGTTTACTCATGTGTATCAGGAGGAGCAGGTCAAGAAGTCACAATTTTAAGCGATACAGGAGCTAGTCAATCTTTAATGGTAAGAGATCAGGAGTTATGTAGTCTAGGAAGAATGTTGCCAGAAAAGGTGGTGATATGTGGAATTCAGGGTGAGACAAGTAGTGTTCATTTATATAAGTTAAGGAAATGTCCAGTGAAGAGTGGTGAAGTGGCAATAGGAGTAATAGAGAAACTGTCTTGTCCAGGAATACAGTTTATCTTGGGTAATGATATAGCTGGATCGCAGGAGGTAGTTATGCCTACTGTGGTTGATAAGCCAGTGGAAAATCAGACAACTGAAGTGTTGAAGGACGAATATCCTCGGATTTTTCCGGAATGTGTAGTAACAAGGTCGCAAGTCACAGGTTAAGACAAGGGAAGAAATCAAAGAGTGAAGATGAAGTTGATTATCAGAAACAATTTTTGATCATGTGGTTGAAAAAGAACAAGAACAGGTGGAGGATGAGGCTGATATTTTTAGTTCAGAAAAAATGGTGGAGTTACAACAAAAAAATATAGAAATAAAACGGATGTATCAGAAAGCATACACGGAAGAGGAATCTGAGTGTATACCAGAGTGATGTCTTGATGAGAAAATGGAGACCTTTACATATGCAGGTGGATGAAAAGTGGGCAGAAGTTCATCAAGTAGTATTACCGGTAGGGTATCGAAAGGAGGTGTTGCGAGTTGCACATGAGGTACCAGTGGGAGGTCATTCGGGAATAAGGAAATGAAAAAATGAAAATCGCTTATTGTCACGAGTAGGCTTCAATGAAGTTACTGTGAAAAGCCCCTAGTCGCCACAGTCCGGCACCTGTCCGGGGAGGCTGGTATGGGAATCGAACCGTGCTGTTGACCTGCTTGATCTGCTTTAAAAGCCAGCGATTTAGCTCAGTGAGCTAAACCAGCCCCTAAGGAAAACTCAAGCTAAAATCCAAAAACATTTTTATTGGCCTGGACTACATAAAGATGAACTTAAATTTTGTCAATCATGTCACACATGTCAAGTGATAGGGAAACCTCAAGCAGTGATAAAACCAGCACCCTTAATACCCATTCCAGCATTTGAGGAACCTTTTACAAAGGTCCTAATTGATTGCGTCGGACCGCTTCCTAAAGCAAAAAGTGGGAATCAATATCTTTTGACAATAATGGATGTGCCTGCTAGGTTTCCATCGGCCAATTCCAGTACGTAATATTACAGCTAAAAAGATTGTGGAGGAGTTACTTAAATTCTTTACTAGATATGGACAACCCACAGAAATACAATCAGATCAAGGATCAAATTTTACCTCACGGTTATTCAAAGAACTTATGGATAGCTGAGGAATAAAACAATTTAAATCAACTGCATACCATCCAGAATCACAGGGAGCATTAGAAAGGTGGTATTAGACATTAAAGACAATGTTGAGGGCTTATTGTCACGATTATCCAGTGGATTGGGATAAAGGAATTCGATTTGTACTGTTAGCAATTAGGGATGCACCTACTGAATCAACCAAATTCAGTCCTTTTGAACTAATTTTTGGTCATGAGGTAAGAGGACCACTTCAATTGATTAAAGAAAGATTGGTGAGTGAGAAATTGGATATTACATTATTGGATTACGTGTCAAATTTTAGGGAACGATTAAATAGAGCAGGTGAATTGGCTAGACAACATTTAAAAGTTGCACAAAATGTGAGGAAATGGGTCGTGGACAAGAAATCCAAAGTTTGTAGTTTGCCATTGGAGATAAAGTTTTAGTGTTGTTACCAGTGGTAGGTGAGCCTTTAAAAGCAAGGTTTTGTGGACCTTATCAGATTGAAAGGAAATTAAGTGAGGTGAATTATGTGGTAAGAAGGCCAGATAGAAGGAAAACTCACCGAGTGTGTCATGTGAATATGCTTAAAAGGTACTTTGAAAGGGAAGGAGAGAAAAAGGAGGAGGTTTTAATGATTCTAACTTAAGTGACAAACCAAATCCAGATGACTGTGAATTTGACATACCTGAAATTAAATTGGAAAACGAGGATGTTCTTAAAAATTGGGATAAATTGTTGAGTTACCTTCCAGAGGAAAAACCTGAAAGTGTTACTAATATCACCTGGGCAAGTTTGTGCAGATAAATTGGGAAGTACTAAAATGGCTATACATGATACAGATGTGGGAAATGCTGTTCCAATCAAACAACATCCATACAGACTTAACCCTTTAAAATTGGCACAGGTTAACAAAGAGATTGAAAGTATGCTTAAAAATTGCAATATTGAAGTGGGTTGCAGCCAATGGAGCTCACCCATAGTGATGGTGCCTAAACCAGATGGTGCCCAGCAGTTGTGTGTGGATTATAGAAAGGTTAATGCCGTTACAAGAACGGACTCTTATCCTATCCCACATTTGGAGGATTGCGTTGAGAAAGTGGGACAATCAGCTTTTATTTCCAAACTTATTTACTTAAAGGTTATCCGAAAGGGCGAAGGAGATTTCAGCTTTTGTGACTCCAGATGGTACGTACCAATTCAAAGTTATGCCATTTGTATGAAAAGCGCCCCAGCCACATTTTAACGGTTAACTAACAAAGTAATTTCAGGATTACCCAATTGTGCGGTATACATCGACGATCTGGTAATTTTCAGCCAGACATGGACAGAATATTTGAAACATCTGATAGAGTTATTTGATCAACTTCAGGAGGCGGGTTTGGTGATAAACCTAGCCAAAAGTGAATTTGGAAAAAGCCCAAGTCACTTTCCTTGGCCATACAATTGGACACGGTCAAATGATCACACGGGATGTGAAACGAACAGTTATTGAGGAGGTTTCAATACCCTCAAGACGAAGGGAAATAATGCGAGTTCTTGGCATGAGTGGATTTGAGCGAACATTTGTGCAAAGGTTTTGCAGTGTGATTGCTCCACTGATGGACTTGCTGAAGAAACATCAAAAATTTCAATGGACAGCAGACTTTCAACAGGCATTTGACTGCCTGAAAGCTGTGATAACCAATGCTCCTGTGTTGGAGAATTACAAGGGACTCTGTGATCAGATTGAACTAAAGTATCTGACTTTAAAGAGAAATGCCGAAGCGTAGAGAAATGGACGGATCGTGCAGAGACCTTCTCGTCCAAAGAGACTGACAATCGAGAAGGATTTCAGTTGGAGGAAGAAGAACAAAAATGGATTATATTATTGTACCTGTTTGCGTGTGTTGTTTTGTTTGAAACAATAAAGGATATTTACTATGTGTATTTCTTAAAGGATAGTGAAAAGGTGAAAAATGAAACCATCTTGATATTGATGGTTTATGGTTTTTTCTTGGGGAGAGGTGTCATGTCAGAGTACCTTTAAGAAATAGGTGCTTAATACTGCAGTGATGTCAGAGAGTGGGTGGAGCTGGGCTGTCTGTCAGCTTTTTACTTTCGTTTTAGGCTGTTTGCTGCAGGGTGTGTTTTAGTTTCATTTTCAGAGCTGGATAGCTGCAGTCACAGCCAGAAGGTGCATTAGAGTCTATCTCTGTAATCTAAAGACTGTAAACCGAATCTGGTGATTTAAAACTAATAACAGTCATGACTTTAACATGATGTGCTTCTGGTAAAAGTTGTTTTAAGTCTCATGGATTTTAAAAGGAAAGCTTAAAGGATTACTTAGTGTTGTATTCTTTTGGGGTTGTATTTGAATTAATGGTTGCTAAGATGTTCACTGTATTTTTTAAAAAGGTTAACTTGAGTTCACAGAATAAACATTGTTTTTCTTTAAAAAATTATTTTCCATTTCTGCTCTACCACACCTGTAGAATGGGCCATGTGCTCCCCATACCACAATCTAGTAAAAGTTGTGGGTCAGGTGAACTCCATGATACACTTTGGCGTTCTCTAAACCCTGGCCCATAACAGATATTAAAAGATCCATCCAGGATAAAGGGCAAAAAGAAGTGGTTCGCTGAGATTGGGGAGAGCATTGATAATGTTTGCAAGTTAAATTGATGTCTGAATTGTATCTAAATTCTAAGGGCCAACTCAACAATAATCTTCTTGGTATTAAGAGAGATAGCTTAAATCATGGGGAGTAATTTAAAGCCGCCAAGGAGGAAGGGGTATAAGATGTTGGGGGAGATTTTCCGGTTGTTCTCGACAGTGGGATCTTCTGCTAGTGCAGGGTGGATTCAGTGGGAGATCCTATTGACAGCGGAGGGGCCAGAGGGTCCTACCGCAGGCCAATGGAGGGTTGCCTCCCGCTGCAGAGAAACCCGCCCCGGGGAGGCCAGAAAATCTCACCCGATGATTTTAAGTGCATCCAGGCCGTGGTGACCAGTGAGTGTCTGCCTGTAGCCAATGTAGTTAAAGTTGGCGGCCCAGTAATAAAATTGGATATTGGGTGAACCCATGCATCCCAAAGATTTTGGGCTTTCCAAAATTGGCCTGCGAGGTCTTGGGACCTTTCTATTCCAAATGAAGTCTGAGATAAGACAATCAAGTTTGTGAAAGAACGATTTAGGGATGAAAATTGGGATACACGGAAAAAGTTATGAAAATGTGGGAAGGGAATTCATTTTGACAGCTTTAATGCGACCTGCTAGAGACAGTGGAATGATGGTCCAGTGCTTTAAATCCTGTTCTACACGTTCAAGAGGAGGGGCAAAGTTACATTTAAAGAGATCATCGAATTTGTCTGTTACATGCACCCTCAGATAGGTAAGTTGACTTAAGGAGATCTTAAAAGGTAGTGTACGCAGTCGAAAGTTACGAGTTGCTGAATTCAAAGGAAAACATTGGCGCTTCTTTAAATCCAAAATTTATAACCCCAAATATAACCAACTTCATCAAGAATAGACAAAGCATTAGGCAAGGACATGGCAGGGTCTATCTTGTAAAGGAGGAGGTCATCTGCATAAAGTGAAACCCTCTGTTCAATGTTCCCCCTGGCTACCATGATGTGCAATAGCAAAGGGCACAATGGCTGTAGCAAATAGTTGAGGGAAAGGGGGCTGGTACCTCAAAAAAGACAGAAATATTTAGAGTGGGTATTATTTGTTCGTACTATTGACAGCGGGGCACCATACAATAATTTAACCTAAGAAATAAAATTTCTGCCAAATCCAAATTTTTCCACAGTGTAAGATAGGCAGTTCCACTCAACACGACCAAAGGACTTCTCGGCATCTAAAGAAATTAAAATCACCAGGTTTGTGGTTGAGGGGCTGTACATAATATTAAAAAGTTGCCGGATATTAAAAAAGGAGTGCCCAATTTTTAATATATCCAGTCTGGTCAGGAGAAATACTGGAGGGAAGAATCTAAGCAAATAGCTGCTATTTTACCCTTTAGCTTCAGATCGAAACTGAGCAATGAAATTGCCTAAAGGGACTAAATGCAAGGGGATCTTTGCTCTTTTTTAAGATCAACAAAATTGAGGCCTGTCTTATGGTTTGAGGAAGGCATTGTGATTCAAAATTTTGTTAAACACATTAAGAAGTAGAGGGTTCAGTTTGTCTGAGAATCTTTTATAAAACTCAATAGGATACTGGACATTTTCCACATTGCTCGCTTTAGCTGACTTAGCAATTTAATCTCTGGTGAAAGGCTCCTCGAAGCAACTCATTGAGTCGGGATCAATGGTTCAAGAATTCAAAACATTTCTCAAAAGCTGATGCTTCAGTGGGATGTTTGGATTTGTACATGGTAGCATAATATTCTTTAAATAAATTGTTTGTCTGCTGAGGATTAACTGATATGCCTGCAAGAGTTTGGATCTGTTTAATCAGATGAGTCGTGGACGACTGTCGGAGTTGGTGGGCCAACAATTTACTTGCTTTACCACCATATTCAGAATACACATATCATAATTTAAATTGCATCTCCTCAGCTTGATGTGTAGACAAGGGGCAGGATCCTCTGTTTGGGAGACTATGCTCTTTCTCCCAAACATATCACTTTAGAGTGACTCAAATGCGTCTGTAACTAGCTCCACACCTAAACAGGCCCCTTAAATATAAGACATTATTTGAGAGAGAGAAAATTAATGGAAGTATATCTAAAGTGTTATGAATTTAACCACTACCTCATGGAGCACAGGTAAACGTGTCTTACATTGTCACTGCAATCCCTAGTGGTCTAACCTGTTCCATTTTCAATCCTAGTTGTGAAAACAACCGCTGGGCAGATCAACCCGAGGAACCATCACAACTGCTGAGAACTCTCTGCATTTTTGAGACCTTCACTTCATCTAAAGTGACAACTCAATTATGAAACATCAACCTGAACTGAAATAGAGACTTTACCTTCATCCACATCTAGTTTTTGTGTGCAATAGTGTGGATGAGCCATGTGGGTGAGACGTCAAGTTTTTGGTAGCCACCCGAGCAAGTGTGTGCGAAATAAACGAACCTTCATAATTAGAAACATACAGAGAAAATAGAAGCAGGAGGAGGCCATTGGGCCAATCAAGCCTGTTCCACCATTCATTCTGGTCATGGCTGATCATCAAGTTTAATATCCTGCTCCCGCCTTTCCCCCACGTCTCTTGATCCCTGTAGCCTCAAGCACTATATCCAATTTCTTCTTGAAATTACATAATGTTCCACCTCACCTACACTTTGCGGTAGTGGATGCCACAGATTCACCGCTCTCTGGGTAAAGACATTTCTCCTCACCTCAGTCTGAAAAGGTTTACCCCTTATCCTCAAACTAGAACCCCTAATTCTGGACTGCCCGCCATCGGGAACATTCTTTCTGAATCTATCCTGTCTAATCCTGTTTGAATTTTATAAGTTTCTATGATCCCCTCTCAATCTTCTAAACTCCAATGAATAGCTTCCAAGTGACTGGCAAGTACCCAGGCAGATGTGACCTTATCTGGGATCCAGTCTGGCAGTGTTGGAAGTCTGTTGCTGGTCATCTTTGTCCTTGGCTCTGGTCCTTCCGTCAATGGCATTGATGGTCTTCCTCTTGGCTGGTGAAGGGTCACCGTTATTGGTGGCTGTCGAAAGCTGCAGTCGAGAGAGCGAGTGGTGGGCTGTGCAGCACCTTTTATCCCTAGGCGTTTTCACGCCCTTTTGGGCAGTCCCAGGTGAATGTCCAATCAATCGATCAGGGCTTTATCACCCTGATCGATAATGTCTAATTACGATCCGCTACCTTGATGGCGGAACGTGTCCCTACCGGCCATGGCCGTTGGTGTCCGAGACACGTAGGCCTTCCCAAATAAGGAAACAGACGCCACCAAGTTGGCCACTCAATATCGATTTTCCATTTTAGCCTGGGATGGCCTTTCAACGACCTTTTTTGTGGGCTGTTAGAAACGTCTGAGCTGCAGCTTTTTGTTTATTTACATGCTGCAGCCTGTCTGTCCCTGAACTTGCCCACTTTTCCCAGCGTCCTTTGCTGGACACCATTTTACGTGGCCACAACACAGTATTAAACTACCTTAACTTCACATAAATATAGCTTACAATTACCAGTTAAAAAATGGTTAACAATAAAAGGAAACACTTTAACTTCTAACTGATATCGTCTCTACCTCCAATCAAGCAAAACAGGTCATAAATCACTTTTGAATAAAGTTAGCTAACACAGGATTACTTGCCGTTCTCTCGATAGAGAGTTGAAAGACAGCTTGATGAGAGGGAGAGGTCTTTCAGCAAATAGCCTGTCGATCACTGCCTATCAGAATAATAGTAAGAAGTCTTACAACACCAGGTTAAAGTCCAACATGTTTGTTTCAAATACTAGCTTTCGGAGCACTGCTTCTTCCTCGCCTGAGGAAGGAGCAGTGCTCCGAAAGCTAGTGTTTGAAACAAACGTGTTGGACTTTAACCTGGTGTTGTAAGACTTCTTACTGTGCTCACCCCAGTCCAACGCCGGCATCTCCACATCATATAGGATTAATGTTGAATCTGACAGTCTTCTGCTGTTCAATTCACAGCTTCCAGCCAAACTAACTAAACTAAAACACTACCTGCTACAGCCCTGGCTCCTCCCATTAATTATATCACCTTTATCGCACTCAAATCTCATGACCTACTTATTTAAGTTTAAAGACATGTCTCTAATTATCTATTCCTCAGGGGATCCCCAGAAATCATAACCAAATTCCATTAGGCATCTCCTTGTAAACATAAACATGCTTGGAAAGAATGATGATGTAATTTTTCTGACATCTTAATTGCCCCTTTTGCAGTCACAAAGTCTGTCTGTCTTTTAAACTGTGATTTTATAAAATATGACTGCAGTAGATATATACACACCCTAACCCAGGTCCGGCGGATACATATAATAAATATATATACCAATTTCCTACATGCATCACAGTATAGAAGCTTGCTCAGGGAGGGAGCAGGCAGAGACCAAGTCAAGGATGAAATATGAGTCACCACTGGACTCACAGGTGTATGTCATTCAGCCCTCAGTCCTGGCACTTCAACTTAAAAGGAGCACCAAATGTCTATTTGCGATTCTTTCTAATGTGGCAGTCCAACCTCGCATCTCCTGATTCTATCAATATTATCCATTATTAGGTGAAGCAAGCGTGAGAACCCAAAGCATAACCACACATTATCTGCTGTGGACTTGGCAAAAAGTGGCAACTTGAACCAACAGGTAGGGGCTGGGAAAGTGGGGGTGAGAATTTACTCCCCCCCCCCCCCCCCCCCATATCACCCTGTCAGGGAATCATTGCTGTGTCACTCAAGGGCGGTAAGGTGGCACAGTGGCTAGCACTGCCACCTCACAGCACCAGGGGCCAGGGACTCCAGTTCAATTCCCGGCTTGGGTGAATGTCTGTGTGGAGTCTGCACGTTCTCCCTGTGCCTGTGAGGGTTTCCTCCAGGTGCTCCGGTTTCCTCCCACAGTCCAAAGATGTGCAGGTTAGGTGAATTGGCCATGATCAGTTGCCTCTTGGTGTCTAAAGATATGCAGGTCAGGTAGGGTTGTGGGGATAGGGTGGAGGAGTGGAACTTGGTAGGATGCTCTTTTGGAGGGTTGGTGCAGGTCTGATGGGCTGAATGTCGTCCTTCTACAGCTGTAGGGCTTCTATTATTCAGATGAACATTGAGTTCAAAGGGTAGAAAATAACTACCCAAGAGAATGTTTATAATACAAATTCTCAAATTAAACACAGCAGCAATGTTCTTAACCATCCTTCTCAGAAAGACTTTTAAGAACATCTATATGGTGATATGCCCATGGGCTATATCATAGTGGGATGGTGCGAGACATCCAACCAGCAGGTGGCGGTACAGACACACATGCGGCCGCCAGACCAAGGTCATGTGACCTGGAACCTCGATATAAAGAGAGGCACTTTCGGCCATCTCCAGAAGAAGATTGGGAGGGTAATAAGATGTACATGTTATTGGTCAGCACAAGGTGTAAGTTCCAGAGTAGTAGCAAGACTCCATGACAACGTGCTCTGTATCAGATTGCCATCCGACCACACGAGACACAATAAAAGGATCTTGGTTTGGCCAGATCGAAGTGTTTTGGTGAGTTCTTCATAAAAGTACAAGGGACCAAAGCACAACAATCTTCATGCTTCCCTGAATTTTGTGACTTTTTTTCACCTTCTCAAGTTTTCTTTGACAATTTTGAGTACAGAGAGGGTGGGTTGCATGAGAAGATTGTGGGT
The DNA here is from genome assembly GCF_902713615.1 of Scyliorhinus canicula. Classification (NCBI taxonomy): domain Eukaryota; kingdom Metazoa; phylum Chordata; class Chondrichthyes; order Carcharhiniformes; family Scyliorhinidae; genus Scyliorhinus; species Scyliorhinus canicula. The sequence goes on along the minus strand of NC_052163.1, from coordinate 74,472,935 downwards.
TGATTCTCCCCTGACTCTAAGACTCCCTTATCCCTGGCTAACATGTGGATCGTACTAGATTGGGAGGGGGGGGGGGGGGGAATCTGTGAACTTGTTGGCTAAAATGTTCCACTATTCTTGACTGTGCTTTCAGTGGTTGCTGGCACAGAAAGTGTCTGAATGATTATTAAAGCTACTGCCAGCTCTGTTATCTATTTAAACCATTCTCAGTAAAGCAAAGACAATTGGTCAACCAAGTCAAGATTCAAAGTACTTTTTTTTAAAGAGAATCAGAACGGAATTCTCACTTTCTTTGCAGAGTGGCTGAATACTCTGTCACAAGCAGGGGCAGGGGTCACTTCACATCAGTTTAAGTAAAGAAAGGAGAGGAATGCTGTATTTGCAATGAAAATATTTACAGCTTTCTGCTGGAAGTGCGGTGCAGGACAGTGAGCCTTGCATTCTCTGCAACACTTGTTCAGGTGGGCTGTTTCCGAAACTGCGGAGGGAACTGGCCCTAACATTTTAAGACATAACTCTTTCCATGAAATACATTTATAAAAAAGCAGAAGTGAAACATGTCCAGACCATTTCCAGGGTTTCTTGCTGCCTGCAGTGAATGAGGTGAGTCACTCTGCTCTACACATCTACCCCACATTGTGTTGAGTCAAACTTCGGCAGAAACTGAGGAGCATCAGAGCTTACCTCACAGGGAGTTATTATCATTCTCCTGCCTTGTTCACTGACCCCCCCTGACAGTGATGATACAGGCCCATCATCCTGGGGTGATGTTATTCAGACCCTGCGAGGGTGGAAAAGGGTGTGGTTAAGGAGGGGGTTGTATGGGGTGGGGAGGGCATGGGATTGGGTGGGGAGGAATGAGAGAAATGGGGGGGGGAGGAGCGATTGGAGGAAAGGAGGGAAATGGGGGAGGGGGGTGAGATGACAGGCATAACTTTGTCCTGTGAGAATCTGATGAAGAGAAGGGCCTCCCTGGTCCTCCGGGTATGTCGGACCCTTGCCATCGCCTGTCCTCCATCCTCCGGCTCCCCCTGTGGTTCCGCGCAAGGCTCAACCTCCAGTCCCTCCTGGTCCGTCTCCTCAGATGAGGGCACATGTCCCCCCCCCTCCTCCTCCTGCATGTCGCCCCGCTGCTGTGCCAGGTTGTGGAGGGCACAGCAGACCACCACAAAGTGGGAGACCCTCTGGCAAGTGTATAACAGGGCAGCACCAGAGTGGTCCAGGCATCTGAACCACACTTTGAGCAGTCCGATGTACCGCTCAATGACAGCACGATTGGCAGCATAGGCTTAATTATACCGGAGAGTTTCACTCCGGCGTCGGAGGCCGCACCCAGCCACCTATTCTCCCACCCCCCGGGGGGCTAGGAGCGGCGCCGGGTCATTTTCGCGCGGCGGGCCTTGGCGCCGCATAGAAGCGGCGCAGCGTCACCCGTGCATGCGCGGTTGCCGTCCTCCCCGCGGCCGCCCCGCAAGGAGATGTCGGATGGCTCTTGCGGGGCGGCGGAGGAAAGGAGGTCCTCCTTCAGAGAGGCCGGCCCGCCGATCAGTGGGCACCGAACGCGGGCCAGACCCCTTTTGAGCCCCCCCCCCCCCGGTGCAAGAACCCCCCTCCCCCTCCCACAGGCCGCCCCCCCCAGCGTTCCCGCGCTGTTCCCGCCGGCACTGACCAGGTGTGGACGGCGCCGGCGGGAACCTGTCGTGTTGGGCAGGCCGCTCGGCCCATCCGGGCCGGAGAATCGCCGCTCGCCCGTTACAAACGGCGAGCAGCGATTCTCCCAGCGGCCAGCCGTGAATCTTGCCGTGCCGGTTTGGGGGGGGGGGGTGGAGAATCGCGTGCAGGTGCCGGGGCGGCGTGGTGGGACTCGCTCGGCGCCCCGGCGATTCTCCCACCCGGCGTGGGGTGGGTGGGTAGAATTCTGCCACATGTACAATGCAACAGGAAGCTGGGGAACACCAGCGGCCTGCACGGTTAGAACGGGAGGAGTAGCTGAACATAAAAAGTCATTGGTAGCTGTGCAGTTGAGCCGAGCCTCGGCCTCTCCTCTCCTGCAGTATTGGGGTCTGATCTTCCATCACCACCTTGGCTGAGGACCGGGTTACAGGAACACAGGGGGCATAAACAGGTGACCCACAAGTCCAGAACAGAATACAAAGTCACCACATAAAAAAGGCCTTTAAAAACATCCACAGGCTGCTCGAGCAAGTCCCCCTGCATCCCCAGTAGTCGGCCCGCCAAAATCCTCCCCTAGCCACACTCCAAGAGACTGAAACTCCAACCTTCTTCCTCCCCTGCACCCAGAAAGCAGTAAGTAAGCCCAAGGGGAAGAGGCAGCAGCAAACAGCAAACAAACTCCCAGCTATAGCAGCCTCCAAGCATTTGCAAGTCACCAACAGGAGCAAGCACAACCTGCAGCTGGGAAGTGCTCTCACATCGAACACGGCCAATTCCTTATTAGCCTTCAGCTGTGAAGCTAGAGGCGACTCACAGTCAAAGGGAGTTAAAGTGACTTTCAACAAGGAATGAAGAGCAGTGCTTTGACCTGGAATTGTTTGGTCGGACAGACTGCAGGTGGGGTTGCCCTTGTTATGCATATCCACAATATTTAAAGTTGGATTGAAGGTCTCGCAAATGCAAAGCCCCTCACCCTCCGGCCTAGGGGCGATCCCGAACTAGAACACTTCAGCCCCCTGACCAAGCCCCTCCCACTCCCCCAAGCCCCGCTGAGGTTTCCCCCTTGGGCAGCTCCAGTGCCCTTGAGCTGCATGCTGCAAAATGTAAATGGATCCTCACCTCCTCACTTCCCCTCAGTAGCCACTGCATCAGTTTCACGGTTTTACAATGAATACTAAGCGCCAGTCGGTTAATTCCCAGGAGGCCGTTGCATTCAACTTCAATCTCATTTATAAGATTGTTGTCTGTAAATTATCAGACACATTGACCAGTTTGTTCGTGGAACATACTTGCAAAATGAACAAAGAACAAACGTAGGTTCACGATTCAACCCAAATTTATTCACAAGTTCAATAAAACAGTTACAATCCCAAGTTTTCCCAATATTATCTACCCAAGATTCTAATACTAGACATGGCAATTAACTTAATTGAGCTGCAGGTCCAATCCTCTGAGCCTCCCTCGTCTCAGGCACACGTTTACGAAGGTGATTCTCACACACCTCTTCCACCCGTCTCTGATTCGCTGCTGAGTCTTCGCCATAGTCTCCGTGTCAGGTCTTCGCTGGGGAGGGTCTCTGGGTGTCGCTTCTTATCCCCCTCTTTGCGCCCTTTCAGCGGTTTTCCTGGCCTTCAGCCAATGAGGTCACTGGGTGGGGGTCGCAACACCCAATGGAGTAGCCGATTCCAATTCAGCAGGAAACCAAGAAATTCCCCAAGGGGTCCATCCTGAGGACCATTGTCCGCACGTAACCTTATCCCATATAAAGTAACAACGGGAAATCAAGGTGCCAGAAAGTCTGGCTGCATCTGAGCAATCCACAGCAAATCAATCTATCTGAATAGAGCTGATTATCTCCAACCTCCTGTTTCAGGTCAAGTCCAGAATTGCCCTCGCTTGCCTATCTCTGACCAGTATATTCAAACTTGGCTGTTTGGATTCCTATCGGGCCTGCCTGTGGTTCTGACTGTGGTTTAATTTAAAGTGTCCAATTCTATGTCAAGCCTAAGACTCAGGCCGTTGTCCATTTTACCACAAGATTGGGATGAATGCAAATGAGGGTTCGGGATACATGCACACAGGAGAGTACAGGCACACTGGAGAGTACAGGAACACAGGAGGGTACAGCCACACAGAAGAGTACAGCCACACAGGAGAGTACAGGAACACAGGAGGGGACAGCCACACAGAAGAGTACAGCCACACAGAAGAGTACAGCCACACAGGAGAGTACAGGAACACAGGAGGGTACAGCCACACAGAAAAGTACAGCCACACAGGAGAGTACAGGCACACTGGAGAGTACAGGAACACAGGAGGGTACAGCCACACAAAAGAGTACAGCCGCACAGGAGAGTACAGGCACACTGGAGAGTGCAGGCACACATGAGGGTACTGGAACACAGGAGAGTACATGACTATAGAAGTGTACAGGCACACAGGATAATACAGGAACACAGGAGAGTACAGTAACACTGGAGAATAAAGGCACACAGGAAAGTAGAGGCACACTGGAGAGTACAGGAACACGGGAGAGTACAGACACACAGGAGAATACAGGAACACGGGAGAGTACAGGAACACAGGAGGGTACAGCTACACAGAAGAGTACAGCCGCACAGGAGAGTACAGGCACACAGGAGAGTACAGGCACACTGGAGAGTACAGGAACACAGGAGGGTACAGCCACACAGAAGAGTACAGCCGCACAGGAGAGTGCAGGCACACATGAGGGTACTGGAACACAGGAGAGTGCATGACTATAGAAGTGTACAGGCACACAGGATAATACAGGAACACAGGAGAGTACAGTAACACTGGAGAATAAAGGCACACAGGAGAGTAGAGGCACACTGGAGAGTACAGGAACACAGGAGAGCACAGACACACAGGAGAATACAGGAACACGGGAGAGTATAGGAATACAGGAGGGTACAGCCACAGTGGAGAGTACAGGGGCAAAGGAGAGTACTGGAACACAGGAGAGCACAGGTTCACAGGAGTGTATAGACACACCAGAGAGTACAGTTACACAGGAGAGTACAGGAACAGAGTACAATACGTAGGCTACAGGCACACAGGAGAGTACAGGCACAGAGTACAATACATAGGCTACAGGCACACAGGAGAGTGCAGGCACAGAGGAGAGTATAGGTACACAGGAGAGTACAGCTACACAGGAGAGTGCAGGAACACAGGAGAGTACAGGAACAGAGGACAATATTGGAACATAGGAGGGTACAGGCTCACAGGAGAGTACTGGAACATAGGAGTAGGAACATGCACAGGAGTACAGGCACACTGGAGAGTACAACTTCATAGGCGAGGAACACAAAAGGGTACAGGAACACAGGCAACTACAGGAATACGTAGGCTACAGGAACACAGGGGTGTACAGCCACGCAGGAGAGTGCAGGCACACAGGAAAGTACAGGCATACATTAGAGTCCAGGAAACAGGAGGGTACAGGCAACAGGAGAGTACAGACAGGCAGGCAAGTACATGCAGACAGGAGAGTACAGAAACACAGGAGGGTACAAGAATGCAAGAGAGTAACTGCACACAGGAGTATACAGGAAGACAGGAGAGTACAGACACCCAGGAGAGTACAGACACACAGGAGAGTACAGCAACACATGAGAGTGCAGGCACACAGGAGAGCGCAGGAACACAAGAGAGTACAGGAATACAGGAGATCACAGGACACAGGAGAGTACAGGAACACTGGAGAGTACAGGCATGCAAGAGAGTACAGCCGCAGAGGAGATTATAGACACGCAGGAGAGTGCAGGAACACAGGAGAGTCGAGGAAGACAGGAATACAGGAGGGTACAAGCTCACTGGAGAGTACAAGGTACAGGAGCGTCCAGGAACACAGGAGAATACAGGCATGCACGAGAGTCTCCATGGGAGATTACAGATTCTTGAGACAGTATTAAACGTGTCTTTCTGTAGACCGTTTAATGATCAACTACCAGGATAATGCTGCCTTATTGGGAGAATTGCTCTGAATTGCAGGACTACGGCAACAGGTTTAGATAAAGGATCTGGATCGGCGCAGGCTGGGAGGGCCAAAGGGCCTGTTCCTGTGCTGTAATTTTCTTTGTTCTTTGTTCTACGGTTTTTTAACATATTTCACCATGACATCGCACAAGTGAATGTCCCCGGGTCCCTTCCAGGCTGCACGTTTATTTGGCAGAACAGGGAAAACCCTGAAGAAATTTCCCACCAGCGTATTTCACACTCTCCGCACAGATTGAATTTCTCCTTTAGTTCCATTGCCAATTCATTAACTGCACTCAGGAGCTTTTTGTAACATTTCAAGCTTTTAACATTTTAAGCCTATTCATCCTTGTTCCTCAGTCTAAAACAGTAAGGGCCTCTTATTTAAAAACATTGTACAAGGGTAAGAACCAGTCTTTTGTGCTCCTTTCCAAAATCAACCACCTCCTTCAATCCCCCTCCTCCATCCTTCCCTCTGGCAGCAAGTACAAAGAATGCAATGCATTCCTTTCTGCTGAGAATAGAGACCCTCATCCAGCTCTAACTGCCAGCACTGGTCTTATGAGTGGGTGATGTGAGCAACCAGCAAGGGAGGGGGGGCAGGGAAAGACAACATGGAACAAAACTCTGAACTTAAGTCTCAAAGAGCGTTGAAACAGTCACTATTTTCTTTTGCACAGGTTATAAGCATGAGTCTGAGCTCTGCGACCAGATTGGACAGAGGCTCCTTCCTCCCACCAACTCGTCTTGAACAGGGTGCGGGATTCTCCGGTCGCGGACGCTGAAATCGGCAATCAGCCGGAGAATACCCAATTCCAACCAAATCGGGAGCGCCGCCGCTTTCGCGATGCTCCGCCCCCTCCGACGCAGCATATCGACGGCCTCCGAACGTTGCCTGAGGCCCACCCCCTGATGCTCCACCCCTGACTGGCCGAGTTCCCGATGTCGTGGGTCTCACCCGTTGGGAACTCGGCGTGGGGGCTGCTGACTCAGTCCAGCACCTCCACAGTCGGAGAAGAGCCGACCTGCGGGCGGGGGGGGGGGGACTTTGTCAAGGGCTGTGGGCACTGCTGGGGGGGGTGGTCCGGGGCTCGCGAGCCGGCCAAATGGGGGGCACTATTTCACAGGCTGGCACGTGGCTGGCGCCATGTTGCAGAGCGGGGCGCTGCAGGCCGCCGCCGTGCGTATACGTGGCCACAGATCCGGCAATTCTCCGGGCCATATCAGAAGCTGGAACCGGGTGCTCTATGCTGCTCGGCTGCTAGCCCCCAGCCAAACGGAGGATCGGTGGCCGTTTTGCGCTGAATCTTTGGGTGTAAAACACCACTGTTCCCACACCGGTGTCAGGACATAGCCTCACAATCGGAGGATCCAGCCCAGGCACTTCCAAAATCATGGCTGGAAGAATCGGCATTCCAGCTGGGAATCTGGATCTCATGAGTAAATGAATGAGTAGAGGATGGAGGTGGGCTTGATGTGCGGCGGGAGGGGAGTGCGGCTGGTAATGGAACAGCAGAGTGGACAAGCTGCCATCCCCATGCAGGTTGAGAGTGGCAGGTTGACCCGGAGTTACCACTTGGCGGCGGTGGTGCCAGGAGGGTTCAGGGCAGGTTTCCAGGGAAACCAATCACCTTGTAAACAAACAGAAGAATCTCTGTCACAAAAACAGAAACTGCTGGACAATCTCAGCAGGTCTGACAGCCTCTGTGGAGGGAGAAGGAAGCTAATGTTTTGAGTCTGGGTGACTCTTTGTCAAAGTCATCCAGACTTGAAACGTTGGGCTGGATTCTCCATTTCAGCTGCGAATGCCGGCTCCGAACGGAGAATTCGCAGCAGGCTTACGATGAAAAAACCGGCGCCGGCCGCTCACCGATTCCGGGACTGGTGAGGGGTTAGCAGCGGCGCCGGGTGAAACTCTCGGCTCCCACACCGAAAACGGCTGGAGAATGACCGGTTCTGTGGCCGTGCATGTGCAATGCTGACGACCTGCAGTGATTGCGCCGAACAACATGTTGTCGCCTGTGCACAGACCTGACCCACCATCCATGACGTCAGAGCCCACCCCGTGGTCACCCCCACCAGTCCCCCAGTCATCGCAGAAACGAGGCCCCCCCGGCCAGCGGCACGGATCTCAGCCCAGTCTGGTGGTGCTGGACACAGTCCGCAGCCACCACGCCGGGTTCCCGCACGGCTGAGACAACACATGTCCCGCGCCGTCGGGAACCCGGAACATTGGGGGCGGAGTGTCGCGGGACGGCTGGCCAAAGACGCACCACGCCGTTGGAACGGCGCGGAACGCGATGATGCCACTTCCGAGGAGGCGGAGCATGGCTGACCAGCCTCAAACCTCCGCTGTCCCCAATTTGGGCATCGGAGTTGATTCTCTTCCCGGTCACCGAATACGATATCGGCGTTGGGGAATGGAGAATCCAGCCCATTAGCTCCATCCTCTCTCCACAGAGGCTGTCAGACCTGCTGAGAGTGTCCAGCGTTTTCTGTTTTTGTTTCTGATTTCAGCATCCGCAGTAATTTGCTTTTATCAGATGAACTCTGTGTTCAATTCTCAGAATTTATACTGAGCCTTGTTCACAAGAGGAGAGCGTTCTTCATGTTTCCATTTGCACCTGTTGGAAAGGAAACTGAATGCTATTTGTCAGAATTGAAATTTGCCTAGAGAATTCAAAACTATTTACAAGTTAACTATGATTTTGATTTTGTCTTAAACTCTCCCATCTCTCCAGGGCAGCATGGTGGTGCAGTGGTTAGCACTGCTGCCTCACGGCTCCAGGCTCGATCCCGGCCCCGGGTCACTGTCCGTGTGGAGTTTGCACATTTCCCCCGTGTCTGCGTGGGTCTCACCCCCACAACCCAAAAGGTGTGCAGGGTAGGTGGATTGTGTATTCTAAATGTTAATTTTATTTTTAAAAAGACAGTCTGACGCATGCAGCACAGGGGCTGGGTTGCTGGTGGCCTTCATGTCCATGGCAGCTGGTATGGGTGCTGGCAGGTGGTGCAGGAAGGGGGTTTGGTCACCCACGGGTAGGGTGGGGGGGGGGGGGGGTTACGGGTGTATGGGACGAGGCTTTGTGCCAGGGGCACCCACCCAGTGGCCACCCTGAGGAAGACGTGCAGTTTCTTGCCGCACCGCTGGCCGGTCCTAGCGGTGTTGCCCACGGCGCTCACCCACCTGTGCCCAGGCCCGTGCAAGGCGGCGGGTGGCAATCGCCTGCCCACCCAGAGGTACAGGGTGGCCCGCCTCTCCTCCACAGTATCTAGTATGGTCTCCAGCTCCATGCTGAGAATTGGGGTGCCCCTCTCCTTGCTGCCATCTTATTGGCTGGAATGAGTGTGTGTGGGGAATGTAGTGCTTGTATGCGGCTGCAGCTTGTCAGCCTCTCGAGTACCAATCCCAAATCCGGCATATCAAGCACCCATTTTTCATTGGAATCAGTCGTGTTGCACGTGGCGCCGGTGCTGGCCCCTCAACAGTCAGTGGATTGATCTTTGAATGGCGCCAATTTTGCTGTTATAGAAGGCCACTGGTGTCCACACTTAGATTCTGGCACGGAGAATTCTGCCAAAAATATTTACAGTTTCTGCTGAGTTAAGGAAAACATTCAGAAACAACTTACAGTGTCTTCATCTTGCCATGAAGTCAACAAATGAGTAAAATCATGCGACATTGCTTCACTTCCTGTACTCATTTAAAAAAAAAATTTAGAGTACCCAATTAATTTTTTCCAATTAAGGGGCAATTTAGCATGGCCAATCCACCTACCCTGTACATCTTTGGGTTGTGGGGGTGAAACCCACGCAGACACGGGGAGAATGTGCAAACTCCACACGGACAGTGACCCAGAGCCGGGATCGAATTTGGGACCTTATAGTAAAATACTGTTGCACCTGTATTAGGTGATGTACGGTAGGCCCTGTACTACAGGTTCGCCGGTAGTCTCTGCCTGCTGTATAAATATGTGTGTCCTCCAGCTAGCAGCCATTTCGCCAGCTGCTGTGGGAGGTCACACATCTTATAGCAATAAAGCCTCAGTTGTATCCAACTCTAGTCTTTGTACAATTGATCGTGCTTCAATTTATTGCTGTAAGATTTTCTAAAACGTGGACCTCCGAATCAAACCAGATCGCCTATAGCTGGATCCGCACTCAAGCGACGCCAAAAAGGACTTTTATCACTGGCTGGCTTGCTTCGAGGCCTATATCTCAGGCCTCAGCGACCACCCCTCCGACGAAGGCTCAGAAGATACAGATCCTGTACTCAAGGTTGAGCTCCAACATGTTTCTGCTGATCCAGGACGCCCCGAATTCCGCAGACGCCGTGGCGCTCCTCAAAGAAAACTACGCACAGAAAACGAACACACTCTTTGTCAGGCACCTACTCGCCACTCACTCTCAACTCCCTGGTGAGTCCATAGAAGACTTCTGGCGGGCCCTAATCACATTCGTCCGGGACTGTGACTGTCAGGCCGTTACGGCCACCGAACATTCCAACCTTCTTATGCGCGATGCGTTCGTAACGGGGATTGGGTTGGACCTCATAGCTGAGACAAAGAAGCTAGCACTCTCCATGACAGTTGCCTCATGTAACATTCAGGCCTACCCCGCCAGCCGCGCGGCCCACACCTCCTACCCCTCATGGACCCCAGAGACGCCCGCCCCAGCGGTGGCCTTACCCAGCCAGTACACCTGCGCCACACGCCAGCCCGCCCATCCCGGGGGTCCCCGATGTTACTTCTGCAGCCAGCAGAAGCACCCTTGCCAACGCTGCCCGGCCTGCGCTGCCCTTTACAAGGCTTGCGGCAAAAAGGGGCACTTCGCCGCGGTGTGCCAGGCCCGCGCAGTCGCTGCTATTGCCCCCACCCCTCTAGTCTACACACAATGGGTGCCGCCATCTGCATCTCCCCGGACCACGCGCGGCCAGTGGGCGCCGCCATATTCACCTCCTGGGGCCACGCACGGCCAGTGGGCGCCGCCATCTTCTCCCCCAGTCCACGTGCAGCCCATGGGCGCCGCCATCTTGTCCAACCCCCGCAACGTGCGGCCCAAGGGCGCTGCCATTTTGTCCCCCGCAGGATCTTCAGGCGCCGCCATCTTGCCTCCCCCACGGGACATGGACACCGGCAGCATTCCAGGACCTGGGCCACCCAGGCTCCCCATCATCCGACGCCAGCGACGACCGACCACGACTCGCCTCAGTAACGATCGACCAGTCTCATCCGCACAACCTGGCCACCGCACCGACCAGTGTGAAAATCAACGGCCACGTGACCTCCTGCTTGCTGGACTCCAGGAGCACCCAAAGCTTCATCCACCCAGATACAGTAAGGCGCTGCTCCCTTGCAGTACACCCTGCCAATCAAAGAATTTTCCTGGCCTCCGGATCCCATTCCGTGGTGATCCGGGGGTACTGTACGGTCACACTCACGGTCCAGGGCGTAGACGTCAGCGGCTTCCGCCTCTACGTCCTCCCTAATCTCTGCGCTGCCCTACTACTCGGCCTGGACTTCCAGTGCAACCTCCAGAGCCTAACTCTCAAATTCGGTGGGCCCCTACCACCCCTTACTGTGTGCGGCCTCGCGACCCTAAAGGTCGATCCGCCTTCTCTCTTCGCCAATCTAACCCCGGATTGCAAACCCGTCACCACCAGGAGCAGACGGTGCAGCGCCCAGGACAGGACCTTCATCAGCGGCTGCTTCGGGAAGGCAACATCGAGGCCAGCAACAGCCCCTGGAGAGCCCAAGTGGTAGTCGTTAAAACTGGGGGGAAACACAGGATGGTCGTGGACTACAGTCAGACCATCAATCGGTACATGCAGCTCGACGCGTACCCCCTCCCGCGCATATCTGATATGGCCAATCAGATTGCACAGTACCGGGTCTTCTCAACGGTAGGCCTCAAATCCACCTACCACCAGCTCCCCATTCGTAAATCGGACCGTCCATACACTGCCTTCGAGGCAGACGGCCGCCTGCATCACTTCCTCAGGGTTCCCTTCGGCATCACCAACGGGGTCTCGGTCTTCCAAAGGGAGGTGGACCGAATGATTGACCGGTACAGTTTGCGGGTCACCTTCCCGTACCTAGACAACGTCACCATCTACGGCCATGACCAGCAGGACCACGATGCCAACCTCGCCAAATTTCTCCGCACTGCCACTCTTCTCAACCTCACCTACAACAAGGAAAGTGCATGTTTAACATGACCCTCTTAGCCATACTCGGCTATGTGGTCCAGAAAAGAGTTCTGGGGCCCGATCACGACCGCATGTACCCCCTCATGGAGCTTTCCCTCCCTCACTGCCCCAGGGCCCTCAAACGCTGCCTAGGGTTCTTCTCGTACTATGCCCAGTGGGTCCCAAACTATTCAGACAAGGCCCGCCCACTCATTCAGTCCACCCACTTTCCCCTGACGGCCGAGGTGCAACAGGCCTTCGCCCGTATCAGAGCCGATATAGCCAAGGCCGGGATGCACCCAGTAGACGAGACACTGCCCTTTCAAGTAGAGAGCGACGCGTCGGACGTCGCCCTAGCTGCCACCCTCAATCAGGCAGGCAGACCCGTGGCATTCTTTTCCCGCACCCTTCATGCCTCTGAAATTCGGCACTCATCCGTCGAAAAAGAGGCCCAGGCTATCTTTGAAGCTGTGCGGCATTGGAGGCATTACCTGGCCAGCAGGAGATTCACTCTCCTCACTGACCAACGGTCGGTAGCCTTCATGTTTAACAACACGCAGCGGGGCAAGATCAAAAACGATAAACTCTTGCGGTGGAGGATTGAGCTCTGTATCTATAATTACGAGATTTTGTATCGCCCCGGCAAACTCAACGAGCTCCCAGACGCCCTATCCCGAGGTACATGTGCCAACGCACAAGTAGACCGACTCCGTGCCCTGCACGACAGGCTTTGTCACCCGGGAGTCACACGGTTGTACCATTTCATTAAGGCCCGCAATCTGCCCTACTCCATCGAGGAAGTACGGACAATCACCAGGACTGCCAGGTCTGTGCGGAGTGCAAGCCGCACTTCTACCGGCCGGACCGTGCGCACCTGGTGAAAGCCTCCCGCCCCTTTGAACGCCTCAGCGTGGATTTCAAAGGGCCCCTCCCCTCCACCGACCAAAACACGTATATTCTCAGTGTGGTCGATGAGTACTACAGGTTCCCCTTCGCCATCCCATGCCCGGATATGACGTCTGCCACCGTCATCAAAGCCTTCAACGCCATCTTCGCTCTGTTCGGTTTCCCCGCCTATATCCACAGTGACAGGGAATCCTCATTCATGAGCGATGAGCTGCGCCAGTTCCTGCTCAGCAGGGGTATCGCCTCCAGCAGGACGACCAGCTATAACCCCCGGGGAAACGGGCAGGGAGAGAGGGAGAACGGGACGGTATGGAGGGCCATCCAACTGGCCCTACGGTCCAGGAACCTCCCAGCCGCTCGCTGGCAGGAGGTACCCGCTGATGCACTCCACTCCATTCGGTCACTGCTGTGCACCGCTACTAACAACACACCCCATGAACGTCTTTTAGCCTTCCCCAGGAAGTCCACATCAGGGTGTCGCTCCCGATTTGGCTCGCAGCTCCAGGACCAGTCCTGTTCCGTAGGCACGTCTGACTCCACAAGGCGGACCCGTTGGTGGAAAGGGTGCAATTGCTCCACACCAACCCCCAGTATGCCTACGCGGCGTACCCGATGGCCGGCAAGATACTGTCTCCCCTAGGGACCTGGCACCAGCAGGTTCCACACACACCCACCTCTCCGGCCTGGCGCTACACTCCCCTCTCCCGGCGCTCCCAGCATTAACCCCACCAGGACCATCCGTCCTTCCCCTGCCCACGCCCGAGGATGAAGAGGATTTCGGCATGCTCCCGGAGTCACCGAACATCAGGCCTGCACCGATATCGCCGACACCACTACGTCGCTCTCAGCGAAACATCAAGGCACCGGACCGGTTAAATCTCTAACTGGCACCAGACTTCAAAAGACATTTTTTTTGATCAAATACTGTAAATATTAACTCATTGTCGTATATAGTTTTCCACCACCCCCGCCGGACTGAACTTTAACAGGGGGTGAATGTGGTAAACCACTGTTACACCTGTATTAGGTGATGTACAGTACTACAGGTTTGCTGGTAGTCTCTGCCTGCTGTATAAATATGTGTGTCCTCCAGCTAGCAGCCATTTCGCCAGCTGCTGTGGGAGGTCACACATCTTATAGCAATAAAGCCTCAGTTGTATCCAGCTCTAGTCTTTGTACAATTGATCGTGCCTCAGGCCTTGGCGCCGTGAGGCTACAGGGCTAACCCACTGAGCCACCGTGCTGCCTCACTTCCTGTACTCATGTGGAAGATCCCTTATTAGCATATCACACAGTTACAGTTGTGCTCCATCCCCCGCACTGCTACCTCTGGTGCTCTCCAAGAATTTATACAGGGGCACCCCCGTTTCTCAAATATATTGGGTGGGGTTCTCTGTGGACTGATGACAGAATAGGGAAACATGATTGGGTGGAGAATCAGTTTTGACACCAAAATCATGGCAGGTGCCAGTTTCACCCAAAATCGCAATTCTCCGTCGCCTCAACAGTGGCGACAATGCGTTCCACTCCGCACGTACAGTAAATGCTGTTGGCATATCATTAGCGGGCCTGACCCGGTATTCTCCGGGGCCTCCGGGATTCTCCATCTCTACCGGGCGAATTCCCAACAGTGAGGTTCACTTGTGGTTTTAAAAATAGTGAATTAGACACCGTGGCTGCTGAGGGAGCGAGAGGGGCTATGGAAAGTGTCCAATATGGTTTGCTGACAGTCGTGCCACTGGCTGGGGGGCTTCTGCAAAGCCCTGGGGAGTAGCGGAGGACGGCCAGGAGGTGGGGTCGGGATGGATGGGCACGAAACACTATTGATGCGGCTTGCAAGGCAGCCATGCAGCTGCGTACGCCGCTGACTGCCCACTGTGAACTTACAGCCATGGGTCGTATGTATGTCCCAGGCCAACAACCTAGGTGTCCTCTGGCCCTAGCTGACCCATTACCGGGATGGGCGCGCTCCCCAGAACAGAGCAGCGGGCACTGGACCTTGTTGGTGGGACCGGAGAGGGGGCAGTCGCCGGGGCGGAGGTCGACATCAGGTGGGCAAGTGAGATCCCGCTGAGATGCGGTTCCCATGGCACGTGTGTCATCATCCCCATACCCAGCCCTCCACCCACACTATCTCCACCACCGACCACATTGGACCCCATTGGATTCGATTCCCAACTTGGGTCACTGTCTGTGTGGAGTCTGCATGTCCTCTGCAGGTGTGGAGGGTTTCCTCCGGGTGCTCCGGTTTCCTCCCACAAGTCCCGAAAGACGTGCTTGTTCGGAGAATTGGACATTCTGAATTTTCCCTCTGTGTACCCGAATAGCGATGGAATGTGGCGACTAGGGGATTTTCACAGTAACTTCATTGCCTACTTGTGACACTAATAAAGATTATTATTATAATTCCGGCGTTGGGGCAATTGAATACGGGCGGCCCAGCTCGAGAATGGAGTCCACCAGCCTCTATCTCTCCACCTTCTCTGATGCCAACTGCGAGATATGGAAAATAAGGGTCAAAATTAGCCTATATGAGGTGACAGAAAGATTCAATACTGTTTTGATCGTGTCTGTACTGCACCTAGTAGCAAACGAGGAAAAGGCTTGATGATCTCCTCAAAATTGGGAAGGTAAGTTAAATTTTACTCAATCATTTTATAATCCAAACAAATGGCTGTATGCTTTCCAATGTTAAAGGTGTTACATAAATGCAGGTTGTTGTTAACCATAGAATCATAGAATTTACAGTGCAGAAGGAGGCCATTCGGCCCATCGAGTCTGTACCGGTTCTTGGAAAGAGCACCCTACCCAACACCACACCTCCACCCTATCCCCATAACCCAGCAACCCCACCCAACGCTAAGGGCAATTTTGGACACTAAGGGCAATTTAGCATGGCCAATCCACCTAACCTGCACATCTTTGGACTGTGGGAAGAAACCGGAGCACCCGGAGGAAACCCACGGGGAGAACATGCAGACTCCGCATAGACAGTGACCCAATAACAGTGCTTTATTGTAATCTCTATGCAGAATGAGTATGTCTAACAGGCTGACCCTATGTTTTTCTTTCACTCGGAATATGGCGAAGACCACATCAGTTAAGGAGGTGAGATTTCCTTCCCTAAAGGACATCCAGCCTCCTTACCTGGCCTGGCCGACTTGTGAAATCAAAATCCACAGAAAGATTGACTCTTAAAAGGCGACTCAAGGGCAATTAGGGATGGGCAATAAATGCTGGGCCAGCCAGCGACACCCACATCCCATGAATAAATGTAAAAACATTTTTCATTTGCTCACAGAATGTGGGTGTCTCTGGCTATTTATTGCCCATTCCTAATTGCCCTTGAGAAGGTGGTGGTGAGCTGCCTTCTTGAACCGCTGCGGTCCATGTGGTGTAGGTACACCCACAGTGCTGTTAGGGTGGGAGTTCCAGGATTTTGACTCTGACAGTGAAGGGACGGCGATATGTTTCCAAGTCAGGATGATGATAATACCTTCGAATGTCTGATGATCCATGTGCTTTTTTGTGGTTGCTCTTTGTAGCCATGCTGGCCACGCAAAATGGACACTGAGCCAAACTAAAATGGAAGACTGCTGGGAAACAGACAGTTTAGCCAGAACAGCAGTCTGCAAAGAGCAGTTTGCATTCTGCAGCAGCAGAAACCAGTTTGGGCTCAGGTGAAAAGACCTTAGCTAGGTGCAAATGGCAAAACGCTTTGCATGCTAATGAGGCCATCAGACTTGAACACCCACACAATAGATACATTTGGTTCTGAATGGACACATTCTAATCAAGACCCAGACATCGAGGCACCAGAAACCTCCAAACAAAAGGACATAAGAAACGCCCCCTCCATCACGGAGACCCCCTCGCATTGGGGAATTAATCCAGTATCGATAAGAAATTGATCCAATAGGTAGAGCCCGCCCGAGAAGAGGGAAGGACAATGGAACCCCTATAAAAGATAGGGACCTCGTGTTGTCCGGTCTGTTAAACCCGTGCTCCGGCTCCGACTGACATCGCGCATCCTGACTCCAGCCGTTGAGCACCAGCCGCCGAAACCGTAAGTTCAACGCTCGCTACGCGATCCAAGCCCACTAGACTCCCAAGTACCAGAACGCTTGCTGAAGGCTGCAGACAAAACCAGGACGAAGGCCTCGTTCTCTGACCTTGCCTGTTCCTGTTAGATAAGTATTCTGTTTGCTTAAGTTTAGTTATAGCTTAGTCTCTTAGTGTGTGCATGAGTATTTATTATAACTGTATAATAAATATTGATCGTTTGAACTTTACTAATCGGTGTATCGTCTTTATTACTTTGAACTTGACCTTGGAATACTTGTGACGTTGCCTATACGGCAACTGGCGACTCCAGAGCTAAATAATTACATAGAACAGAGCCTAGTAGTGTTAAGCACACGTCGAACTCGGAGGCGTGTTAATACACTCCAATAAACGCGTTTTACGCCCATAGTAAAACGTGCAACATCTTTAAGAATAAAGTGGACTGGGAGTATTTTGAAAGAGGGTTAATTGGTTTCCTGATTACAACATGATACAGTTCTAAGACATGCCCATTTGACCTGGCATTGCCATGGGGATGAGCAGCTCAGAAGAGGGATTGTGGATTGGATCAGAGCCATTTCTGTTGTTGACGTGGTGCCAGAGTCCGCCAGTGTTGGAGAAGGGAGTCTCTGAGGATTGTGGGCCATCATTTCTGTTGTTGACGTGGTGCCAGAGTCCGCCAGTGTTGGAGAAGGGGGTCTCTGAGGATTGTGGGCCATCAGGACTATAGTGGCCCAAGTGAGAAAAGGTTCATAGGCATGTGCTTTGTTAGAATAACTGTGATATTTACACTTCATGCCACAATTGCACAGGAAACAATGCGAGGACTTGTAACTTCTTCAGGCGTACCTTTGTTTTATCAACGATTTAAAGTGATAGAACCATAGAATCCCAACAGTGCAGAAGGAGGCCATTCAACCCATCGAGTCTATACCGATTCTCTGATTGAGCACCCTTCCTCGGCCCACTCCCTTATCCTATCACCACAACCCCACCTGCGCATCTTTGGACACTAAGGGCAATTTAGCATGGCCAATCCATCTAACCTGCACATCTTTGGATAGTCATCTTTTTAATTGAAATGTTCTTCAGATGCTAAAGTGTTAGTTATGCTGGTTTTAGTCAGTTTGTTAATGTAAATCTTTGGAAAGAGAAATCTTGTCCATTGGTTTTCTTTTTGTTGACATCGTGGGGATTCCTTTCTTTTTGAAAAGTTATCCGTCTCCACAGGGATGTAACAAATATTGGACGGGATTCTCCGTTGCTGACGCCAAAATTGCAAAACGGGATGGGGAGGACAATAGGTTCCTACGCTAAATTTGCAGAGGGCACCGATTTGATGCCAAATCTCCGTCACCTCAACACCGGTGTCAGTGCAGTCCAGAATGCACGTACAGTAAATACTGTTTGCATGTCATTAGCAGGCCTGACCCTGTATTCTCTGGGGCCTCCGTGATGCTCCACATGTGATGGGTCGAGTTCCCGAAGGTGTGGTTCACTTGTGCTTTTAAAAGTCATGTAACTGAATGCTGTTGAGGGAGGGTGAGGGGGTTTGGAAAGTGTCCAACATCGCCATAGTTTGCTGACAGTTGTGAAACTGGCCGGGGGGCTTCTGCCAGGCTGGGGGAAGTCGTGGGGGCTGGCCAGGAGGTGGGTCAGGGTTGAAGGGCATGGAATACCATTGTCGCAGACAGCAAGGCAACCATGCAGTTGCGCACCCCGATAACAGCCCACTGTGAGGTTACAGCCACTGGACATATGGGTCTCCCCCAGGCCACCTCCCTATGTGTCCTCTGGCCCCAGCCGACCCATCAGCTATGTGGGCGTGCTCCCGTCTTGTTGGCTAGGATGAGTGTGTGTGGGGATTGTCATGTGTATATGTGGCTGCAGCTTGTCAGCTCCCTGAGTGTGAATCCCACGCCATTTTTATTGGAAGGGATTGCGTCCCATGTGGTGCTGGTGATAGCCCCTCCACAGTTGCAGAATCGATCCAGGTTCAGCGCCAGTTTTGCTGTTGTGAAAGTCTATGAATCCTGTCCCGGCATGTAGGGCTGGATTCTCCGATTGCCAACAGCGAAATCGCATTCGGCGATTGGCTGGAGAATCCGTATTGACACCGAAGTCGGGGCTGTGTTGTTTTTCGGATGCTCCGCCCTCTCCAAAACGGCGTCATCGGTGAGTACGCCGCACGCCGATGGGACGGCCTCAGGATGCCACGTGAAGGCCCTCCCTGATGCTCCGCCCCCGATGGGCCGACCTCCCGACGGCGTGGGGCGTGCGTGCTCTGAGGTCTTGTCAATTTTGCGCGGCGGCTGAGGACCATTCTGCTGGCCGGTGGGGCTACGGCGGGGACTTGGGGAACTGGTGGGGGGGTGGTCCGGGCGGCGAGGGGGGTTACAGGGGGGCACTATCTGGCAGGGTGGCAGGTCGGGTCCGGGCATGGGGCGACCGTCGCAGGTCGCCGCCGCGCGCACGCGCAGCCACAGACCCGGCAATTCTCCGTCAACAGGTAAGGCTTTACATGGCGTGGCTGCTAGCCCCCCCCCCCCCCCCCCCCCCCCCCCACCGGGCGGAGCATTGGTGCAGGGGCGGTGCCGAGATTTTGGCCGTATGACTAGACACATTCTCCCGACATAGCCTCAAAATTGGAGAATCCAGCCCTACTAGTCTCAGGAATGGGAGAATCCTGCCCGTTATGTGCTGACTAAGATGCTCCATTGTTGGAGATTGCCCAATCCTGTCTGGTGCTGGTAGGTCTGTGCAGTGATTGTTTTTACAAAGGAATACTTGGTAACCCACTTCAAAGGACTTCAAGAATCAGCTGCATGGACTCACATAGCAGACCAGGTGGGAATCATAGAATCATAGAATTTACAATGGAGAAGGAGGCCATTCAGCCCATCGAGTCTGCACCGGCCCTTGGAAAGAGCACCCTACTTAAGCCCCACACCTCCATCCTGTCCTGTAACTCAGTAACCCCTCCTAACCTTTTTGGACACTAAGGGCAATTTATAATAGTCAACCACCTAACCCACACATCTTTGGACTGTGGGAGGAAACCGGAGCACCCGGAGGAAACTCACGCAGACTCCACACAGACAGTGACCCAAGCCGGGAATCGAACCTGGGACCCTGGAGCTGTGAAGCAACTGTGCTAACCACTATTCTACCGTGCTGCCCACACAGAATAGCAGATCTCTTCTCTGAAGAACATTAGTGACCCAGTTATGGTTTGACAAAAGCAAATTTCTGCGGATGCTGGACACTGAAACCAAAAGAGAAAGTTCTGGGAAATCTCAGCAGGTCTGGCAGCATCTGTAGGGAGAGAAAAGAGTTAACGTTTCTAGTCCAGATGACCCTTTGTCAAAGATCTGGTTTGGTTTGATGTGCCTTTCACAGACAACACTCTATCAGACTTTCTTTGAGAATGAAAGCTGTTTCACCAGCGCCCACACAGAATGCCCCAGGCCTTCGACTTGCTGATCTATAGCCAAAACCATCGCCCCCAATGCCTCCACCGTGGACGCTACCCATGCGGTGTTGGCCTGGGTGGTACACCTGGTTGGCACCACCTCGTCCTGCTGCTGCATGTTGTTGGACTCCTCCAACTGCACCCGCAGGTGCTGGATGCTCGCTGACTGACCCTCCCTGGCTCTGCAACTGCATTTCCATAATCGATGGGACTGTCTGGGAGCCTCTTCATTAAAGGGCCCAATTGAGGTGAGTGTTTCTGGGATGGTGAAGGGTGTTGGAGGCAGCTGTGACGGGAAATCTGTGTCATCCACCGACCCAAGCTCCGGGGTGTCCTGGGTCTTGGGCGGAGGGCTGGTGTCCGAGCTGCTCCCATCACTGCTCGGCTCACAGTGAGGGGGGCTCCGGCTGTGGCACTGGCTGCCGCCCCATCTCCAGCAGCTCCTGCAAGATGCATGATTAGGCCGTGGGCCGGGGAGGAGTGGGGGTCGATCTGGGTGTGGGCATGGGGGTGTGGTGGAGAGGGGGAATAGGGTTACGGGTGTGTGGGATGGGGGTTTGGCGCCAGGGGCACAATGCTGCCGACTCACCGTGGCCGCCCTGAGGAGGTTGTGCAGTTTTTTCCGGCTCTGCTGGCCGGCCAGGACAGTGTTGGCCGCGGTGCTCACGGCCTCTGCCACCTGCGCCCAGGCACGACGAACAGCGATGGCTGGCAGCCTCCTTCCTGGGCCAGGGTACAGGGTAATCCGCCTCACCTCCACTGCGTCCAGGAGGGTCTCCAGCTTGCCGTCTGTGGACCTCGGTGTTGCTCTCCTTGCTGCCATCTTGTTGGCTGGGATGGTGTGTGTGGGGAGTGAAGTGTGTAAATGTGGCTGCAGCTTGTCAGCCTTTGGGTATCAATCGCAAAACTGGTAAATCCGGCACCGTTTCTCATTAGAATCGATTTTATTCCACGTGGCTCTGGTGCTAGCCCCATAACGGTAGCGGAATAGGTCCCGGTGCGGCACCGGTTTTTCTGCCGTAAAAGTCCACAGATCACAGAGGTGTTGATGAGGAGGCTCCAGGGGAACGAGCTGCCGAGGGTGATGGTGATGTGGCTCCACCGGTTCCTTTATAAGGAGCGAGTCATGAGGTGGGCCTGGCAGACGAGGCGCTGAGCCTGGGAGCGTAGTGAGATTCGCGTGTACCAGGACCTGAGTGCAGAGCTGGCCAAGGAGAGGGCAAGTTTTAATAAGGTCAAGGTGGCCCTCTACAAGAAGGGGGTGAAGTTTGGACTATTGTACCTGACCCGCCTATGGGTGACTTATGGGGCCGGGAGCTGTATTTTGGATCTTCGGAGGAGGCAGCAGAGTTTATGAGAGACAATGGACTGAAGAGAAGGTGGACCTGGAGCTCTTGTGTAGGAGCTGTGATGCTGCTGGGCCATTTCATTTTTTCCCCTTGTTTTTGGTTTCAGTTCTGTTTTTCTTATTTGTTCTTTGTCAAGGGATGGGGGTTGGTTTCTTTTTTTGGTTCCTATTGATTGTTGGCACCAATATTTGAGTGGGGGGGGGGGGAGGGGAATCAGTGGGGATGCTAGGGGCGGGAACTGCCAGGCTAGCTCGGTGGGCTAGTTCACGGAAGCAGAGTGGGGGGTGAGCTGAAGGTTAGCAAGGGGAGGGGGGATGGGGCGGGGGAGCTATGGGATCTGGGGGGGGGGGGGGTAGTATTGCTGACAGGTGTGGGCATCTTTAAAATGGAGGAGGAGGGTTGCTGACGGTGGGTGCCTGAAGGCAGGTCAAGGGAGGTGCGGGGCACGGGCTGAAGGTTGGCCGAAGAGGGGCTCTGGCTGATCGGCATGGGAGGGCGGGGTGCCCCCTGACCAGGCTGGTCACGTGGACCGTTTGAGGTTTGAATAGGCCGGTCAAGAGGACCCGTGTGTTTGCACACTTGAGGTGACTAAAGGCGGATGTCACCATGCTGCAAGAGACACACCTGAAGGTGGGGGACCAGATCAGGTTGCGGAAGGGATAGGTTGGGCAAGTATTCCACTCGGGGTTGGACTTTAAAACAAAGGAGGTGGTGATTTTGGTAAATAAGCGGGTGGCGTTCGAGGTGGGGAATATAGAGGCCGATCCGGGGGAGAGATATGTCATGGTTAGTGGGAAACTGGAGGGAATGCCGGTAATATTGGAGAATATTTATGCCCCGAACTGGGACGATGTGGAATTTATGAGGCGGGTGCTGGGGAGGATTCCGGACCTGGATTCTCATCGGCTTATTATGGGGGAAGACTTCAACATCTATAAAGATCAACGGAACGGGGGAGGTGTCGGTGGGTATGGTCTGGGAGGCACTGAAGGCGGTTATCAGAGGGGAATGCATTTCCAATTGGGCACACAAGGAGAAGGCGGAGCGGGTGGAGATAGAGAGGCTGGTGGGAGAAATCCTACAGCTGGACAGGAGGTATGCAGAGACCCCAGAGGAAGGGCTTTTGGAGGAACGCCAAAGGCTACAGTTGGAATTTAGTCTCCTAGCCACAGGCAAGGCTGTGGGACAGCTGATGAGGGTGAGAGTGGCGGTGTATGAGTAAGGGAAAAAAGGGAGCAGGATGCTACCGCATCAGGGGAGAAATTCTCTGCAGACCGTCGTAACGCCGATTTCCGGCGAGCAAAATTGGTGTAGATGACTCCGGCGTGGGGGCCTTCTTTTAGGCAGCTTTTCTCCGTTCCCGGAGGGGCCAGCAGCGGACTGACGCGATACGCGTCGGTTTCACCAGCTGCGGAAGTGGTGAGACCCGGCGTTTTTTGGGGGGGGAGGAGGAGGAGAGAGACAGACCCGCATTTTGGGGGGGGGGGGGGGAGAGAGATAGACCCGGCATTTGGGGGGGGGGGGTTGCGGCATCGGGGGGGGGGGGGTGGGGGGGGGGGGGGGGGGTTGCGGCATCGGGGGGGGGTTGCGGCACCGGGGGGGGGGGGGGGGGGTTGCGGCATCGGGGGGGGTTTGCGGCATCAGGGG